>NC_058522.1:351240028-351865028 GCF_904849725.1 Hordeum vulgare subsp. vulgare | reverse complement strand
AGGGGTGTAGCGAGGCTTCTGCTGAGTGCCGGAGTTGAACTTTCCAACCCCATACTTTCGCTTGCGGTTCTCCATCTGCTGATGTTTCCCCTCCAAGATGAGGGCCTTATCAACCAGCTCTTGGTAGTTGTTGAAAGTGGCTACATTCAACTAAATGCTCAGCTCATCATTCAGTCCTTCCAAGAACTTTTCCTGCTTGGCCGCATCATCGGCCACATCTCCAGGTGCATAACGGGCGAGCATGCTGAATTCATCGACGTACTGGGCCACAGAGCGATTCCCCTAGCGTAAGTTGCGAAACTCACGCTTCTTCAGACTCATTGCACCAGCTGAGACATGTGCGGTGCGGAAGGCTTGCTTGAATAGCTCCCAAGTGACTCCAGCAATGGGATAAGTGGTGGTGTAGTTTTCCCACCAAGCAGCTGCAGGGCCTTCAAGTTGATGCGCAGCAAAAATCACCTTCTCAGCTTCAGTACAACCAGCAGTGATAAGTTCACGCTCCATCTTGCGGAGCCAATCATCTGCCACAATGGGCTCAATGCTGCTGGAGAAAGTTGGAGGGTTCAACCTCAAGAAACGGGTGAGATTGTCGGCCTGGGGTGGGTGACAGTTGTGTGTTATTGTTCTGGTTCTGGATGATCAGCTGCATCAGGGTGTTTTGTTGCTGGATCAACTGGGTGAGTTCCGGCGGGAAGTTGGACTCAGGGGCGCGTCTCGGAGGCATCTGATGTTTGTGGAGGGGTGAGATTAGCATAGAACAATGGTCTAAGAGTAATTACACTACCCATATGAAATGCAACAAACAAGTATCACACCACACATTTTATTCAATACCATCACAAAGGTTCACACGGGGATACAAAATTCGATAATCCTAAACATCGGCCTAAAACGTATAACGATAAAATAAATTTGGTGGTCTAGTCTAAGTGTCCTCAGAAAAGCATGGTGGTGGGTCCTTCGGTGGAGTTTTCTTCATAGTCCTCATCGTTGCTGATCAAGGGGGCTACGTCTCCTTCGGGATGAAGGTTCTCGCCCATGTCCAGTTCCTCCTCCAGGTATGCAACTCGAGCCTTCGGCTTCTCGATTCGCTCTAGAAAGTCCTTCACCTCCAGTTCGTGCTCATAGTGGGCTTCCCGGGCTGCTTCTTCGAGTTCAAGCTCGCGGAGTGATAGTTGCTTGATCTTCCTGGCGTCCTTGATCACACGATGCTCCAGAGTCCCGCTGTGCTTCTCCAAGGTCTGGGCATAAGACAAGAGAGCGTCCTTGGTCTTGCTTGAGATGATTTCTCCGTCTTCGTTTCTCCGGGATACGGTGAATAGGTCTGGAGAAATAGGGCTGCCTTTGTATTCTTCCTTGATACGTCCGAGTGCACAATGGATCGCCATGTCCCTTCCGAGAATCCAGTTGGGTGCGATGAACTTGAAATCCATCGGCTCAGTGCGCGGCTGGAATATCCTTCCGGGAATGTGCACCTCGATCCTGTAGCGTGAATCCTCCGGGTAAGACGAAGTTGGCTTCCCTGTGATAGTCGGCAGAGCAATCCTCAAGTCCTTGGTGATCTGCACTAGCTCCTTTCCGAACGGCATAGTGGTGTCGGGCTGGCAAAACTCCGTGAACTTAACAGGGATGAAGGTGGCCATCTAAACATTGGAAAATCAGAGAGAAGTCAGAAATGATCAGAAGAGGAAATAGAAGATTTATAGACATAAGAGAAAATAGTTTTCTTCCTAAGGCTTTTCCATTCCTAGAGGTTACGTCCTAAGGTCAGCGTGTGCTCTGATACCATTTCTCTAGCGACCCGACTCAAGACGAGTCAAGCCTCTGGTGTTTCCGTACCATCCCAAGATCATGCTGGTACACACTCAGTACATAATATATATATTAAAGAGTTCAATCACACAAATTTATTAATCGAAATCTCATAAAGAGTACTTTATTACAATAAAGGGTTACAATAAAGTGGCTGAAGGCCATCTCATGAGATATCTAACGAAGACTAGCGGAAGCATCAGGTAGACGAGTCCATCCGACTCCAAGGGCATGTCGCTGAGCGTAGATCGTAGCCTCACTCCTGGTCGGAAAAGTACTCTGCAACATGATACGTTGCAGCCGTGTAGGTCAGCATATTGAATATGCCGGCAAGTCATCAAAGAGAGGAGTAAAATAATAATCAACTATCTCTACATGCATATTTGGCCGGTGGGGCTAAGTTTTCCATAAAGCCAGTTTTATCCTACAACAAGAGGGGTTGGAGGCAAAACATTACTACATCGTTTGTTGTTAACGAGATGGTTCGGCCAACCACTTCTCGTACCCGAATAGTTGTTAACACCCACATCTTTATTAAGTTGTGTCGAGAGTTCAGGGGAAATTCAATGCCTTCGGCTCAAGTTGTCCATGACCGTGGACACGGCTAATCGATTAGGTTGGGCACTCTGGAGAGTTTTGCACACGTTCCCCACAAGATTTGATCGCCTCCGGGTTTGTCCTCGCACTTCAGGGTGTTTGAAGACCGGATGATCAAAACATGGTCTTTCAACGGGTCCCTCTGAACCCCTGTCGGTGCCCATCCATTCCTACCGTTCTTCTACATCTGCTAGCACCGCCTGTCCAGAGTCGCCACGTTGTCCAACCAAGCCAGAGCCCATAATGACTAGTGGCTGTGCAGGTAAGCCTTGAGTCTTGAAGTCTCCGTCCGTCTCTTCGAGCCTGGGTGAAGCTTTCCGCGGGATGACATGGCCTCTCCAGCATCCCGGGCATCCACTGGGTTCTCCAGGGAGGTGATCAACTGTCCTTCACCCAGAGTTGCATTGCGTCCGAGGTCTTGAAAATCTTGTCTTATCCGGTCTTGATTATTTAGTCAACCTCGCATCACTCGTGATATGCACTCAACCGTAAACCCGTCTACTCAAGCATAGCATTAAGAAATTGTCGTCCTGGGGCCAAGTATCGGGGTTGTTGTGTTCCTACCACATGATACTACAACTTATAATAAAGTTTCCAAGTACCTAGGCAGCATGCAATTCGGCAAAGAAAGGTGATCTACCATGCATCGAAAACATAGGTAAAATAACATGATCAAAATGACTTGCCTTCATGATAGTTGTCTTGCTTGAGTGCTTCTAAGTAACACGCTTCGCACTCCGGATGATCTACTGATACAAACACAAAGCACACCATAAGCACTTCAATCATGCAACAAGAAAAAATAACATCACAAGTAGGGATTTGCTAATGCCTAAGTAAAGGAGTTCAACACGCGCCGGTATGGCAGAAACTTGTTTCTGTTGAAAACACCAGTAAAAATACTTTACAATTTTTGAAACTTCTACCACAGTAAGATTTTATCACTAGGAAGCAGTAGCAAAAAGAATCAACTCAAAATCATTTTTTAAACTCCTGGAATAGGCAAAACAAGGTTTAAACTAAATCTGATCTAACTTATTTAAAAATTTCAAACATAGACATATTATATGTTTTCAAAAACTAGAGAAAATTGGAGTCTACTGGAAGAAGAATCAATGTCAGTGGACTTCGGGATCAAAAGTTGTAGCCAAAACAAAACAGAAACTTTCTGTTTTTTGTAATTTAGACAGAAAACTGAAGCTAATCTAGCTAACTAATGGGGGGTACACGTGGCATGCTACTATAGGCCGAGGGGGCGTTTGTTGGAGCGCTTGGAGCAAACGGCCGAGGCTAAGCAAAACTTGCTGTCTAAAACATAAGTGAAAAATAAACCGCCGGTTTTCTACTCGAAACCGAAGAGGTATCCTAAGGATCTAATCTAAACCGTTGAGTGGAGATCTAAGGGTTAAAAAAAAGAAAAAGAAGAAAGAACAGAGGGATGGAGAAACTACCGTGGCTGTGGAGCTACTCCGGCGAGGGAGAGGATGGCCGCCGGCGAGGGAGGGGCTCCGGGGGCGGTGGAGGAGTCGGGGCGGCGGCGGCGGTTCTCCTCCTCCACGGGGTGGGGCTCGGGGGGCGGAGAGGGGCTCGGGTGGCGCTCCCACGGGCGGCCGAAGGTGGCAGCAGGAGCTGCTACCGGCGAGGGACGGCTCAGGCGGCGGGGATGGGGCAGGGTGGCGGCGAGGGTGGGAACGGGGGCGGCGAGGCTCGGGGTATTTATAGGCCATGAGGGGGAGTAGAAAGGAAGGGGAGAGAGGATCGGGGAAGGATCCCGAGGTTCCTGGGGAGGGGCTCGGTTTCGGTCTGGGAATTGGAAGGAGAGGGAAGAAGATGGCCGACGGGAGGGGAGGGTCGGTCGCGGGGCCCGCCAGGCAGTGGGAGAGAGGGGCGGGGCAGGGAAAGGTCGGCTGAGATCTAAGGCCTTCGGGATCCCGGGGACAGTGGGATTCGGCCCATGTCTAAAAAGCGCTCGGGCGGCGGCTTCTAAAAAAAGATACTTTCCTAATTTCTAACTTTTTCTGAAACAGAAAATGAAAGCGAATAAAAAGGAAATAAATCAAAATATTAATATAGGGTATTATATACCAAATAAATCAGAAAAATATCCTCTACCCGAATAACATTTTTCCAAAGCAAAAATAAAAACTTGAAAAAATGTTTTATTTTCAGAAATTCCCAAATTTGCTTTATTTCTTGTTGCAAATATTTTTGCAAATAATCTTTGGGTTTCTTGGCTCAAATATTTCAGAAATTTGCCCGCACTTTGGAGGGTCATTTTCCTCCGCTCTCTCTCTTGCGTGCAAGGGAGTATTTCTCGGGCTTTTCGTGCGAGGAAAAAAAAATAGAAATGCAAATCAAAAGACGAAGGAATTCTCGTGCTAAATTTATTTCAATCAATATGCATATATGCTTAGCTACAATGTAAAACATTCCCAATTAGGAAAATTGGGATGTTACAATCATCCTCACACAACTAATGTAAATCATGCACAACCCCGGAATTGGCCAAGTAATTGTTTTCGCACTCTTACTTTCTCAAACTTTTTATAACTATCACGCAATACATGAGCGCGAGCCATGGATATAGCACTATAGGTGGAATAGAGTGTGGTGGTGGTTGTGAGACAAAAAAGGAGGAGATGGTCACACTGACTCGGCGTATCAATAGGCTATCGAGATGCCCATTAATAGATATCAATGTGAATGAGTAGGGATTGCCATACAAGAGATGCACTAGAGCTATAAGTATGTGAAAGCTCAAAAGGAAAACTAGTGGGTGTGCATTCAACTTGCTTGCTCACGAAGACCTAGGGCAATTTTGAGGAAGAGCCCATCATTGGAATATACAAGCCAAGTTATAAAACGAAGATTCCCACTAGCATATGGTAGTGACAAAGCAAGAAGCTCTCAATCATGAAGAACATGGTGCTAACATGAAGCACAAGTGTGGAAAAAGATAGTAGCATTGTCCCTTCTCTCTTTTTCTCACATTTTTTTATTTGGGCTCTTAGGCCTCTTTTTTTCTTTTCTCTTTTTTTTGTTTTTGAGCTCTTTGGCCCTTTTTTTCCTCACATGGTACAATGCTCTAATAATGATGATCATCACACTTTTTAGTTACTCAAAGCTCAAAGATCACAATAATGATGACTCCATAGGAAATGCCTCCGGCAGTGTACCGGGATGTGCAACGATCTAGTATGATCATTCAATGGCAATATGAGAGTGACGGCACAAGTCATGAGATGGAACGGTGGGAGTTGCATGGCAATATATCTCGGAATGGCTATGAAAATGCCATAGTAGGTAGGTATGGTGGCTGTTTTGAGGAAGGAATTTGGTGGGTTTGTGCACCGGCGAGAATTGCGCGGCGCTAGAGAGGCTAGCAATGGTGGAAGGTGAAAGTGCATCTATACCATGGACTCAACATTAGTCATAAAGAACTCGCATACTTGTTGCAAAAGTTTTTATTAGTAATCGAAACAAAGTGCTAAACGCATACTGCGAGGGGAAGGGTTGGTAGGTGTAAACCATCGCGCAATCCCGACCTCAACACAAAGGATGACAATCAATAGATCAATTATGCTCCGACTTCCTAACAAAGCGGTCCACCATACGTGCATGCTACGGGAATCACTAACTCCAACACAAGTATTTCTAGATTCGCAACACCCTACTAACATAACTTTTAATATTACCAAATCCACGTCTCAAAACTAATTGAGAGGAATCAAAACTTCTCTTTCTACTCAATGCACATGAAGATGGAGGTTTTTGCATCCTCTTTGGATACCTAGCACATGGGACTACTTTCATAGCATAAGCCAACTACCAAATCACGCACCGCCGTGCTCTAAAGATATAAGTGAAGCACAAGAGCAAAAGTATCTAGCTCAAAAGATATAAGTGAAGCACAAGAGCAAAAGTATCTAGCTCAAAAGATATAAGTGAAGCACTAGAGCAAAAGTATCTAGCTCAAAAGATATAAGTGAAGCACTATGAGCATTCTAGCAAAATCACAATGAGTGCATGTCTCTCTCTCTCAAAAAGGTGTGCAGCAAGGATGATTGTGACACAACAAAAATAAAAGACTCCTAAGATACAAGACGCTCCAAGCAAACACATATCATGTGGTGAATAAAAATATAGCTCCAAGTAATGTTACCGATGGATTGAAGACGAAAGAGGGGATGCCTTCCCAGCGCATCCCCAAGCTTAGGCTTTTTGGTGTCCTTGAATTTGGCTTGGGGTGCCTTGCGCATCCCCAAGCTTGAGCTCTTTCCACTCCTTATCTCTTTGTCCATGAGAACGTCACCCAAAACTTTAAAACTTCACAACACAAAACTTAAACAGAAACTTGTGATAACATTAGTACAAGAAAACAAACTACCACTTATTTTGGTACTGTAGCAAACTTGAATTCCATCTATATTGATGATGGGCTACTGTATTCTCACTTTTCCATGGCTAGTACCCCCTGATACTAACCATAGTTTCATCAAAACAAGCAACCAACTAAACAAAAAACAGAATCTGTCACAAACAAACCAGTGTGTAGCAATATGTATACTTCGTATACTTATGGTACCTCAAAAAATCTGAAAAATTACGACGGTGTAGGGGAAAAGCATATCAATCAGCAGCAAAAATAATCAACTCAAAATCTCTTTCTGAATCAAAATGAAAAATCATCTCGTGAGCGAAAAGTTTCTGTCTTTTTCCAGCAAGATCAAACAACCATTACCAAGACTAGTCATAAAGGCTTTGCTTGGCTCAAACACAAAAAGAAACAAAAAAACCACAATCACAACAGAATTGTGAAAGTGTGGATGCAACAAAATATAAAGAAGAAGAAAAAAAGATAAATTCATTGGGTTGCCTCCCAACAAGCGCTATTGTTTAACGCCCTTAGCTAGGCATAGTAGCGATAGAATCACGTATCATCGTCTTTGGTGCTCAAACCATAAGTAGCCCTCATCATGGATTCATAAGGCAATATTATTTTATTTCTAGGAAAGTGTTCCATGCCTTTATTAAAGGAAATTGAAATCTAATATTCCCTTCCTTCATATTGATGATAGCACCGATAGTCCTTAGGAAAGGTCTACCAAGAATAATAGGGCATGTAGGATTGCAATCAATGTCAAGCACAATGAAATCCATGGGTACATAGTTCCTATTTGCAATAATAAGAACAACATTGATCCTTTCCATGGGTTTCTTGATAGTAGAATCGGCAAGATGCAAATTAATAGAACACTCTTCAATCTCATTAAAACCCAGAATATCACATAAAGACTTTGGAATCGCAGAAACACTAGCACCCAAATCACACAAAGCATTGCACTCATAGTTTTTGATTTTGATTTTGATGGTAGGTTCCCACTCATCATGAATCTTTCTAGGGATAGAGACTTCCAATTCAAGTTTCTCTTCAAGATTTTTTATCATAGCTTCGACGATATGATCGGTAAAGGCTTTGTTTTGGCTATAAGCGTGCGGAGAGTTTAACATGGATTGCATCAAAGAAATGCATGCAATCAAGGAGCAACTATCATAATTGAATTCCTTGAAATCCACGGTAGTAACTTCATTACTACTCAAAGTTTTAACGTCTTCTACTCCACTTTTAACGCTTTTAGCATCAAGATAGATGGACTCCGGATCATTGGGGCACTTTTCAACAAAAGTGGATTCATATCCAGCCCCATAATTATTAGGTTTGACACAAGAAAACAAAGATTCAATGGGAGTCACACCAAGCACTTTAAGATCTTCGTGATTCACATCACGAGAACACGCCTTTTTAAGCCATTCATGTCTAGCACGAATTTGGGCGGTTCTTTCTTGGATCTCAATCATGGAAACACGCATAGCTTTCAAAGTTTCATCCATGTTGATTTTGGGAGGAGCACATCTAACTTTCAAAGCATCAACATCACAAGAAATCCTATCAACGCTCTTAACCAAATCGTCAATTTTGAGTAGTTTTTCCTCTATGGACGCATTGAAAATCTTTTAAGAGTTGATGAACTCTTTGATATTACTCTCTAGATCAGAGGGTAATCTATTGTAATTTCCATGGGTATTGTTGTAGGAGTTGCCAAAGTTATTAGAGGGGTTGCTAGGAAAAGGCCTAGGAACATAGTTTCCTCTAAAAGCGTTGTTGTTGCCAAAGTTATTCCTACCAACAAAATTAACGTCCAAGCTAGCGTTGCTACTCTCAACCAAAGAAGACAAAGGCATATCATTAGGATCCAAAGGAGCACTTCTACTAGCAATCAAATTCATTACCTCATCCATCTTAGCACTCAACGAGTTAATTTCTTCTATAGCATGTACCTTCTTACTAGTAGGTGACCATTAAGTGTGCCACTGAGAGTAGTTCGTCATGATGTTGTCTAAGAGCTTTGTGGCTTCTCCTAACGTGATTTCCATGAACGTTCCACCTGAGGCGGAGTCCAAGATATTTCTAGAAGCGAAATTCAAGCCAGTGTAAAAGATTTGAATAATCATCCAAAGACTCAAGCCATGAGCGGGACAATTTCTAATCATTAATTTCATTCTCTCCCAAGCTTGTGCAACATGTTCATGATCAAGTTGCTTGAAATTCATGATATCATTACAGAGAGAGATGATCTTAGCCGGCGGAAAATACTTGGATATATAAGCATCTTTGCACTTATCCCAAGAATCGATACTATTTTTGGGCAAAGAAGAAAACCAAGTTTTTGCGCGATCTCGCAACTAGAAAGGAAAAAGCTTCAATTTAATCACGTCATTATCGACATCACTTTTCTTTTGCATATCGCAAAGCTCAGTGAAGGTATTGAGATGGGATGCGTCATCTTCACTAGGAAGGCCAGAGAATTGCTCTTTCATAACAAGATTCAGCAAAGCGGCATTGATTTCGTATGACTCCGCACTAGTGGCGGGAGCAATCGGAGTACTAATAAAATCATTAGTATTAGTATTCGAGAAGTCACAAAGCTTGGTGTTTTCGTTCATGGTGACTTCAGCAAGCAAGCAAGCACACGAGCAAACAACAAGGCGAGAAAAAGGGCGAACGAAAACGGCGAACGAAAAGGCGTACGAAAGAGGCAAATTGGTGAAGTGAGGGAGAGGAAAACGAGAGGCAACTGGCAAACAAAGTAAATGCAAGAGATGAGTTTGCGACACTTACTTGGATGAGTTCTTGACTTTATCTTCCTCCCCGGCAATGGCGCCAGAAATCCTTCTGCTACTTCTCAAACAGCAGCGTCAGAAATTGACACGTTGACGGAGATTGGGCTTGCCTTGGTTTTTCCCTTGAAGAGGAAAGGGTGATGCAGCACAAGACCAATAAGTATTTCCCTTAGTTTGAGAACCAAGGTATCGATCCAGAAGGAGGGTCTCGTCAAGTCCAGAGTACCTGCGTAAACACAAACAAACTTGCACCCAATGCTTCAAAGGGGTTGTCAATCCCTTCAAGATTGTTTGCAAAAGTGAGATCTGAAGGCAGAAAGTGCAACGAAGTAAAACGTGTAAGGCTGAAAATATGGTGTGGAGTAGACCCTGGGGGACATAGTGTTCACTAGAGGATTCTCTCAAAATAGCAAGTATTACGGTGGGTGAACAAATTACTATCGAGCAATTGATAGAACCGCGCAAAGTCATGACGATATCTAAGGCAATGATCTAGCATATATGCATCACGTCCGAGACAAGTAGACCGATACTTTCTGCATCTACTACTATTACTCCACACATCAACCGCTATCCAGCATGCATCTAGTGTATTGAGTTCATGACGAACAGAGTAACTCTTTAAGCAAGATGACATGATGTAGAGGGATAATCTCAAACCAATGATGAAAATCCCATCTTTTTACCCTTGATGGCAACAACACAATACGTGCCTCGCTACCCCTTCTGTCACTTGGTGAGGTCACCGCACAGTATGAACCCAAAACCAAGCACTTCTCCCATTGCAAGAATCATAGATCTAGTTGGCCAAACAAAACCCACAACTCGAAGAGAATTACAAGGATATGAAATCATGCATAAGAGAGATCAGAAGAAACTCAAATAAGATTCATAGATAATCTGATCATAAATCTACAATTCATCGGATCTCTACAAACACACCACGAAAGAAGATTACATCAGATAGATCTCCATGAATATCATGGAGAACTTTGTATTGAATATCCAAGAGAGAGAAGAAGTCATCTAGTTACTAGCTATGGAGCCGTAGGTCTATGGTGAACTACTCACGCATCATCGGAGAGGTCATGGTGTTGATGGAGAAGCCTTCCGCGTCCGAATCCCCCCTCCGGCAGGGCAGCAGGACGTGCCCGAGATGGGATCTTGCGGAGACAGAAGCTTGCGATGACGGAAAAGTGATTACGATGCTCCCCTGATTTTTTTGGGAATATTTGGGAATTTATAGGCGCAAGATCTAGGTCAGGGGACCTCCAGGGGGCCCACAAGCCTAGATGGCGCGGCCCCCTGGACGCAGGGTGGGGGCTTGTGGGGCCCCTGGTGCTCCTCTGGCTTGGCCCCCAAGTCCTCCGATCTTCTTCCGTTCCAGAAAAAATATTTTTTGGGATTTTCTGCCGTTTGGACTCTGTTTCAAAATCTCCTCTGAAAGGGGTCAAAAACATGGAAAAAGCAGGAACTGGCACTTGGCACTGAGTTAGTAAGGTAGTCCCAGAAAATAAATAAAAGGCATGCAAGACATCCAAAGTTTGACAAGATAATAGCATGAAACCATCAAAAATTATACATACGTTGGAGACGTATCAAGCTCCCAGTTGGTCAGGTTCTCCCAGTCGATCTCCTCGTCGTGTGATCGTGGCATGGTTAGCATCAATAGGAACACAGAAGAATATGAATCTACAGACTACTAGGAAGTGGTGGTGGTGGTGGTGGTGGTGGTGTGTCACAAATCCGTCAAGCAAATCTCAATTTCTTACCAATTCTTACCGAGCAGCAGGTGGCGATCGGCAACCGGTGTAGTCAAAACTCTCAAAGCTTGGATAGAGCGATTGCCAGGTGGTGTCAAACACACAATGTAGATGTATGTGGAGCTGGGAAGGCTTATAATATGGTAGCAAGAAGGGTCAGCAATAAACAGTTCAGAGATGCAAAGTTGAAAAGACGCTCAACGACGATACCGTGCTGGTCCTAAGCTAGACCGTACTAGAGACGCGAGCCTAAAACACCAACAAAGTCACGTCGCTACACGTAATCAAGGGAAAAACCACTTTGATTTTATTTCTCTCTCCTTTTTTGCGCTCTTTTTTTTGGCGCTCTTTTTTTCATAAAATCACTATAATGGCAAGTGTCTCAAAACTCTTCCGAAGGACCAAAAACAGGATAGGCACGAAAAAAAATTGACATTTTTTGGAGCAATTCGGGGCTGCAACGACTAAAAATTGCAACAAAAATCACTATGATGGCGAGTGTCTCAAAACTCTCTAAAAATCCTAACAAAACGATAGGGATTTTTTTCACCCGTTGAAATTTTGGCCTAAAAAGTGCTCTGAAAAGCATGCCAACCTTTTTTCCGAATCCTACGCAGGCAACGAAACGCAAAACCGAAAACAAAAGGATCTCGAAATTAACTTGAGGCGAAAAGGACACAGACTAGGATTGTGGTGGATATATGGTGGTACTATATGGCAGCAAGGATAATGGTGGCGTGGTGGTGGTATAGGGCAGAAGCGATGATGGTAGCATGGAGGTGATATATGGCAGTGATGAAAGACGGTGTCGTGGCGGCGTGACAACCTGTGAATATAACTCGAAACTCTAAAGGACTAGACACTAAGACCAGCAACTCGACACGACGATGTAACCGCAAATTCAACAAAGCAAACTACTGAAAAGACAATGCGAAGGCTCAGATTGGTTCGGATATGATGATCTAACCCTAATTTTCATGGCTTTTTCGTGGACTATAGGTATGAAGAACATATGCGATCTAACTACCAAAAATTGGTAAAATATCACCGAGCAACCTGGAGCTCTAATACCACTTGATAGAGGCGAAGTTGTCCCTATCTTTCGATGAGATGGTGGTTTCGTTTTGGTGGATTAGACATTGACGATCATGTTGGAAATATGCCCTAGAGGCAATAATAAAGTGGTTATTCTTATATTTCTTTATTCATGATAATTTTCTATTATTCATGCTATAATTGTATTAACTGGAAACCGTAATACGCGTGTGAATATATAGTTCACAATGTGTATCTAGTGAGCCTATAGTTGACTAGCTCGTTGATCAATACATGATCATGGACATTGGATGTCATTAATAGCGAGATCATATCATTAGGGGAATGACGTGATGGACAAGACCCAATCCTAAGCATAGCACTAGATCGTGTTGTTCGTCTGCTAAAGCTTTTCTAATGTCAAGTATCATTTCCTTAGACCAAGCGATTGTACAACTCCCGGATACCGTAGGAGTGCTTTGGGTGTATCAAACGTCACAACGTAACTGGGTGATTATAAAAGTGCACTACACGTATCTCCGAAAGTGTCTGTTGGTTTGGTACGAATCGAAATTGGGATTTGTCACTCCGTGTGACGGAGAGGTATCTCACTCCGTGTGACGGAGGGGTATCTCTGGGCCCACTCGGTAATGCACCATCATACTGAGCTCAATATGACTAAGGAGTTAGCCACATGATGATGTGTTACGGAATGAGTAAAGAGACTTCCCGGTAACGAGATTGAACAAGGTATAGGGATACCGACGATCGAATCTCGCGCAAGTATCATACGAGTAGACAAACCGAATTGCATAGGGATTGATTGAATCCCCGACATCGTGGTTCATATGATAAGATCATCGTGAAACATGTGGGAGCCAACATGGGTATCCAGATCCCGCTGTTGGTTACTGACCGAAGAGGTGTCTCGGTCATGTCTGCATGGTTCCCGAACCCGTAGGGTCTATACACTAAAGGTTTGATGACGTTAGGGTTGTAATGGGAATAGTATACGTGGTTACCGAAGGTTGTTCGGAGTCCCGGATGAGATCTCGGACGTCACGAGGAGTTCCGGAATGGTCCAGAGGCAAAGATTCATATATAGGAAGTGGAGTTTTGATCGCGGGAAGAGTTTCGTAGATCGACGGTAATGTACCGGGACCACCGGAAGGGTTCCGGGGGTCCACCGGGAAGGGCCACCAGGCCCGAAGGGGTGTGTGGGCCAAAAGTAGATGGGAACCAGCCCCTAGGTGGGCTGGTGCGCCACCCACCTCAGCCCAAGGCGCACAGGAAAGGGAAGGAGGGCCAACCCTAGGCGTGGGGGCTTGCCTTGGGTGGCAAGCCACCCTACGGCGCCGCCTCCTCCTCCTATTTGGGTCGCCGCCCCTTCCATCTAGGGTTGCCGCACCACCTAGGGGAAACCCTAGGGGTGTGCACCCTCCTCCCTCTCCTCCTATATAAACCCAAGGGTTTGGGGCTATTGGACACAAAAGTTTTCACCTCTCCACGGCGCAACCCTACCTCTCCTCCTCCTCGTCCTCCGTAGCGCTTGGCGAAGTCCTGCCGGAGTACCACGCAGCTCCACTGGCACCACGCCGTCGTGCTGCTGGAGCTCTCCCTCAACCTCTCCTCTCTCCTTGTTGGATCAAGGCGTAGGAGACGTCACTGGGCTGCACGTGTGTTGAACGCGGAGGCATCGTTGTTCGGTGCTTAGATCGGAATCCACCGCGAATTGAATCGTTGCGAGTACGACTCCATCAACCGCGTTCTAGAAATGCTTCCGCTTA
Source organism: Hordeum vulgare subsp. vulgare (assembly GCF_904849725.1). Classification (NCBI taxonomy): domain Eukaryota; kingdom Viridiplantae; phylum Streptophyta; class Magnoliopsida; order Poales; family Poaceae; genus Hordeum; species Hordeum vulgare. Next base: position 351,850,852 of record NC_058522.1, on the reverse strand, counting down.
GCGATCTTCAAAGGTATGAAGATTCTCTACCCCTTTTCTCGTTGCTGGTTTCTCCTAGATAGATCCTTGTGTGACGTAGGATTTTTTTTCGAAATTACTACGTTTCCCAACAGTGGCATCCGAGCAAGGTTCTATGCGTAGATTCTATGCACGAGTAGAACACAAAAGTTGTGGGCGATGATTTTGTCAATTGCTTGCCGTTACTAGTCTTATCTTTTTCCGGCGGTATTGTGGGATAAAGTGGCCCGTACCACATTACACGTACGCTTACGTGAGACTGGTTCGAGCGCCTGACATGCACTTGGTGCATAAGGTGGCTAGCGGGTGTCTGTCTCTCCCAATTTAGTCGAATTGGATTCGATGAAAAGGGTCCTTGTGAAGGGTAAATAGCATTGACATATCAACATTGTGGCTATCACGTACGTAAGAAGCGTTCTTGCTAGAAACCGAAATCAGCCAAGTAAAACTTGCAACAACAATTAGAGGACGTCTAACTTGTTTTTGCACGGTATGCTATGTGATGTGATATGGCCAAAAGGATGTGATGTTACATATGTGATGTATGAGATTGATCATGTTCTTGTAATAGGATTCACGACTTGCATGTCGATGAGTATGACAACCGGCAGGAGCCATAGGAGTTGTCTTAATTTATTGTATGAGATGCAACGCCATGTGGTTACTTTACTTCATTGCTAATGGTTAGCTATAGAAGTAGAAGTAATAGTTGGAGAGACGACTTCACGAAGACACAGTGATGGAGATAATGATGATGGAGATCATGGTGTCATGTCGGTGACAATGATGATCATGTCATGCCCCGAAGATGGAGATCAAAGGAGCATGATGATATTGGCCATATCATATCACTATATGATTGCATGTGATGTTTGTCATGTTTTTCATCTTATTTCTTAGAATGACGGTAGCAAAGATAAGATGATCCCTAATCAAATTTCGAGATATGTATTCCCCTAAGTGTGCACCGTTGCGAAGGATCGTTGTCTTGAAGCACCGCGTGATGATCGGGTGTGATAGATTCTAACGTTCGAATACAACGGGTGTAAGCCAGATTTACACACACAAAACGCTTAAGTTGACTCAACGAGCCTAGCATGTACAGACATGGCCTCGGAATACGGGAGACCGAAAGGTTGAACATGAGTCGTATGGATGATACGATCAGCATGGAGATGCTCACCATCGATGACTAGTCTGTCTCACGTGATGATCGGACACGGGCTAGTCGACGTGGATCATGTAACACTTGGATGACTAGAGGGATGTCGATCTAAGTGGGAGTTCATTATATAATTCGATTAGATGAATTTAATTATCATGAACTTAGTCTAAAATTGTCTTTACAAATATTGTAGATCTAATGGCCAACGCAAATGTCAACCTCAATTTCAACGCGTTCTTAGAGAAAACCAAGTTGAAAGATGATGGAAGCAACTATGCAGACTGGGTCCGTAACTTAATGCTCATCCTCATTGCATCCAAGAAGGCATATGTCCTTGATGCGCCGCTAGGTGACCCTCCCGTTCCCGCGGCAGCCCGGGACGTTCTGAACGCCTGGCAGTCGCGGAGTGATGATTACTCCCTGGTTCAGTGCGACATGCTTTACAGTTTGGAACTAGTGCTCCAAAGGCGTTTTGACCTACACGGAGCATATGAGATGTTCCAGGAGCTAAAACTAGTTTTTCAAGCTCATGCCCAGGTCGAGAGATATGAAGTCTCAAACAAGTTCTTTAGCTGTAAGATGGAGGAGAATAGTTCTGTCACTGAGCACATACTCAGAATGTCTGGGTTGCATGGCCGTCTGACTCAGCTGGGAGTTGAACTTTCCGGATGATGTGGTCATTGCAGAATCCTCTAGTCGCTTCCACCTAGCTATAAGAGCTTTTTGATGAACTACAACATGCAAGGGATGGAGAAGACCATGCCCGAGTTGTATTCAATGTTGAAATCAGCGGAGGTGGAAATCAAGAAAGACCATCAAGTGTTGATGGTGAATAAGACCACCAGTTTCCAGAAAGTCAAGGGTAAAAAGAACTTCAAGAAGGATGACAAAGCAGTTGCCGCACCCGGTAAACGAGTTGCCGAGAAGAAGAAAAAGAATGGACCCAAGCCTGAGATTGAGTGCTATTATTGCAAGGGTACCGGTCACTGGAAGTGGAACTGCCCCAAGTACTTAGCGGATAAGAAGGCCAGCAACGTCAAAGGTATATATGATATACATGTTATTGACGTGTACCTTACCAGCGCTCGTAATAGCTCCTGGCTATTTGATATCGGTGTTGTTGCTCACATTTGCAACTCAAAACAGGAACTGCGGAATAAGCGGAAGCTAGCTAAGGACGAGGTGATGATGCATGTCCGGAATGGTTCCAAGGTCGATGTGATCACCGTCGGCACGCCGCCTCTACATCTACCTTCGAGATTAGTTTTAAACCTTAATACTTGTTATTTAGTACCAGCTTTGAGCATGAACATTGTATCGGGATCTTGCTTGATGCGAGATACTCATTTAAATCTGAGAATATTGGTTGTTCCAATTATACGAGTGATATGTTTTATGGTCATGCCCCGCTGGTCAGTGGTTTATTCTTGATGAATCTCGAACGTGATGTTACACATATTCATAGTGTGAGTACCAAAAGATGTAAGGTTGATAATGATAGTACCACATACTTGTGGCACTGCCGCCTTGGTCATATTGGTGTCAAGCGCATGAAGAAACTCCATACAGATGGACTTTTGGAGTCTCCTGATTTTGAATCATTTGGCACATGCGAACCGTGCCCCATGGGCAAGATGATCAAGACTCTGTTCTCCACAACAATGGAGCGAGCAACCAACTTATTGGAAATAATACATACTTATGTATGCGGTCCAGTGAGCATTGAGGATCGCGGTAGCTATCATTATGTTCTCACCCTCACCGATGATTTAAGCAGATATGGGTATGTCTACTTAATGAAGCACAAGTCTAAAACTTTGAAAGGTTCAAGGAATTTCTAAGTGAGGTAGAGAATCAACGTGACAAGAAAATAAAGTTCTTACGATCTGATCGTGGAGGAGAATATTTGAGTCACGAGTTTGGCACGCACCTAAGGAAATGTGGAATTGTTTCACAACTCACGCCGCCTGGCACACCGCAGCGTAATAGTGTGTTTGAACGTCGTAATCGCACTCTATTGGATATGGTGCAATCTATGATGTCTCTTACTGATTTACCGCTATCATTTTGGGGATATGCATTGGAAACTGCCGCATTCACTTTAAATAGGGCACCGTCTAAATCCGTTGAGATGACACCGTATGAATTATGGTTTGGCAAGAAACCTAAGCCGTTGTTTCTGAAAGTTTGGGGCTGCGATGCTTATGTGAAAAAACTTCAACCTGAGAAGCTCGAACCCAAAGCGGAAAAATGCGTGTTGATAGGATACCCTAAGGAAACTATTGGGTACACCTTCTATCTTAGATCCGAAGGCAAAATCTTTGTTGCCAAGAACGAATCCTTTCTAGAGAAAGAGTTTCTCTCGAAAGAAGTAAGTGCGAGGAAAATAGAACTTGATGAGGTAATTGTACCTCCTCTCGAACCGGAGAGTGGCGCAACACAAGAAATGTTTCTGGGGTGCATGCACCGGTTGGAGAAGAAGTTAACGATGATGATCATGGAACTTCAGATCAAGTTGCTACTGAACCTCGAAGGTCCACAAGGACACGTTCTGCGCCAGAGTGGTACGACACCCTGTCATGGAAATCATGTTGTTAGACAACAGTGAACCTTCGAACTATGAAGAAGCGATGGCGGGCCCGAATTCCAACAAATGGCTTGAAGCCATGAAATCCGAGATAGGATCCATGTACGAGAACAAAGTATGGACTTTGGTGGACTTGCCCGATGATCGGCGAGCCATAGAAAATAAATGGATCTTTAAGAAGAAGACTGACGCAGATGGTAATGTGACCATCTATAAAGCTCGACTTGTCGCTAAGGGTTACCGACAAGTTCAAGGGATTGACTATGATGAGACCTTCTCACCCATAGCGATGCTAAAGTCGGTCTAAATCATGTTAGCAGTTGCCGCATTTTATGATTATGAGATCTGGGAAATGGACGTCAAAACGGCATTCCTGGACGGCTTTCTTACGGAAGAATTGTATATGATACAGCCAGAAGGTTTTGTCGATCCTAGTAATTCTAACAAGGTATGCAACCTCCAACGCTCCATCTATGGGCTGGTGCAAGCATCTCGGAGTTGGAACATTCGCTTTGATGAGGTGATCAAAGCGTTTGGGTTTGTACAGACTTATGAAGAAGCATGTATTTACAAGAAAGTTAGTGGGAGCTCTGTAGCATTTCTCATATTATATGTGGATGACAATTGTTGATGGGAAATGATATAGAACTATTGGAAAGCATAAAGGCCTATTTGTATAAGAGTTTTTCAATGAAGGACCTTGGAGAAGCTGCTTACATATTAGGCATCAAGATCTATAGAGATAGATCGAGACGCCTCATTGGTCTTTCACAAAGCACATACCTTGACAAGATATTGAAGAAATTTAATATGGATAAGGCTAAGAAGGGGTTCTTGCCTGTATTACAAGGTGTGAGGTTGAGTACGACTCAATGCCCGACCACGATAGAAGATAGAGAAAAGATGAGTACCGTCCCCCATGCTTCAGCCATAGGCTCTATTATGTATGCCATGTTGTGTACCAGACCTGATGTGAACCTTGCCATAAGTTTGGTAGGGAGGTACCAAAGTGATCCAGGAGTGGATCACTCGACAGCGATCAAGAACATCCTTAAGTACCTGAAAAGGACTAAAGATATGTTTCTCGTTTATGAAGGTGCCGAAGAGCTCGTCGTAAGGGGTTAAGTCGATGCTAGCTTCGACATAGATCCGGATGACTCCAAGTCACAAACCGGATATGTGTATATTTTGAATGGTGGGGTAGTAAGTTGGTGCAGTTGCAAGCAAAGCGTCGTGGCGGCATCTACATGTGAAGCGGAGTACATAGCTGCTTCGGAAGCAGCACAGGAAGGAGTCTCGATGAAGGAGTTCATCACCGACCTTGGAGTGATTCCCAATGCGTCGGGCTCGATGACTCTCTTTTGTGACAACACTGGTGCTATTTCCATTGCCAATGAGCCCAGGTTTCACAAGAAGACCAAGCACATCAAACGCCACTTCAACTCCATTCGTGTATAAATCGAGGATGGAGATATAGATATTTGTAAAGTACATACGGATCTTAATGTTGCAGACCTTTTGACTAAACCTCTTCCACGAGCAAAACATGATCAGCACCAGAACTCTATGGGCGTTCGATTCATCACAATGCAACTAGATTATTGTCTCTAGTGCAAGTGGGAGACTGTTGGAAATATGCCCTGGAGGCAATAATAAAGTGGTTATTATTATATTTCCTTGTTCATGATAATTGTTTATTATTCATGCTATAATTGTATTAACCGGAAACTGTATTACATGTGTGAATATATAGATCACTATGTGTCCCTAGTGAGCCTCTAGTTGGCTAGCTTGTTGATCAATAGATGATCATGGTTTCCTGATCATGGACATTGGATGTCATTGATAGCGGGATCACATCATTAGGGGAATGATGTGATGGACAAGACCAAATCCTAAGCATAGCACTAGATCGTGTTGTTCGTCTCCTAAAGCTTTTCTAATGTCAAGTATCATTTCCTTAGACCATGAGATTGTACAACTCCCGGATACCGTAGGAGTGCTTTGGGTGTATCAAACGTCACAATGTAACTGGGTGATTATAAAGGTGCACTATAGGTATCTCCGAAAGTGTCTGTTGGGTAGGTACGAATCGAGATTGGGATTTGTCACTCCGTGTGGCGGAGAGGTATCTCTAGGCCCACTCGATAATGCATCATCATACTGAGCTCAATGTGACTAAGGAGTTAGCCACGGGATGATGTGTTATGGAACGAGTAAAGAGACTTGCCGGTAACGAGATTGAACAAGGTATAGGGATACCGACGATCGAATCTCGGGCAAGTATTATACGAGTAGACTAAGGGAATTGCCTACGGGATTGATTGAATCCCCGACATCATGGTTCATCTGATAAGATCATCGTGAAACATGTGGGAGCCAACATGGGTATCCAGATCCTGATGTTGGTTATTGACCGGAGAGGTGTCTCGGTCATGTCTGCATGGTTCCTGACCCCGTAGGGTCTACACACTTAAGGTTTGATGACGCTAGGGTTGTAATGGGAATAGTATACGTGGTTACCGAAGGTTGTTCGGAGTCCTGGATGAGATCTCGGACGTCACGAGGAGTTCCGGAATGGTCCGAAGGCAAAGATTCATATATAGGAAGTGGAGTTTTCATCGCCGGAAGAGTTTCGGAGATCGTCGGTAATGTACCGGGATCACCGAAAGGGTTCCGGGGGTCCACTGGGAAGGCCCGTCAGGCCCGAAGGGGTATGTGGACCAAAAGTGGATGGGAACCAGCCCCTAGGTGGGATGGTGCACCACCCACCTCAGCCCAAGGCGCACAAGAATGGGAAGGAGGGCCAACCCTAGGCGTGGGGGCTTGCCTTGGGTGGCAAGCCACCCTAGGGCGCCGCCTCCTCCTCCTGTTTGGGCCGCCTCCCCTACCATCTAGGGCTGCCTCACCACCTAGGGGAAACCCTAGGGGTGCGCACCCTCCTCCCTCTCCTCCTATATAAACCCAAGGGTTTGGGGCTGTTGGACACACAAGTTTCACCCCTCCACGACGCAACCCTATCTCTCCTCCTCCTCGTCCTCCGTAGCGCTTGGCGAAGCCCTGCCGAAGTACAAACAACTCCACTGTCACCACGCCGTCGTGCTGCTGGAGCTCTCCTCAACCTCTCCTCTCTCCTTGCTGGATCAAGGCGTAGGAGACGTCAGTGGGCTGCACGTGTGTTGAACGCGGAGGCACCATTGTTCGGTGCTTAGATCGGAATCCACCACGATCTGAATTGCTACGAGTACGACTCCATCAACCGCGTTCTAATAACGCTTCCGCTTAGCGATCTTCAAAGGTATGAAGATGCTCTACCCCTTTGCTCCTTGCTGGTTTCTCCTAGATAGATCCTTGTGTGACGTAGGATATTTTTTGAAATTACTACGTCCCCCAACAGATCCGACTACGAAGGTGTGAGGACGTCGCGCCTTAGCAATCGCTAAACCAACTCCGAGAGGTTATTAACCACGCCGGAGCACGATCAACTAACCACGAGGGTCTGTTTCCTGCACGCAAATCAAGATCAAGGAAGAAACCAAGATTGCAATCAAGATATTGCGAATATAAGATGAAAGTGTTATTGATGAAGGTGGGGTTCTGTGATGCCTTTGTCTGGTCGTGGAACACAAATGAAGAGCACAAAGTTGCAGCTATGGCGAACTTGTAATCTAAACAAAACCCAAATCTAAACGGTGCCCTACGGGCTGTATATACAAGGGAATAGAGAGGGAATTTCGAGACCCTTGGGGGAGGGGTCCTAAAACAGCCCTAAACTCGATTTCCCCACACACACAGACTCTAAAAATAATCTATATTATGGTATTTCAAAATTACATGGGCCTGGCCCAAAGATAAGGTGGCGCAACACCTATAATAGTCTATGGACGAAATTTATAAAGTGGCGTCTAGAATATTTCGTCCAAGCCTTCATGCTGTCCTTATGGTGGCTTTGAAGTGCGAAAATCACTAGTGAAAGCTCCATTGTTCTTTCCCGCGCGTGCACCTTCTTCTCCATGCTTGATCCCGCTCCAACGGATATCCTTCTTGTCCATGCTAGGTCCTTCATTCATAAGCACAACAAAAGTATCTAACTCAGGCAACATCATATGTTTATGAACATTAGAAGTATTTCCAAGAAACGAAAGTACCTGGTAATTCAATTGGCGTGCGCGAGCTCTAGTAACTGGTCCAGTATGTATAGCAGCTGGGGCTGTGGGTGTAACAATGGTGTTGATGTCCTCATCATAGTCTCTAAGGTTCACCATAAGACTAAGACTCCTTATGGTCTTCTCATACTCGATGCCAAACTCCTCATCTTCATCGTAGTAGCCATGCTCCACATAATCGTCATCGGACGAAATTCCCTCATAATAAGAAACAAGAATTTCATGAGAAGTTTGACTATGACAATGTTTATATTTATGCATGCGAATGGCTTCAACAATGATATTGTTAATAGTAATGACATCTCCTTTACCACGCACGAGGTCACGAAGCTCAAATAGATATTTATCAAAATTAGGATAATTTGGCTTGATTTTGTGAAAGGAAACACATTTGTGGATAATGATATCAAGATTTTTCAAGGAATAATTTGGATATCTTTCCTCTAAGTCTTTCCACAAAGTATGAGCACACTCAAAGTTTTGCATTTGATTAAGCACATTTCTTGGTAGTCCTCTAATGATTAGATTAATAGTGTTAAGATTACCAAGCATATCAATTTCATCATCATGAGAAGGATGTACGGGATCAATGGGAGGCGCATATGGGTATTCAACATACTTGCGTAGAAGGAATTCATCAAATATATCAAGCATTTCATATTTCCATTGTCTATAATACTCACCATTGAGAATGGACACTCCACAACTAAAAATCCCCGAACTAGTCACATTCATCTTCCTCCAATGATGATTAAACCAAGTTTTTGGAGACCTTACTCTAATACAAATTGTAGGATCGTTAGAAGAGGTGTCTAGAAGGGGGGGGGTGAATAGACTACTTGACAAGATTAAAATCCTAGCCTTTTCCCAAATTAATGGTTGGCAGATTTTAGCGATTCTAACAAGTCTAGTGCACATGCTAGTCAACATATATGGCAGCGGAAAGTAAAAGAATTTGCACATGTAGTAAGGAGTAGAGTTTAGGAGATCAAATACAAAGAGGTTTACACGACGATTTTTGGCATGGTTCCGATAGGTGGTGCTATCGTACGTCCATGTTAGTGGACACTTCAAACCACATAGGGTAACGACAGCGAGAGACCATGAAGGGCTCCTCTCACAAGGGGGCCACGAAGAAGCGGCCTTGTTTATTCCACCACGGCTTCCGTCCACAAAGGACTAGCGTCGCTCATGGTAGATCTTCACGAAGTAGGCGATCTCCTTGCCCTTACAAACATCTTGGTTCAACTCCACAACACGAAGTAGGAGGCTCCCAAGCGACACCTAACCAATCTATGAGGCACCACCCTCCACAAGGTAATAGATGTGGTAGAACGATGAACTCCTTGCTCTTGTGCTTCTAAAGATAGTCTCCTCAACACTCAATCACTCTCTCACAGAATATGCATGTGTAGGAGAGATTGATTTGGTGGAAAGCAACTTGGAAAGGCTAGAGATAAAGTTTCAAATGAATGGATTGGAATATCTTGATCTCAACACATGAGTAGGTGGCTCTTTCTCAGAAAAATGGACCTGGCAATGAAGTGTGTGTTCTGAGTACTTCCTCTACGAATGAGAGGTTGCTGGAGGGGTATATATAGGCAACACCCATAATCCAACCATTACACCTAAAGTGATCAACTCGGTGACACCGAAGTCATAAACTCGGTGGTACCGACTTGCACAAAAGGCAACAAGTTTTGAATCTCGGTGGGACCGATATACACAACTCGGTAGAACCGAAAAGGTGGCTAACGGTGAGATGACCCGACTCGGTGACACTGATACCCAAACTCAAAAATTCTTATTTTGTGTACCGAGGCAACAGAAGGTTGGTCACTGAACTCGGTAGCACCGATGCATAATCAATTGTACCAAAATGGTAGGTTTGGCTAGGGTTCTGCCTGGGTTAAAAATCGGTAGGGCTGAATCTAAAAACTTGGTGGCACCGATTTTGGATATTTAGCTTTTTACACAAGTGTTATGTGGGAAAATGTGTGAGTACTTTTGGTGGCTATCTCTGAGCACTTGAGCAACTAGATCATTTTAATACCTCACCCCCTTTTAATAGTATTGGCTTTCCCGTGGACTCAAAAGTGATTTCTCACAAATATAAAGTGAAGAGTCTTCTTGCTTGAAGCTTGAGCCAATCTTATTCCCTTTCATTCATCAAGGGGCTTCTCCTCACAATCCTTTAGCCAATTATCATTATGGACAAAACCTGAAATATACTAGGTAAAAGTGTTAGTCCAAGAGACAATGTATGTTGTCATGAATTATCAAAGCCACCAATTGAGCATATGTGCTTTCACCGTCCCCTTGCTTCCGGACCTTCTTGGACTCTCTTGCATCTCCATCATATTCATGGGGATCTCCCGATGTGAATCCCGACCATCCGACTGCTCCCCCGTAGGCTGCAGCCTTCACAGAGCACCGCTGATGCCCGACCATGAGAGGCACTCCGGTGAGGTAGGAGAGAGTGTGTTATTCTACTTTTTTCCTTTACTCATGGACCCCACATGTAAGAAGAGAGAGAGAGCCTATTTTTTATATCTTTTTCTCGACTGGTCTCACGTGTAAGAGAGAAAGTGTTTTTTAATAGGGACAAAAATGTCCAAAACGACGCTCCACCGTGGTCAAACATTGTTGACCAGACAGAGCCGTGACAGAAGGGCATTTGGATGACCTCGGAGCAAAAACTAAGGGCAAAACTGAGCAAGCTCGAAAAGTAATGGCAAAAATCATGGGTAGGAACCAACTAGGGACAAAAATGCAACTGTGCCGATTTTAAAACATCTGCATAAAACTATACACTTCATAAATGTATTACTTCAGAGTCTTATAAATAGCATCACCACGGCAGAAGGCTGAAAATAACAACAAGCTCCTCATCACGCTCTTTAAAGGTTACGAGCACCAAATTGTTTACTTCAATAGAAGATGCCCCGAAGAAAACTACTGAAGCCTTCCTTCTTGAACACCATTCTACCGCCGAAGCCAATAAAGTAGGAACAAGGAATGCTCACATATGTATCATCAACTTGAGAATCCAAAGTAACTTCAAGAGTTAAAGTACCAGCCATAGGAATTGACAAAAAATCCTTCAAACTCCTCATAGCCATGCTCGGAATAACCTGACCAAAACATCAAGTTATATGTTGTTTAAATATTTAGAAGACTATACTATAGAGCAAATAACAAATAGATAAACAATAGCCAGAAACAAAAGCTCGCCATATGTTGACCATTCACATTTATGGAAGTAATTCTATGAACAAAAGGAGAACACAATATGTAGTTGTCATCAAAGAGTTGTCGCACATGAAATACATTTGTCGATAATTCATATTGACACCACGAGTGTAAAAACAACTATCAACAAGTTCCCTCTCAGATTCACTAAGATCCTCAAGCGCTACAAAAAAAAAATTCAAATGTCCAGAAGAACAGGAAAACGTATCACGTGAAACAAAATTTAAAATTCTTTAAAAACGAACCTTACAAACATAGTGGAAAGGGAACAACATATCACCATGATAAAAATCAACACCAACCATAGTTCAATAGTGCTCAAGCCTAATAGTCATAATGTCACGATGACGGAGACCATAATCATTCACCAGTCCATGTGATGAAGGACCGTGAAATTTACTGTTCACCGACCATGGATAAACAGAACACCATATAAGTCATCCTCACTACTGTGAAGAGCAAGATCCATATCTTTATCAGCCATCTGAATAGCTAAAGGCCTGCACTGCTCAATTTACCGAACAAGATGTGATCTAACACTACACGTAATATACTACAAAAACAATGAAAGCAACCATGAGAATCATACAAACAAAACATTAGAATACTTTCCATCCAAAACAACATCAACCATATGCAACAACCAGATAAAGAAGACATAGAATCTTATAACACGCCTCGAACAACGCCGATCCAGCACCACCGTGAACATAGAGGCACAAGAATCAAACGAGGGACAAGGGTCACCTGACACTCGACAAAAGGAGCAAATTACCTACAAAGAAACCATGACCACTAAGAACTGATTACACAACCAAGTTGAAAGTTGCCATCTGATCGTGTTTGAAGCCCCCACCCGTAATTACCCCATAAATCTCCGTTATCCAGAAATATAATGGGAAAAAGAAAACAGGAAACAAGGAACCAAAGGAGAAACACAGTTACCGCCCGAGAGGTCACACCGAGACACGACGATGCAATTACCGGGGGGCGACGACGGCGGGGAGACGACATCGCGGCGACGACAACGGGCAAACCACGGCGCGACGATGGAAAAGGGAAACAAAGTAAACCTCAAACAGATCTGAAGAAACAGATCAAAACAATCCCACAAAACCTAAATTGTTTAAGAACTAAAGTGTAAAAGGAAAAACCAAAAAACACAAATAAAAAACCGGAAATAACAGACTGCTTCTCCGCGCGACAAACGTGAGAAGTGGAGCGCGTTTGAAAAGTCTCAAGCACAACCACACCACGACATTTGTCACGTGTGGATCTTATCCTAATAAACCATGCGAGAAGTACTTTCTAATTAGTGATTTCGTGTTCTTCGTTAGCGTCGGTTGATCCGTGGAACCCTAGCTTTGCGTCGGTTCCTCCCTATGTTTTTTTGAAGGGTGGTTCCTCCCTTTGTTGAGGCCACCAGAAGCAAGCAAAGCACAAGCACGGACGGGCCATCGGCCTGCCCGCCCAAACGTCTCCCTTCCTTGCCCGAGTCGTCCCAGCCTTTTCCTCCGGCCTCCCCACACTACCCTCGAGCGCCGCTCCCCTCGGCACCCGTACAAATCCACGCCGCCCTCCCACGAAACCCTAACCAGAACGCCCTCCACCTCACGAGGGAGGCAGTGGCGGCGTGGGCAACCGCGGCAAGAGGAGTAAGGAGACGAGAAGGAGCAGCAGCTGGAGAGGGCTGCGGCCTGCGCGGCATTTGCGGCGATGTCCGCGTCTATGTGTCGGAAGCGGGCGTCCTCCTTCTCCGAGGAACACACCCACGCTGAGGCGTCGTCCTCACCGCCCTCCAAGCGCGCACGCTTCCGCGCAGACGGCGGCAGCCCCAGGCCGCGCGGCGTCGTCGACTCCGACCTGGTGGCCGTGATCCGTGCGCGGTTCCCTTCCGTGAGGCTTGAGGTAATGCCACCCTGCTCGAATCCATTCACAAGCGGATATGGTTATGCTTCCTTGCTCCAATTGACTGTAGGAAATGTTTCGTGTGATGTAAATCTGTTCTTTCACTTGAAATAAGTAGTAGCTCCCGCTGATGTGGCTGTGCAAGGAGCAAGAGTACCCACGCGCTGATGTAGCCGTCGCACTCAGGTTGTTACCGCTGAGCCAGTGTCTGCATGCTTTCCAGCCCTCTGGGAGTGGGTGCTAAGTTCCCATTGATAAGGTTAGATGGAGTTGCAGGAACAAGATAGTTTGTTTTAGCTTGTGCTTTTAGTAATTGTGTGCCCTTTTTAATTGTTGAATTTGTTGTTTGTGATCATTTTATGCTGATTTGGAGATAGGATATGTGTGCCTATATATTGCCTGCATTATGCATTCATTCTGGGAGATTTTAGTAAGAAATATATTTGTTGTCCGTCCCTTCCCCGGACCCTGCACAAGCGGGAGCTACGTGCACCGGGCTGCCCTTTTTAAATATATTTGCTGTGACTATAAATATGCAACAGCTGGCAGTTCTAACAAATAATAACGTGGCACCGACAACCTTGTCTGGATTGGATGAACATGGTAACCGGTACCATCACAAATCCCTGTTGGTTAGATGGTCTTCTTTCCGCCCGTTTTGTACTATGAGTGGTCATGCCAGTTACAGTTACTGTGTTTCTTGGCTTAGATAGGATGCCGCTGTTTGATTTTGCATTCATGCCATGTGTTGTCTTGCTAGCTTACATGGAATGCTATCCTCTGATTCTTCAACTCTCCGAAATTGTTAAAAAGTGGTAACGTCATCCTGCCATAGCTAGATATTTTTACCCTTCTATTGAATTGTCCAGTGTTGAAGAAAGCGTTTTTAAGCCACACTTAAGCGCTGAGCAATGTCAAAACACTTTGCTTTGGCACTAAACGATGGATTAAGCATATTTAAAAAAACTGGCCAGAATTTGGCTATTTTCGAACTACTGCTTGGCTGCTTGCGCAATAATGGCAATATGCCATTTATCTTATTGTCTGTTCGGGAACTATTTCCTTCAGATTCTGTCCACAGTATCTCTATTAAGCTATGTCTATTTGAACTGAACTGCATTTTAGTTGTTATTTTGCTTGCTGTGTGAACCTGATGTGTATTTGCTACGGTGTAATGCTATTTCAGTTACCTATGTGGTATGTGTTATGTTTCCTATTTTCCTGTGCATATTATTAAAAAACAGTAAAATTCAGACCAATTTTAAAAAATGCTTAAGCGTGCTCTCAGCTATGCCCTTCCCCTTCACTTACGCTTTCCGCTTTTTTGAACATTCGAATTGTCACATTTGCTTATTGACAAGTTACATGGAGTTTGCTAAATTGGTATAAGTATGTCACTTTTGAGAGCTTATTGTGCCACTTTTGAGAGCTTATTGGATTTGGCAACTAAACCTACTCACTATTTGAAGCCTTACAGAAGCTTTTCTCATTTCAGTTCATTGAAAAGGCTCTGGAAGAATGTGAAAATGATTTGGATTCAGCAATGAAGTATTTACTTCCTCTACACTTAGAACCCACAGGATATAATGTGGATCCTGTGCATCAATCTCCCAATGAAATGTCTACTGAGGTTCAAGTGCCCAATGAAGGTAGTCTTTCATTGTAGTCTGATCCTTTATGTGATGTTGACACCATTTAATCTAGAAGAAAACCAAGTAATGCAAAAAGCTTTGCGTCTCGATGCATTGATAGAGGAAAAACAATTCTCTATAACTTACTCACGTCACCCCCTAAGCACTAAGCTCCGCCTGTAGCGATGCCTGGACACTGTAATCTTTGTTGTTTTGAATTAGATTTGCTTCCTCTTGGCATTGATAGATTGTACCACACTTGCGGTTAAGCATTTTACTCTGTCAGTTATCATTGTCAGTTACTATGTTAGTATACACTCTCCTAGGTTGTCTCAGCACTGTTTTTCCAGCAGGAGACCTCCACATATCTGTGAAATTGGTTGAAATAAATGTTCTATGTAATGCAATGCTATTACATTTTAGCACTTTGGCGAAGTACTTCTCCCTTGTGCAAGAAGGTCCTGAGTTTATGCTTCCTCTCTGCATTTGCACTATGCAGGGTAGGTATTGCCTTGTATAATCCTTCCCAGACCCCACCTGGCGTGGGAGCTCTAACACTGGGTCTGTCCTTTTAATGCTATTACATTCTACCTTTGTACTTCTGTTCATATTTACGTGACTTTAAGCCTTCTGTTACTTTAAGGAATTTACTAAAATAACCACATAACTGTATACTCCTTTTCAGCAATATGTCTTGTGCTAAGTAAAATACGCCCTGTTTAATGCAAGTAGCATGCTTTAGATAACAGATGCTTTACATAATGATTTATTCGGCCATGGGAATTGCGCATCCATGTTTTATGTTTTGATAAGATTAATTTGTGGATATCTCTTTCATAAAAGCGATGATCTTAAGAATGACAGCTATCTTGCTTTATGCTATAGGTATTGCAGAATGTAATGAAGTTCCTGCACCCGTAGGAAGTGTTCTTGGTGCAGAGAACCTTCAATCAGGTATCACCCAATGGGTTGAGATTCTTATGAATGAGATGGCAAGTGCCTCTAATTCAGATGATGCAAAGGCTCGTGCGTCAATAGTACTGGAGGCTTATGAAAAGTCCACGTCCTCTTGTATCCGTACAGAAGCAATGCAGAAATATCAGAAGGTAGTTGAATACCCCTTCCAAAGCACTTCAGAACTTGCCTGCTTGTTACCTGTCTAATTTTTGATACTTGTTATTGGTTTTGTGCTTTTATCCTTGTCCTTTGATTTTGGCTTCTCGAGCAATATAGGTTTGTGCTTTGTAGCTTGATTCCAGTGACTGGTGGGAAACTCTATAAGTGGCTTGAGGGCCAAGTATTGGTAACCGATGGTTTGCATAGGTCCACGCCTGGTAGAGATCTTATCAGTAATGAAGGCTTCCAAAAATGTGTCACATATCAATAATGGCTTTCCAAAAATGTACTTTGCATAAAACTTCCGCTTTCTGAAATGTACTATTCCATGGGGGACTTGCTCCCTTATTTCCACATTTTGTTTTGTTTAAATTACCTTCTCCGTGTTTTTCATTATTGTAATTTACTCCCTTTGTAAAGAAATGTAAGAGCGCTTAGATCACTAAAGTATTTACTAGTGATTGCTAGAAATCAAACCTTAGCATTTTCATACGATGGTCTATTTGTATCACCAAAGAACTAGCCATGGATAGGGGTGCGTGGAAGTTAGCTATCTATGTGCCAGAACCATGACTTAGTTACGAGATCTTACGGGTTTCAACTCTAGCCTACCCCAACTTGTTTGGGACTGAAAGGCTTTGTTGTTGTTGTTGTTGTTGGTGGTGGTGGTTTTGTTCACTTCTATAGGGTAATACTTCCTCCTTTTGGGTTTACAAGGCCTGTATGTATTTTAAGATTATTTTCACCACCAGTTAGACCATAAAAATTATAATATTGAAACTTCTTTCGAAGACTGAATACAAATTTAATGGTATACTTACGACATATAATTACGAGTTTTTTGTTAGTCAAATTTATGGTCTAAGCTGACCTCAAAATACGTGCAGACCTTCTAAACCCTAAAGGAGGTAGTTCCTGTTGTGTTTACTCGTAGTTTATTTGATCATGTACGTAATTTAGTTAAAATATTGAGTGGTAAACATGATAGAAGAAATTCAGGTGCGCAGGGAAATCTTTGATTCCTTACCTTTTTGGGAGATTAAAAGCGAAGCTATGGCACGTTGTACAGCTATACTAGCTACAACCGGTCGACCGCTATAGCTCGCTATCAGCTATAGCTATTACCTTGTAAGTGCGCATGAGCCAAAAATAGCATGTAATTATTTGTACACGCAAATTTAATCCAAAACGACCACATGTTAACTAAATAAAAAGATAGAAATCCAAACAATGTAGCATCCAATCTATCTTGGGAGGTTGTTTTATCTTGGAGCATAGGCCGGTTGGCGACTGCTTCAAGACGACTCTCACCGATACTCATGATATTGCAACCAGAACAAAATAGATCATTGATCCAATTAGTTAAATGATGGATCCTCTTTAGTCCTTGGCTAGTGTTTTTCGATAGTCACTTGTTTTTATCTTTTTCCTATAAAAATGCTATTGTAAATAGCTTCCGTGATAGCTGACATAGCTATAGCTTGGACCTCACCGCGATGCAGCAAAAAACTTGGTTTTGAAACCTTGATTCCATATGTAAAGTATTTATCAGTACATGTTTCATGTCTTTGGATATTCCTGTTGGTTGATTAAGTTGACTTACCGCGCAGTTCTGCTATTACAGCCCCATTACGAATACGAATAAAATATATTAATGTATGGTGGTTTAAAGCATAAATTAGGTTTATAATGGCAGTTGAACTGCATTGCAGCAAGTGTCTGCGGGTTTACATAATATGTTTACTATTGAAAGTACGTGAAGCAAAATTAGAATTTGATTGATTTTGTGCTCACCCTGAGAAATCTTTTCTTTCAAACAGGATTTTTTGCTGTACAAGGAACAATTTGAAGCTGTCAATAAAGAAAATACTATTCTTAAGAAAGCTGTGGCAATTCAACATGAACGCCAGAAGGAGCATGACGAGAGAAACCAGGAGCTTCAGCAACTAAAGCAGTTGGTTATGCAGTACCGGGAACAAATTAGAAGTCTCGAGGTGCAGTATTCTTGCCACCCTGCTATCCCCTTTTTTATCATGTCTATGATGTAGAGTACCTTAGAACGGTTGTGGCAAATGATGTTTTTTGTTTTCTTTCTGCTTGTGTACAGATAAACAACTACGCCTTGTCCATGCACCTCAGACAATCTCAGCAGGGCAACTCGATTCCAGGGCACTTTCATCGGGACATTTTGTGAAACCAGAAGCCCAATACCAGGTCTCAGCATGAGGACAAGTTGCAGGTCTTGTTGTTACTGGCTATATTTAAGATATTATAGGCAAGTGATACCACAGGTTGATTTATGGTGATGTTAGACCATTGTACCTCTGTATAGTGTGCTGATTCCCTCTCCCATGGGGAGGGAGGGAAGGCAGCCCAGCCTGAGTCGTGCTGTTGTCTAAGAACAGACATAATGTTATAAGTTTGAAAGTAAGTAGAAAAACACATTAGATCAACACAGATATGCGGTTTTTCATGTTGTGTCGGTGATCACAAAATGTTCAGTTTTGCTCATGCTGTTACGGGGAACGTGTGGCTTTTTCCCTGTAAGTGTTAGCTGTTGCAAGCTGCACAAGTTACTCCAGTAAGTTTGTGGCGTGTTATTCACTTGTCTTGTTTTCTGTTGATGCAAGTTATCTTTAGCGAAATTACTTTACGTATGACACTTAGCATACGATTTTCGTACGACTCCTAATCCAATGGCATGCTGCAGTTTAGTCCTGCATATAAACGGTCTGATCCGAACTGTAAGTCGTACATCTTGTGTCGTACTCATAGCAGGTCTATCTTTAGGCTCTAGTTTGTGTTGTCGGGCGGCAACGCTGTAGGCATGGCTAAAAGAGAGATGAAGGACCCTGTGTTGAGGTGCACTATCATCCCTCTAGGATGCATATGGGCTGGCTGCATTAAAGAATCTTCGATAGCTGCTCTATTATTTGGAACCAAAACAAGGTGTTATAATTTTTCTTTTTTTGATTTCAGTGTTGTAAATAAAGTTGGGCACGAGAACCAACTTTTTTTGGGCACAACAAGGCGACATCTCCAACAGCTGCCCTAGAATAGGGCATCCAGATCAACAAAAGCAAATTTTTATTACTCCCTCTGTCACGGTTTAAAAGACACAATTAAACTTGCGTGCGTTTTCAAAATAGACAAGGTTTAAGACGCGAAAGCAATTACTCTTATTAATTAATACTAGTACTACTCATGCATGCGCCCTTTCAATTTGCTGTTCACACATTAGTATCAGTATTTTCTTAGTTAAGTAGGCGCATTAGCATTTACACCTACTACATCTCACAACCAATGAATGACTACCTTGGTCCCAGAGATTTTTTCAAACGTGTCTTCTAAACCGTGACGGAGGGAGTAACGAACATTTGAACTATTTTGATCATATTTCATACATAGTTTGACTGAAGTTTAAACTATAACAAGCAAACTACGAACACTATAGATTCCCCTAGTGGATACCACCGGAGGCTCCTGCATTCTTCTTCTTCTTCTTTGATTATTCTGCATCCTTCCAGTAGAACTCCATCTTGGCCCGCACATACTCTAGATGTGCCTTAGCAACGTCACCCTCGCTAGTGGCGGAGGACAAAAAATAAATAAGGTGGGACAAATTCCAAAGCATATTTTTTAATGCAAAACCCGCATAGATAACACACGTTGACAGAGAGGCCGGGATCACCTTGTATGTTATCTACACAAAAAATGGATATACTTTCATGTCCTTGATCCTCAATATTCTCCTTCATTGTGGCTTCAACGGTACCTGTAACTTGTTCATCAGGTGTGGAGTTTGCATTCTCTCTTTCCACTAAATCCGTAACTTGTTCAACAGGTGCTTGATCTTGATGAACAGAATGTGTCATAGCATTGGGACTTTCATGGCCTCATGGGTACTTGGATTGGAGCTACTGCAACTACCAACAGCCTCGCAATCTACAATCTATCACGAAAAATGTCAGCAAAACCACTGGATTGTAGGTTGCTAAGCCATTCTCTGAAAATGACATTAAAATTCAGACTGTTGGGCACCCGCCCACACGTGGACTGCAGTCCTGCTGGATGCCAGCCACACCCCCATGCGCGAGCTCCTGTTGGCTGCTGCTACTCGCCGCCGCGAAAGGGAGACACTGTTGCTTGCCGCCGGAACGTGAGCCACTGCTGCTGGCCGTCGAGAACGCGTGGCGCTCGCTCCATGGACGCACCGGCTAGGCGGCTATGGTCCCTCCTCTCTGCTCTGGACTTTGAAGCAAGGAACAGAGGATTGATCATGTACGAGGTTGAGAAGCCTGCTCTCGTTCGCGAACAAAGGATTGCATCCGGCGCCCAATAACCTGGGACGACGATTGATTTTCTTTTTGTGATTATTTATCAATCCATTCTGTGATTATATGCTACATACATATACGTATATAAGAATTTGCTCCAAATCAAGATAAGGCGAGCGCCATACCTCGCTCGAAATCAAGGTAGGGCGAGCGCCATACCTCGCCTTACCGGGAGCTCCGCCTGTGACCATCGCTTCCTCATCGCTCTCTTTGATGTTGTCCCACTCCTTGACTACAATGCGGGTAGCCGGCTTGATCGGGCTCGACTCGATCTCCACTGGTGGCTCACTGAGCTGCGCATCCGCCTGAGACTCAAATCTCCAGGAAATTGAGCATCAAGCACGGGAGGCCGAGGCGATATTTATTGACGAAGACAGATTGGATGCGTAGCATACCCAAAGCTTAGATACTCGAGATTTGTTGTAATATTTACTCGAGGTGTCTTGAACATCCTTAAACTTGAGCTTTTGTCTCTCGTTGAATCCTCTCATATCCCGTTTTTACCTAAGTTTTAAAAACTTCATCCACATAAAACTTAAAATGAACTCATGAGATATGTTAGTACACATAAGAATGAATCAACACTTTATGCACTGCCAAGACAAATTGCATAATAATTTCAAACATTAGATACTACCCCCTGTCTCAAAATTCTTGTTTTACGTTTGTCTAGAAATGGATGTATCTAAATACTAACCATGACTAGATACATTCATATCTAGACAAAACAAAGACAATAATTTTGGGACGGAGGGAGTATATAATATTATCTTCACAATTTATAGCTATAATATAAGTCATGAAAACTCTAGGATAAGTAGATAACAAAAACCATGACACCGATCTGTCTAAACACGACAATTTGTAGCAATTAATTAAAAACTGTACTTTTGTAGATCCAAAAATTTAGAAACTTTAGGAAATGATAAAGAATTTGTATGGAAGTAGTGTGTAAAAATTTCAGAAACTTTCCATGTTCTAGTAAAATAAATAAATTCAAACACTATAGCAAATTTTTCTGTGTTTAAACAATACACATCAAACATGCAATTTAAGCATCCTCAAGGAAATTCTTGATACTTTTTACTGAAACACATGATTATAAATAACAACAAGCAAAAACTTTGACAAAATAAAATGACGCTCGAAGAAAAACACATATTATGTGATGAATAAAAATATAGCTTCAAGTGAGATATACCAATAGTGTTGAAGACGAAAGAGGGGATGCCTTCCGGGGCAGCACCAGTCTTAGACGCTTGAGTCTTTCTTGGATATTACTTTTGGGGTGCATTGGGCATCCCCAAGCTTAGGGTCTTGCCGCTCCTTATTCTCCTCATATCGGTATACCACCCGAAACTTCAAAAATTCAATCACACAAAACTTAACGGAACTTCGTAAGATGAGTTAGTGTAATAAAGATAGATCATTCACTTAGATACTATCAAGAAAAGATTCATAATTCACATAATACATATTGTATTCTATCATTACCATAATTTATATCACTAAATATAAGTTATGGAAACACTAAAACAAGCAAAATATGCATGCAAAACAGGATCTGTCAAAAACAGAATCGTATGTAAAGATCTGTACTAAAACCATACTTCCCTATCTCTGAAAATTCCTAAAAGTTAGGACAAAGTAGAAAATTTGGGGATAAAAATTGTGCAAAAATTAGAATATTTGGACTCTTCTGTAAAATCACATAATTCATATAGTGAACATATATATTTTTTGTTTTATACATAATCAAATCAACAAGTATCCACATTATCCCAAAGGCTTTACTTAGCACATTATTGAAATAAAAGGCACAAAACATGATTACTACACTAGCTTAATCATTTGAACACACAAAAACAAAAAGTATAACTGTTGGGATGTCTCCCAACAAGCGCTTTTCTGTAATGCTTTTTAGCTAGGCACGGTGATTTCAATGATGCTCGCATAGAAGGAAAGAATTGAAACATAAAGGGAGCATCATGAACCACATGGCAAACACATTTAAGTATAACCCACTTCCTATGCATAGGGATTTTGCAAGTAAACAATTTATTGTAGAAAAAATCAACTTATATAGGAAGGACAAACAAGCATAACTTCAAAACTTTGAACATGTAGAGAGGAAACTTGATATTGTTGAAATATACATAAGCATATCTTCCCCTCTCATAATAATTGTCATAGAATCGTGAAGGAATTCAACAATATAACTATCACATAAATCAGTCCTTTCATGATCCATAAGCATAGAAAATTTATCAGTCTCCACATAAGAAAAATTATTCTCATCCATAATAGCTGGAGCAAAGTCAATAAAATAACTATCATGAGATACTTGATTGACATAACCAAATTGAACATTAAAATCATAATGACAAGTTTCATGGTTACTATCAATCTTTATAGCATACATGTCATCACCACAATCATCATAGATAGGAGGCATGTCATGATCATAGTAAAATTTTTCATGAAAACTTGGGGGACTAGAAATATCATCTTCATTAAACATAGCATCCCCAAGCTTGTGGCTTAGCATATCATTAGCATCAAGGATATTCATAGAATTCATACTAACGACATTGCAATCATGCTTATCATCCAAGGATTTAGTGCCAAACATTTTATTGAATTCCTATTCTAACACTTTGGCACAACTTTCCGAACCATCATTTTCACGGAAGACATTATAAAGGTGAAGCATTTGTGGCCACCTCAATTCCATTTTGTTGTAGTTTCCTTTTATAAACTAAACTAGTGAAAAATAAGAAACTAAAAGATTCAATTGCAAGACCTAAAGATATACCTTCAAGCACTCACCTCCCCGGCAACGACACCAGAAAAGAGTTTGATGTCTACTACACAACATTATTCGTGTAGACTCCGTTGGGCCTCCAAGCGCAGAGTTTTGTAGGACAGTAGAAATTTTCCCTCAAGTGGATGACCTAAGGTTTATGAATCCATGGGAGGTGTAGGATGAAGATGGTCTCTCTCAAACAACCTTGAAATTAAATATAAGAAATCTCTTATGTCCCCAACACACCCAATACAATGGTAAATTGTATATGTGCACTAGTTCGACGAAGAGATGGAGATACAAGTGTAGAATGGATAGTAGATATAGGTTTTTGTAATATGAAAATATAAAAAAACAAGGTAAAAAACAGTAAAAGTGAGCATAAACGGTAATTTAAATGCTTGAAAATAAGGCCTAGGGTTCATACTTTCACTAGTGCGATCTCTCAACAATGCCAAAATAATAGAATCATATGATCATTCCTCAACGTGCGACAAAGAATTACTCTAAAGTTTATATCTAGTGTATAAAATAAGATGAAATTGTTGTAGGTAGTAGAACCACCTCAAAGTTATCCTTTTCAATCAATCTATTGATCCATTCCTATAAGTGCCACAAACAACCCTAGAGTTCATACTAGAATAACACCCATGATATACATCAATCAACCTTAAT
The DNA here is from genome assembly GCF_904849725.1 of Hordeum vulgare subsp. vulgare. NCBI lineage: Eukaryota > Viridiplantae > Streptophyta > Magnoliopsida > Poales > Poaceae > Hordeum > Hordeum vulgare. The sequence continues at coordinate 351,827,191 of NC_058522.1, read as the reverse complement.
GTCACCTAGATACTACAATGCCACCTCAAGTATCCCTGGGTTAATTATTCAACATGCATCAAACAATTTGAAACTCATCATATTCAATCTAACACAACGAACTTCAAAGAGTACCCCAAGATTTCTATCGGAGAAAGTAGGACAGGAACATGTATCAACCTGATACTCATGATCTGCGGTTGGTTTTCCATGAATAGGAACGGATAATCGCATCACAAAGTGGGTAAGTATTTCCCTTAGTCATGAAACCAAGGTTTATCGAACCAATAAGAATATCAATCCACAACCGTCTTCAGTGGTTGCACACAAAAGAACCAACAACTTGCACCCAACGCGGGCAAGAGGATTGTCAATCCCCTTGGTCTCGTTATTTGCAAGCGAATGAGTTGTGTAGATAATTATAGATAATTATAAAATTCAAAATAAAATAAAATTAAATAAATGGTAGCAAGGTGTTGGAGGTTTTAGCAATACGCTGTGAATAGACCCTGGGGGCATAGATTTCCCTAGTGGAATCTCTCATGAAAATAAGCATAAAGTGGGTAATCAAATTACTGTTGGGCAATTGATAGAAGAGCGGATAGTTATGAAATTTTCATGGCAATGCTTATGTAAATATAGGCATCACGTCCATAAACAAATAGGCTGACTCCTGCCTGCACCTATTTGTCACGCCCAAGATGCGACCCTATCCTCAATTTGGCACGAAGGCCTCGTCAGGGATAGAAGCGCATCTCGTCGTGTCGCAAGAATGGATATCGTTACAAGTACATGTACTGAAAAGATGAGATATAAATAGAATTGGCTTACACTCGCCACAAGCTACATCAGAGTCATAGTAGTACGTTACATAGTCATCAAGAGTAAGAGCAGGGTCCGACTACGGACGAAAACAAATGACAAAAGAAGAACGACGTCCATCCTTGCTATCCCAGGCTGCCGGCCTGGAACCCACCCTAGATCGATGAAGAAGAAGAAGAAGAAGAAGAAGAAGCAACTCCAAATGTACAATCAACGCGCTCGCGTCAAGTAACCTTTACCTGTACCTGCAACTGGTGTTGTAGTAATCTGTGAGCCACAGGGGACTCAGCAATCTCATTTCCAAAGGTATCAAGACTAGCAAAGCTTAATAGGTGAGGCAAGGTTAAGTGGTGAGGTTGCAGCAGCGGCTAAGCATATATTTAGTGGCTAAACTTACGAGTACAAGAAATAAGAGGGGGAAGATCTACGCATAACGGACGTGAACTACTCATGATCAAATGAATGATCCTGAACACCTACCTACGTCAGACATAACCCCACCGTGTCCTCGATCGGAGAAGGAACTCACGAAAGAGACAGTCACGGTTACACACATAGTTGTCAAGTTTTAATTAAGTTAATTTCAAGTTATCTAGAACCAGTGTTAAACAAAGTTTCCATGTTGCCACATAACCGCGGGCACGACTTTCCGAAAGATTTAACCCTGCAGGGGTGCTCCAACTAGTCCATCACAAATTACCACAAGCCGCATAGAAATCCTCAATCACGAAGCTCGCGATCTCGTCGGATTCCTTAGTGGGAAACCTCAACTCTGAGATTACCCAAAGCATCACCGGAATCCCGATGCACAAGATATCTCGTCAAAGGTAAAACTAATCCAGCAAGGCCGCCCGATGTGTCGACGATCCCGATAGGAGCCACGTATCTCGTTCTCAGGACACGATGGATAAGCGACGCGTACGAGTGCCAAACCTCGAGTTTCCTCGCGGTGGCCCCGCACAGTGCTCTGTTTTGGACCAGCACCATCAGCACTGGCCCTACCTGTATTATGTAGAATTACTCCTCGGGTAGCGCAAACTCCCTATGCATTTCATTTTAACAGATTATTATGTCGGGCAAATGTAGTACCAATGTTGGGCCTTGCCAGACCAGCTTTAATCTAAAACGAATTATCAAGGGGGTCCCCATAACAACCCCGATCGTGTTAGGAGCGCTCATTTATGGAACATAACACCGGTAGCCGAAACTAAGGGGGCATAGGTGGAACAAAACACCAGGCTAGAAAGGCCGAGCCTTCCACCTTTTACCAAGTATATAGGTGCACTAAAATTAAATAGCATTAATATGGTGATATAACAAGGAACCCATGTTATCACATGGAAGCAACTGCACCTGCGACTAGCAACGCTAACACAGGGTTAAGCAAGCGGTAACACAGCCAATCAGTGGTTTGCTAGGTCGAACAGGTTGAAGGTTATCATGGCATTGTTGAGAGGCTGATATTTAACATGTGGTAGGCAACGAGACATAATCGATAGAAGCGATAAAACTAGCATGGCAATGATAGTAATGGTATCTGGGGAAATGGTCATCTTGCCTGAGATCCCGCTTGGAATAAGAATGCCTCCGTGAAGCAGACGAACCGACGTAGTCGAACGGGTCCTCACATCCGACACGCTTGCGGAACTCTATCGAGACGGGGCAAACCGGAAACACAAATCAACACACGGAATTCACCACATGATGCACAACACATATGATGCATGAGCAGCTGAATATATGCAAGTCATGGCATGACAATTCACAACAACCAAATACTACACATTAAGTGAAGTTCAATATGCAACGAGTTTCATATTGACGAAACTCCACGTTTAATTATTTAGTTCTATCCCGATTAGATACACGACATTATTAAATGTGGTTAAACATGGCAAGAGGTTAAGTGCAATTAATCTACCTATCTAGGCATTTTAAATGAGGTCGGAAATGACATATAGCATCTCCGAAATGACCTCACATGTTAATTTACAATTCTGTTCAGATCTGAACTAACACATTTAATTAGTTGTTAAACAGCAAAACAAATAGGTTCACGTGATTCTACGCATCGTTACAAGCAATTTACACATAGAGAACATCTCCAACGGAGCTACGGATCAAAAGATACGGACGCCGCAAGATATGATGGCATGAATGCAATATGTGTGCAGCGACGGTCACGAGCACTTCAAATCATACAACCAGCAAGAGAAAATGAAACTACACGAGATTCTAAGCAAGTTTCATGTAGGACACGATCAAAACGGAGCTACGGTTCAAAAACTACGAGCAAAACAAGAAAACACTACAATCTGCCAAAATCAGCAACATAGTATTTTCTACACCCCACAACTACGAGCTACACAACTCCGATATACTCAACCAAGGCATGACACGAAAGAGGGCAATAAGCAATACTACAAACAACTAACAACAACTAGCATGGCAGCATGGAACGCTAGGAAAAGAAGTCACAAAATGGCATCACACACACTATTTCAGACTTAGTGAAAATTACACTTCATGAAAGTGCAGTTTTCGGTCTGAAGGCATATTGACAGCAGCAAAACCAATAGCTACAGGACTCCAAATGGCATGAAAATTTACATCATGATAGAGAAACACAAGGTCTACAACTAACTCCATTGGACCAACCTCAAAAGAGCTACAGATCACAAGATAGAAGCAAGACAAGACAACAACAAAATATAACAGATCTCAGACTTAGAAATATTTCAGCACCTCCAAATCAGCACTATTTCGAGCAACTTGAGAGCAAGCAAACCACACCTAAACATGCATTTCTATTGCAACTAAGATTCCAGGGGCTAGACAAAACATCAAAGAACAACTCTCTAGTTGACAACTTAATCAAACGAAGCACGGAATAAATCCTACGAAAAAGACAAGAGGGCAACATGGCAAAATCTCACACGAACTAACTTGCTCAAAAGCTAAAACTAATTACACAGAAAAATCCAATGGATTTTTCTACCCCGAAAACATATAAAATATGTGGGGTTGCAACACAAAAATAAAGCACACGTAGATGCGAGACAAGAACCTATTCACGGGAAAATAAACTAGCGGCAATCCCTATACGCAAAAATACCAACGGCTACTCTAAAATACATAGAAAATAGGTTCCTAAAACACGGACATTTCTAATACGGCATACGGGCTATACGGTCTTGCGCGAAAAATAAATACGGCATCTATCCTATCTAGACAGCACGCTAACCTATGCATTCGACACGTCAAACAACGTCAAACAATTATGCAAGTTTTAAAATCGTATTTTACACGAAAAATATATACAACTCATCGTGATCCGACTTACGGATATTAAACTACGGGCGTACTAATAATCATCTAATTTCTGGAATTTATATTAATTCTGAAATAAATCCCTAAAAGGAAAAAAATTACCTACGGGCCTAACCACTAGGCGCAACATAACTACAATGCAACTGGGCGAGGAATAGGAGGGCAGGGGGGAGGATCTACCTCAGCCTAGAAGGCCCGCCTGGAGGGGAGCGGTGCTGGGCCAGCTCCTCACCATCTGGGCCGCGGGAGGAGGCAGCTGGGCTGCGGCCCAACTGGCGCAGCGAGGAGACGAGGCGTGCCCGTCGGTTCCTCCCGAGCGGGAACTGAAGGCGGCGGCGGCGGTTGCCAGCGACGGCATGGCGGGGCTGAGGCCCGGGAGGCGGCGAGGTCGGCCCCTCGAGCCGGATCCGGCGCAGTACGGGGGAACGGCGGCGACGCATGGCAGCATGGAGGCCGGAGGCCGATGTGGCGGCGAGATCTGGCGCGGTGGATCGGCTCGATCTGGCGGCTTGTTCCGGTGAGGAGAGGCAAGGCGGCAGGGTTGCAGCGGCGAGGTTGCTGGCCGGCGGCGGGGAAAGGAGCTGTGGCTCGGGCTGGACTGGCGGCGGCCGGCGTCTTGCAGGAGGCGGCGCGGCACGCGGCGCGAGGAAGGCGGGGGCTCGCTCCGGGAGGCAGGGAGGTGCGGCGGCGCTCGGGCCGAGATGGGTTTCGGGCGGGCCCGGCGGCCGGTGGGAGAGAGAGAGCGCTCGGGTGGCGGCTAGGGTTAGGTGGGGGGCGCGAAAATCGAGGTGGATGGGGGTTTGTTTGAAAATAAGCACGGGGGTCTATTTATAGGCAAAGGGGGGGCTAGGTTAGCCGGAATTTCGTTCCGGATCCAACCATGCGGTCGGATTCGGACGATTCCGAATGTGCGAACGGTTATGAGGCCGTGTAGAGGAGATATCCGGAGACGAGAGGGAGAACGGGCGGCAACGGGATGCCGATGCAATGATGATGATGCGCATAATGCGATGATGAAGCGACAAAAGAAAATACCCACATGGCGAAAATGGAAAGAAAAGGGAATCTTCTGGAACGTCGGCATCGGGCTGTCACACTATTACCATTACTTCACTTCAAGAGCACTTCTATGCTTGCCTCTCTACAAACGAAGTAATGCTTGGAGTAAGATGACACGATGTAGAAAAAGTAAACTCAACCAATATGAATAAACCTCATCGTTTTACCCTTAGTAGCAGCAACACAAATGCACAACTTATCCCCTTCTATCACTGGGATATAGAAACTCGCCTGGTTGAACCTACTACAACGCACCTCTCTCATCGAAGAAATATCAATCTAGTTAGGCAAACTATTTCAATAGATCGAAGAGATTACAAAGCTATTATAATCATGCACATAAGAATCATATTATATACCAGAGGATACTCAAATATTTATCATGAATAATCTGAACATAGACCCATAATTCTTCGGATCCCAACAAACGCACTGCACAAAAGAGTTACATCATATGGATCAAAGCGAAGATGCGATGATCATTGTACTGAAGATCAAAGAGAGAGAGAGAGATATGCCATCTTGGTACTGCTATGGACCCGTAGGTTTGTGGTGAACTACTCACACATCATCATGAGGGTAACAATGTTTATGAAGAAGCCCTCCGTGATCGACCCCCCTTTCCGATGGAGAGCCGAAACGGAGCTCTAGATGGCCTCTCCTCGAAACGTAGACTTGAGGGAGCGTAAAAAGTGTTTCAGGACCTCCTCTGATGTTTTTATGGTAAATAGGAATTTATAGGCTAGATAACGGGGTCGGGAGATCCACGAGGGGCCACTAGCTATTAGGCCGCGCCCCAGACTGCGGCCTGATGGCTTGTGGGAGCCTCGTGTGACTCTCGGTCTTTTTCCGATGCTCCATGGTGTTCTTTTGGTCCAAAAAAATTCACAAAAAGTTTCAGGTCCACTGGGCTTTGTTTGGTACAGGAACCTGTTAAGTGGAAAAACATGCAGAAAATAACAACTGGTACTAGACACTGGGTCAATAGGTTAGTGCTAAAAAATAATGTAAATTGGTAGATAAGTGCCTAAAAAGTGTTTGAAAATGATAACATAATAGCATGGAATAATAAAAAAATATAGATATGTTGGAGACGTATCAAGCATCCCCAAGCTTAATTCCTACTCGTCCTCGAGTAGGTAAATGATAAAAACAGAATTTTTGATGTGACATGCTATCCATGATGTATTCTTTTGCATGCATGCTCTTTGAGAAACGATGAATTAACAAGTATTAACACAACTATATTTATAAGTATAAGCAACAAAACAATTATTCTTTCAAAGTGTACGATCCTCAAAGATTGTTTCAACCCTTTCCATCTTTATTGTATTAGCAAGGCATGACTCCATCTTCATCACAAAACTACAAATGTTAAGCACCACGGTGCCCAAGTCAAGCTATTGGATCACAATTTCAAATGATGCACTAGAGCTATAAGTGTATGAAAGCTCCACTGAAGCTAAGTGGAGTGTGCATCCAACTTGCTTGCTCATGAAGACCTCGGGCATTTGAGGACGCCCGTCATGAGAATATACAAGCCAAGTTTATAATTTTTTGATTCCCACTAGCATATGAATGATATAACACGAGACTCTCTACATGATGTACATAGTGCCACTTTGAGGCACAAGTGTGGTAAAGGATAGTAACAAAGTCCCTTCTCTCTTTTCCTCTCATTCATTTTTATATGGTGGGCTCATTTGCCCCCCAATCTTTATTTCCTCACTGGGACAATGCTCTAACAATGATGATCATCACACTTTTATTTACTTATAGCCCATGGATAACTCGATATGATGAATGAAGCAACATGACTCCAATATGAATGCCTCTGGCAGTGTACCAGGATGTGCAATGATCTAGCATGACATATATTCATCATATGAATTTTTGTGGCTTAGACACAAATGCTATTATGAATGGTGGCTTTTCCACAAATACTATGTCAGCTCTATATGATCATGCAAAGTAATATGATGATGAACAAACTAGTCATGTGAAGTGACGATGGAATTTGCATGGCAATATATCTCGGAATGGCTATGGAAATGCCATAGTCGGTAGGTATGGTGGTTATGTTGAGGAGGATATAATAAGGCTTATGTGCAACACATCATATCATGTCGCCGGGTTTGGATGCACCGGTGAAAGTCGCACCAATCCTTGAGGTGAGAATGGGCTATGTGCGGTACTAGAGAGGCTAGCAAATATGAGGAGGTGAGATTGCGTATGTCCATGGTGTCACATTAGTCATAAAGAACTCATATACTTATTGCAAAATTTTATTAGTCTTATCATAAATAAAAGTACTACTCGCGTGCCATGAGACAGAAGGTTGGTAGGAGTTAACCATTGCGCGACTCCGACTCGAAACAACATTAGGTTTTCAACGAGGAATAGAAACTCTCCCACATCATCACCATGCCTTTTTATTTTTTCAGATGTTCAAGAAGTTTTAACATATCTTAATATCAACACCTCTCTAGATTAATAGTTATGCACTCATACCTTTTTTATATCACTACATCAATATTCATTAACCACAATTTCTCTATATGAGCGACATATGATGGTTTTAATTATCACTTATTGAACACTCATTATTTTTTATCTAGTCTTATGACCCATGTGAATTACCATCACTATTTGTCTATCTCTCAAACAAATATAAGCGAAGAACGAAAGCATATTATTTCTATAAAATCTACATGCCACTGTGCTCAGAAAAATATAAGTGCAGTACTAGAGCAATTGCTAAGGTCAAAAGATATAAATGAAGCACATAGAGTATTCTACCAAATCATAATGGTGGTGTATCTCTCTAAAATAGGCATGTCCAGCAAATAATGATTGTGTCAAACTGGAAGTAGAAGTAAACAAAATCAACCATGCTCCAAGCAAAACTCATATCATGTGACGAATAAAAATATTGCTTCAAGTAACATACCGATGGATTGAGACGAAATAGGGGATGCCTTCCCGGGGCATCCCAAGCTTAGAAGCTTGAGTCTTCCTAAAATATTACCTTGGGGTTCCTTGGGCATCACCAAGCTTAGGGTCTTGCTACTTCTCATCCTATGTCCACCGAAATAATATCTAAAACTTGAAAACTTCAGTCACACAAAACTCAACAAAACTTTGTGAGATCCATTAGTATAGACAACATAATAAACACTTATAGGTACTGTTATAAATTGATTATTATTTTATTTTAGCATAAGGTACCGTATTCTAACTTTTCCATGACTTTTACCCCCCGATATAATCCATAGCATAATCAAAACATGCAAAATATTCATGCAAAAATAGAATCTGTTTAAAACAGAACAGTCTATAGCAATATATTTAATTGACCTATTTTTATAACTTCAAAAATTCTGAAAATTTAGGAAGGCGTGGGGAATTTGTATATAACTATTTTTTTAAAAATTCAGCTGAAAATGATGTTCCAGTAAAGTCATATAAATTCTGCATTGGACGTCAAAGTTTCTGTTTTTGCACCGTATCAATTCTACTAATTAAGAAAATCATCGCAAAGGCTTTACTAGGCACAAACACTAATTAAAACATAAAAACACAATAATTACAGCATAAATTATCATGTTATCACACTCTAACATAAAGTAAAGGAAAAATTTAAGATAACCATTGGGTTGCCTCCCAACAAGCGCTATTGCTTTATGCCCCTACCTAGGCATAATGCATAGTTTCAAGTGTTGGATCCCTTCATATCTTCCAAAATTAGTTCCTCAATAGTGCAACCTGGAACAATAGGATATTTTAGAATAGGTTCTTTTATCAAGTTGACAAAGTTGGGCTGAACACTAATCATTTTAAGATCTTCATTCTTTTGGTAGGAGGTGTACTAATGCTCTTAGGAATGTAAATGAATTTAGGACTTTTACTTCGAGAAGTAGTAGCATTGGTTTTGGATGGTGTAAAAGTGGAACCTACTTTGTCAATAACTTCCTCCATTTTATCAATTCCACTGAAACCTTGTTCCACCCTCTCATCAATAATAATATTTTTCTTTTAAGTATTTCAAAGTCATTCCTACATGTGACCCAAGTTGAGTGATGTGATTGTGATTTTTTTATCTAATTCCTCAGTTGGTTCATGAGTGACCATTTTTCTTTCAATAGCATCAAGTCTTTGCATAACATGTTCATTAATGATAATGGGTGGTGCTCCAACAAGATTTTCAATGGCATTATAAGCATCCAAAGTGTGACACATCAAAAAGTTCCCACCGGTGATAGTGTCTAGGATGAACCTGTACCAATTGGTTATACCAACATCAAAATTATGAAGCAAGGTGGTGTTGGAATTATGCCCTAGAGGCAATAATAAATATAGTTATTATTATAATTCCTGTATCAAGATAATCGTTTATTATCCATGCTATAATTGTATTGAATGAAGACTCATTTACATGTGTGGATACATAGACAAAACACTGTCCCTAGCAAGCCTCTAGTTGGCTAGCCAGTTGATCAAAGATAGTCAGTGTCTTCTGATTATGAACAAGGTGTTGTTGCTTGATAACTGGATCACGTCATTAGGAGAATCACGTGATGGACTAGACCCAAACTAATAGACGTAGCATGTTGATCGTGTCATTTTGTTGCTACTGTTTTCTACGTGTCAAGTATTTGTTCCTATGACCATGAGATCATATAACTCACTAACACCGGAGGAATACTTTGTGTGTATCAAACGTCGCAACGTAACTGGGTGACTATAAAGATGCTCTACAGGTATATCCGAAGGTGTTCGTTGAGTTAGTATGGATCAAGACTGGGCTTTGTTACTCCGTGTGACGGAGAGGTATCTCGGGGCCCACTCGGTAATACAACATCACACACAAGCCTTGCAAGCAATGTAACTTAGTGTAAGTTGCGGGATCTTGTATTACGGAACGAGTAAAGAGACTTGCCGGTAAACGAGATTGAAATAGGTATGCGGATACTGACGATCGAATCTCGGGCAAGTAACATACCGAAGGACAAAGGGAATGACATACGGGATTATATGAATCCTTGGCACAGAGGTTCAAACGATAAGATCTTCGTAGAATATGTAGGATCCAATATGGGCATCCAGGTCCCGCTATTGGATATTGACCGAGGAGTCTCTCCGGTCATGTCTACATAGTTCTCGAACCCGCAGGGTCTGCACACTTAAGGTTCGACGTTGTTTTATGCGTATTTGAGTTATATGGTTGGTTACCAAATGTTGTTCGGAGTCCCGGATGAGATCACGGACATCACGAGGGTTTCCGGAATGGTCCGGAAACGAAGATTGATATATAGGATGACCTCATTTGATTACTGGAAGGTTTTCGGAGTTACCGGGAATGACGAATGGGTTCCGGGAGTTCACCGGGGGGGGGGGGGGGGCAACCCACCCCGGGGAAGCCCATAGGCCTTGAGGGTGGTGCACCAGCCCTTAGTGGGCTGGTGGGACAGCCCAAAAGGGCCCTATGCGCACTGGAAGAAAAATCAAAGAGAAACGAAAAAAAAGGAGGAGGTGGGATAGGAAAGAAGGACTCCACCCACCAAACCAAGTAGGACTCGGTTTGGGGGGGAGTCCTTCCCCCCTTTGGCTCGGCCGACCCCCTTGGGGCTCCTTGAGCCCCAAGGCAAGGTCCCCTCTCTCCCACCTATATATACGGAGGTTTTAGGGCTGATTTGAGACGACTTTTCCACGGCAGCCCGACCACATACCTCCACGGTTTTTCCTCTAGATCGCGTTTCTGCGGAGCTCGGGCGGAGCCCTGCTGAGACAAGATCATCACCAACCTCTGGAGCATCGTCACGCTGCCAGAGAACTCCTCTACCTCTCCGTCTCTCTTGCTGGATCAAGAAGGCCGAGATCATCGTCGAGCTGTACGTGTGCTGAACGCGGAGGTGCCGTCCGTTCGGCACTAGATCGTGGGACTGATCGCGGGATTGTTCGCGGGGCGGATCGAGGGACGTGACGATGTTCCACTACATCAACCGCGTTCACTAACGCTTCTGCTGTACGGTCTACAAGGGTACGTAGATCACTCATCCCCTCTCGTAGATGGACATCACCATGATAGGTCTTCGTGCGCGTAGGAAATTTTTTTGTTTCCCATGCGACGTTCCCCAACAGTGGCATCATGAGCTAGGATCATGCGTAGATGTCTTCTCGAGTAGAACACAAAAGTTTTTGTGGGCGGTGATGTGCGTTTTGCTGCCCTCCTTAGTCTTTTCTTGATTCCGCGGTATTGTTGGATTGAAGCGGCTTGGACCGACATTACTCGTACGCTTACGAGAGACTGGTTTCATCGCTACGAGTAACCCCGTTGCTCAAAGATGACTGGCAAGTGTCGGTTTCTCCAACTTTAGTTGAATTGGATTTGACCGAGGAGGTCCTTGGATGAGGTTAAATAGCAACTCATATATCTCCGTTGTGGTGTTTGCGTAAGTAAGATGTGATCCTACTAGATACCCATGGTCACCACGTAAAACATGCAATAGCAAAATTAGAGGACGTCTAACTTGTTTTTGCAGGGTATGCTTGTGATGTGATATGGCCAACGATGTGATGTGATATATTGCATGTATGAGATGATCATGTTGTAATAGATAATATCGACTTGCACGTCGATGGTACGGCAACCGGCAGGAGCCATAGGGTTGTCTTTATACTAATGTTTGTGCTTGCAGATGCGTTTACTATTTTGCTAGGATGTAGCTTTACTAGTAATAGCATGAGTAGCACGACAACCCCGATGGCGACACGTTGGTGGAGATCATGGGTGTGGCGCCGGTGACAAGAAGATCGTGCCGGTGCTTTGGTGATGGAGATCAAGAAGCACGTGATGATGGCCATATCATGTCACTTATGAATTGCATGTGATGTTAATCCTTTTATGCACCTTATTTTGCTTAGAACGACGGTAGCATTATGAGGTGATCTCTCACTAAAATTTCAAGACGAAATTGTGTTCTCCCCGACTGTGCACCGTTGCTACAGTTCGTCGTTTCGAGACACCACGTGATGATCGGGTGTGATAGACTCAACGTTCACATACAACGGGTGCAAAACAGTTGCGCACGCGGAACACTCGGGTTAAGCTTGACGAGCCTAGCATGTGCAGACATGTCCTCGGAACACATGAGACCGAAAGGTCGATCATGAATCATATAGATGATATGATTAGCATAGGGATGCTTACCACTGAAATTATACTCAACTCACGTGATGATCGGACTTGAGCTAGTGTAAGTGGATCATGAACCACTCAAATGACTAGAGAGATGTACTTTTTGAGTGGGAGTTTAGCGAATAATTTGATTAAGTTAAACCCTAATTATCTTGAACATAGTCTAAGTCCACTTTGAATATATTTGTGTTGTAGATCATGGCTCACGCGACAGTCACCCTGAATTTTAATATGTTCCTAGAGAAAGCTAAGTTGAAAGATGATGGAAGCAACTTTGTAGACCGGGCTCGTAATCTTAAGCTAATATTACAAGCTGGGAAGAAGGATTATGTCCTTAATGCTGCGCTAGGAGATGAACCACCCGCTACGGCTGATCAGGATGTTAAGAACGCTTGGTTAGCACGTAAGGAGGACTACTGAGTAGTTCAATGTGCAGTCTTGTATGGCTTAGAACCGGGACTTCAACGTCGCTTTGAGTGTCATGGAGCATTTGAGATGTTCCAGGAGTTGAAGTTTATCTTTCAAAAGAACGCCCGGATCGAGAGGTATGAGACCTCCGATAAATTCTATGCTTGCAAGATGGAGGAGAACTCGTCTGTCAGTGAACATGTGCTCAAAATGTCTGGGTACTCAAACCGTCTAGCTGAGTTGGGGATTGAACTCCCGCAAGAGGCTATCACTGACAGAATCCTTCAATCACTGCCGCCAAGCTATAAAGGCTTTGTGTTGAACTACAACATGCAAGGGATGAACAAGTCTCCCGGCGAGTTGTTTGCGATGCTGAAAGTCGCAGAGTCTGAACTCCGTAAAGAGCATCAAGTGTTGATGGTGAATAAGACCACTAGTTTCAAGAGAAACGGCAAAGGAAAGAAGGGTAATTCAAAGAAGAGCGGCAAGCCTGTTGCCAATCCGACAAAGAAACCCAAAGCTGGACCTAAGCCTGAAACAGAGTGTTACTATTGCAAGGGTATGGGTCACTGGAAGCGCAATTGCCCCAAGTATCTGGCAGATAAGAAGGCGGCCAAAGAAAAATCAGGTATATTTGATATACAAGTTATTGATGTGTACTTAACCGGCTCTCGTAGTAGTGCCTGGGTATTCGATACCGGTTATGTTGCTCATATTTGCAACTCGAAACAGGAACTGCGGAATAGACGAAGGCTGGCGAAAGATGAAGTGACGATGCGCGTAGGAAATGGTTCCAAGGTTGATGCAATCGCCGTCGGCACATTTTCACTTGAGTTACCATCAGGATTAGTTATGAACTTAAATCATTGTTATTTAGTGCCTGCGTTGAGCATGAACATTATATCTGGATCTTGTTTATTGCGAGACAGTTACTCTTTTAAGTCACAGAATAATGGTTGTTCTATTTCTATGAGTAACATCTTTTATGGTCATGCACCCAATGTGAGAGGATTGTTCATATTGAATCTTGATAGCGATACACACATACATAACATTGAGACCAAAAGAGTTAGAGTTAACAATGATAGCGCCATATTTTTGTGGCACTACCGCTTAGGTCATATTGGTGTAAAGCGCATGAAGAAACTCCATGCTGATGGACTTTTGGAGTCACTTGACTTTGATTCACTTGACACGTGCGAGCCATGCCTCATGGGCAAGATGACTAAGACTCCGTTCTCCGGAACAATGGAGCGTGCAAGTGACTTGTTGGAAATCATACATACCGATGTGTGTGGTCCGATGAGCGTAGAGGCACGCGGCGGATATCGTTATTTTCTCACCTTCACTGACGATTTGAGTCGATATGGTTATGTCTACTTAATGAAGCACAAGTCTGAAACATTTGAAAAGTTCAAGCAATTTCAGAGTGAAGTTGAAAATCATCGCAACAAGAAGATCAAGTTCCTACGGTCTGATCGTGGGGGTGAATATCTGAGTTTCGAGTTTGGTGCTCACTTAAGACAATGTGGAATTGTTTCACAGTTGACACCGCCTGGAACACCACAGCGTAATGGTGTGTCCGAACATCGTAATCTTACTTTATTAGAGATGGTGCGATCTATGATGTCTCTTACCGATTTGCCGTTATCGTTTTGGGGTTATGCATTAGAAACAGCTGCATTCACTTTAAATAGGGCATCATCAAAATCCGTTGAGACGACACCATACGAACTGTGGTATGGCAAAAGGCCAAAGTTGTCGTTTCTTAAAGTTTGGGGATGTGATGCTTTTGTCAAAAAGCTTCAGCCTGAAAAGCTGGAACCCAAAGCGGAAAAGTCCATCTTCATAGGTTACCCAAAAGAGACAGTTGGGTACACCTTCTATCTCAAATCCAATGGCAAAGTGTTTGTTGCTAAAAACGGAGCTTTTCTCGAGAAGGAGTTTCTCTCGAGAGAATTGAGTGGGAGGAAGATAGAACTTGACGAGGTTGTCGAACCTCTCATCCCTCTGGATGGTGGCGCAGGGCAAGGGGAAACCTCTGTCGTTGCGACGCCGGTTGAGGAGGAAGTTAATGATGATGATCATGAAACTCTGGTTCAAGTTTCTGTCGAACCACGCAGGTCGACGAGACCACGTGCTGCTCTAGAGTGGTACGGTAATCCCGTCTTATCAATCATATTGTTGGACAACAAGGAACCTGCAAACTATGAAGAAGCAATGGTGGGCTCAGATTCCAACAAATGGCTAGAAACCATGAAGTCCGAGATAGGATCCATGTATGAGAACAAAGTGTGGACTTTGGCGGTACTGCCTGAGGGCCGCAAGGCTATTCAGAACAAATGGATCTTTAAGAGGAAGACGGACGCTGACGGCAATGTGACCGTTTATAAAGCTCGACTTGTGGCAAAGGGTTTTTCACAAGTTCAAGGAGTTGACTACGATGAGACATTCTCACCCGTAGCGATGCTTAAGTCCGTCAGAATCATGTTAGCAATAGCTGCATTTTTCGATTATGAAATCTGGCAGATGGATGTCAAAACGGCGTTCCTTAACGGGTTCCTTAAGGAAGAATTGTATATGATGCAACCCGAAGGTTTTGTCGATCCTAAGAATGCTAACAAGGTGTGCAAGCTCCAGCGATCCATTTATGGACTGGTGCAAGCATCTCGGAGTTGGAACAAACGCTTTGATGAGGTGATCAAAGCATTTGGGTTCATACAAGTGGTTGGAGAATCTTGTATTTACAAGAAAGTGAGTGGGAGCTCTATGGCGTTTCTAATATTATATGTGGATGACATATTGCTGATTGGAAACAACGTAGAGTTTTTGGAGAGCATAAAGGATTACTTGAATAAAAGTGTCTCTATGAAGGACCTAGGAGAAGTTGCTTACATTCTAGGCATTAAGATCTATAGGGATAGATCAAAACGCCTGATAGGACTTTCACAAAGCACATACCTTGATAAAGTTTTGAAGAGGTTCAAAATGGAACAGTCCAAGAAGGGGTTCTTGCCAGTTTTACAAGGTACGAGATTGAGTAAGACTCAGTGCCCAGCAACTGATGAGGATAGAGAGCTTATGCGCTCCGTCCCCTATGCTTCAGCCATAGGTTCTATCATGTATGCAATGCTGTGCACTAGACCGGACGTTAGCCTGGCCATAAGTATGGCAGGTAGGTTCCAGAGTAATCCAGGAGTGGATCACTTGACGGCGGTCAAGAATATCCTGAAGTACGTGAAAAGGACTAAGGAGATGTTTCTCGTGTATGGAGGTGACGAAGAGCTCGCCGTAAGAGGTTACGTCAATGCAAGCTTTGACACAGATCCGGACGATTCTAAGTCGCAAACCGGATACATATTTATTCTTAATGGGGGTGCGGTAAGCTGGTGCAGTTCCAAGCAAAGCGTCGTAGCAGATTCTACATGTGAAGCGGAGTACATGGCTGCCTCGGAGGCGGCTAAGGAGGGTGTCTGGATGAAGCAGTTCATGACGGATCTTGGAGTGGTGCCAAGCGCACTGAATCCAATAACCTTGTTCTATGACAACACGGGTGCCATTGCCTTAGCAAAGGAACCACTGTTTCACAAGAAGTCCAGACACATCAAACGACGCTTCAACCTCATCCGCGACTACGTCGAAGGGGAGGACGTAAATATATGCAAAGTGCACACGGATCTGAATGTAGCAGACCCGCTGACTAAACCTCTTCCACGGCCAAAGCATGATCAACACCAGAACTGTATGGGTGTTAGATTTATTACAATGTAATTCGCATGATGATGTGAGGGCTAGATTATTGACTCTAGTGCAAGTGGGAGACTGTTGGAATTATGTTCTAGAGGCAATAATAAATATAGTTATTATTATAATTCCTGTATCAAGATAATCGTTTATTATCCATGCTATAATTGTATTGAATGAAGACTCATTTACATGTTTGGATACATAGACAAAACACTGTCCCTAGCAAGCCTCTAGTTGGCTAGCCAGTTGATCAAAGATAGTCAGTGTCTTCTGATTATGAACAAGGTGTTGTTGCTTGATAACTGGATCACGTCATTAGGAGAATCACGTGATGGACTAGACCCAAACTAATAGACGTAGCATGTTGATCGTGTCATTTTGTTGCTACTGTTTTCTGCGTGTCAAGTATTTGTTCCTATGACCATGAGATCATATGACTCACTAACACCGGAGGAAT
Source organism: Hordeum vulgare subsp. vulgare (assembly GCF_904849725.1). Taxonomy (NCBI): domain Eukaryota; kingdom Viridiplantae; phylum Streptophyta; class Magnoliopsida; order Poales; family Poaceae; genus Hordeum; species Hordeum vulgare. Next base: position 351,810,191 of record NC_058522.1, on the reverse strand, counting down.
AATTTGTGTGTATCAAACGTCGCAACGTAACTGGGTGACTATAAAGATGCTCTACAGGTATCTCCGAAGGTGTTCGTTGAGTTAGTATGGACCAAGACTGGGATTTTTCACTCCGTGTGACGGAGAGGTATCTCGGGGCCCACTCGGTAATACAACATCACACACAAGCCTTGCAAGTAATGTAACTTAGTGTAAGTTGCGGGATCTTGTATTACGGAACGAGTAAAGAGACTTGCCGGTAAACGAGATTGAAATAGGTATGCGGATACTGACGATCGAATCTCGGGCAAGTAACATACCGAAGGACAAAGGGAATGACATACAGGATTATATGAATCCTTGGCACCGAGGTTCAAACGATAAGATCTTCGTAGAATATGTAGGATCCAATATGGGCATCGAGGTCCCGCTATTGGATTTTGACCGAGGAGTCTCTCGGGTCATGTCTATATAGTCCTCGAACCCGCAGGGTCTGCACACTTAAGGTTCGACGTTGTTTTATGCGTATTTGAGTTATATGGTTGGTTACCAAATGTTGTTCGGAGTCCCGGATGAGATCACGGACATCACGAGGGTTTCCGGAATGGTCCGGAAACGAAGATTGATATATAGGATGACCTCATTTGATTACCGGAAGGTTTTCGGAGTTACCGGGAATGTACCGGGAATGACGAATGGGTTCCGGGAGTTCACCGGGGGGGGGGGGGGGGGCAACCCACCCCGGGGAAGCCCATAGGCCTTGAGGGTGGCGCACCAGCCCTTAGTGGGCTTGTGGGACAGCCCGAAAGGGCCCTATGCGCATTGGAAGAAAAATCAAAGAGAAAAGAAAAAAAAGGAGGAGGTGGGAAAGGAAAGAAGGACTCCACCCACCAAACCAAGTAGGACTCGGTTTGGGGGGGAGTCCTTCCCCCCTTTGGCTCGGCCGACCCCCTTGGGGCTCCTTGAGCCCCAAGGCAAGGTCCCCTCTCTCCCACCTATATATACGGAGGTTTTAGAGCTGATTTGAGATGACTTTTCCACGACAGCCCGACCACATACCTCCACGGTTTTTCCTCTAGATCGCGTTTCTGCGGAGCTCGGGCGGAGCCCTGCTTATACAAGATCATCACCAACCTCCGGAGCGCCGTCACGCTGCCGGAGAACTCTTCTACCTCTCCGTCTCTCTTGCTGGATCAAGAAGGCCGAGATCATCGTCGAGCTGTACGTGTGCTGAACGCGGAGGTGCCGTCCGTTCGGCACTAGATCGTGGGACTGATCGCGGGATTGTTCGCGGGGCGGATCGAGGGACGTGAGGACGTTCCACTACATCAACCGCGTTCACTAACACTTCTGCTGTACGGTCTACAAGGGTACGTAGATCACTCATCCCCTCTCGTAGATGTACATCACCATGATAGGTCTTCGTGCGTGTAGGAAATTTTTTGTTTCCCATGCGACGTTCCCCAATAGGTGGTGGTGGGTAGCTTACTAATTTCTTTATTTTGAGCATATCAAATCCTATACCATGCATCTTTCAAACTTTCTCCTCCCCTTTGTTTAAAATTGACAACATCATTATTGGGAGTAACACGAACAAAAGAAGGACTAGCCATGGCTCCAAACAAGAAAACTAGTAACAAGCAAAGGTAAATATTTTTTGTATTTTTATTTTTTATGAGACAAACTAAATATACCAGCAAATAAAAAAAAGGAACAAGTGAATGAAATTTTGTGTGGAGTTACATGATAGTTGGTGATGATATCCTCCGGCAACGGCGCCAGAAATCCTTCGTGATACTCGCGATCTGTGTTCGGTTTTCCGTGAAGAGGAACGGGTAATCATAGAACAAAGTATTTCCCTCAGTTATGAAACCAAGGTTTATCGAACTAATAGGAATATAAATCCACAACCGTCTTCACCGGCTGCACACAAAAAAACAAACATCTTGCACCCAATGCGGACAAAGTAAACTCAACCAATATGAATAAACCCCATTGGTTTACACTTAGTAGTAGAAACACAAAGACACAAGTTTTCCTATTCTATCACTGGGATATAGAAACTCGCGAGGTTGAACCTACTACAACACACCTCTCTCATCGAAGAAATAATAATCTGGTTGGCCAAAATATTTCAATAGATCGGAGAGAATTATGAAGATATTATAATCATGCACGTAAGAATCATATTATATATCAGAGGAGACTCAAATACTTATCATGAATAATCTCAACATAAAGCCACAATTCATCGGATCCCAATAAACACACTCCACAAAAGAGTTACATCTTATGGATCAAAGCGAAGATGCGATGATCATTGTATTGAAGATCAAAGAGAGAGAGATATGCCATCTAGGTACTGCCATGGACCCGTAGGTCTGTGGTGAACTACTCACACATCATCATGAGGGCAACAAGGTTGATGAAGAAGTCCTCCGTGAACGATCCCCCCTCCGAGAGAGTGTCAGAATGGAGATCTAGATGGCCTCCCATCAGAACGGAGACTTGTGGCGGCATAAAGAGTGTTTCGAGACCTCCTTTGATGTTTTTAGGGTAAATAGGAATTTATAGGCTAGAGAACAGGGTCGGAGAACCACGAGGGGGCCACAAGGGCGCAACCTAATGGATTTTGGGAGCCTCGTGTGCCTCCCGGTCTTCTTTCGATGCTCCATGGTGTTCATTTGGTCCAGAAAAAATCACAAAAAGTTTCACGTCCATTGGGCTTCGTTTAGTACTGGAACCTGAAAAGTGGAAAACCATGTAGAAAACAACTCGAACTGGGCATTGGGTCAATAGGTTAGTGCTAAAAAATAATGTAAATTGGTTGACAAGTTCCTAAAAAGTGTTCTAAAATGATAAAATAATAGCATGGAACAATCAAATGTAATATATACGTTGGAGATGTATCACAACCCGTATGCATAGATTAGCCCATTGTGACCACAGGAATCCACAAGTTGAGTACCAAAACATATATCAAATGTATCAATAGAATACCCCATTGTGACCACGGGTATCCACATGCAAGATACACATCAAGCAATCTCGAACCCAATATTCAATGTGACATAACAAAATCTCAAGGGAAAGATTCAATTCATCACATCAAGATAGCAAGAGACAAACACCATATGAGCAAACTATATTAACAAAGCCCGTGATACAACAAGACCGTGACATCTCAAGACATGAGATGGAAAGAGAGAGATAAAGATAGATAGATAGATAGATAGAGAAATAGAAGAGAGAGAGAGAAATAGAAGAGAGAGAGAGAAAAAGAAGAGAGAGAGAGATCGATCAAACACATAGCTACTGGTACATACCCTCGGCCCCGAGGGTGAACTACTCCTCTTTGTCATGGAGACCGCCGGGATGATGAAGATGGCCTCCGGTTATGATTTCTCGCTTCGGCAGGGTGCTAGAACAGGGCTCCAAAAGAGATTTCTTTCGTACAAAGGCTTGCGGCGGCGGAGTGGAAGTTCGAGGTTTATTTCTAAGGGTTTCTATATTTATAGGATTTTTGAGAGTTGTAATCACACTAAACGGAGCCACGGGGTGATCCCAAGCCATCAGGCTACACCCTGATATCTTGGGGGCACCTGATGGCCCCCCTTTGGTGGTTGTTCGCTCCTGTATTTCTTATTTGTTCCCGACAAAATCATCAAAAAGTTTTGGGCGACTCCGAGAACTTTTATTTTCTACGCAAAAACAACACCATGGTAATTCCGCTGAAAAGCACGTCAGTCCGGTTAGGTCCAATGAAATCATAGAAAGTGCATCAAAACCATATAAAAGTATTGTAAACATAGGTAAATATGGTAGAATACTTCATAAATTATCGATACGCTGGAGACATATCAAAGCTCGACCCAATTGTCACTCGAGCCGCACGTCTACCCGAGACTCAAATATCCGGGAAACTGAGCCTCGAGCGCCGGAGGCCGAGCCTCCACACGGCAGTGTTGTAAGTGCATGCCGCAATGTCGGGCGTCGGGTAGGTGTCAGAAATCCTTCTTGCTACCTCTTGAGCTTGCGTTGGTTTTCCCTTGAAGAGGAAAGGGTGATGTGGCGAAGTAGATAAGTATTTACCTCAGTTTGTTGAGAACCAAGGTATCAATCAAGTAGGAGGAACAAGCAAGGCTCCAATACTAGTACCTACACAAATAATCAAACACTTGCACCCAACGCTAGAAAGGGGTTGTCAATCCCTTCATAGTTATTTGCAAGGATAAGATCTGATAGAGATAGATATAAAATATTGATAGATCTGAAAGTAAAACTAAAGTAAATAAATCGCAGAAAAGTATTTTTTGGTATTTTTGGTTTATAGATCTGAAAATATAATAAGGAAAATAGACCTGAGGTCCATAGGTTTCACTGGAGGCTTCTCTCATAAAGGAAAATAATACGGTGCGTGAACAAATTACTGTCGAGCAATTGATAGAAAAGCGAATACTTATGAAGATATCCAAGGCAATGATTATGCATATAGGCATCACGTCCATATATAGTAGACCAAAACGATGCTACATCTACTACTATTATTCAATGCATCGACCGACTCCTGCGTGCATCTAGAGTATTAAGTTCATGAAGAACAGAGTAACACATTAAGTAAGATGACATGATGTAGAGGGATAAACTCAAGCAATATGATGAAAACCCCATCTTTTTATCCTTGATGGCAACAATACAATACGTGCGTCGCTACCCCTACTGTCATAGGGTGAGGACACCACAAGATTGAACCCAAAACTAAGCACTTCTCCCATTTCAAGAATTACCAATCTAGTTGCCAAACCAAACAAATAATTCGAAGAGACTTGCAAAGATATGAAATCATGCATATAAGAATTCAGAAGAGACTCAAATAATATTCATGGATAATCTGAACATAAACTCACAATTCATCGGATCTCGACAAACACACCGCGAAAGAGCATTACATTGGATAGATCTCCATGAATATCATGAAGAGCATGTTATTGAAGATCAAAGAGAGAGAAGAAGCCATCTAGCTACTAGATATGGACCCATAGGTATATGGTGAACTACTCACACATCATCGGAGGGGCAATGGAGTTGATGTAGATGCCCTCCATGATCAATCCCCTCTCCGGAAGATTACTGGAAAAAGGCTCATAGATTGGATCTGACGGGAACAGAGGCTCCCGGCGGCGTAAAAGTATTTTTGTTGGCTCTTTTTGGCGTACGAGAATATTTGTAAATTTATAGGCCAAGAATTAGGGTTAGGAGACCTGCAGGGGGGCCATAAGCCAGGGGGGCGCGGCCACCCCTAGGGCGCACCTGCAGGCTTGTGGCCTCCCGACAATTGCCTTGCCCCCTACTCCAAGTCTCTCGCATGTCTTCTGGTCCAATAAAATATTTCCGGAGATTTTATTCCGTTTGGACACCGTTTAATATTCCTTATCTGCAATTTAAAAAAAATGAAAAAAACATAAGCTGGCACTAGGCTCTAGGTTAATAGTTTAGTCCCAAAAATAATATAAAACAACATATAAATGCATATAAAACATCCAAAACATATAATATAATAGCATGAAACAATAAAAAATTATAGATACGTTGGAGACGTATCAGTGTCGAGCTAGTATCTCCGACCACCGATCTAGCACTCTACGTTGTAGTTACCGGATGCCCAGAGCCACACTCCCTTGAATGTGTCATTGCCCTTGCGCTTCGACGAATAGAGAGGAGGAAAATACTCCATGGAAGAAGGCGGTGGTCCTGGGAAGGTGATGGTAAGGAGGAAAGGTGACACGTAGGACTTGGCAGAAAAGGGGGTGCTAGCGCGACAAATTTCAGCGAAAAGTGGCGGTGGAGGCGCGATTCATCGGTTTGGCGACCAACGAGCGGAGTGTGGCATGCGCGGATCTACACGTGGTGGACGACGCTATTGGAAATAAGCCCTAGAGGCAATAATAAAGTTGTTATTATCATATTTCCTTGTTCATGATAATCGTTCATTATCCATGCTAGAATTGTATTGACCGGAAACTTAAATACATGTGTGGACATATGAACAACACCGTGTCCCTAGTGAGCCTTTACTAGACAAGCTCGCTGATGAAAGATGGTTAAGGTTTCCTAACCATAGACATGATTTGTCATTTCATAATAGGATCACATCATTAGGAGAATGATGTGAGGGAGAAGACCCAACCGTAAGCATAGCATTTGATCGTATCACTTAGTTTATTGCTACTCCTTTCTTCATGTCAAGTATCTGTTCCTAAGCAGTGGCGGAGCCAGCCAGGTCAAGGAGCCGGGGCAGAGTCTTTACACAACGGCGCTGCCCCTCATTTGCCCAAGTGATTAGTAATATTAATCATGATTTCTTTGTATTTTATAGTGAAGAATTGCCGAAGCAGCCCGGGCAGCTGCCCCAGGTCGCCGGGACCTAGCTCCACCACTGTTCTTAGGACCACGAGATCATGCAACTCCCTAACACCAGAGGAATACCTTGTGTGTATCAAACGTCAATTCATAACTAGGTGATAATAAAGGTAATCTACATGTATCTCCGAGGTTGTGTGTCAGATTGGCATGGTTCGAGACAGGGATTTGTCACTCCGTATGACAGGGAGGTATCTCTAGGCCCTCTCAGTAATACAACATCACAAGAAGCTTGAAAGCAATGTGACTAAAGAGTTAGTCATGGGATCTTGTATTATGGGATGAGTAAAGAGACTTGTCGGTAATGATATTAAACTAGGTATGGATATACCGACGATCGAATGTCGGGCAAGTAACATACCGATGGACAAAGGGAACTGCGTATGGTATTGACTGAATCCTTGACATCGTGGTTTGACCGATAAATATCTTCATGGAATATGTAGGAACCAATATGGGCATCCAGGTCCTACTTTTGGTTATTGACTAGAGAGGTGTCTCGGTCATGTATACATGATTCTTGAACCAATAGGTTCCGCATGGTTAACATTCGATGATGATAATATTATTGGGATACGTATGTTTGTGACCGAATGTTGTTGGAAGTCCCGGATGAGATCCCGGGCATCACGAGGAGTTCCGAAATGTTGCGGAGATGAATATTTATATATGTAAAGGTTGTATGTGGGCTCCAAAAAGGTTTCAGGTATTTTTGATAGTGTATCGGGAGTGCCGAAAGGGTTCGAAGGTCCACCCGCCCCCGGGGACCTCATGGACTGAACAGGGAGGCGCACCAACCCTTGGTTGGCTGGGCGCCTCTCCCCTAAGGGCCCATGCGCCCTAGTGGTAGGTTGGGAGGTGCCTTTCAGAGGAGGGACTCCTCCCCTAGGCGCCCACCTCCCTTGTGGGAGGAGGACTCCTTCCCTTGGCCGGTGTACGTCTCCAACTTGTCTACAATTTTTAATTGTTCCATGATATAATTTTATCATTCTAGGATACTTTTTGGGCATTTATTTGCAGATTCATATTATTTTTGAGCACTAACCTATTAACCCAGTGCCTAGTGCTATCTGTTGTTTTATGCGTGTTTTTGGATTTTTAGGTGTACAGTACCAAACGAAGTAAAAATTGCCACAAAAAAAATTGATGATTTTTTCTGGGCCAAAGGAAGACCTGGAATCTTTGGGAGGATACGAGAGGCTGGACAAGGGAGGCAACACACATCAGGGTGCGTCGAGGGGGGTGGTTTTGCCCTGTTGTGTGTTGGCCCCCCTAGCGTCTCCCAACACCCCTCCCTCGCCTATAAATTCCAATATATCCTAAAAACCCTAGGGAGCAATCCAAAACACTTTTTCCGTCCCCGCAAGTAGCTATTCCGCCGTGTGCCTATCTGGAACCCTATTCCGGTGCCCTGCTGGAGGGGGATTTGATCACGGGCGATGTGTGAGTACTTAACCTCACACCTAATGATAAAACGATGAAGCCGATTCATATTAATTGAGTTATCTTTGTCTACATCATGTTATTGTTCTCCAAGCATTACTCTGTTTTATTTAATACTCTAGATGCATGTTGGATTGCGATTGATGGGTGGGGTATAGTCATAGGTGCAGGCAAGAGTCGTCCTATTTGCTTATGGACATTATGCCTATATATACATGATCATTTACGTGAATAATGATTGCATAACTATGCACTTTTCTATCAATTTCCCAACAATAATTTGTTTCACACCGTATGCCTACTATATGAGAGATGCCACTAGATAAAACTATGGCCCTCGGGTCTATCCACTTATATATTTACAAAAACTTCATTTCCTCGCTACCTTTATTTACTTTTTGTTTTGGAATTTATATTTATCAGCTATCATATACACACTTCATTTGCTTGCAAGTAACAAGTCCAAGGGGATTGACAACCATCTCGCCCGCATTGGGTGCAAGTGTTTGCTTCTTTGTATGCAGCCAGTGAAGACGAGGGTTGAGTGCTACTCCTATTGGTTCGATAACCTTGGTTCTGACTATGGGAAATACTTATCTATATTGTTCTGCATCACCCACTCCTCTTCGCGGAAAACCCAACGCAGATCACAAGTATGAGGAAGGATTTTTGGAACCGTTGCCTAGGAGTATCACCAATCTATTATCAAGTACCTTCGCATAAATTATATTTCACTTTTTCTACTTTTTATTTGATGTTATATTTTTCTTGCTTCTTAAAAATGAAAAATACAAAAATATTTATCCTTGCTAGTTCGCTTGTTCGCTTGTTGTTATGGCTAGTTCTCCGGACATGCCTCTTCCTCCTTACTTTGGAGAAGGTATCGAGGTACTTGATTTTAAATACTTGGGCGATGAATCTTTAAAGGAAGCTTGGGATAGATTATTAGCTATATAGTGCGAGCTAATCCCAAAAGTCACATTAAATCACTTCTTATAAGCTTTTGTGTTGGCGTGCGTTTATCTCATAGACGTGTCCTGGATTCCATGTTTGAAAATGATTTTCTGGGAAACAATGCTTTTGACACATATGAAAAGATAAAAAGTGTATTTAGGAAGCCAAAGATAGAAACCATTGAACTCACTATATTGGTTAGATACCGTCAAATCGAGCTAATGAAAGAAACTAAGGCTATTATGAAAACCGACATTAGGGGACTATACAACATGTCTACTAAAATCATTGGGAACATAATGATGCAAAATAAGAGATTTCATACTTTGGATCAAAAGGTTAGTGCTCTTAGTATTTCAAGAGATGAAATGAAAATTCTCAATGAGAAATTGGGACAACTCTTTCATAGTTTCAAAAATGACAACACTTGAATCATATGCATTATGCCTAGCTAGGGTTGTAAAACAATAGCGCTGGTTGGGAGGCAACCCAATAGTTATATTATTTTTCTTGCTTTTGCTTTATGTTTGTGTCTGATAACATGATTATTGATAGAGTAATGATTATGTTTTTATGTTTAAATTAAATTTTGTGCCAAGTAAAGCCTTTGGGATGACTTGAACGATAAGTAGAATTGATACGATGCAAAAACAAAAACTTTGACATCAGGTGCATAATTTCTATGATTATACTGGAACATCTTTTTGATCTAAATTTTTTGCACAATATTTTATTACAAATTCCTCAGTCTGTCCTAATTTATCAGAATTTTAGGATTTACATAAGTATAGTTTATTTACAGATCATTTCAGACTATTCTATTTCAGACAGATTTTTTTTTTTGCATAGTTTCCTTGTTTTGATGATGCTATAGATTGTATCGGGCGGTATAAGCTATGGAGGAGTTAGAATACAGTATATTATGCAATTATAAAATAATATTCAATTTATAACAGTACCTAAAGTATTTTATATGTTTATTAAACTAACGGACCTCATGAAGGTTTCTGTTGAGTTTTGTGTGTTGAATTTTTCAAGTTTTGAGTGCTATCACGATGGATGAAGGAATAAGGAGCGACAAGAGCCTAAGCCTGGGGATGCCCAAGGCACCACAAGGTAATATTCTAGGAAGACTCAAGCGTCTAAGCTTGGGGTGCCCCAGAAGGCATCCCCTCTTTCGTTTCAATCCATCACTATGTCACTTGGAGCTATATTTTTATTCATCACATGATATGAGTCTTGCTTGGAGCGACATGTATCTTAGGTTGTTTTTGTTTTTCGTTGTCCACAATCATTGTTTGATGAACACACCTACCAGAGGATAGACACATATTCACCATGATTTATTAGGATACTCTTTGTGCTTCACTTATATCTTTTGAGCTAAGCAATTGCTCTAGTACTTCACTTATATCTTTTTAGAGCATGGTAGTGTGTAGAGTTTATATAGTTAATTGCACTCTTGTTATTCACTTATATTTGTTTGAGAGTTAATAAATAGTGGTGGTAATTTTCATTGGTTATAAGACTAGTCCAAAAATAGTAGGTATTGAAGGAGTGCATAATCAAAACCTTCATGTAGCACATAAAAGATAAAGTGTGACTTAATAATATTAATGTTGTAATGTGAAAAGGCATGAGTGCATGCTACTTGTAAACTGCTTTGGATTTTTATCCCCAAAGAGGAGAGGATGATGCAGCACAATAGAGTAAGTATTTACCTCAGTTAAGAAACCAAGGTTATCAATCGAGTAGGAGAACCAAGCAACACCGACACCTCCACACATAACGCAAACCTTCACACCCAACGTAGATGAGAGGTTGCCAATCTCTCGGCGGTCAAGAAACGAGATTAAATGATATATGATAGATTGATAAATAAATAAAAGATAAAAAAGTGCAGCAAGTATTTTTGGTATTTTTGTATAAGTAAACGAGATTGATCTTATAATAAAAGTAGACCCGGGGGCCGTAGGATTCACCAGTGGCATCTCTCTCAAGAAAATAGCATACGGTGGGTCAACAAATTAATGTTGGGAAATTAATAGAAAAGCAAATAATTATGAAGGTATCCAAGGCAATGATCATGATATAGGCATCACATCCAAATCAAGTAGACCGACTCCTGCCTGCATCCTATTATTACTTCACACATCGACCGCTATCCAGCATGCATCTAGTGTATTAAGTTCATAAGAACAAAGTAATGCATTAAGAACGATGACATGATGTAGTCAAGACAAAATCATATAATAATCCATCCCAACTTGTTATCCTTAATGGCAAAAACACATGCGCATCAACTCCACTTCCGTCACTAGGACTGAACACCGCATAATCGAACCCATTACCGAGCACCTCTTCCCATTGCAAGAAGATCTAATATAGTTGGCAAAACCAAACCAAAACTTCACATAAGAAATACAAGGTTATACTAAATCATTCATAAAAGAGATCAGCAAAGAACTCAAATAGAACAAGGATATATCTGATCATAAACTCACAATTCATAAGATCCCAACAAACACGCCGCACAAAGTCATTACATCGAATGGATCTCCAGGAAGATCATGGAGACCGTTGTATTGAGATACAAAGATATATATATATATATATATATATATATATATATAGAGAGAGAGAGAGAGAGAGAGAGAGAGAGAGAGATCTAGCTACTACCTACGGGCCCGTAGGTCTGTGGTGAACTACTCACGCATCATCAGAGAGGCGACAAGGTTGATGTAGAGCCGCTCCGTGATGAGTTCCCCCTCCGTCGGAGTACCAGAAAAGGCCTCTAGATGGGATCTGGCGAGAACAGAGGATTACGGCGGCGGAAAAAGTATTTCATGGACTCCCTTGAGGGTTTTGGAATATTGCTGAATTTATAGTGGAGGATGTAGGGAAAATGGAGCGTGGAGGGGCCCACACAACATCAGGGCGCCCCCTCGGGTGCGTCCTGGTGTTGTGTGGGGCCCTTCGACAAGATCTTCCTTGGCCTCCAAGTTCCAGGTGATCCTTATCTTCAATAAAAAATCCTCCAAAAGTTTCGGGACGATTTGATCTTATGTGATATTGATTTCTTGCGAAACAAAAACAGGGCAGAAAACAGGAACTGGCACTAAGCTAATAGGTTAGTCCCCAAAAATGATATAAAAAGGTATAAAATGATAATAAAAAGATCCAATAATAATAATATCATAGCATGGAACAAGCAAAAATAATAGATACGTTGGAGACGTATCAGTACATGATCATTGGTTAGTAAGAATATTGTGAATTAGAGGGTGCTAACTTGGTGTTCTTCTAAATATTTTTTATGGCATGGTGATGATGTGTGAGCATTCTTATTCCCTGTTGAAGTCCTAGTGTTGTTTAGCTCGGGGACGCACGATGGTTAACTCCTACAAACTTCTTCCCTAGTGGCATTGCGAGTAGTACTTTGCTACGAGAGAGCTAATAAAATCTTGAAATAAGTATGTGAGTTCTTTATGACTAATGTGAACATGTGGATGTACACACTCTCACCTCCACATATGTTGCTAGCCTCTTCGGTACAGTTCACTGCCCATTCTCACCTCGAGGGTCAGTGCATACTTCGTCGGTGCACCCCAACCCTATGACGGGAATATGCTTCTTTGCCTTCTACCATAGCGGACGGCAAAGGACCATTTCATGGACGACAAAGACCTTTATTGTCCGCTGGCTGACGGCAAAACTTTTGGCACTAAAAGTCACGGTAAATGTTGGGGAACGTCGCATGGGAAACAAAAAGTTTCCTACGCGCACACAATTCCTATCCATGGTGATGATCATCTACGAGAGGGGAGAGTGAACCTACATACCCTTGTAGATCGTTAAGTCGAAGCGTATATAACGCGGTTGATGTAGTCGAACATTTTCGCGATCCAAATCGCATCCCGTCCCGCGATCTCATCACGATCCGTTCCGCGATCCCATGACGATCCATCCTGATCTAGTGCCGAATGGATGGCACCTCCGCGTTCAGCACACGTACAGATCGATGACGATCCCCGCCTTGTTGATCCATAAAGAGGGGCGGAGAGGTAGATGAGTTCTCCAGCACGACGACATGGTGGTGGTGGTGAACTAATCCAGCAGGGCTTCGCCTAAGCACCGCCGAACTAGACTAGAGGAGAAAACGATCTAGACGAAGTAGAGGGAGAACGTGGGAATTAGGGTTAGCCTCTAAATCCTCTAGTATATATAGGAGGGAGGGAGGGGAGGAGGCAGCCTCAAACCCTCATGGTTTGGCTGAAATTGGAGGTGGAGGAGTCCTACTCCAATCCTACTAGGAGTAGGATTCCTCCTATCCACTTGGAAACCCTTTCCTCCTCTTCCACCTTTGGGTTTTTTCCTTCTCAAACCTTATGGGACTTAGTGGGGGCTTAGGCTAGCCCACTATGGGCTGGTTTGTGTCCTCCCATAGCCCATGAGTCCCCTCGGGACGTGACACCCCTCCCAATGGTCCCCGGTACCCTCCCGGCAGCCCCGGTACACTACCGATGAGCCCAAAACTTTTCCGATGACCAAAACAGGACTTCCTATATATCAATCTTTACCTCCAAACCATTCCGGAGCTCCTCGTGACGTCCATGATCTCATCCGGGACTCCGAATAACATTCGGTCACCAACACCTACAACTCAACTATACCGAAACGTCACCGAACCTTAAGTCTGCAGACCATGTGGGTTCGAGAACTATGCAAACATGACCTGAGAGACACCCCGGTCAATAACCAATAGAGGGACCTGGATGTCCATATTGGCTCCTACATATTTTACGAAGATCTCTATCGGTTGAACCTCTATGTCAAGGATTCAGTTAATCCCGTATGCTATTCCCTTTGTCCTTCGCTACGTTACTTGCCCGAGATTCGATCGTCGGTATCTCCATACCTAGTTCAATCTCGTTACTAGAAAGTCTCTTTACTCGTTCCGTAATATAAGATCATGTGACTAACTCCTTAGTCACATTGCTTGCAAGGCTTGTTGTGATGTTGTATTACCGAGTGGGCCCCGAGATACCTCTCCGTCACACGGAGTGCCAAATCTTAGTCTTGATCCATGCCAACCCAACAGACACCTTCAGAGATACCTATAGAACACCTTTATAGTCACCCAATAACGTTGCGATGTTTGATACACACAAGGTATTCCTCTGGTGTCCGGGAGTTGCATGATCTCATGGTCATAGGAACAGATACATTGACATGCAGAAAATAGTAGCAATAAACTGACACGATCATATGCTACGTTTATAGTTTGGGTCTTGCCTATCACATCATTCTCCTAATGATGTGATCCCGTTATCAAGTGACAACACTTGTCTATGGCGAGGAAACCTTGACCATCTTTGATCAACGAGCTAGTCAACTAGAGGCTCACTAGGGACAGTGTTGTTTATGTATCCACACATATATTTGAGTTTCCAATCAATACAATCATAGCATGGATAATAAAAGATTGTCATGAATAAGGAAATATAATAATAAATAATTTATTATTGCCTCTAGGGCATATTTCCAACAGTAAATACCTTCTTTGCCGTGTGCCGGGAGGAGGCAGATGACAAAGATCTTTGTTGTTGGTCTATCTAGACCAGCAGACGACAAAGGGGCTAGACGGCATTAGATAGTTGTCAACCCCGTTAGGTAGCTAACAACAGCCTTTGCCATCTGCAAGATGACGACAACCTTTGCCATCTGCCAGCTGACGTCACCCTAGCTACGCCAGCCAGCTGCCTGCCATGTCCTTTGTCGTCTGCCTTAGTGGTCCTTTGCCGTGTGCCTGAGAGGCCCTTTGTCGTCTGCCTTATTCTAGCTGACGACAAAGTGACCATATGGGTCAGACCAGCTGCTCCTAGGTTGCACAGGTTGGTGCCATGTGGCTCCTTTGCCGTCGGCTGGCACACGGCAAAATGCCTGTATTGCCACTTTTTTGTTTGTTTTCAGTTATTTCCCTGCATTTTCAAAATACATCTATGATATATATAATTGCAAACATCATATATAGTTTAAAACATCATATAAGAAGCATAGACAACAAATAGGCTAGCTTCACATTGTTCATCCATATATACACATAATTTCAAACATCACACTGTTCATCCATACAAATCGAAACAAAAAGAAAATAGTAGCAGTCCATAAATGTCAGCTTCCATGAAGTGAAACAAATCTGCAAATTGAGAATAAGAAAATTAGAATAATAATAAGAAGAAAACTAGAAGAAGAAGAAGAAGACTAGAAGAAGAAGATGGTGAAGAACAAAAATATGATGATGATGATGATGAAGAAGAAGAAGAAGGAGAAGGAAAATAATAAGAAGAAAGAAAGAAGAAGCTCATTCTTCTTCTTATATTCTTTCTTTTTCTTATCTTTCCTCTTCTATTCTTTATTTTTCTTTTTATGTTATTTTTGAGCTTATTATGTCATTTTGGAGGAAAATAAGCTAAGTATTTGACATTTATGAGATAACCAAGGTTATTATGCCATTTTTGACCTAACTAAGCTAATTATGTGATAAATGAACTAAATAAGCTAATTATGTCATTTTGGAGATAAGCTAAGTATGTCTTTGTTAGGAAAATAAGCTAAGTATGTGTCATAATAGGGCTATCTAGCATGTACGAAGCTAAGTATGCATTTGTTAAGCAGATCACTAGAGAAAACTTACTGTCGTCGTCATCGTTGATGTGAAGCACCGGGGTTGCTTGGGGCGGTTTCACCTAGAGAAGGTGTGAGATCGATAGAAGAGGTGTCTAGAGGGGGGTGCGTGAATTGACTACTTGCATAAATTAAAATAATAGCCTTTTCCCAATTTAACGGTTGGCATATTTTAGCGATTCTAACAAGTCGACTGCACCCTACACATGCTAGTCAACAAATATGGCAGCGTACAGTAAAGACTTTGCACATGTATTAAGGAGTAGAGTTTAGGAAGATCAAACACAAAGACATTGACACATCGATTTTTGGCATGGTTCCGATAGGTGGCGCTACCATACGTCCATGTTAGTGGAGAATTCAACCCACAGAGGGTAACGACTGCGAGAGTCCATGGAGGGCTCCACTCACAAGGGGTCCATGAAGAAGAGGCCTTGTCTATTCCACCACGCCTCCGTCCACACATGACTAGCCTCACTCACGGTAGATATTCACGAAGTAGGCGATCTCCTTGCCCTTACAAACATCTTGGTTCAACTCCACAACACGAAGTGGGAGGCTCCCAAGCGACACCTTCCCAATCTAGGAGGCACCACCCTCCAAAAGGTAATAGATGCGGTAGAATGATGCACACCTTGCTCTTGTGCTTATAAAGATAGTCTCCTCAACACTCAATCACTCTCTCGCAGATTTGGCATGGGTAGAAGAGATTGATTTTGTGGAAAGCAACTTGGCGAGGCTAGAAATCAAGGTTCAAATGATTGGATTGGAGTCTCTTGATCTCAACACATGATTAGGTGGCTGTCTCTTAGAAAAATGGATCTGGCAAGTGTAAGTGTGTTCTGAGTGCTTCCTGTGCGAATGAGAGGAGGTGGAGGGTTATATATAGGAACCCCCCAAAATCCAACCTTTACAACATTATTGCCCAACTCGGTGACACCTAATGAATATAGGTGGTACCGAGTTTCCTAAATGTGGCAACATTTGAATTCTCGGTGAGACCGATATATAAATCTCGGTGGTACCGATATGATGACCTAGACAACTTTCCAAAACTCGGTGAGACCGATTTAAAATTCAGAAATTCTTAAACTTGAAATCATCTGAACAGAATGTTGGTCACCAAATCTCGGTGGCACTGGTAGGAATGTTCATTGTACCGAGATGGTGGGTTTGGCATAGGATCTGTCAAGTGTAAAATCGGTATAGCCGAGTGTAAATTGTTGGTGGCATTGATTTTGTTGGTTTGGGTTTGGACAAAGATATTTTGTGGGAGAATGGCTGAGTATTTTTGGTGGCTATCTCTAAGCACTTGAGCAACTAATTCATCATAATACCTCACCCCCTTTTAATAGTATTGTCTTTCCTATGGACTCAAAGTGATTTCTCACAAATGTAAAATGTATAATCTTCTTGCTTGAAGCTTGAGCCAATCCAATTCTTCCTTTCATCAAGGGGCATCTCCTCACAATCCTATAGCCAATATTCTCTGTGGACTATACCTGAAATATACTAGGTAAAAGTGTTAGTCCAAGAGACAATGTATGTTGTCATGAATTATCAAACCCACCAACGAAGCATATGTGCTTTCAATCTCCCCCTTTTCGGTAATTGATGACAACATACAATCAAAGCTTCAAATAATGATAGTAATTAGAATATGACAGCTTTGAAAGATACATGACTGTACAAGCTCCCCCTAAATGTGTGAAACCCCTTTTAAAGGATAGTTGCTTTGGACTGCATGGGCACACACAACGTAGAAAGGACAAGACAAGTCATATAGATCTTGGCTATATGCATAAAACATATGTGAAAGAAGACTTTCCATGTGCAGGACTCACTCTTTCAAACAACATGTGCAAGAGACAAGAGATCATCATGAAGAGGGAGATGATGCATATACTTACCTTGAGGTTCTTGAGCGTCTTAGTAGTAGGAGTACACTTGGGAAAACAAATGTTAGATAACACAAGAGTACTCTATTGTAAAGATGAAAATAGCTTCAAAAGTATCAATATATTGCATACATATTGAAAATAGAATTTGATGATAAATATGTCTCCAAGAGAATTTATAACTTTCTCCCCTAAGGATGAATATGTAATAATTTCCCCTCCCCCTAAAACATAGCATGTAGATATTGGGAGTAGGTAGGGTGAGACAAGTTCAATCCGAAGATGGCGGAAGTAAATCAATGATATTTGAAACAATTTTATCTCTCTCCCCCTTAATATGCAAGGCTTGATATATCTCCCCTTAGGTAGATCTTTCTTTAGGAACAAATATCTCCTCCTTTTGATATTTCTCCCCCTTTTGTGTAAGCTTATTGGTGATATTTCTCCCCCTTTATGTAGGCTTGTTGGAAGATTTGATATTTCTCCCCTTTGGCATTAATTGCCAAAAAGGTCAGAGGGTAAGGTCTCATTGAGAGAAAGGGATCCTTGATTCTTCTCTCTTTGATAAGTGTTCCTTGAATTTTTCTCCCCCTTAAGTGTGAATAAGAGTTCACTGAAATTACCCCCCCCCCCTTATGTTGTATGGGATCACCGAGGGTTTCTCCCCCTAGAGAAGTTTTCTCCACCAGAAAATAATGTAAATGGAGATGATGGATATCATGATGTCATGCCGGTGATGATGAAGATCATGCCGGTGCTTTGAAGATGGGGATCAAAAGCACAAGATGATGATGGCCATATCATGTGACTTATTTGATTTGCATGCGATGTTTATATTTTCTGAATCTTATTTTGCTTAGGACGATGGTAACATTACAAGATGATCCCTCACTTAATTTCAAGATAAGAATTGTGTTCTCCCCGAGTATGCACCATTGTGAAATTTTGTCGTTTCGAAGCACCTCGTGATGATCGGGTGTATAGAATATTCGTTCACATACAACGAGTGTAAGAAAATTTTGCACATGCAGAATACTCGAGTTAAACTTAACGAGCCTAGCATGTATGGACATGGCCTCGGAACACGTAGACTGAAAGTTCGAACATGAGTCATATACTAGATATGATCAACATGGAGATGTTCGCCATTGAAACCACCTCATCTCACGTGATGATTGGACTTGGGTTCGGATTTTGATCATGTAACACTTATACAACCCGAGGGATGTTGATTCGAGTGGAAGTTCACTAGCAATATGATTAATTGAACTTATTATCATGAACTTAGTCTAAAATTGTCTTTGCAAATTACGTTGTAGATCAATGGCTCGCATAGTAGCTCCCCTGAATTTTAATGCGTTCCTAGATAAAGCTAAGCTGAAAGATGATGGAAGTAACTATATAGACTAGGTTCGTAAACTGAGGATTATCCTCACGTCAACACAAAAGGCTTATGTCCTTGATGCACCACTCAGTGCACCACCCCCTCCATTGTCATTTGTGGACTTCGTGTATGTATGGCACACGCGGTCTCATGACTACTCTATAGTTTAGTGTGCCATGTTGCACGGCTTAGAACCGGGGCTCCAAAGGCATTTTGAGCACCATGGAGCATATGATATGTTCCAAGAGCTGAAACTAGTTTTCTAGGCTCATGCCCGGGTCGAGAGGCATGAATCCTCTAACAAGTTCTTTAGCTTCAAGATGGAGGAGAACAACTCTGTCAGTGAACATGTGCTCAGAATGTCAGGGTATTATAACCACGTAAGCCAATTGGGAGTTAATCTTCCAGATGAGGTAGTGTTTGACACAACTCTCCAGTCACTGCCACCTAGCTACAAGAGCTTTGTGATGAACTATAACATGCAAGGGATGGAGAAGACGATTCCTGAATTTTTCGTGATGCTTAAATCTGCAGAAGTAGAAATAAAAAAAGGAGCATCAAGTGTTGATGGTGAACAAGACCACTAGCAAGAACACCAAGGGCAAGAAGGAAAACTTCAAAAAGAACGGAATCCAATTGCCGCTCCCGTGAAGAAACCCAAGGCGGGACTATAGCGACCCGACTCAAGACGAGTCAAGCCTCTGGTGTTTCCGTACCATCCCAAGATCATGCTGGTACACACTCGGTACATAATGTATATATTCAAGAGTTCAATCACACAGCTTTATTAATCGAAATCTCATAAAGAGTACTTTATTACAATAAAGGATTAAAATAAAGT
Organism: Hordeum vulgare subsp. vulgare; assembly: GCF_904849725.1. Lineage (NCBI taxonomy): Eukaryota > Viridiplantae > Streptophyta > Magnoliopsida > Poales > Poaceae > Hordeum > Hordeum vulgare. The sequence continues at coordinate 351,790,585 of NC_058522.1, read as the reverse complement.
GGCTGAAGGCCATCTCATGAGATATCTAACGAAGACTAGCGGAAGCATCAGGTAGACGAGTCCATCCGACTCCAAGGGCATGTCGCTGAGCGTAGATCGTAGCCTCACTCCTAGTCGGAAAAGTACTCTGCAACATGATACGTTGCAGCCATGTAGGTCAGCATATTGAATATGCCGGCAAGTCATCAAAGAGAGGAGTAAAATAATAATCAACTATCTCTACATGCATATTTGGCCTGTGGGGCTATGAGTTTTGCATAAAGCCAGTTTTATCCTACAACAAGAGGGGTTGGAAGCAAAATTTTACTACATTGTTTGTTGTTAACGAGATGGTTCCGCCAACCAATTCTCGTACCCGAATAGTTGTTAACACCCACATCATTATTAAGTTGTGTCGAGAGTTCAGGGGAAATTCAATGCCTTCGGCTCAAGTTGTCCATGACTGTGGACACGGCTAATCGATTAGGTTGGGCACTCTGCAGAGTTTTGCACACGTTCCCCACAAGATTTGATCGCCTCCGTGTTTGTCCTCGCACTTCAGGGTGTTTGAAGACCGGATGATCAAAACATGGTCTTTCAACGGGTCCCTCTGAATCCCTGTCTGTGCCCATCCATTCCTACCGTTCTTCTACATCTGCTAGCACCGCCTCTCCAGAGTCGCCGCGTTGTCCAACCAAGCCAGGGCCCATAATGACTTGTGGCTGTGCAGGTAAGCCTTGAGTCTTGGAGTCTCCGTCCGTCTCTTCGAGCCTGGGTGAAGCTTTCCGCAGGATGTCATGGCCTCTCCAGCATCCCAGGCATCCACTGGGTTCTCCAAGGAGCCGATCAAACGTCCTTCACCCAGAGTTGCATTGCGTCCGAGGTCTTGAAACTACTTTAAATTTTTGAAACTTCTACCACAGTAAGATTTAATCACTAGGAAGCAGTAGCAAAACGAATCAACTCAAAATCATTTTCTAAACTCCTGGAATAGGCAAAACAAGGTTTAAACTAAATCTGATCTAACTTATATTTGCAAATTTCAAACATAGACAAATTATATGTTTTTAAAAACTACAGAAAAATTGGAGTCTACTGGAACAAGAATCAATATCATTGGACTTCGGGATCAAACGTTGTGGCCAAAAGAAAACAGAAACTTTTCTGTTTTTGCAAATAGGCAGAAAAAATGAAGCTAACTAGTCACTAACACGGGGGTACACGTGGCGTGTTGTGATAGGCTGCGGGGGCGTTTGTTGCAACGTTAGGAGCAAACGGCCGAGGGCTAGTAAAACTTGTTGGCTAAATGAATAAGTGAATTAAAAACCACCGGTTTTCTAATCTAAACCGAAGAGGTATACTAGGTTCTAATCTACACCATCTAATAAGGATCTAATGGCTACAAAAAAAGAAATAACAACAGAGAGAGAGGAGCTACCGTGGCTGGGTTGGCACTCCGGCGGGGAAGAGGTGGTCCGGCGAGGGGAGGGCTCCGGGGGGCGGTGGAGAGGACGGGGAGGCGGCGGCGGCAGTCCTCCAGCGAGGGGGAGGCGTCGGCGGAGCGGGGGAGGCTCGGGGCGCTGCTCCAGTAGGGGGCCGAAGTGGAGGAGCTCGGGCTCGCCGGCGAGGTCACGGCAGGGGCTCGGGGCGGCGGCGGTTCGGCGAGGCGATGGGAGGAACGGGGCTGCCGGGGCGGGGGTACTTATAGGCCAGGGAGGGGTGAAGGAAAGGAAGGGGGAGAGAGGATCGGGGAAGGAATCCCGAGTTCCTGGGACTGGCTCGGTCTCGGCATGGATTTTTTTGGAAGGAGGAAAGAGATGGCCGACGGGGTGGAGTGGCTCGGCCAGTGGGGGGGCCCGCTGGGCAGTGGGAGAGAGGCGGGTGGGGCAGGGTCGGTCGGCCGGCAATTAAGGGATTCATTCCGTGGCGGTGGAGATTCGGCCCATGGCCTTATAATGCGCTCGGGGCGGCGGCTAAAACTTTCCTATTTTTTTAAACCTATTCCGAAACAGAAAATAAAAGCGAATAAAAGGAAATAAATCAAAATATTTAATACAGGGTATTATATACCAAAAAAATCAGAAAAATATCCTCTACCCGAATAACATTTTTCCAAAGCAAAAATAAAAACTTTAAAAAAATGTTTTTTTTCAGAAATTCCTCGAAATGCTTTATTTTCTTTTTGTAAATATTTTTGCAATAAACTTTGTATTTTCTTGGCTCAAATATTTCAGAAATTTCCCGCACTTTGGAGGGTCATTTTCCTCCGCTCTCTCTCTTGCATGCAAGAGAGTATTTCTCCGAGCATTTCTCGTGCGAGGAAAAATGGAAATGCAAATCAAAAGACGAAAGAATTTCAAGTGCTAAATTTATTTCAATCAATATGCATAGATGCTTAGCTACAATGTAAAACATTCCCAATTAGGAAAATTGGGATGTTACAAACCTACCCACCTTAAGATGAATCTCGCCCTCGAGATTCGGGTTGGTTAGAAAACAGGTGCGGGTGGTCTCGACGAAGATCCTCTTCTCGTTCCCAGGTGGCTTCTTCCTCGGTGTGGTGGCTGCACAACACCTTGCAGAACTTGATGATCTTGCTGCGGGTAACTCTGTTGGCAGTCTCGAGAATCCTGACGGGTTTCTCCTCATATGTCAGATCACTATCAAGCTGTATGGCCTCTAGGGGCACTGTGTCTCTCAACGGAACATCGGCCATCTCAGCGTGGCATTTCTTCAACTGGGAAACATGGAAGACATCATGAACTCTGGACAATCCTTCCGGCAGTTCCAGTTTGTATGCAACTTCGCCTCTACGTTCAAGAATTTTGTAGGGGCCAATGAAACGAGGTGCTAATTTTCCTTTCACACCGAATCTCTTGATTCCTCGAAGTGGAGACACCCGAAGATATGCTCGGTCTCCCACTTCGTATGTTACTTCCTTGCGTTTGCTGTCAGCATAACTCTTCTGCCTGGACTGAGCTATCTTGAGTCGGTCACGAATTAGCTTGACCTTGTCTTCAGAATCTCGGATAAGGTCGGGACCAAAAAGTTGTCGGTCTCCAACTCCATCCCACATCAACGGTGTTCTGCACCTCCTTCCGTATAGAGCTTCGAAAGGGGCCATCTTCAGACTGGTCTGGTAGCTGTTGTTGTATGAGAACTCGGCATAAGGTAAATTGTCATCCCAACTAGACCCATAGTCTAGTGCGCAAGCTCTCAACATGTCCTCCAGAATCTGATTGACTCTCTCGGTCTGTCCATCTGTCTGCGGGTGAAAAGCTGTACTGAACTCTAATCTCGTTCCCAAGGTTTCATGCAGTTGGTGCCAAAATTTTGATGTGAACTGAGTCCCTCTATCTGACACAATGCTCTTCGGTACTCCGTGCAGACATACGATCCTCGTCATATATATCTTGGCCAGCTTGGCACTCGTGTAAGTAGTCTTCACCGGAATGAAGTGAGCTACCTTGGTCAAATGATCGACCACAACCCAAATAGAATCATAGCCAGAACGGGTCCTGGGTAATCATGTGATGAAGTCCATGCCAAGATTTTCCCATTTCCACTCGGGTATCGGCAGAGGTTGGAGAAAACCTGCTGGCTTCTGATGCTCGGCTTTTACTCGCTGACAAACATCGCATATTGCTACAAACTCGGCAATGTCTTTCTTCAATCCTGTCCACCAGAAACTTTCTTTCAGATCCAGATACATCTTGGTGTTGCCGGGGTGTATCGAGTACGGGGAATCATGGGCCTCCTGAAGTATCAACTTCCTGAGTTCGGGATCATTGGGCACATAGATGCGATCCTCAAACCATAAAGTTCCGTGTTCATCCTCACGAAAACCTTTAGCCTTCCCGTCTTCCATTTTCTGCTTAATCTCAGCTATCTCCTTGTCTGATTTCTGTGCTTCGCGGATCTTTTCTGTCAAAGTGGACTGAATTTCCAGTGTGGCAACAAATCCTCTTGGAACTATTTCCAATTTGAGCTCTCGGAGGTCATTGACTAACTCCTGGGGTAATCCTCCAGCTGTGAGTGTGTTCACATAACTCTTGCGGCTCAACGCATCGGCTACAACATTTGCCTTGCCTGGGTGATAATGCAATCTCATGTCATAGTCCTTGATCAACTCGAGCCATCGCCTCTGTCTGAGGTTCAACTCCTTCTGCGTGAAGATATATTTCAGGCTCTTGTGATCAGTGTAAACATCACAACTATTTCCGATCAAGAAATGTCTCCAGGTCTTGAGAGCGTGCACTACGGCTGCTAGTTCCAAGTCATGTGTGGCATAATTCAACTCATGAGGTCTGAGTTGTCTGGATGCATAGGCTACAACTTTGACTTCTTGCATGAGAACTCCTCCGAGTCCTTGACGAGAAGCGTCACAGTAAACCTGGAAATCCTTCCGAATGTTCGGCAATATCAGCACTGGGGCTGTAACAAGACGTTTCTTCAGCTCTTGAAAACTGGTTTCACATTCCTCAGTCCAAATATACTTGGATTCTTTCTTCAACAACTCTGTCATGGGCTTGGCAATCTTTGAGAAATTCTCAATGAACCTCCGGTAATATCCGGCAAGTCCGAGGAAACTGCGGATCTCCTTGACTGAAGTGGGTGCTACCCATTCGGTGACTGTTGCGACCTTGGCAGGGTCCACTGCTATTCCTTCTCCTGAGATGACGTGTCCGAGGAATCCAACTTCCTTCAACAAAAACTCACATTTGCTGAACTTTGCATGTAGCTTATGCTCTCGAAGTTTCTCCAGAACTAGACGCAAATGTTCCTTGTGTTCCTCTTCGTTCTTGGAGAATATCAGTATGTCATCGATGAACACCACGACAAACTTGTCCAAGTATTCCATAAATACCTTGTTCATCAGATTCATAAAATATGCCGGAGCATTAGTAAGTCCAAATGACATGACCGTGTAGTCATACAAGCCGTACCGAGTGGTGAAGGCTGTCTTGGGTATATCCTGTTCACAAATCTTCAACTGATGATACCCGGATCGAAGATCGATCTTTGAGAATATGCGGGCTCCAACTAACTGATCAAACAGATCATTGATCATCGGCAAGGGGTACTTGTTCTTGATGGTCACATTGTTCAATGCACGATAATCGACAACCATTCTCAAGGACTTGTCCTTCTTTTCAACCAAGAGCACTGGGGCTCCCCAAGGTGAAGAACTTGGGCGAATATACCCTTTGTCCAATAACTCCTTAATTTGCTTCTTTATTTCTATCAAGTCATTTGCGGGCATCCGATAGGGTCTCTTGGATATCGGGGCTGTTCCGGGTAATAGCTCAATCAAGAACTCAATCTCTCTATCGGGTGGCATGCCCGGCCGCAATTCCTCCGGAAATACATCTGGGTACTCCTGTACAATCGGTACTTCCTCCTGGACTACTCCCGTGAGAGAGTTTACTCGCTTACTCTGAGTCGGGTGCTGAGACACGTACTTAATCCGTTTCTGCTCGTGGGTGGTGAGCAAAATAGACTTAAGGGCACAATCAATATTCCCTTCATACTTGGCCAACCAATCCATGCCTAGGATTACATCCAATCCCTGGGACTCTAATACGATGAGGTCGGTGGGAAAATTATGGTTCCCGATGTTGACACTCAAAGCATGGCATCCTATCCCGACTGTCATCATGCCTCCTGGGGAACTGACCTTAATAGGCTGGCTGAGGGTTCTAGTTGGCAAACTATACTTTTCCACAACTACCCTTATATGAATGAATGTGTTGCACCAGAATCAAAAAGTACCAATACTGGACGTGAATTTAGCAAAAACTTACCAACCACAGTATCGGGGTGATCATAGACCTCTTCAACATCAATGTGGTTCACCTGAGCTCGAGGAAAAGGATTGGGCTTCTTTGCTGCAGAGTTGTCGTTGCCGTTTCCATTTCCCTGCTTGTTCTGGGGACATTCAGTGGCATAGTGTCCCATCTTCTGCCACTTGAAGCAAGTGATGTGAGTCAAATCCTTCTGAGGTGGAGCTGAATGCTGCTGAGTGCCAGTACCGCCATTCTTGAAGTTGCTGTTGTTGTGGTGGTTCCCATTTCCTCCATGGTTGTGGCCTCCATGGTTGTGCACTGGGTGGTTATGCTGAACGTGTCCTCCAAACTTACCGGATCCAGTCCCGGTATTCCCTGAATAGGGGGTGTAGCGAGGCTTCTGCTGAGTGCCGGAGTTGAACTTTCCAACCCCATACTTTCGCTTGCGGTTCTCCATCTGCTGGTGTTTCCCCTCCAAGATGAGGGCCTTATCAACCAGCTCCTGGTAGTTGTTGAAGGTGGCTACAGTCAACTGAATGCTCAGCTCATCATTGAGTCCCTCCAAGAATTTTTCCTGCTTGGCCGCATCATCGGCCACATCTCCAGGTGCATAACGGGCGAGCATGCTGAATTCATCGACGTACTGGGCCACAGAGCGATTCCCCTGGCGTAAGTTGCAAAACTCACGCTTCTTTAGACTCATTGCACCAGCTGAGATATGTGCGGTGCGGAAGGCTTGCTTGAATTGCTCCCAAGTGACTCCAGCAATGGGGTAAGTGGTGGTGTAGTTCTCCCACCAAGCAGCTGCAGGGCCTTCAAGTTGATGCGCGGCAAAATGCACCTTCTCAGCTTCAGTACAACCAGCAGTGATAAGTTCACGCTCCATCTTGCGGAGCCAATCTTCTGCCACAATGGGCTCAATGCTGCTGGAGAAAGTTGGAGGGTTCAACCTCAAGAAACGGGTGAGATTGTCGGCCTGGGGTGGGTGACGGTTGTTGTTATTGTTCTGATTCTGGATGATCAGCTGCATCAGGGTGTTTTGTTGCTGGATCAACTGGGTGAGTTCCGGTGGAAAGTTGGACTCAGGGGCGCGTCTCGGAGGCATCTGATGTTTGTGGAGGGGTGAGATTAGCATAGAACAATGGTCTAAGAGTAATTACACTACCCATATGAATGCAACACACAAGTACCACACCACACATTTTATTCAATACCATCACAAAGGTTCACACGTGGATACAAAATTCGATAATCCTAAACATCGGCCTAAGCGTATAAAGATAAAGTAAATTTGGTGGTCTAGTCTAAGGGTCCTCCTCAGAAAAGCATGGTGATGGGTCCTTCGGTGGAGATTTCTTCATAGTCCTCGTCGTTGCTGATCAAGGGGGCTACGTCTCCTTCGGGATGAAGGTTCTCGCCCATGTCCAGTTCCTCCTCCAGGTATGCAACCCGAGTCTTCAGCTTCTCGATCCGCTCCAGAAAGTCCTTCGCCTCCAGTTCGTGCTCATAGTGGGCTTCCCGGGCTGCTTCTTCGAGTTCGAGTTCGCGGAGCGACAGTTGCTTGATCTTCCTGGCGTCCTTGATCACACGATGCTCCAGAGTCCCGCTGTGCTTCTCTAAGGTCTGGGCATAAGACAAGAGAGCGTCCTTGGTCTTGCTTGAGATGATTTCTCCGTCTTCGTTTCTCCGGGATACGGTGAATAGGTCTGGAGAAATAGGGCAGCCTTTGTATTCTTCCTTGATACGTCCGAGGGCACAATGGATCGCCATGTCCCTTCCGAGAATCCAGTTGGGTGCGATGAACTTGAAATCCACCGGCTCAGTGCGTGGCTGGAATGTCCTTCCGGGAACGTGCACCTCGGTCCTGTAGCGTGAATCCTCCGGTAAGACGAAGTTGGCTTCCCTGTGATAGTCGGCAGAGCAATCCTCAAGTCCTTGGTGATCTGCACCAGCTCCTTTCCGAACGGCATAGTGGCGTCGGGCTGGCAAAACTCCGTGAACTTAACAGGGATGAAGGTGGCCATCTAAACATTGGAAAATCGGAGAGAAATCAGAAATGATCGGAAGAGGAAATAGAAGATTTATAGACATAAGAGAAAATAGTTTTCTTCCTAAGGCTTTTCCATTCCTAGAGGTTACGTCATAAGGTCAGCGTGTGCTCTGAATACCATTTCTGTAGCGACCCGACTCAAGACGAGTCAAGCCTCTGGTGTTTCTGTACCATCCCAAGATCATGCTGGTACACACTCAGTACATAATGTATATATTCAAGAGTTCAATCACACAACTTTATTAATCGAAATCTCATAAAGAGTACTTTATTACAATAAAGGATTACAATAAAGTGGATGAAGGCCATCTCATGAGATATCTAACGAAGACTAGCGGAAGCATCAGGTAGACGAGTCCATCCGACTCCAAGGGCATGTCGCTGAGCGTAGATCGTAGCCTCACTCCTGGTCGGAAAAGTACTCTGCAACATGATACGTTGCAGCCGTGTAGGTCAGCATATTGAATATGCCGGCAAGTCATCAAAGAGAGGAGTAAAATAATAATCAACTATCTCTACATGCATATTTGGCCTGTGGGGCTATGAGTTTTGCATAAAGCCAGTTTTATCCTACAACAAGAGGGGTTGGAAGCAAAATTTTACTACATTGTTTGTTGTTAACGAGATGGTTCCGCCAACCAATTCTCGTACCCGAATAGTTGTTAACACCCACATCATTATTAAGTTGTGTCGAGAGTTCAGGGGAAATTCAATGCCTTCGGCTCAAGTTGTCCATGACCGTGGACACGGCTAATCGATTAGGTTGGGCACTCTGCAGAGTTTTGCACACGTTCCCCACAAGATTTGATCGCCTCCGTGTTTGTCCTCGCACTTCAGGGTGTTTGAAGACCGGATGATCAAAACATGGTCTTTCAACGGGTCCCTCTGAATCCCTGTCGGTGCCCATCCATTCCTACCGTTCTTCTACATCTGCTAGCACCGCCTCTCCAGAGTCGCCGCGTTGTCCAACCAAGCCAGAGCCCATAATGACTTGTGGCTGTGCAGGTAAGCCTTGAGTCTTGAAGTCTCCGTCCGTCTCTTCGAGCCTGGGTGAAGCTTTCCGCAGGATGTCATGGCCTCTCCAGCATCCCGGGCATCCACTCGGTTCTCCAGGGAGCCGATCAACCGTCCTTCACCCAGAGTTGCATTGCATCCGAGGTCTTGAAAATCTTGTCTTAGCCGGTCTTGATTATTTAATCAACCTCGCATCACTCGTGATATACACTCAACCGAAAACCCGTCTACTCAAGCATAGCATTAAGAAATTGTCATCCCGGGGCCAAGTATCGGGGTTGTTGTGTGCCTACCACATGATACTACAACTTATACTAAAGTTTCCAAGTACCTAGGCAGCATGCAATTGGGCAAAGAAGGTGATCTACCATGCATCAAAAACATAGGTAAAATAACATGATCAAAATGACTTGCCTTGATGATAGTTGTCTTGATCGAGCGCTTCTAAGTAACACGCTTCGCACTCCGGCTGATCTACCGATACAAACACAAAACACACCATCAGCACTACAATCAAGCAACAAGTAAAAATAACATCACAAGTAAGGATTTGCTAAAACCTAAGTAAAAGAATTCAACACGCGTCGCTATGGCAGAAACTTTTTTCTGTTAAAAACACCAGTAAAGATACTTTAAAATTTTTGAAACTTCTACCACAGTAAGATTTAATCACTAGGAAGCAGTAGCAAAAAGAATCAACTCAAAACCATTTTCTAAACTCCTGGAATAGGCAAAACAAGGTTTAAACTAAATCTGATCTAACTTATATTTGCAAATTTCAAACATAGACAAATTATATGTTTTTAAAAACTACAGAAAAATTGGAGTCTACTGGAACAAGAATCAATATCATTGGACTTCAGGATCAAAAGTTGTGGCCAAAACAAAACATAATTTTTTTCTGTTTTTGCAAATAGGCAGAAAAAATGAAGCTAACTAGTCACTAACAGGGGGGTACACGTGGCGTGTTGTTATAGGCTGCGGGGGCGTTTGTTGCAACGTTAGGAGCAAACGGCCGAGGGCTAGTAAAACTTGCTGGCTAAATGAATAAGTGAATTAAAAACCGCCGGTTTTCTAATCTAAATCGAAGAGGAATACTAGGATCTAATCTACACCATCTAATAAGGATCTAATGGCTACAAAAAAGAAGAAGAACAACAGAGAGGGAGGAGCTACCGTGGCTGGGCTGGCACTCCGGCGGGGAAGAGGTGGTCCGGCGAGGGGAGGGCTCCGGGGGGTGGTGGAGAGGACGGGGAGGCGGCGGCGGCAGTCCTCCAGCGAGAGGGAGGCGTCGGCGGAGCGGGGGAGGCTCGGGGCGCTGCTCCAGGAGGGAGCCGAAGTGGAGGAGCTCGGGCTCGCCGGCGAGGTCGCGGCAGGGGCTCGGGGCGGCGGCGGTTCGGCGAGGCGATGGGAGGAACGGGGCTGCCGGGGCGGGGGTACTTATAGGCCAGGGAGGGGTGAAGGAAAGGAAGGGGGAGAGAGGATCGGGGAAGGAATCCCGAGTTCCTGGGACTGGCTCGGTCTCGGCATGAATTTTTTTGGAAGGAGGAAGGAGATGGCCGACGGGGTGGAGTGGCTCGGCCAGTGGGGGGGCCCGCCGGGCAGTGGGAGAGAGGCGGGTGGGGTAGGGTCGGTCGGCCGGCAATTAAGGGATTCATTCCCTGGCGGTGGAGATTCGGCCCATGGCCTTATAATGCGCTCGGGGCGGCGGCTAAAACTTTCCTATTTTTTTAAACCTATTCCGAAACAGAAAATAAAAGCGAATAAAAGGAAATAAATCAAAATATTTAATATAGGGTATTATATACCAAAAAAATCAGAAAAATATCCTCTACCCGAATAACATTTTTCCAAAGCAAAAAGAAAAACTTTGAAAAAATGTTTTTTTTTCAGAAATTCCTCAAAATGCTTTATTTTCTTTTTGTAAATATTTTTGCAATAAACTTTGTATTTTCTTGGCTCAAATATTTCATAAATTTCCCGCACTTTGGAGGGTCATTTTCCTCCGCTCTCTCTCTTGCGTGCAAGAGAGTATTTCTCCGGGCATTTCTCGTGCGAGGAAAAATGGAAATGTAAATCAAAAGACGAAAGAATTTCAAGTGCTAAATTTATTTCAATCAATATGCATAGATGCTTAGCTACAATGTAAAACATTCCCAATTAGGAAAATTGGGATGTTACAGGGACCCAAGCCCGAGACTCAGTGCTTCTATTACAAGGGGACTAGCCAGTGGGAGCACAACTGCCCCAAGTACCTGGCTAATAACAAGGTTGGCAACATCAACAGTGTTATATTTGATATACATGTTAGTTGATGTGTACCTTACTAGCTCTCATAGTAGTGCCTGGGTATTTTATACCGGTCAGTTACTCATATTTGTAACCCGGGAACTATAGAATAAAGGGATGCTAGCAAAGCACAAGGTGATGATGCGCGTTTGAAATGGTTCCAAGGTTGATGTGATCGTCGTCGGCATGCTCGCTCTTTGATTACCATAGGGATTAGTTTTAAAGCTAAGTAATTGTTACTTGGTGCGTGCATTGAGCATGAACATTATATTTGTATCTTGTTTATTGCGAGACGCTTATTCGTTTAAATCAGAGAATAATGGTTGTTCTATTTATATGAGTAATATCTTTTATGGTCATCCTCCCAATGTGAATGGTTTATTCTTGTTGAATCTCGATTGTAGTGATACACATGTTCATAACATTGTTGCCAAAAGTTGCAAAATTAATGATGCTGTACCACTTACTTGTGGCACTGACGCTTGGGTCATATTGGTATAGAGCACATGAAGAAACTCCATGTTGATGGACTTTTGGAATCACTCGATTTTGTATCATTTGATACGTGTGAACCATGCCTCATGGGCCAGATGACCAAAACCCCATTTTCCAGTATAATGGAACGGGCAAGTGACTTGTTGAAAATTACACATACTGATGTGTGCGGTCCAATGAGTGTTGAGGGGCGCGATGGATATCGTTAGTTTCTTAACTTCACTAATGACGTAAGTAGATATGGGTATATGTACTTTATTAAACACGAGTCTGAAACTTTTGAAAAGTTCAAGAAATTTCACAATGAAGTTGAAAATCATTGTAACAAGAAGATAAAATTTCCGTGATCTGATCGTGGTGGTGAATATCTGAGTTACGAGTTTGGCACACACTTGAGAAAGTGTGGAACCATTTCACAACACACTCCACCTAGAACACCACTGCGTAATGGTGCGTCCAAGCATCATAATCGTACTTTATTAGATATGGTGCATTCTATGATGTCTCATACCGAGTTGCCACTATCGTTTTGGGGTTATGCATTAGAGACAAGTGCATTCACTTTAAATAGGGCACCATAAAAGTCACTTGAGACGACACCGTATGAATTATGGTTTTCCAAGAAACATAAGCTGTCGTTTCTCAAAGTCCGGGGGTGCAACGCTTATGTCAAGAGGCTCCAGCCTAATAAGCTTGAACCCAAAGAGAAGAAGTGTGTCTTCATAGGATACCCTAATGAAACAATTGGGTATGCCTTCTATCTCAGATCCTAAGGCAAGGTCTTTATTGCCAAGAATGGATCCTTTCTAGAGAAAGAGTTTCTCTTGAAAGAATTAATTGGGAGGAAGGTAGAACTTGATGAGGTTATTGAACTATCACTTCAAGTAGAGAGTAGCACAACATAGAAACATGTTCCTTTGACGCCTACGCCAATTGAATATGAAGCTAATGATGATGATCATGAAGCTTCAGATCAATTCACTACCGAACCTCGTAGGTCAACATAACATGTACTGCCCCTGAGTGGTATGGTAATGCTGTCTTGGAGGTCCTGTTGTCAACGGTGAACCTACGAGCTATGAAGAACCAATGGTGGGCCCGGATTCCAACAAATGGACAAAGGCCATGAAATCCGAGATAGGTTCCATGTATGAAAACAAAGTATGGACTTTGGAGGACTTACCTGATGGTCGTAAGGCCATTCAGAACAAATGGATCTTTAAGGAAATACGGATGCATACGGTAATGTCTGTTGGGGAACGTAGCATGGGAAACAAAAAATTTCCTACGCACACGAAGACCTATCATGATGATGATCATCTACGAGAGGGAGATCGGATCCACATACCCTTGTAGATCGCTAAGCGGACGCGTTAATAAACTCGGTTGATGTAGTGGTACGTCTTCACCATCCGTCCCACGAACCGTCCCACGATCCGTCCCACGAACCGTCTCGCGATCCATCCCATGATCCGTCCCGTTCAAGTGCCGAACGGACGGCACCTCCGTGTTCCGCACACATACAGCTCGATGAAGATCTCCGCCTTCTTGATCCAGCAAGAGAGACGAGGATGTAGATGAGTTCCCCGATAGAGTGATGGCGCTCCGGTAATGGTGGTGATCTATTCCTACAGGGCTCCGCCCGAGCCCGCAGAAAACTGATCTAGAGGAAGAACTACGATCTAGAGGAGAGGGCAACACGTGGCAAAGTTATGTCTCAAACAGCCCCAAACCTCTAGTATATATAGGAGGAGAGAGGGGGCAGGCCTTGCGCCACAAGGGAGGAGCCCTTGGATCAGCCGAAGTGGTGGAGGGAGGAGTCCTCCTCCAATCCCACTTGGATTAGGACTCCTTCCTTAATTTCCCACCTCTTTTGGATTTTCCACTTTTTCCTCATGGGCTTTCCTTGGATGACTTTGTCAGCCCATTATGCCTTATTGCACATCCAATAAACCCACATGGACCCCTTGGGGCGTGGTGGGCCCACCCTATGGGCCCCCGGAACCCACTCGTCACTCCTCGTACATTGCCGGCAATGCCCGAAAACCTTCCAGAATCCAAATACCAACTTCCTATATATCAATCTTCGTTTCCGCATTTCGGAACTCCTCGTCCGAGATCTCATCCGGGACTCCGAACAAAATTTCGGTCACCAACACATATAACTCAATTATACCGAAATGTCACCGAACCTTAAGTGTGCAGACCCTTTGGGTTCGAGAACTATGCAGACATGACCTGAGACACTCTCTGGTCAATAACTAATAGCGGGACCTGGATGTCCATATTGTCTCCCACATATTCTACGAAGATCTCTATCGGTTGAACCTCTATGTCAAGGATTCAGTTAATCCCATATGCTATTCCCTTTGTCCTTCGGTATGTTACTTGCCCGAGATTCGATCATCGGTATCTCCATACCTAGTTCAATCTCGTTACCCGCAAGTCTCTTTACTCGTTCCGTAATACAAGATCCAGTAACTAAATCCTTAGTCACATTGCTTGCAAGGCTTGTTGTGATGTTGTATTACCGAGTGGGCCCCGAGATACCTCTCCGTTACACGGAGTGACAAATCCCAGTCTTGATCCATGCCAACCCAACAGACACCTTTGGAGATACATGTAGAGTACCTTTATAGTCACCCAGTTACGTGGCGACGTTTGTAACCCACAAGGTATTCCTCCGGTGTCCGGGAGTTGCATGATCTCATGGTCATAGAAACACATACATTAACATGCAGAAAACAGTAGTAATAAACTGACACGATCATACGCTACTTTTATAGTTTGGGTCTTGTCCATCACATCATTCTCCTAATGATTTGATCCCGTTATCAATTTACAACACTTGTCTATGGTTAGGAAACCTTAACCATCTTTGATCAACGAGCTAGTCAACTAGAGGCTTACTAGAGACATTGTTTTGTCTATGTATCCACACATGTATTTGTGTTTCTAATCAATACAATTATAGCATGGATAATAAACGATTATCATGAACAAAGAAATATAATAATAAATAATTTATTATTGCCTCTAGGGCATATTTCCAACAGTCTCCCACTTGCACTAGAGTCAATAATCTAGTTCACACCACTATGTGATTTTAACGAATCCAACACCCATACAGTTCTAGGGTTTGATCACGTCTTGCTTGTGAGAGAGGTTTTAGTCAACAAGTCTGAACCTTTCAGATCTATGTGTGCTTTACAAATCTCTATGTTATCCTATAAATGCTGCTACTACGTGCCATTTGGAACTATTCCAAATGACTGCTCCACTATACGAATCCGCTTTAATCCTTTGAGTTTTTCGGATTAGTGTCAAAGCTTGCATCGACGTAACCCTTTACGATGAACTCTTTAATCACCTCCATAATCGAGAAAAATTCCTTAGTCCATTAGTTATTAAGGATAACTTTGACCGCTGTTCGGTGATTCAATCCTGAATCACTCTTTGTACCCCTTGACAGACTTATGGCAAGGCACACATCAGGTGCGGTACACAGCATGACATACTTTAGAGCCTACGGCTAAGGCAAGGGGACGACCTTCGTCCTTTCTCTTTCTTCTGTCGTGGTCGGGCGTCTTACTCAAATTCACACCTTACAACACAACCAAGAATCCTTCTTTGCTGATCTATTTTGAACTCCTTCAAAAACTTGTCAAGGCATGCATTTCATTGAAAGTTCTATTTAGTGTTTTGATCTATCTCCATAGATCTTCATGATCAATGTTCAAGTAGCTCTATCCAGGTTTTCCTTTGAAAAACTCCTTTCAAACAACTCTTTATGCTTTCCAGAAATTCTACATTACTTCCGATCAACAATATGTCAACCACATATAGTTATCAGAAATTCCATAGTTCTCCCACTCACTTCTTTGGAAATACAAGTTTCTCATAAACCTTGTATAAAACCAAAAAGCTTTGATCATCTCATCAAAGTGTATATTCCAACTCCGAGATGCTTGCACCAGTCGATAGAAGGATCGCTGGAGCTTGCATACTTGTTAGCATCCTTAGGATCGACAAAACCTTCTGGTTGTATCACATACAACCTTTCCTCAAGGAAACTGTCGAGGAAACAATGTTTTGACATCCTATGTGCAATATTTCATAAATAATGCAACAACTGCTAACATAATTCCAACAAACTTTTAGCATCGCTACGAGTGAGAAAGTCTCATCATAGTCAACTCTTTAAACTTGTCGAAAACATCTTTGCGATAAGTCGAGCTTTTCTTAATGGTGACTTTTCACCATCATCGTCTGTCTTCCTTTTAAAGATACATATGTACTTAATAGTCTTACGACCATCAAGTAGTTCTTCCAAAGTCTAGAGTTTGTTTTAATACACGGATCCTCTCTCGGATTTCATGGCCTCCAGCCATTTGCCGGAATCCGGGCCCACCATCGCTTCTACATAGCTCGTAGGTTCATTGTTGTTCAACAACATGACCTCCAAGACAGGGTTACCATACTACTCCGTGGCAGTATGCGACCTTGTCGACCTACAAGGTTTGTAGTAACTTGATCCGAAGCTTAATGATCACTATCATCAGTTTCCACTTCAATTGGCGTAGGTGCCACAACAACAACTTCCTGCGCCTTGCTACACACTGTTTGAAGTGACGGTTCAATAACCTCATCAAGTTCCACCACCCTCCCACTCAATTCTTTCGAGAGAAACCTTTCCTCAAGAAAGGACCCGTTTCTAGGAACAAATACTTTGCTTCCGGATCTGAGATAGGAGATGTACCCAAGTGTTTTGGATATCCTATGAAGATGCATTTATCCGCTTTGGGTTCGAGCTTATCAGACAGAAACTTTTTCACATAAGCGTCGTAGCTCCAAACTTTCAAGAAACGACAGCTTAAGTTTCTCCAAACCATAGTTCATACGGTGTCATGTCAATGGAATTACGTGGTGCCCTATTTAAAGTGAATGTGGTTGTCTCTAATGCCTAAACCAAAATGATAGTGGTATTTCGATAAGAGACATCATAGTATGTGCTATATCCAATAGGGTGCGGCTATGACGTTCGGACACACCATCACACTATGGTGCTCTAGGTGGCATGAATTGCGAAACAAATTCCACATTGTATTAACTGTGTACCAAAACTCGCAACTCAGATATTCATCTCTATGATCATATCGTAGGCAGTTTATCCTCTTGTCACTACGATCTTCACTCTGAAATAGCTTTGAACTTTTCAATATTTCAGACTTGTGGTTCATCAAGTAAATACTCCTGTATCTACTCAAATCGTCAGTGTAGTAAGAACATAACGATATCCACTGCGTGCCTCAACACTCATTGGACTGCACACATCAAAAATGTATTACTTCCAACAAGTTACTTTCTTGTTCCATCACACTTGAAAACGAGGCCTTTAGTCATCTTGCCATGTGGTATGATTTGCATGTCTCAAGTGATTCAAAGTCAAGTGAGTCCAAACGATCCATCTGCATGGAGTTTCTTCATGCGTTTATACCAATAGGTATGGTTTGCATGTCTCAAACATTTCAAAAACTAGCGAGTACAAAGATCCATCAACATGGAGCTTCTTCATGCATTTATACCAACACGAGTCAAGTGGCAGTGCCACAAGTAAGTGGTACTATAATTACTACTTTGTATCTTTTGGCATCAATATTATGAACATGTGTAGCACTACGATCGAGATTCAATAAACCATCGAAGGTAATTATTCAAGCAAATAGAATAACCATTATTCTGTTTAAATGAATAATCGTATTGCAATAAACACGATGCAATCATGTTCATGCTCAACGCAAACACCAAATAACAATTATTTAGGTTTAACACCAATCCTGATGGTAGAGGGAGCGTGCGATGTTTGATCACATCAAGCTTAGAATTACTTCCAACACACATCGTCACCTCACCCTTGCTAGTATCTTTTAAACCGTAGCTATAACTTCGAGTTACTAACACTTAGCAACTGAACCGGTATCTAATACCCTGGTGCTACTAGGAATACTAGTAAGGTACACATCAATATCACGTATATCCAATATACTTTTGTCGACTTTGCCAGCCTTCTCATCTACCAAGTATCTAGGGTAGTTCCGCCTCAGTGATCGTTTCCCTCGTAACAGAAGCACTTAGTCTCGGGTTTGGGTTCAATCCTGGGTTTCTTCACTAGAGCAGCAACTGTTTTGCCATTTCATAAAGTATCCCTTCTTACCCTTGCCCTTTCTTGAAACTAGTGGTTTTACTAACCATCAACAATTGATGCTCCTACTTGATTTCTACTTTCGCAGTGTCAAACATTACGAATAGCTCAAGGATCATCATATGTATCCTTGATATGTTATGGTTCATCACGAATCTCTAGTAGCTTGGTGGCAGTGACTTTGGAGAACCATCACTATCTCATCTGGAAGATCAACTCCCACTCGATTCAAGCGATTGTAGCACTCAGACAATCTGAGCACATGCTCAACGATTGAGCTTTTCTCCCTTACTTTGTAGACAAAGAATCTTGTCGGAGGTCTCATACCTCTTAACAAGGGCACGAGCATGAAATCCTAATTTCATCTCTTGGAACATCTCATATGTTCTGTGACGTTTCAAAACGTCTTCAGTGCCCCAATTATAAGTATTTAAGCATTACACATTGAACTATCACATAGTCATCAAAAACCTGTATGTCAGATGTTCACAACATCCACAGACGACACTCGAGGTTCAGCACACGGAGCGGTGCATTAAGGACATAAGCCTTCTGCGCAGCAATGAGGACTACCTCAGTTTACGGACTCGGTCCGCAAATTTGCTACTATCATCTTTCAACTACATTTTCTCTAGGAACATATAAAAACAGTAGAGCTACAACACATTCTACAACATAATTTGCAAAGACCTTTTTGACTATGTTCATGATAATTGAGTTTAGCTTATCATATTACTAATAACTCCCACTCAAAATAGACATCCCTCTAGTCATTTGAGTGGCACATGATCGAAATCCACTAACTCAAGTCCGATCATCACGTGAGTTGAGTATAGTTTCAGTGGTCAAAATATCCATGTTGATCATATCAACTATATGATTCATGCTCGACCTTTCGGTCTCTTGTGTTCCGAGGCCATGTCTGTACATGCTAGGCTCGTCAAGTTTAACCCGAGTGTTCTGCGTGTGCAACTGTTTTGCACCCGTTGTATGTGAACGTTGAGTCTATCATACCCGATCGTCACGTGGTGTCTCGAAACGACGAACTGTCGCAACGGTGCATAGTCGGGGAGAACACAATTTTATCTTGAAATTTTATTGAGGGATCACCTTATAATGCTAACGTCGTTCTAAGCAAAATAAGGTGCATAAAAAGGATTAACATCACATGCAATTCACAAGTGACATGATATGGCCATGATCTTGTGCTTCTTGATCTCCATCACCAAAGCACTGGCATGATCTTGATCATCACCGGCGCCACACCATGAACTCCATCATCGTGCTGCCATCGAGGTTGTCGTGCTATATATGCTATTACTACTAAAGCTACTACCTAGCAATATAGTAAACGCATCTGCAAGCACAAACGTTAGTTTAAAGACAACCCTATGGCTCCTGCTGGTTGCCGTAGCATCGATGTGCAAGTCGATATTTAACTATTACAACATGATCATCTCATACATCCAATATATCATATCATGTCATTGGCCATATCACATCACATGCATACCCTGCAAAAACAAGTTAGACGTCCTGTAATTTGTTGTTGCATGTTTTACGTGGCTGCTATGGGTATCTAGTATGATCGCATCTTACTTACGCAAAGCCACAACGGTGATATGCAATTTGCTAGTTAATCTTCTCCAAGGGCCACCACGGTCAAATCCGATTCAACTAAAGTTGAAGAAACAGGCACCCGCCAGTCATCTTTATGCAACAAGTTGCATGTTAGTCGATGAAGCCGGTCTCTCGTAAGGTTGGTCCGGGCCGCTTCAATCCAACAATACCGCCGAATCGAGAAAAGACTAAGGAGGCAGCAAAAAAAACATCAACGCCCACAAACTCTTTTGTGTTCTACTCGAGATATCATCTATGCATGAACCTAGCTCTGATACCACTGTTGGGGAACGTAGCATGGGAAACAAAAAATTTCCTACGCTCACGAAGACCTATCATGGTGATGATCATCTACGAGAGGGAGATCGGATCCACATACCCTTGTAGATCGCTAAGCGGAAGCGTTAATAAACGCAGTTGATGTAGTGGTACATCTTCACGATCCGTCCAATGAACCGTCCCACGAACCGTCTCGCGATCCGTCCCGATCAAGTGCCAAACGGACGACACCTCCGCGTTCCGCACACGTACAGCTCGATGACGATCTCCGCCTTCTTGATCCAGCAAGAGAGACGAGGATGTATATGAGTTCCCCGGTAGCGTGACGGCCCTCCGATGGTGGTGGTGATCTATTCCTGCAGGGCTCCGCCCGAGCTCCGCAGAAAACCGATCTAGAGGAAGAACTACGATCTAGAGGAGAGGGCAGCACGTGGCAAAGTTGTGTCTCAAACAGCCCTAAACCTCTATATATATAGGAGGAGGGGAGGGTGCAAGCCTTGCGCCACAAGGGAGGAGCCCTTGGGTCGGCCTAAGTGGAGGAGGGAGGAGTCCTCCTCCAGTCCCACTTGGATTAGGACTCCTTCCTTAATTTCCCACCTCTTTTGGATTTTCCACCTTTTCCTCATGGGATTTCCTTGGACCGCTTTGTCAGCCCATTATGCCTTATTGTACATCCAATAAACCCACGTGGATCCCTTGGGGCATGGTGGGCCCATTCAGTGCCCCCCGGAACCCATTCGTCACTCCCGGTACACTGCCGGCAATGCCCGAAAACCTTTCGGAATCCAAATACCAACTTCCTATATATCAATCTTCGTTTACGGACCATTCCGGAACTCCTCGTGACGTCCGGGATCTCATCCAGGGCTCCGAACAAAACTTCAGTCACCAACACATATAACTCAACTATACCGAAATGTCACCGAACCTTAAGTGTGCACACCCTGCGGGTTCGAGAACTATGCAGACATGACCTGAGACACTTTCTGGTCAATAACCAATAGCGGGACCTGGATGTACATATTGTCTCCCACATATTCTATGAATATCTCTATCGGTTGAACCTCTATGTCAAGGATTCAGTTAATCCCGTATGCTGTCCCCTTTGTCCTTCGGTATGTTACTTGCCCGAGATTCGATCATCGGTATTTCCATACCTAGTTCAATCTCGTTACCGGCCAGTCTCTTTACTTGTTCCGTAATACAAGATCCCGTAACTAACTCCTTAGTCACATTGCTTGCAAGGCTTGTTGTGATGTTGTATTACCGAGTGGGCCACGAGATACCTCTCCATTACACGGAGTGACAAATCCTAGTCTTGATCCATGCCAACCCAACATACACTTTTGGAGATACATGTAGAGTACCTTTATAGTCACCCAGTTACGTTGCGACGTTTGATAACCCACAAGGTATTCCTCTGGTGTCCGGGAGTTGCATGATCTCATGGTCATGAAAACAGATACATCGACATGCAGAAAACAGTAGCAATAAACTGACATGATCATACGCTACGTTTATAGTTTGGGTCTTGTCCATCACATCATTCTCCTAATGATTTGATCCCGTTATCAAGTGATAACACTTGTCTATGGTTAGGAAACCTTAACCATCTTTGATCAACGAGCTAGTCAGCTAGAGACTTACTAGGGACAGTGTTTTGTGTATGTATCCACACATGTATTTGTGTTTCCAATCAATACAATTATAGCATGGATAACAAACGATTATCATGAACAAAGAAATATAATAATAACTAATTTATTATTACCTCTAGGGCATATTTCCAACAATGTCACCATCTATAAAGCATGACTTTTTGCAAAAGAGTTTTCACAAGTTCAAGGAGTTTACTAGGATGAGACTTTCTCACCTGTAGTGATGCTTAAGTCCACGAGGATATGTTGGCAATAGTTGCTTTATTCGATTATGAAATCTGGCAAATGGATGTCAAAACAACGTTCCTTAATGGTTTGCTTTATATGATGCAACCAGAAGGTTTTGTCGATCCTAAAAATGCTAACAAAGTGTGAAAGCTCCAATGATCCATTTATGGACTCGTGCAAGCATCTTGGAGTTAGAATCTTTGCTTTGATGAGGCGATCAAAGCTTTTGGGTTCATACAATTTTATGGAGAAGCTTGTATTTACAAGAAAGTGAGTGGGAGACCTATAGCATTTCTAATATTATTGTGGATGAGATATTGCTGATCCGAAACAATATAGAACTTTTGGAAAGCGTGAAGATATATTCAAACAAGATTTTTTCAATGAAAGACCTTGGAGAAGCTGCTTGCATATTATTGCCTCTAGGGCATATTTTTTCAATGAGACGCTTAATAGGAATTTCACAAAGCACATACCTTAATAATGTTTTGGAGAAGTTCAAAATGGATCAGCCCAAGAAAGGTTTATTGACTATCTTGCAAGGTGTTAAGTTGAGTAAGACTCAATTCCCAACAACTACAGAAGATAGAGAAAAGATGAGTGTCATAACATGACTGTAAGGTTTCAAAGTGATCTAGGAGTAGAACACTGGATAATGGTCAAAAATATCCTTAAGTACATGAAGAGGACTAAGGAGATATTTCTTGTTTATGGAGGTGGTCAAGAGCTTCTCGTAGAAGGTTACATCGATGCTAGCTTTGACACTAATCTGGAGGACTCTAAGTATCAAACTGAATACATATTTATTCTTAATGGTGGAGGGGTTAGCTGGTGTAGCTCAAAGAAAAGTTTGGTAGCAGCATCTACATGTGAGGCGAGATATATAGCTGCTTCGGAAGCAGCACATGAAGGAGTCTAGATGAAACAATTCATGGCAGATCTTGGAGTTGTGCCGAGTGCACTCGATCCAATGACACTCTATTGTGACAACACTCGTGCTATTGCTCTAACCAAGGAGCCTAGGTTTCACAAGAAAACCAAACACATAAAGCTCCGCTTCAATTCCATCCACGATTACATCAAGGAGGAGGACATAGACATTTGCAAAGTACATACGGATCTGAATGTTGTTGACCCGTTAACTAAAGCTCTCTCACGAGCAAAACATGATCAACACGAGAACTCTATGGGTGTTAGATGCATTGCAATGTAAAGCTAGATTATTGACTCTAGTGCAAGTGGGAGACAGTTGGAAATATGCCCTAGAGGCAATAATAAAGTTGTTATTATCATATTTCCTTGTTCATGATAATAGTTCATTATCAATGCTAGAATTGTATTGATCGGAAACTTAAATACATGTGTGGCTATATGAACAACACCGTGTCCCTAGTGAGCCTTTACTAGACTAGCTCGTACATCAAAGATGGTTAAGGTTTCCTAACCATAGACATGAGTTTTCATTTGATAACAGGATCACATCATTAGGAGAATGATGTGATGGACAAGATCCAACCATAAGCATATCATTTGATCGTATCACTTAGTTCATTGCTACTGCTTTCTTCATGTCAAGTATATGTTCCTACGACCATGAGATCATGCAACTCCCTGACACCAGAGGAATGCCTTGTGTGTATCAAACTTCACTTCATAACTGGGTGATCATAAAGGTACTCTACAGGCATCTCCGAGGGTGTTTGTTGGGCTGGCATGGATCGAGGCCGAGATTTTTCACTCCGTATGATGGAGAGGCATCTCTGGGCCCTCTCAATAATACAACATCACAAGAAGCTTGCAAGCAATGTGACTAAGGAGTTAGTTATGAGATCTTGTATTATAGAATGAGTAAAGATACTTGCCGGTAACAATATTGAACTAGGTATGGAGATACCGACGATCGAATCTTGGGCAAGTAACATACTGATGGACAAAGGGAACTACATAGGGGAGTGACTGAATCCTTGATATCGTGGTCCGACCGACAAAGATATTCGTGGAATATGTAGGAACCAATATGGGCATCCAGGTCCCGCTATTGGTTATTGATCGAAGAGGTGTCCCTCTCATGTCTACATGATTCTCGAACCCGTAGGTTCCGCACGCTTAACGTTCGATGACGATATAGTATTATTGGGATATGTATGTTGGTGGCCGAATGTTTATACATGGAAAGGTGATTTCGAACGTCCTGACGAGTTTCAGAATGGCCTGGAGGTAAATATTTGTATATGGGAAGGTGGTATTCAGGTTCCGAAAAGGTTTCGGGTATTTTTGATAGTGTACCGGGAGTGCCGAAAGGGTTTCGGGGGTGCACCCCCCTGGGGTGGGGCACATGGGCTGAAGAGGGAGGCACACCAGCCCCTAGTGGGCTGGGCACCCCTCCCCTAAGGGCCCATGCGCCCTAGTGGTAGGTGGGGAGGTTCCTTGGAAGGAGGGACTCCTCCTCTAGCCGCCCACCTCCCTTGTGGGAGGAGGACTCCTCCCCTTGGCCGGCCAACGCTCCGTTGAAGGAGGGGCTAGGGTCGACGCCATACCTACCCCTTCCTCCTATAAATAGACTAGGAGAGGGAGGGCAACGACACTCCAAACCCTAGGCAGCCTCTCTCCCAACTCCATTTTCTCCTTCGATTTGATCTATGGTATTGCTCGGCGGAGCCTTGCCGGGATTGCTCCACCACCACTACCGCCATGTCGTCGTGCTGCCGGAGATCCCGTATACTAGCTACTCTGCCCTTGCTTGCTGGACCAAGGAGGCGGAAACGTCATCGAGTTGCACGTGTGGTGAACGTGGATGTGTCGTCCGTTCGGCGCTTGATCGGTACGGATTGCGATTGGATCGTGAAGACGTACGACTACATCAACCGCGTTTTAACGCTTCCGCTTAGTAACCTGCAAGGGTATGTGGACACACCCTTCTTCCCATAGCTATGCATCTCCATGGATATGTGCGTAGGAATTTTTTTGTTTCCCATGCAACGTTCCCTAATAGACACATGTGTACGACTAGGTGTGTGGAAGGCGACCGATGGGTTGCGGTTGGGTGTCGTTTTGTTTTGTTTTGCGGCAGCAGTTAGATTATTTTGTATTTGCAGCACAAAGTGCTCTATTTTAGGGCTACCTGATTTACTTTACGACTGGGCAGCCGTTTGAGGTCTTTTTCACCTCTCCGTGTCCAAAAGTAGGACAGCTACTGGAGATGTTTTTAGGGAAGCAATTTTTTCCTCGCGTTTGGTGGCTTGCGTTGGCTGGGCTGATGCACTATACCATTTGCACTATACGATGTTTCATTGCATGTACTAGACATGGTTAAGGGTTAACAATTGCACATGACACACATGTGGCTGTGGTGTCGCGTCCGATGCGATGAGCACGGAATCACAACTATGCATGATTCCATTGGCGGCGCGGCGAACCAGTTGCTAGTATCGTTGCTAAGGCAAAGGATGGGGAGAAGAAGTATAGTGCGCGTGCGATGACAGCGTAAGAGTAGTATGCCGCGGGCAAAGGAAAGAAGCCACTCCAAATTTGCGTATCTTTTGAATGCTATGTCCAGTTTACGGTCCTTTGAGTGCTATGTACATGTTGATGTACGTTATGTCATTTTTATGATGCATGTTGCATGAATTGCATCAATTTTAGGGGTTTCCACACGAGAGGGACCACTATGGACACAAGGGTGACGCGTCCATCCGACATATAGGGGCTTAAATTAGAACATTCTGATTGTAAACGCTCTTAGCTTAACTAATAAGTGTTGGGTTTATTGCTATCATTCACTAGCATATCCAAACTTTCTACGAATGCATATTTTAATACTTCTTCATTTTTAAATATAAGTTTTTTTAAAGATTTCAAACTTTCTAAGAATGCATATTTTAAAATGTGAATTCATTTATTTTATTTTATATGAAGTCCGCAATGAAACCTTTAAAAAGACATATATTAAGAAGCGGAGGGGTAACCTTGATTTGATTGTACCTATTCATGTAATTCGCTACAAACAGTGCAATTCATACAACTACCATGCCTTGTCCTTGCCACATTGCTTCAAAGTGGCAACCGGAGCACATTCCATCGATTAACACGATTTCACAATGGTTCACACAACTGCTGTCGGTTCACAGATTCAGATACAATGCCATTGTTGGAAGTAAAACCATCTGAAGCTCACCATGTATCAGCAGCTTTCTCTTGAGCATCAGCTGCAAAGTGATTCATCGACGAAACTATCCCAACGGGCTTCAGTCATCAAAGAAGCAGAGGCCATGGCGAGGTCAGGTCACCACGCATCATCTGCGGCTGCTCTGGCATTGGCACGCATACGCTCGAACGCCTCGGCGGGCACCGAGAGGGGCCCAGCGCGGGCCTGCCACCTCGCGCCGTGCCGCCCGACCTTGCCGGACACATCCTCGACGGCCTTGAGGAACTCCTTGGCCTGCGCCGGCGTGAGCACCTCCTTGACGGCGGCCTCCACGGCGCGCCACCGCAGCTTGTCGGCGCGCCGCGCGGCGCGCGCCATCTTGCACACCTCCTCGGCCGCCGTCTCGGCGAACCCCTCCTTGGTCTTCTCGCACGCCAGCTTCATGGCGTAGGTGGACTGGTACTCGGCCACCTCGCCGTCCAGCGCGGCCTCGCGGGCCTGGAGGCGGCGCCTGGCGGCGGAGAGCGCCTGCGACTGGCGCTCGTTGGAGGGGAGGAAGAGATCGCCCTCGGACTCGCTTGTCCTCAGGGACGGGAGCAGCGCCGGGAGGAGGGCGAGGATGCAGGACGGGCGCAGGTCGCCGCCGAGCCAGGAGAGCGCAGCAACGGCGAGCGGCGGGTCGTCCGTGCGGGCGACGAGGGCGGGGACGTCGCGCGGGCGGACTGGCGGGCCGGCGGCGAGGCGGGAGTAGCGCAGGCGGAGGCGCGCGAGATCGGCGGTGATGTCGGTGGCGGCGACGTTGTCGCTGTCGCTGGAGTCGGAGGAGAGGAGGCGGCGGTGCACCATCGGGTCCACCGCTCCGGGCGCTGGTCGGCAAGAAACAAGAAAAGAGGCACGAATCAGCAAAGCAAGAAAGCCAAGAAATCGGCGTCATGGACTAGAAGAGAGCCATGAAATCCTTCTTGGGCAAGAAAGGGAGGAGAAGCAATTACAGAAGGGGGTGAAGCAGGGGAGGCAGGAGAAGATGCCCCTGTCCTTCTTGGCGCTCTTCCCGCCGCCGCCGCCGCCGCCGCCACCGGTGCCGCGGCGGTACCCGGCGTCGTAGCCGTAGTAGTAGTCGTCGGCGTCGTCGCCCGCGAGGGGGCTCAGGAACGGCATTGCAGCGCGGTGGGGGGAGATTGGGGGTGGGAAGATGGCTTCTGTTGGGTGCGCTCGTGGAGGCGAATTTGAAGGTGCTCGGCCGAGACCCGTCCCGTCGGCGCTGAACGCCGGGGGAGCAACTTGTATACGATCGGCACTTCAGGTCCGATCGCTGACCGTTAGATTGAGATCCAGCAGCCACAGATCAACCGAGGTGAGAACTGATGTTCCACTTCGTGTTTTTCTTTTTTCTTTTTTGGCTCGAGAGAGAAAGACAGAAGCCACTTCGTGTTTTACGAGGCCAGAACTTGTGAGACCGGATACGAAAAAAGGAACATGAACGACAGATTCATATATTCATGAACACAAAATGTTCGTAAGATTGTACCGTGAAAGGCTAAGTGATTGGGTGTAACACAAAAATCCTCACTATGAAGAAACCCTAGTTCTCAGGCCTCCACCTCTCCATCAAACAACTTGCCAAAGCTGAATGGCAACCATTGCTTGATCTAGTGAGAAATTCCATCCCAGCACAGAGAGGTTTCATGCAGTGCTCTGGCGGGCTTGTGCTCGTCAAGTCGGTCATTGCAGCGAGAGCGGTGCATCAACTCCTTGTGCTCGATGCGTCTGATTAGTTTTTTGTGGATATAAACAGCTGGATGCGCTCCTTCTTTGTGGCGGGCAAAGAGAAGGTCAATTGAGGGCAATGTTTAGTGGCTTGGAACATGATCTGTCGACCCACAAATTTTGATGGACTTAGTGTTAAAAGAGTATTACATTGGTGATGCTTGAACTTGACTCAAACGGACACCTCCCCCCCCCCCCCCCCCCCAACCTGACAAAATGTCTGAAGAATTTTTTTTGAAAGTGCTTAATTAAAAAGAACATAGTCTTTGGCCCCCTCAAGATTGTTGTATTTGCCTTCCGCCCTCCAACATTTCTTCTCTAGCTCCGCCACTGCTACTAAAACTTATGATACTCCCTCCGTCCCGAAATTAATGTCGAGCGTGTAGTTCATTGGTCATTTTGCAAAAAAAAACTTGCATTTACAAAACTCTCTCAAACAAGCACCTCCGCCCCTGTCTTCTTCACCCAGCCTCGCCTGCGCATCGCCGGCCGGCGCCAACCAGCGATTTACCTCCCCGTCGCCTACGCCGCCGGATCTGTTGCCGCCGCCGTCGCCGCCACCGGATTTGTTGCCGCCGCCGCCGCCAATTAACTCCTCCGTCGCCACAGCCTAGATTTGCGCCGCCGGATCCCTTCCCGTTGAGGTTAGCTGCTGGCGTCGTCCTCGAGCTCCTGCCGGCGTCGGAACCTTCCTCCACTTCCTCCTCCGCCCCCCCGGCATCCTCCCCAAGCCGGAACCTGTGCTGCTGCTGCTCCTCTGCTGGAGTTGCCGCTCTCCCTCTGCTCCCCCGCCGCCCGTCGGAGCTGCTGCTGCTCCTCCCCACGGTCTCATGTGTCTGAGCTGTTGCTGCTCCTCTGCTGGAGTTGACGCTCTCCCTCTGCTCCCCTGCCGCCCGCCGGAGCTGCTGCTGCTCCTCCCCACGGTCTCCTGTGTCTGAGCTGCTGTTGCTCCTCTGCTGGAGTTGCCGCTCTCCCTCTGCTCCCCCGCCGCCCGCCGGAGCTGTTGCTCCTCCTCCCCACGGTCTCCTGTGTCTGAGTTGCTGCTGCTCCTCTGCTGGAGTTGCCGCTCCTCTGCTGGAGCTAGTGCCGCTCTGCACCTGAAGAAGGTACCTGAAACTGTTGCTGCTGTTTACCTAGAACTATTGAAAATGAAAATGCTCACCTGGAACTCGTACCTGAAACTGCTGTTGTTCGAAAATGTATTGCTAATGAAAACAAAGATGCCATGTTGTCATCTCCTTTCTGAAGTTTTTGTGTAGTGTAACCAGCAATCTACTACAGAGTACAGACACATTTCTGAACGGGAAGATGTGTCTCTGAATCTCACCGTGATCTTTCTGGTGCACGCCTTGTCGACCTTGGAGTCCTGGATGAAACCTATCTTGTCGATGGTGGTAACACACTCTTCGTCATATCGATCTACCAGTTCAACAATCTGCATTTTGCAATATTGTCAGATTATTAGGAAACAAGAAACTATGCATCCATATACTATCTTTTGCACATGAAATGCATTTCAGAAAGTAGTACTCCAACTACACTTGTCTGAATATTTTTTACCTTCTGCGACGCCGAAAGCGAAGCGAGCCCTATCGGGACGAAGATGATGCCAATGAGCGAGAAGGCGCCGATGACCTATCAATCGATGGTTTTTTGTTACAGATTCAGGTTGAAAAGGATGCAGTCCTTGATGTCACGGATTGCTTTCTTCATTTCAGTTGGGTAATTCGACCGTCCACCTTCCATACAACTTGAGTTGGCTTTGATCTGGCCAAATCCGTATTTCGTTTTGCTTCTCCCGGTCGATCGACTCGACTCTTTTCCCTGCCCCCCGGCCTCTCACTTCGTTTCGTTCTTCCTTTGTACCCTCGCTTGAATGAAGACACCCGATCGACCCAACTTTCTCAAATGTCGGCGAACTCTTATCTGGTTGCACTTGGGTTCTCCTGTCGATGGGAAGTGCTCGGTTCAGATAGATTCTGTTTCCGTGCCGGGATCAGCAGGAGGGGAATTTGAGGTTCTTGGTCCTCTGCGAAATCAGTCCCCTCCCGCCTGGTGTTGAGGGAGCTAAAGTGGAACTCTCGCATACATGTTCCTTAAGTTTTTAGCTCGCTAAATGATACAGTCCCGTTCAGAATTTCTTGAAGCTCGATCTCCCCCCAAATGAACCATATAGCCAAGAGAAACCATGAACCAGAATAGAAGGGCTTGCCCCACCCATGAGTAAATATTTCACAGTAGCCTCATTAGACCGTAGATCTCTCTTGGTATATCCAGACAATAGGTAGGAACATAAACTGAAACATTCTGGAGCTACAAAGATAGTTATTAAATCGTTAGCACCACATAGAAACATTCCCCCTAATTTGGGATCAAGAGCAATATTGTGACATCTTCGAATTTGTGCTACAGTAACCCATGTAGTCAAGCGACAGTAATCCCACGCTAATGAAGCCATGTCATCATAAATTCTATCGTTGATCTCGTGTTAGTCGAAAACCAAGTCGAGTTCGAAATTTAAAAATAAAGTCGAACGAGAAACGTTTTGTGATGTTAAATAAAAATGTCGGAAGAGTTATTGAAATTCCCTAATAAGTTATAAAAGTGAGTTGGACATTTTTAATAACATTAAAAGTCCTATATAATTAGAATAGAAAGATTTTTTTTAATAATAATAGAATAACAGAAAGTAAAAGAAAAAAAGATAATAATAATAGTAATAAAAAAGGAGAAAAAAAAGAAAAAAGAAAAAGCAACCGAGCCCCTGGCCGACTCGGCCAAAGTGGCCCAGCCGGCCACACCCACCCAAACCCTAGCGAGGTCCCGCTCGCTCACCCCTCCCTACCGAATCGCTCGCCTCGCCCAGTGCCGCCCGGAACCCCTCTCCGCCACCAGCCACCGGCAACCACACGGGCCGCCGCCCCGGGGGTCTCGTCGCCCCTCACCTCGCCCTCCACCCCGACTGGGCCAGCCCCTTTCCAGCAACCGGTGCCTCTGCGCCCGCTGGCGCCCTTGGCCACCGCACCTTCACACCGCGCCCTCACCAAGGCCAGCCCATCGCCTCCGTTCCCCCCTCACGCTGGAACCGCCCCGCCCCACGCCGGGGCCGCTCCGGATCCGGCCGCCGACCACCGCCGCCTCACCAGCGCCTCCGCCGGTCCGCCCTTCACTGTACCGCCACCGGGAACCGGCCCCTCGTCACCCTGCATCGAGCTCACCCTCGCCCCCCCGTCGGACTGCACCACCCCGTCGGCCATCGCTCTCCCTCGAGCTCCTTTGCACATCTACGGGCTCGGTGAACACCCCCCTTTGCTTCTCCTCCCGTCCCGGTTCCGTTCCGGCAACTGTCGTTGCGTTCTGGCGCCGTTGAGGTCTCGTAGGTGTAGTGGAGATTGCCCACTTCCTCTCTGATGAGAGATGAGCAGAGAGGTGCCAGAGAGAGTTGTTAGAGAAGAGAGATGAGATATGTATGTATTAGATGCCTGGATATATTATGTATGTATGTATATGTATGAATGGATGTATGTAGTAGGCATGTATATGGTATATGTGTATGTGTATAAAATGTGAGTACAGGAGTTGTGTGTGTGTGGCCATTAGGCCATTGCCATGTGGGGCCAAACCCCCCCACTCCCACTGACAGGGAGGCCCCACACTCGTTGTTATAATAATAATAATATATGTGTTTTATTAAATAAATAATTAGATATATTATTTAATTAGTTAGTTAATTAATTAAATAGATAAGTAGATAATTGGTTAATTAGATAATTAAATTATCCTATTAGAGTATGACACGTGGGTCCCCCACGGAATTAATCTGATTAATTAATATTAAACCTAATTAAAAATGTGTGTCTATGACGCACGGGACCCACTGGTCAGTTTACCAGTCAACTGTTGATGTCAACGTGACATCATGCTGATGTCATAATAGCATTTAATTAAATTAATTAAATCTATTTTTAATTCCTAATTATTGAATAAAACTTTGAAAATTAATATTAAATAATCCGTAAGTCAGATCAAAATATTTTCAACATGAAAATTTATCAGCAGAACGAGACGAACCCGGATACACAGTCCATTCGTGTGTCACGCGTCCCTAGCGTAGCAAACATGAAACATTTCCATCGCTTCCAGTCTGACCAATAGTAGCCCGAGACCCAGAAAATATCGTGAGATATTCTTCCGACCCGTCTATGATGGATGTTGTAGCGTTAGCTCATGTCTAGCCTACACCTTGCCATGTCATGCATTGTGTTGCACCGTTGCTACTATTTATTGTTTCATCCCCCTGACCGGTAGACCCCGAGACTGACGCTGCTGCCGGGTACATCTACGACCCTGCCGATCAGTCCTTTGCCGCAGAGCAGCAAGGCAAGCAAACCCCCTTGATCATCCCTATATTGCCTATGTCTTTCTCCCTCATGCTTGCATTAGTATTTTGCTACAGTTATAGTTAGCTCCTATATCTGATGCATAGCCTATTTTTGATGAAATGCTACTTTCAATACTGTACTTTAAATCTGCTTAGTATAGGTGGATGTCGGGACCCCGATCCTAAGTCATAGGAATCCAGCCTGTAACACATCGCATCTCTTTGCAGTCTCACGCACGGTTATCCCCACGGCTGCAGCCTTACCTTAGCCGGGACCATTTGCGCCTTTTGACTCGCGTATGCAATTGTGTCGCTAGCAATCCAGTGACAGAGAACCCGGATCGACATGTCTAGTCATAAACCAAAGCGGCAGTTCCGCACAGGGACATGCATACATGACCCAGCAAAGCAGGTGTCGGTCACCAGCGAATGTAGACGAGTCGTAGCAAGCTACAAGGACTCCATCACATCGCGTGACATTTCCCCAAAGGGGACATACACATCAGCTAAGAAGGACACATGCCGGTCAACCAATGTGTCCGGAGTAGTAGCGAACTACCATGGCTCGTTGGATCACAAAGGGGCATTTCCCTGTAAGGAATGCTGCTAAAGCCTACGACTAGGTAATCAAATCCCATACATATCAAGTATGACACACGTACGCATGGCATACTGATATGTATAGATACATCGATGGCATCACAACATAACCATAAACATACAAGCTTTATTTAAAAGGCTCGGAAGAGCCTCACACATAATATTACACAGTAGGGATCTCACGACCCATCATAACAGTCATTCAAGTTACAAGCCAGTGGAAGTAGATAAACTGTCTGAGTACAGACAGATGAAACTAGAAGGCATATGGCCTGACTATACTACATACCCACCCTAGGGCCAGATCGTAGCTGGGATACCAGCTACTCGTCGTCGTCGATGTCTAGGAAGAACCCTCCATTAGGGTCATTAACAACCTCTGCAACAAATATTAAGCAAACATGAGTACGGAGGTACTCAGCAAGACTTTAGGATAACTATCTACTCATGCAATGTATCAATACTAGCTATGGATTAAGAATGCACTGAACACATGGAATGCGAAAATGAATATCCGAACAACATGGTAACAAGCAACTACTATATATACACCATGGTTCATACACACCCTTACATAGTTCAGTACAACCTTAACCGAAGAGCAAACTACTGAAGTTATGAAACTACTCATCAGAGGCTTACAAGCTTCCTATACATTATTTATCTATGCCTCCGGAATTCATTTCACGACATAAGCATACTTCACAAGTCACACAGGACTGTGAACATACAACTACTACCATACTATCCTTCCACTCACGGTTCAGGCATACGCATAGAACATCTCATAAAGATTGCCTCCATGGGTTGGAAGCTCCACCTGCGGATCAGGAAATACTCTGGCCTGAGATCCCTGGGATCCGTAAGGACATGGATGCGGCCTTGGTACCCTAACTGGTGGTAGTAGGGGTCCCCGAAGAGGGGTGACTCCTCCTATAGCGGGCCAGTCAACATGGGCCAGAAGATGGGTCCTAACAGGGTTCAGCATCTCCATATCTCCATACCCTGTCTGGAATACCGGTGCCAGCTGCGTCAAAGCCGTCCACAGACGGGCACGTGTAGCATAAAGCTCCATGCGGAGAGCACGAGAATCCCTGTCTCTGTTCTCTAGCATCTTAGCAGTGGACTGCAATAGCGGATCCTCCATAGAGGAATCAAAATAGGCCCCACTGAGGTATCCCTCTTCACCTGGCTGAGAGGCAGGAACATAGCAGAACTCTGAATTCTGCAGTGCATGTCTCGCCCTCATAATGATCAGCATTGAATAGGCAGCATCTTGTACTGCCATGTCAACAGTGACTCCCAATCCATAGGACCAATGGATTGGCTCCTCAGCTCCAGGGTAGTCTGGAAATACCTTAACAGTGCAGATATACTGGCTCTCGTTGAAGTCTCGGTACTGTTCCTCCACTGTGTACTCTGGGTACCAGCGGTAACCGCACACCGACATCACCCTGACCAGCATGGCCGTATGACCCAGCACATCAATGCACCTGGTCAGACGAACCACCTGACGAGAAGGACGGCCAGGCATCTGAAAATAGAGAGTAATGCAAAAGCATTAGAGCTCTGAATACAAAATTGGGCAGCATAACGGCTGTAAATGCTCAAAAACAATTTTGAGACAACTCAGAAAATAGAATAGCGTAACCACTCCGCTATCAAGCTCAATTCTCTGATCATCAAACTTACTTCCTTTTCCTACGGATAAAAGAAACCCAAAATATCTCTCGACCCGTAGTCCTATAATCTACCGATTAGAAACACGAGCCTAGAAGAAGATGAGTAACCTACTCCTTAATTCCCGCAGAAAATACGAGGATGACCAGAATAGAATAACATGAGAAGAGAAAAAGAGTCTTACGTTCCCTTTCACAAACAATTCCCTTATATATAACTAAAGCAATTCCAGACTCAACTTCACCAGTTTGGCTTAGTAGTCCTACAGTCAGTCAGGCTCTGATACCAACGCTGTCGGGACCCCGATCCTAAGTCATAGGAATCCAGCCTGTAACACATCGCATCTCTTTGCGGTCTCACGCACGGTTATCCCCACGGCTGCAACCTTACCTTAGCCGGGACCGTTTGCACCTTTTGACTCGCGTATGCAATTGTGTCGCTAGCAATCTAGTGACAGAGAACCCGGATCGACATGTCTAGTCATAAACCAAAGCGGCAGTTCCGCACAGGGACATGCATACCTGACCCAGCAAAGCAGGTGTCGGTCACCAGCGAATGTAGACGAGTCGTAGCAAGCTATAAGGACTCCATCACATCGCGTGACATTTCCCCAAAGGGGACATACACAGCAGCTA
Source organism: Hordeum vulgare subsp. vulgare (assembly GCF_904849725.1). Classification (NCBI taxonomy): domain Eukaryota; kingdom Viridiplantae; phylum Streptophyta; class Magnoliopsida; order Poales; family Poaceae; genus Hordeum; species Hordeum vulgare. Next base: position 351,755,778 of record NC_058522.1, on the reverse strand, counting down.
AGAAGGACACATGCCGGTCAACCAATGTGTCCGTAGCAGTAGCGAACTACCATGGCTCGTTGGATCACAAAGGGGCATTTCCCTGTAAGGAATGCTGCTAAAGCCTATGACTAGGTAATTGAACCCCATACATATCAAGTATGACACACGTACGCATGGCATGCTGATATGTATAGATACATCGATGGCATCACAACATAACCATAAACATACAAGCTTTATTTAAAAGGCTCGGAAGAGCCTCACACATAATATTACACAGTAGGGGTCTCACGACCCATCATAACAGTCATTCAAGTTACAAGCCAGCGGAAGTAGATAGACTGTCTGAGTACAGACAGATGAAACTAGAAGGCACATGGCCTGACTATACTACAGACCCACCCTAGGGCCAGATCGTAGCTGGGATACTAGCTACTCGTCGTCGTCGATGTCTAGGAAGAACCCTCCATTAGGGTCATTAATAACCTCTGCAACAAATATTAAGCAAACATGAGTACGGAGGTACTCAGCAAGACTTTAGGATAACTATCTACTCATGCAATGTATCAATAAGGAATTGTGGGGTTTCATGCGGAAAGCCAGCATTTGACTCGTGGCTAGACAACTTGCATTTTTAAATAATTTTGACAACTTGATTTCTCGCACACGAGTCCACTAACACCACAACAATACTCCATCGTGGAATCATTCCGTCTCCATACGGGAATGCCGTCCACGACACTCACGCTTATCTTGATAATTTTATGAGTAGCCATTGAAGTTATCTATGAACAACATATGTTTCCAAGTAGTCCATATCCGTGGACGCGGCTATTCGAATAGATCATAACCCTGCAGGGGTGTACTTCTTCACACACGTTCTCGCCACTTATCGCCATGTGCACGTCATGCACCTCGGCAACTTTCAAGCGGAAGCCCAACGAGGGAGTCGGCCACGACCGTTAACCACACTAATACTTAGTCCAGGTCTATCGCCTATCTGAGGGTAACCCGCACGGAAGTCCGGCCGAGGTTTCCGCCACGGCCCCAAACGATGTGCGCAGGGTTCCCAAGCCCACCATCCGGGTGCCACTTGGTACACCGTGCCACTGCCTACCGCATCACAGCCCACCTCTCAGGTCAGCACTATGCACGGCCTCCAACATGACTATAAACACCAGAAACTACTTGCAACTCCTGGACCGAGTATTAAGCGATTAATAAGTCGAGCGGGTTCATATTTCAGGGCCCAACATGTGGTAGTATCTTGTCTTGGATTACATACACGAAAGTCAGTTCCTAAGGATGGTTCCAATGAAACAACCCGCCATATACTCCTACATAGCCTTTCACCGGTACCTTTACCAAATCAGGTTCAACTCACAACCTTTACCTACTGAACACATTCTCACAATTCTGTTCATCTCCCAGATGACAGACCATACACAACTCTAAGCATATCATGCATAGCAGGATAAGGCACATCATGGCTCAAGCATCTACGAGGTATGCTAGGTTGCAAGGTTCAGCTATTTACTGTGACAAAGACAGGTGATGCAAAGGAAGTGGGTTCAACTAACGTGGCAAAAGCATTTGTAGCATTTGATCCTAATGCAATAAGTAAGTGCAGGAGCGAGAACATGGGATTTATCGGGATGATCAAAATGGTTGCTTGCCTTGTTGCTCAGAGGAGGGACAATATCCGTCAGACGGATATTCGGTGGAATCCGGAGAAGCGAAGCCTACCGATAGAAATGACATCAATCAATAACAATCGTATGCAACAAAATGATGCATGAGCATGGCATGAGATGCAAGGTGGTATGCTAATGTGGCTATCATTTATTAAGTTTGAAGTTGATTTGAATCAGATTCAATATTACTTCAAACGAGGTATTCTTGAATACCATTTTAATTGATTCGACCTGATGCTCAGATCAACTTGTTTTTAACATGCATGGTAATGATATGTTAAATTTCTGGTTGTGATTGGACAATGTTTGGTCATAGCATTTGAAGGGGAATTCAAATGATTTTCAAATTCCATCTCCAAAGCATTTATTAAATTTAACCTATTCATTATTCTACATGTTTGGTCCAGTAACATTTTCAAACATGTTTGAAAATGACATATTCAGATTCCTTGGATTTTTCTGATACTTTTTCATATATAAATTATTTTCATTGGAGTTACAGATTAATTTCTATGATTTTTAGAAGTTTTGGGCATTTTCTGGAATTCTTTTTAAACAGAAAAGCTACTTATTGCATCAGCATGGCATCAGCAGGTCCAACTGGACGTTGAAAGTCAAACCTGACCAGTGGGACCCACTGGTCAGTGACTCTGGTCAGTTTCAGATTAGTTTTAAACTTAATTAGCTAATTAACAGAAGTGGACCAACATGTCAGTGACTTGTTAGTTTAATTAATTTTATTTTTGTTAACCAAAATCATCCAAAGGCTCGCCCCACGTGTCAGTGGCTCAGGCCAGCTGAGATCCACCGGCGGCGAGGTCGTCCTCGCCGGCGGTGAGCCTCCGGCGACACCAGAGACGGCGGAGGGCATCGGAAATGCGTCTCCGATGACCAAACGCACGGCGGAGGCCACAGGGAGAACGGCCACTCGACGGCGCGCACGAAGGAGCAAACCCCACGGGCTGGGGTGGCCGGAATCGATGCCAGCGACGAGCTCGACGGCGACCGAAGCTCGGCCATCGTCGAGGTCATCGGAAACAAGGTCAACTCGCGCGGGGCTGGGCTCCTAAAGCATCTACGTGATGGCCTGAAGCTGCAGGTGGCCTCAGAAGGACGAGCCGTTCACCGGAGAGCTACCGACGACGAGCTGCAGCGGCAGTCCTCGTCGGGCTCCGGTGGAACTAGGCCTAGAGGAAGAGATCGAAGGGGGAAGCTTGGGGGAAAGCTTGCTAGGCTCACGGGGAGTGCAGTGGAAGGCTTAGACGGCTCGAGGAGGCGCTGTGGGCGACGAATCGATCGAAGCTCGCCGGCGGCCGAAGCTTGAAGACGACGGTGCCGTGGGCGTTGCAGGGCTCGGGGGGTCTTCTTGTTCTGCAGGAATGACCAGCTCGTCGAGGCGGAGCGAATGGAACACTCAGGAGGGAGATCCTGTGGCTAGAGGCACGTGCAGCTCGAGCCCGAGCTCCTGTCAATGGCAACAGAGGGGAACAGGGCAACCGAGAGGAGAGGAGTGGAATGGTGCGCGGGAATGGATAGGGCCGTGCTCAGGGAAGTTATCCCCGCGTGTGCCACCGCAAAGCGGCGGCCAGGAAGGCAGGGAGCTGCGTGGAGGCGCCGGGCGTCGCGGCGGCCACCTCCTGCTCCTACTGGCGAGGAGGAAGACGACAGGGGAGCTGGGCCTGGGCTGAGGTGAGCGACAGGTAAGCTCCTTTTCCCTTTTTTCTGTTTTGTTTCTGTTTTGCTAACTATTTTGATTTGCTATTTATTTCAGCTCCAAAATAGTTTACAGAAAAATATTTTGAACACACCAGAATATTTGTTGGAATATATCCAACCATTCCTGAGGTTTTCAACATTTTTGAGAACTTAAAGTTTTTGAATTCAAATTTAAACTTGAATCCAGTAGTTTTTTGCATTTAAATAAAATGCCAAATGTGTTATGAAAATAGTCTTCTTCACTGCTTACTTGCTTCCATGAATTATCAGAAAAGTTGAACTTTTCTTGAGGCCATTTTGGGTTCATTGATTTGAACAAGTTTAGAATTTCTTTGAATTTGAGAAGTGGCTAGGGTTTTTGAGTTTTGCTTCACCACGTGCTTTGATATTGTTGCAATTTTCTTGGATGCAATGCAAAGAAGATATGAGCACAATGCTATACTTGATTAGGGTTCCACGGATGTGACAGTGGAGCAGTCATCCCCTCTAACCCCGTAGTCCAGTTGCCCCGCTTGTTTTCTTTTCTCGATCCCTGATCGACGAGCCAGACCCGACACATTACACTATCGGGTACCGAGGGTGACACCTCGCTAAGTACTCCTGATGATATCTGTGTAGTATAGCTAGTCGATCATTGTTATCGAGGGTGATTCCTGTTTCACCATTCCCGACGATGCCTCTGTCGTGCAACCCCTCAATTGTGGGACCCCCGAGGGTGATTCCTCTTAGCCCACCTTGACGGATACATCGTTCGGAATCCAACGAGGGTGATACCTTGGATTCCCCCCGATGTTACAACCACACAGTTACTCGACCATGTTACTCGGATCATTGGTGATTAGTTGTAAGACGGGTGGATTCCCGCGAGATTGTGTCGATGGCCTAATTAAAATGTTAATGGATCTGGGTATTTGATCTGGGTTGTCGGAGACCTTTCCGCACTAACCGGCTATGCGGGAAGAATTATGGGTACTCGGCGTCGCGGTATCAGCCAAAGCTTTTCAGATGTCAGCAACGTAGTGGCGCGCGCCCGAGTGGTCCCGATATGCATCACACTTGTGATTAAGGGATGCTAGGACTGACGTCGGCCACCCTCGCATCGTGCAGGAGCGCGGAGGGGAACTGGGCCCATGAACCCTTTGCGCTTAGGATTTAGACCGACGGGCTGGCCTCTTTGATTAGTCTTAGGTGGGGCTACGACGTGTCGATATTCCGAGGCCGGGGAGGACCCAAAAAAGTGTGTCCAACAAGAGTGTTATCGAGCGTGACGGTACATGTGGTGCACCCCTGCAGGGATGAAAATTAACTATTCGAATAGTCGTGTCCACGGTTACAGGACGACTTGGAGTTGTGCCCTGATCTTATACAACTACAATTGTTACTTAACTCGAATTAGTTCCTCGCAGGGAGTCGAGGGAGGATCTGAGGGTGTGACCTCACTTTAATAATGCTGCAACAATATGACTATTCTTGTCTATTGCTACAAGACCCCGAAGATGCTAGTCTTCGATAGGACTAGGCCTTCTCTCTCTATTCTCGCATTGTTGCAGTCAGTCCACATATAATACCCCTTCTTTGCTACTGGTGCATACTTAGCATAGTTCTGATGTAAGTCTTGCGAGTACTTTGGATGAGTACTCACTGTTGCTTTGCTTCCTCTTTGTCCCCCTTGATCCGTTGCTGCGACCAGATGTTGGAGCCCAGGAGTGAAGTTTCCTGCCGATGTCTGCCATCCCGATTGTGTCTTCTTCGTGGAGGCTGCTGAAGAATGGGAGTAGTTAGGAGGTTCCCAGGCAGGAGGCCTCGCCTCGTTCGATCGTGTTTCTTTTGTGCTAGCCTTCTCTAAGGCACCCCTTGTTTTATGTCTGTACTCAGATATTTGTTGCTTCCGCTGACTCGTGTGTTTATCGAGCTTCTGTATTCTAGCCCTCGAGACCCCTGGCTTGTAATATGAAGCTTGTATTATTTTATTTGTGTCTAGTGTTGGCTTGTGATATCTTCCCGTGAGTCCTTGGGTTTGATCGTACGCATTTGCATGTATGATTAGCGTACGATTAAACCGAGGGCGTCACAAATATAGACGGTCGAGTGAGCGAACCGTACGATTCCAGGAGTAAGCAGTGGCTTGCATGTTGGGAGCTCCTGCTGCGTGAAATTATAATCTGGCAGAAGGGGGGGGGAATGCATTTAGTCACAAGAACGCGCGCGTGCATATAAGAAAATCGCAGGGACAATCCGATGTTTGATTGAGATGCTAAAAGGCCACACAAATGTACCAAAATGAGTAAGGGGAATGGGGAATCAAATAATGACGACAAAATTTTCGCTCTATCTAGTACAGTACATTGGTAGCTGTATTCTTTTCGGCTATCTCGCTATCTACTTTGAACGACGCAGATATTCTTTTCTGAAGCAAAAATTATATATACTCCTGTTCTTTTGCTATCAAATCAACTCCTCTTCTTTTGCTGTCAAAGAAGAAAAGAAACCCCATGTTCTTTTCCTGTCAAAGAAGAAAAGAAAAACTCATGTTCTGTTGCTGTCAAAAAGGCAAAACTCGTGTTCTTTTTGTTCATCATTCACTTTTGGATTCAACTGTAATTAACAACTTGTACCTGCTGCACTTTGTGTCCCCCTTTCTAATCTTCTTCGCCTTATTTTTTCATTGATTGCAGGAGTATGGATTTGAACATGGTACCTCAAGAGGAAGAGGATGAAGGTATAGATTTGAACGTGATGCCTCAAGAGGAAGAGGAAGAAGCTCAACACGGAGAGGATGGAGGTATAGATTTGAACATGATGCCTCAAGAGGAAGATGAAGAAGCTATGAATTGGATGCCTCAAGAAGATGAAGAGGAAGATGATGAAGTTATGAATTGGATACTTCAAGAAGATGAAGAAGGTCAAGAAGGTGTACCAGGTAAACAGAAAAGAAAAAAATTGTCAAATAAGGAGAGGCATGCTGTTTACTTTGCTCTGCTATTAATCAAGCTCAAAGATGGATCTGTTCAACCAAACGACAAGCTACTAGTCTCAATCTTGTTGAACATACATGTACGATCTGTTGAGAGAATCTGGTAGGACGCCAAAAAGCAGATTGCCGCGGGCCAAAAAGTAGATGTCTCCAACAAGAAGAAAGGAAGAGTTGGTCGAAAGAGAAAAGAGTTGGATCTTGCAAGGACCTCAACAATCCCATTGAATAGAAGAAGGACAATTCGATCTCTGGCACGGTCTCTCGGTGTGGCCCGCTCAACCCTACATCGGAGGTTCTAGTTAAATGAGCTCAACCGCATCACAAACACAGTCAAGAGTTTCCTCAAACCAGATAACAAGATTGGAAGATTGAAGTTTTGTATGTCCATGCTCGATGGCAATTGGATCTCAACTTCCCAAGCTATATTCAAGCCGATGACTAATATGGTCCATATAGATGAAAAGTGGTTTGACATGACAAGACTAAAGAACATCTACTATGTACTTCCAGGAGAGCCTCCACCTGAGGGCACCATGACAAACATTAACAGCATTGGGAAGGTAATGTTCCTAACGGTTGTGGCCAGACCTCCATACAATTATGATGGAGAGCTAACATTCGACGGGAAGATTGGTATTTGGGCATTCATCGAAGAGTCTGAGGCAATGCGAACGAGTCACAATAGAGCAAGGGGAACGAGAGTGTTGAAACCAGTGAAAGTAACGAGACCTGTGTGCAGAGAATATCTGATCAGTAAGGTTATACCAACAATTCAAGATAAATGGCCTGACGATGATGAGGGAGCAACAATATTCATCCAACAAGATAATGCAAAGCCTCACGTCCTTCCCAACAATGAAGCTTTTCTAGAAGTTGTGGAAGAAACTGATCTCGACATTAAGTTGATGCAACAACCTCCAAACAGCCTGGATTTGAACTGTTTGGACCTCTGCTTCCACATATCTCTCCAGTCTCTAACCGATTGTAGGTCACCTACAAACATCGAGGAACTAATACAGGGTGTGGAAGAGGAGTTTGAGAATTATGATCCTCACAAGTTGTATAACAACTTCATCACATTGCAAGTAGTTATGTTTGAAATTATGAAAGATCAAGGAGGAAACCAATATAAGTTGCCGCACTTACACAAGGAGCGTCTTCAGAATGACGATGGAGAAATAATAAGTGTATATTGCGACAGTCAGCTAGTTGCTGATACCAGGGCCATTCTAGAAGAAATGCAATAGGAAAAGGAAAGGAAGAAAAGAAGTAGTTGTATGTAGAAAGGAAAAGAAAGAATTGAATTTATCTGAATTGTACTCCTTGTGTACTCTTTGTACTCTTTGTGCAATTGGAATCATTTTAGATCAATGATGATACTGGTTATTCAACATTTCCATCTTGTGTATCGGAATTCATTTTAATTGTTTGGACTAATTTGTTTGAGTTTATCCAGCATTTCCATCTGTATTGGAGATCAATGATCTTGTGTATTGGAAGGGTCATGTACATGGGGATGTTGCCTCAAGCTCTTGCAAGAATGATGTGGGCAGAAGATATCATGAGCCAAGAGAGGAAATAATGCAGAATCCAGGAAGTTCGCTTGCTTTTCCAAAACAAAATTCTGGCCTTCATTGGACTTCACATGGCTCAAGCGGGGAGAAGCCAAAGAAGGAATATGCAAACAGACTCTGATGCCAGAGAAGGAATATGCAAACAGACTCTAAGTTTGTTCCAATTGTATTACTCTGTACTACTCTGAATATCCCCTTTATTGTTTTAGGTTTCAATATACAAAGATTACTGGGGTATTGTCTAGAGTTGGGATAAACCAAATAAAATTTACAAATCTTTATTCCCTTTGTGCATAAAGTTTACAAATCCCAAGCATAGAGTTGGGATCAACAAAAAATTCTAAGCTTACAAATCGTGAGTGCTTTCATCTCAAATCCCGAGAGCTTTCAGCTCAAAAAAATTCTAAGCTTACAAATACAGAACTGGTAGCCTTCCTCCGGTTGGAATAGGTGCCAATTATTCATCTCAAAATCATCACATTGTTGCTTAATAAACCAAGGCCACTAGTGTATTCTCTTCTTCAGAATCACTAAGAAAAATGACATCTCCAGCACTAAGCTGTTGTTGTGATGTATCCTCTGAAGAAAAAAGTCATTGTCATGGAAGAGCTTCGATGACAGGTGCATGTTGAGGACTTGCACGCCGTTGCCGATGGACTTGGACATGGAAGGGCGAGGGAAGGATGCGTTGAATGGCTCAAAGTCCAGCTGAAGCACAAAGTACTTGTTGCTGTCAAATCATCAAAATATTGTGACGCAACGGTTGATAACATCAACAGAGCAAGAGAACAAAATCATCAGTTCCTTATCTCAATTCTCTGGTACTGAATTTTGCTCTCTTTTTTTACCTTCCTTCAACAAGTTGTTCCTTGAACTGCAGGTACTCAGGGACAGTCAACTCCTCGACGGCGAGCTCGCTCACGTTGACCCTCACATACTCCCAGACACCAGGCCTTGGACGGATGACAAGGATGCCCTGCACCTAACGTTGACCCTCACAAGTTGTTCCTTGAACTGCAGGTACTCAGGTTGATTCTCAAGGATGCCCTGCACCTGACACTGAAGCCTGCAACCTGCACGTATACGAATGAAATACAGATACATGCATCAGCCTGAACCTGAAGAAGAAGGAATGCAACCTGTGAAATGTGTGAAATGCTCCTACCAACAGACAATGGATGCATCAGCCCTACCCCCGACGTCCCCAGGTACATGGACTGGAAGTTGGCCTCCTGTTTCTGCGCGAGCACCCTGATGAAGAGGTCTTTGGGGAGAGCTGGGGTGACTTGTTACCATCTGGTGAGGCCGTCCACGGCGCCCTGGTCAACGGACTTTGTGACGCTGAACATTGTCACTGTCAGCGGGACGGGAACGAGCTTCACTTGCCACGAGAGCACGACGCCGAAGCTCTCGCCGACGCCGTTTGCGACGCAACCGGAGCAGAGGGCGGTGGTAGGTGGGGAAATCATTGTTTTTTATGAGGAAGGGGGAAGCTTGGGGAGGCAGGCGAGTCGGAACTGCGGCGGCGGAGCGGCGAGGGACCGGGGGAGCAAGGGAGCTGCGGCAGGCGAAGCTGCGGCGGGGAGTAGGGCAGCTGCGGCGGCGGGGAGCAGGCAAGCTGTAGCGATGGGGAGCAGCATAGATGGGGCATCTGTCGGAGGAGGAGGACGAGGAGCGCGGGTTTGGTCAGGAGAAGCTGGAGGGGCTTTTCGCAAAATTGTCGTCGCGACATTAATTTCAGGACGGAGGGAGTATATATTAAACTCGTGCAAAAACTTCACTTTAACATGCATATATGGTGCATTTGCGGTGTGCAGACATTAACTGTGCTGACATGGCATCGTATTTTTCTCTACTCTTCATGCATCACATGGGTCCCACTATCAATCAATGAAACAATACAAACAATATTTAGTAAAAAAAATAGGGCGCATGCAGTATTTAAAAACTCGACCTGCCATGAACCCGAGCGCAATGCTAGACCGCGTATAATGTCTCAGATTTTTTAGCTTCCGTACAATGTCTTCCATGGATACAAAAGGTTATATTATTTGTGTCTTGAATCAACGAATGATTGAGTTATTACATCGATGGTTACAGGGTGCAATATATATGACCCAGAGGAACACGACGGTTCAGAGAGAAGTCGGTTCCAGACAAGCGGGAGAGGCGTCGGTTGAGGAAGAGAACCGCCCGACGGTTTGGGAGAGGAGGAGATTCCCTAATACATTTATGTAATAAATCTTAACACTCCTCCTAATCTACGCTTGACCACATAGAATCATCTCACGATTGTCCGGGTAGTGCCATCATTTCAAACGACCAGTCTTCAGGAAATTCTTCATGAAAACTTTGATGAGAACCTGAAACATAAACTTCACAACAATAGCATAATGTGATGTTATTGAACAAGGATATCTCAAGAAGAGACTCCCCCTATTGCGTGCAAGTCTCTAAGTCGTCGCATACCAATTCCATGAACATATTTCTGGAATCTTGAATTTGGTAGAGACTTAGTAAATACATCAGCAAGGTTGTTGCATGATTTAACTTGCAGAATGCTTATTTCCCCGCTTTTCTGAAGATTGTGAGGGAAAAACCATTTAGGAGAAATATGCTTAGTAATATTACTCTTGATGTATCCTGTTTGCATCTGTGCAACACAGGCCGCATTATCCTCATAGATAATGGTGGGTGATTTCATTGACCCAATTCCACATGACTGTTGTATGTGGTTTATCATTCTGCGAAGCCATACACATTCACATGATGCTTCAAATAATGAAATTATTTCAGAATGATTGGTAGATGTAGCTACTAGAGTTTGTTTTGAAGACTTCCATGATATAGCTGTACCACCATGTAGGAACACAAAGCCGGTCTGAGATCTGGCATTATGGGGATGAGACAAATAACTGGCATCTGCATACCCAATCATATCAGAGTCCAGATTTTGCTGGAACTGGAAAAATAGGCCAAGATCCTTTGTGCCTTGGAGATATCGAAAGATATTCTTTACTCCAGACCAATGTCGTTTGGTGGGAGCTGCGCTGTGTCTAGCAAGTAGATTCACTGCAAATGCAATATCAGGTCTTGTGCAATTTGCAAGATACATAAGCGCTCCAACAACACTAAGATATGGAACTTCAGGTCCCAACACCTCTTCTCCATCATCCCTCGGTCTGAACGGATCTTTCTCTACGTCTAGAGATCGAACCACCATAGGAGTTTTAGATGGATAGGATGTGTCCATATTAAATTTCTCCAATATTTTCTGGATATAGGCAGCTTGGTGTACCATGATTCCCGAGGGAAGGTGCTCAAGTTGAATACCTAAGAAAAATTTGGTTTTACCCAAATCCTTCATCTCAAATTCCATCTTTAGGTGATTGCGTGCTTCATCAATGTCTGGTGCACTACCGATGATGTTGAGATCATCAACATACACAGAAATGATGCAAAATCCTCTAGAGGACTTCTTGATGAAGACACATGGGCAATCATCACTATTGGAGTAACCTTTCTGAAGAAGGGACTCACTTAGTCGGTTGTACCACATCCGCCCCGACTGTTTTAAGCCATACAATGACTTATTCAGCTTTACACAATACATGTTGCGTTTTGCACTGTTATTCGGGACAGAGATTCCGTCAGGAACCTTCATATATATGTCCGAATCTAGTGACCCGTAAAGATATGCGGTCACAACGTCCATCAACTGCATGGATAGATGATTTTGTACTGCCATAGATATAAGATATCGGAAAGTTGTTCCACTCATTACTGGAGAGTATGTCTCATTGAAGTCAATGCCGGGTTTCCGCGTAAAACCTTGTGCTACGAGCCTTGCTTTATATCTCACCACCTCATTGTTCTCATTCCGTTTCCGGAGGAAAACCCATTTGAATCCCATAGGGAAAACATTGGGAGGTGTAGGTATTGCTTCAGTGAATACCTTCCTTTTGTTAAGCGAGGCAATTTCTGCTTGGATTGCATCCTTCCATTTAGGCCAGTCGGAGCGCCTTTGGCACTTGACAATAGACCTTGGATCATGATCAGTGATAAGGGTATCTGCAATCTTTTCAGCAAAATATATGTCGACAGTCGTAGTCTTCCGGTCAAATGATTCTCCAGAATCAACATAGTTGATGGAAATTTCTTGCACCCCTAGAGACTCTTCGTGATTTCCCAATACGATTGAGTCTGGGTGTTCCGATGTTCCAGCTAGTTTGTGCACACTGGAGCTGGGTTGTGAAGGTTGCCCTTCCACTGGGCGTGAACTACCCATCAGGGGTTTGTCAACGTTGAGTTGACCTGCATTTACTGACTCCGAGGATTTTCTCCTCGATTTCCTTTGCTGCTTGCTAGAAGCTAGCTCCAGGTCAGAAGCCATACTACTCCCCCTCTTTTTAGGAACAAGGAGTTGATTAGTTTTTATTGGTACCTCCACTCTTTGTGGCGCGTTTCTGGCCGGATTTAAGGATTTTGTAACACCTTTTAGATCAGTAAATGAATCTGGCAGATTATTTGCAAGATGTTGCAAATTAATGATCTTCCGAACTTGAAGTTCGGTCTCATGGGTACGTGGATCAGAGGATGAAATGGCATGATCATCCCAATCGATTTCCGGGCATTCTTTCTGGTACTTGAAATATCCCCCTAATGCTGGAAAATGTTCCTAATTAAATATGCAATCAGTGTGACGGGCTGTGAACAGATCCCCAGTTAGGGGTTCCAGGTACTTGATAATCGACGGCGATTTGTACCCCACATAGATCCCCAACTTTCTGTGTGGGCCCATAGATGTTCGCTGTGGTGGTGAGATTGGGATGTGTGCAGCACATCCGAACTTACGCATATGGGAAATTCTTGGAGGATTTCCACGTACCAATTCCAGAGGGGAAGAACTGTGATATGCAGTTGGCCTCAATTGTATCAAGTGAGCAGCGTGTAAAACTGCATGACCCCAACAAGAGGTTGGCAAGTTGCAATTCGTCAAGAAAGGTCTTGCGATGAGTTTAATCCTCTTAATTAATGCTTCAGCCAAACCATTTTGTGTATGGACATATGGGACAGAGTGCTGAACTTCAATCCCCAAAGCCATGCAATAATCATTGAAAGCACGTGAGGAGAATTCTGCAGCGTTGTCCATTCGAATTGTCTTAATTTGACTTTCAGGATAATGAGCTTGCAACTTAATGACTTGCCGCATTATCTTGGCAAATGCATGGTTCCGTGTGGATAAAAGACACACATGTGACCATCGTGTAGATGCGTCAATGAGAACCATGAAATACCTGAAAGGTCCAGATAATGGTTGAATGGGACCACAAATGTCTCCTTGAATACGTTCAAGGAACTGAAGTGGTCCAACTTGTATTTTGAGATGCGAGGGTCTCAAAATTAGCTTTCCCATGGCACAAGATGTGCACACAAAATCAGAAGATTGAGGAAATTTTGACTCAAGCAAATTATGACCAATGGAATTGCTAGTAATTTTTCTCATCATCCCGATTCCGGGATGGCCCAGGCGATCATGCCAGGTTTGGAATGCGTCAACATTCTGAAAAATTACTTTGTATGCAACATGTTCCACGGGTTTGATGTACGTATAGTACAAACCAGATGATAGAGAAGGAATTTTCTCATGTACCTTTTTGCCATATCCGTGATTTTTAGTAAAGAGTAGATACTCCTCTTTGTTGTCTTCATGGGTTTCAATATGAAAACCATTCTTACGGATATCTCGATAACTGATCAGGGTACGTGAAGAATCAGGATACAATAAAGCATCCTCGATTGTCACTTGTGTACCACCTGGGAGGGTGAATATGGCACGTCCAGTACCAACAATCACTGTATCGCGTCCAGCGATAGTTAGAATATCTCCATTCATCTTTTTTAGAGTTTGGAAATATTTCATCTCCCTCAGTATGGAGTTTGTGGTACCACTGTCCACAAGGCATAATTCCTGTTCCATCGAATTGTCCCCGTAGAAAAACTATATAAAAACGAAAGAATTTTCAATAAGATAGAATACAATCTTTATTATATCAAATGTGCTGATACAATACAATATAAAGACAACAACAAAGTTATGTTCTTATTACAATCATCACAAATGGACATAGTTAAGTAGATCACTAAGGAGGTCGAGGGACTAGTCAAAGTCGCCAAACACATCGTTTGAGGTGTACTCAAGTAACATGGCCTCCGTTTCAGCAGGGTCCTCAAGTGGATAAGGAATCTTGGCGTTGCTCGGTCCAGGAGGAATATCCTGTGAATCACCGGCTCCATTTGCGCCATGCGGATGTAGGTTGAAGTTAGCTTCAAGCCTTTTCCCTTGAGGTGCTTTGCGTCCCTGAGATTGCTGGTACATCATGACCAGATGCTTGGGCATTGGGCACTTTTCAGTAGAATGCGAGTAGCATCCACACTTGTTGCAAAGTTTAGTTTTATCGAACTTTGGCTTTGCAGTGCCTTTGCCCTTGCCCATGTTTCTGAATTTTGTGTTCCCATTGCGCTTGTGCTTGTGCTCAGAATTGGAATGTTTACCTCGAAAGGTACCATTAAACTTTTGTCTATTCGCGACATTCAGATGAACTTCAGGTAAAGGTTGTGCCCCAACTGGATGCTGAGAGCCATTCTTAGCGAGTAGCTCATCATGCTTTTCAGCCTGAAGTAACATGTGAATAAGCTCGGAATAGACAGTGTAGTTGCGAGCACGGTATTGCTGTTGGAGGATCCTATCAGAAGGGAGCATAGTAGATAAAGTTTTCTCTATCTTCTCCCCCTCAGTAGGTTCCTTCTCACAAAAGCGCAGTTTGGAACATATCTTATGAACAACATGATTGTACTCACCAATGGACTTGAAATCCTGAAGTCGGAGATGAGTCCAATCATGAAGTGCTTCTGGCAGGACTACTGCCTTCTGCTGTTCATACCTCGTTTTGAGGGCCAGCAATAGAGTACTAGGAGATTCCTCCTGTAAATACTCAGACTTGAGATCTGGATGAATATGGTGCCTTATGATGTATAAGGCAGCATAATTCTACTGTTCTGTCAGCGGCGTGGCTCCAGCCGGGAGAGGAGTCTCACGAGGCTGGATTGCACGCGCAATCCCTCGGGACGCAAGACTGATCTTGATGTCCATGGCCCATGTAGGATAGTTGTGGCCATTGAGGGCAAGCTCCTCAAATTCTTTGGTAGTCATCTTGGCCTACATGGGGAACCAGAGGTAATCAATTTATGGGTGGTAAATTAAAAACCATCATGGTTGTGTAATAAGAATGCAAAAATTCGATACTCAAGTGTAAACTTGAAAAATTCTCAACCTCAATTGTGTGAACATAACACATTGAAGATCACTTAGATCTCACAGTAATGGACTGCATGGCCATTACCTGGTGTATGCTACAATTTAGATATAAGGAATACACGTAGAAGGTAATCGCATGTCAAGATTGACAAAGCGTAGACCTTACAGTAAGAGGGGATAGTCTGCAAATGAGCAGTAGATCCCAACTCATCACCTTGTGATTCCAAATATAATAAGGGAGAAAATATACAAAAAATTTGCAAGTTTGATATGCGAGAGAAGATGATCTCAATCGCAAGCACATGTTCAAGAGAACTGAATATGTGGTAAACACATAGAACATGTCATTCTTCCGAGATGAAATCCGGTACTTTATTTATATGCAATCCATTATATAATATAAACACACCTACTAATAATTACACAAGTCCTAACATAGAATAAATCTAAAACAGGACTAAAATGTAAGTAGTTGTCAAACTAAGTACTAAACAGTACTAAACATAGTCTAAAATTGCACAAATACAATAATTAGTACTAATGTTATGAAAACAGAGAAAAAAATAGTTTGGCCAGCCCATGGAGCCGCTGCACCGCACAGGGGAGTTGGCAGCCGCCTCGGGCGCCTGGGCCTGGGCCTGCCCGGCCTTTGGCCGGCCCACTCGCCACCGCACCGCATATGGGACACGGGGAGAGGGTGGATCGGATAAGGGTCAGAATATCTGACCCCCGCACCACCTCTGCTCGATCCCCACTGCCACACAGCGGCACCGGCGGGGAGGAGCGGCCGCCGCATCCCCTTGCGACTCCGGTGGTCACCGACGCAGCCCCGCCGAGCTCTCGTCTTCCGAAGAAGATCCGATGAAGACGGCGTCCGGGCGCGCAACCTCTGGCGCGGCGCTGGCGAGTCTGAGGCTCGCCGGGGCCCACGAGACAGCGCGACGGCCGGGACGGCGGTCGATGGCGGCGACGGTGCGCCCGAAGAGTCGGCCGAAACGCCTCTCCGCGCGGCTGCTCGAGCCCACGGTCGTTTCCAGCGGTGGCGCGGCTCCTCGTCCACCAAGGCACGCATCGAGACGGGCACGTAGCCAGGAGGGCCACGGCTCGGGCCGGCGGTCTCAGCCGCCGGCGTGGGCGTCAGCGGCGCCATCCAAGCCATCGGTGGAGGAGGTGGTGGAGGCGGAGATCCGGGGGGCGGGGCAGGCGCGGCTGCATCCTCGTGCACCGCAGGGGCGCTCGGGCCGGCCACTAGCGAGGGGTCGAAGCCCGTCGGAGTAGGGCCACGGGCGCGAGGAGCACCGCGGTGGGCGCATCCGGCGGCGTGGAGGCCGCTTCCAGAGGTGTAGTAACCTCCACGCGCATCCCTTCGAGTGCCATGGTAACCGCGTCCAGCGGCATCGCGGCCGAACCGGCGGATGGCTTGCATCCTGCGATGGAAGCGCCGGAGTCCACCTACTCCATGGTGGCGACGGGCTATGAGGCGGTAGCGGCGACCATCCTCACGGATGAGGCGAAGGAAAAAGGAGACGAGGCCTGGCATCTCACCGGCGGCAAGTTCCCCTTCCCTTCTCTCCTTCTCTGTTTGCTTTCGCTCTCTCTGGTAGCACAAGTGCTGATAACGTGTTTTGAATCAACGAATGATTGACTTATTACATCGATGGTTACAGGGTGCAATATATATGACCCAGAGGAACACGACGGTTCAGAGAGAAGTCGGTTCCAGACAAGCGGGAGAGGCGTCGGTTGAGGAAGAGAACCGCCCGACGGTTTGGGAGAGGGGGAGATTCCCTAATACATTTATGTAATAAATCTTAACAATTTGAGGCTTAAATGAGCGGTTAAAAATCCGGCCCATTTTGTACTGTTAATGTTTTTCTTATAGAATATTCACTGTTGGCAGCTACGGTGGGGTGATCAAGGACATCAAATTGTCGGAACATTCTTTTATTTCACGTAATTTTGTTCACGAGTTAAGAGACTCAAAGTTTCAACCGCATACTTTAGCTAGGAACGCTCTTTTATTAGATCAGGAGAGGCATGTTTGATTGGGTCTTCCCCATGATCAGGACATTTTACCGGTATTTTTTAACACTGATCAATAAAGCTTAGAGAGGTTACTAAAAAAAGGTAAATTACAATTTGCCTAAAAAAAGTAAATTATAATTGTGCGTTATAAATAATATATATACAAATAAAATAAACTAAATTATATTATATAATTCAAGTATACATTTTAAAAACATACATGTAAGCAACATTATTCATATCACAATTTACATATTACATAAAATACAATAGTAATTTTTTTTTATTATATATATATTTAAGTAAATCGTAATATAATTTGAGAACTTCACAGTTTTAATTAAAGAAAAAAATTATCCATGCGGTGTTTAGAAGAGTTCAATTTTAATTATTTTTATGTTATTTAAAAAAATGATCATGTGTTTTAGTAAAGCTTGTGTGTGTTTCTAAAAATACTTCATATGTAATGAAAATTAAATATAATGAATATATATTTTCAAATAAATAATTCTTTTAAGATATCATCAATATTTTTGAGTTTATTTTATGTACATGTGTGTTATTATAACAAGAGGAAAATCTAATTTAATTTTATTGCTATGAAAAGTAAGTATCTTTTTTAGGCCTGGTAGTCTTCTGGTTAAAGAGGTAAAATGTAGTTATTTTCTTATAGATATATGAAATGGTTTTCGTTTGATTGGTAGGCAATGCCGATTAATTACTTTAGTACCTCGTTCGACCCGTAAAAAGTGGTAGCATGTTCGAACTACCACTAATGCTTCTCTCTTTTGTCGACTAAATTCTTAATTTATATAATGGCTTAAAGTATATTAATATCGCATCGGTATAGTGCATCCGAATTTGTCGAGTTGGTTGGTTAGCATCCGGCGCTTGTTTGGTGCAGGTCTTTTGTTTGAGCTACAACATGCACACAATTTTTTCATTAAATCTTATTTGTGTTGTTGGCCTTTTGTTCAAGCTAGAGCGCACACACTTTTTTTCTTAAATAGATGAGAAATGCGGTGTATTTGCCATCAAAGCCAAGTTTTTGCACCACTTCAATGTATACCACAAGTTTTAGCACTAAAGTGACCGTTTACAACAAGTTCAAGCATCAACGGTGTAATTGTCTCATGTTAAAAACCTGTAACTTCAAGGGTTGACTCTCGGGGTTCGCTGGAAATGATTGAGGCACATGGACCCAGAGAGACCGTGGCAAGGTTTAACTCTCATGGTGGATATCGATGCGAGACTAGTCTTTGACAGTTTGGTCTGCTTCTCGATGGGGAAAGACGAAAAAGTTCTGTTTTGGAGGGATAGTTGGATCCATGGCTTTTCGATTGAAGACACTGCTCTCATGATCTTCACACAGGTGGACATCTACGACAAAATTTCGTGTTTTAACCTTTTCTGTGAAGTAAATCGACATTTGTCCCTTGTTTGGAAAAAAAATCGGGATTTGACCCTTTTACCTACCGCCGTAGGCCATGGCGGTTGGCTAACACACCCTACCGCTGGGGTCCGCGACGGTAGGTTGATGGAGGATGACAAACGACAGCCGACGGACGAGGTTAGCTACTGACGTGGCAAAGGGCCTACCGCCAACCTGCCTCGCGGTAGGGTGTCTACTCCTACCGCCGCTGATCCTCACGGTAGGGTCTTGGGGTGGATAAGATGATTGGGGTGAATGGGTGCCCCCCAGCCACCCATTCACCCAAATCATCTTCTCCACCGATCTCAACCCCCTCTCCCCTCTCTCTCACCACACAAACACCCAATAGATCCACTCCATTTTCTTGAGATTTAACCGGTGGATCCAAAACATTTTCATCACCCAAGGTGCCTCTCCCACTCCCCTCTTTTGGTTGGTTCAAATCATCTATTATGGTTGATTTGCTCACTTATGTGCAAACCCTAGCTTTTGCTAAAATTATGATGGAATTGATGAATATGATGCATGTTTGGTTATGTTTGTGCTTTCAATATGTATTGTGGGCCTACCATTGTTGGGGGTACGAGTGCTAGGATTAGTGGCCATGTTAATTATTAGGTTAAAGTTAAGGTTTAGGATTAGGATTAGGGTTAGGGTTAAGGTAATAACTATTGACCATGCCTTTTTTATTGAATAGAATGAATAGAAGTTATTTGTTTAATGTGTGCATAAAGTATGTAGTTGACTTTATTGTTGCGTTGTTTCATTGTTTCCATTGTTAGATGGGTAGGCTCGTAAATGTTCATTATTTGAACAAGGTAGCATTATGAATGGAAATGACGATGAAGGGGAAGAAGCTATGATTTTTGACACAACTCCAAGCTTTGATGATCTTATAGTGAAATTGAGAAGCCTCTTACATTGGAATGACCCAATTGCCGAGGTTAAGCTTATTGGAAGGTATGACGTTAGATTGGGATAAAAGTCCCGATTAAAGAGTATGCCCATCACTTCCCAATTACATTGGGATGTGTACAAGAAAAAATTGAACACATCACAAGACAATTCACTTGAGATATTTTCCATAAAGGCATCAACTACAAATTGATTTGAACCGCAATGTATTCTCCCCAATACATGATGCTAGTGCGGAGGTGTATGTCCCCAATTCTTCTAGCCAACTATCAAGTAGCCAACCACCAATCAAAGATGATATGAAGTTTTTTATATCACTAAAAACATTTTTTTTGTTTTAGGCATGGCTTCATCCGGTTCCATCATGAGTCTGCCATGTGCTGATCGAGAGGACATGCCGAACAAGCGGCCGGAAGCAACTTTGGACAAGAATAAGGAGAAAATGTGAAAATTCCAACATGTTGGTATGGAGATGTTTTAATTTTTCAAGGTGTCAACTAACTATAAGAAGTCATGGACGGAAGGGAGGAGGTTCCTGTTGTGTCCCAACTACACACAGATTGTGCACGTCCAACAAATGCCTACGATCTTCCACCGGTAAAATACTAAATCATTCATTGCATGTAACGTGGTCAATTTCTTATGCCATCATGTTATGAACACTTATTTTGCGTTTCAATGTAGGCACCACCTTCTCTATGCAAGTTCTTCACATGGATAGATCATGAAGTGCCACAACATATTCAGAACGATTAGTATAAAGATTGTCTAAGGAGGCAACATTTGTTTGAATAATCGTTGCAACGAGCTGAAGATGAGGCACGCCGTGAGAACAAAAGAAGTGAACAAAAGAAGCGTGAGGAGGAGAGGGCACACAGAGAGAAAGTTTCTCGTGACGAGGAGAGAGCAAGAAACTTGCAAGGGCTCGTGAAGCACAAGAGGAGGATGAGGCACGTGACAAGAAAGGGAAGTGGCCTCGTGTTACCCAATAAAATTTTGATATGAAATTGTGACATGTCAAATTTATGGTCTTCGAACCATGTCTTCGAACTAATTTGTGCTTCCTGTTCGAACTAATTTGTGCTTTGTATTCAAAAAAATGTGCTTCATATTCGAAATAATTTGTGCTTCGTATTCGAACAATGTTGAATGAATTTGAGACTATCAATATATATTATGTAGAAATATAGTTGTTTATCAATATCATTTTATGAAATCTGTTCTATGAACAAAAAAAAGCATTACTATGTTTTTGCAGCCTACCGCCAAGGACCTGGGCGGTAGGGTGCCCAAGCCTACCGCCAGTGACCCCGATGGTAGGGTACCGGATTTTGTACAAGTTGTTTGTCTTCTTGAACATTGGTTTTTTATGGTATGGTTTGACACCCTAGCGCGAAAGGGAGTGGCAGTAGGGTCTGGGACTTTGGGGGCAGAGCCACACAGAGTGGCGATAGGGTTGTTACACGGGCAACCAGATGGGCGTCTGATGTAGCTCGCCACACCCCTACCCTACCGCCATCCTATTTGTTGGTAGGGTGCCATAGCCAACCGCAGGAGCCTGTGGCGGTAGGGTCTCATAATCATGAGATGCGTTGGGTTTTCCGTGAAGAGGAACGGGTTATCGCAGCACAAAGCGGGTAAGTATTTCCCTCAGTTATGAAACCAAGCTTTATCGAACCAATAGGAATATCAACCACAATTGTCTTCAGCGACTGCACACAAAAGAACAAACAACTTGCACCCAATGCGGGCAAGAGGGTTGTCAATCCTCATCTCTTGTTATTTGCCAACAAGTGAGGTGTGTAGATCATTATAGTTAGCAAGATAAAATAAAAACAAGTAAATAACAGCAAGATAATGAAGGTTTTATCAATATACTGTGAATAGACCCGGGGGGCATAGCTTTCTCTAATGACATCTCTGATGGAAAAATAGCGTATGATGGGTAAACAACTTACTGTTGGGTAATTGATAGAAGAGCGAATAGTTATGTGATATTCACGGCAATGATCATGTGTATATAATCATCACGTCCATAAACAAATAGGCCGACTCCTGAATGCACCTATTACTATTACTCCACTCATCGACCGCTATCGAGCATGCATATAGACTAGTAAGTAGAATAGAGTAATGCATGGAGAACAATGACATGATGTAGACAAAGATAACTCAAGCAACATGAATAAACCCCATCGTTTTATCCTTAGTAGCAGCAACAAAAAGACGCATCTTGTCCCCTTCTATCACTGGGATATAGAAATTCGCCAGGTTGAACATATCACAACGCACCTCTCTCACCGAAGAAATATCGATCTAGTTGGCAAAACTATTTCAATAGATCGGAGAGAATTACGAAGCTATCATAATCATGCACATAATAATCATATAAGTATTCAGAGGTGACTCAAATATTTATCATGAATAATCTAAACATAAACCCACAATTCATCGGATCCTAACAAATGCACCGCACAAAAGGAATTACACCATGTGGATCAAAGCGAAGATGCGCCATTTTCATTGTATTGAAGATTAGAGAGAGAGAGGGAGAAAGAGAGAGAGAGAGAGAGAGAGAGAGAGCGATTTCCATCTAGGTATTGACTATGGACCCGTAGGTCTGTGGTGAACTACTTACACTTCATCATGAGGACACCAAGGTTGATGAAGAACCCTCCGTGATTGATTCCCCCTCCGGTAGGGTGCCGGAAGAGAGCTGCAGATGGCCTCCCATCAGAACATAGACTTGCGGGGGTGTTAAAGTGTTTTGGGACTCCCTCTGTTGTGTTTAGGGTAGATGAGAATTTATAAGCCAAAGAATGGAGTGATGAGAGCCAGGAGGGAGGCACAAGCTATCAGGGCGCCCCACCCTCCCGAGTCGCGCCCTGTTAGCTTGTGGGCCCCTCATGAGGCCTCCAGCCTTCTTCTCATGCTCATTAGTCTTCCTCTGGTCCAAAAAAACACCAAAATTTTTCAGGGCAATTGGAACACATTTGGTATGGAAAACCTGCAAAGTGAAAAACACGCAGAAAACAACAACTAACACTGGGCACTAGGTCAATAGGTTAGTGCTAAAATATAATACAAAATGGTAAATAAACACCCCAAAAGCATACTAGAATAATAATTTATCAGCATGGAACAATAAAAATTTATAGATACGTTGGAGACGTATCAGGGTCCTAGAATAATTAGTAAAGAAACTATACTAGTTTCTTTTTGCAATAAAACAATCAAATGGGTAAAAAACTCTAACATTCTCTTTTTGCAATAAAACAATCAAACATAAAACATAATAATCAGGCTTGATGAGTTGTCAAATAATTATGACATATTTCATTACATTTTGGAGTTCAAATGATAAAGGTACAAGTCATTACAGTCTTGTTCTACACCAGCAACCATTCTCTAATACGTTTAATACGTTGAGTTTGTTCATCACGCTCATGATTAGGCTCTAGTACAAACTCGGCGGATGCCGACCAATGAATCATCACATCTTTTATAGCGCGGGACCAGTCCCATCGAGCACATCGGTTAGGATTCTCCTACACACCTTGTTTGATTGCCCCATCCAACAACCTGTCCACGTCTTGTCAAGTCCAGCTCTTGGAATTCTTGTTTGCTGACAAAGAACAATATCTTCATTGCAAAAGTGTGTATACTGTTGGAAATATGCCCTAGAGGCAGTAATAAGATGGTTATTATCATATTTCCTTGTTCATGATAATCGTCTATTGTTCATGCTATAATTGTATTAACAGGAAACAGTAATACATGTGTGAATAAATAGATTACAATGTGTCCCTAGCAAGCCTCTAGTTGGCTAGCTCGTTAGTCAATAGATTATCATGGTTTCCTGATCATGGGCATTAGATGTCATTGATAACGGGATCACATCATTGGGAGAATGATGTGATGGACAAGACCCAATCCTAAGCATAGCACTAGATCGTATTGTTCGTATGCTAAAGCTTTTCTAATGTCAAGTATCTTTTCCTTCGACTGTGAGATTGTGCAACTCCCGTATACCGTAGGAGTGCTTTGGGTGTATCAAACGTCACAACGTAACTGGGTGACTATAAAGGTGCACTACGGGTATCTCCGAAAGTGTCTGTTGGGTTGGTACGAATCGAGATCGGGATTTGTCACTCCGTGTGACGGAGAGGTATCTCTGGGCCCACTCGGTAGAACATCATCATGAGCTCAATGTGACTAAGGAGTTAGTCACACGATGACGTGCTACGGAACGAGTAAAGAGACTTACCGGTAACGAGATTGAACAAGGTATAGGTATACCGACGATCGAATCTCGGGCAAGTTCTATACCGACAGACAAAGGGAATCGTATACAGGATTGATTGAATCCTTGACATCGTTGTTCATCCGATGAGATCATCGTGGAGCAAGTGGGAGCCACCATGGGTATCCAGACCACGCTGATGGTTATTGGCCGGAGAGGCGTCTCGGTCATGTTTGCCTGTCTCCCGAACCCGTAGGGTCTACACACTTAAGGTTCGGTGACGCTAGGGTTATAGGGAATTGTTAGATGAGGTTACCGAAAGTTGTTTGGAGTCCCGGATGAGATCCCGGATGTCATGAGGAGCTCCGGAATGGTCTGGAGGTAAAGATTGATATATAGGACGGATGGTTTCGGACACCGGAAGTGTTTCGGGCATCACCGGTAATGTACCGGGACCACCGGGACCACCGGAGGTGGCCCCGGGGGTCCACCGAAGGGGGGCAACGACCCCGGGAGGTAAGGTGGGCCAAGTGGGGGAGGGAACCAGCCCTAGGTGGGCTCGTGCGCCTCCTCACTCAGCCCAATGCGCAGGGGAGAAGGAAGGGGGGGGCAAACCCTAGGCACAGGTGGGCCTTAGGCCCACCAGGTGGTGTGCCACCCCCTCCCACCCTAGCCGCCGCCCCCTTTCCCATCTGGTGGCTGCCGCACCACCTAGGGGGAACCCTAGGGGTGGCGCACCCCCTCCCCCTCCTCCTATAAATAGAGAGGGGTTTTGGCCCTTGGGAGAAAGACTTCTCCCTCTCCCCCGGCGCAGCCCTGCCATTCTTCCTCCTCCTCTCTGCCGGTGCTTGGCGAAGCCCTGCCGGGAGACCTCGTCTCTCCATCGACACCATGCCGTCGTGCTGCTGGAGTTCTTCCCCAACCTCTCCCTCCTCCTTGCTGGATCAAGGTGCGGGAGACGTCACCGGGCTGCACGTGTGTTGAACCCGGAGGTGCCGTAGTTCGGCACTAGATCGGAATCGCTGCGAGTACGACTCCATCAACCGCGTTCTAGCAACGCTTCCGCTTAGCGATTTTCAAAGGTATGAAGATGCTCTTACCCCTCTCTCGTTGCTGGTATCTCCATAAGAAGATCTGAATATGCGTAGGAAAATTTTGAATTTATGCCACGTTACCCAACAGTGGTATCAAAGCCAGGTTTTCTATGCGTAGATTCTATGCACGAGTAGAACAGAAAAGTTGTGGGCGATGATTTGTCAATTTGCTTGCCGCTACTAGTCTTATTCTTTTCCGACGGTATTGTGGGATGAAGCGGCCCGGACCGACTTTACACGTACGCTTACGTGAGACTGGTTCCACCGACAGACATGCACACCGTGCATAAAGGTGGCTAGCGGGTGTCTGTCTCTCCTACTCTAGTCGGATTAGATTTGATGAAAAGGGTCCTTATGAAGGGTAAATAGCTTTGGAATATCATCGTTGTGGCACGTAGGTAAGAAGGCGTTCTTGCTAGAAACCCAAATCATCCACGTAAAAACTTGCAACAACAATTAGAGGACGTCTAACTTGTTTTTGCACGGTTTGACGTGTGATGTGATATGGCCAAAGTTGTGATGTTGCATGTATGATGTATGAGATGATCATGTTATTGTAATAGGTTTCGCGACTTGCATGTCGATGAGTATGACAACCGGCAGGAGCCATAGGAGTTATCTTAATTTATTGTATGAGATGCAACGCCATGTGCTTACTACTTTTACTTCATTGCTAACAGTTAGCTATAGTAGTAGTGATAGTAGTAGTTGGCTTGACGACTTCACGGAGACACGATGATGGAGATCATGGTATCACGCTGGTGACGATGATGATCATGCGATGCCTGAAGATGGAGATCGAAAGAGCAAAGATGATAATGGCCATATCATGTTACTATATGATTGCATTGTGATGTTTATCATGTTTTTCATCTTATTGCTTAGAATGACGGTAGCATAATAAGATGATCCCTCTTAAAATTTCGAGAATGTATTCCCCTAAGTGTGCACCGTTGTGAAGGATCGTTGTCTGAAGCACCACGTGATGATCGTGTGTGATAGATTCTAACGTTCGCATACAACGGGTGTAAGCCAGATTTACACACGCGAAACACCTAGGTTGACACGACGAGCTTAGCATGTACAGACATGACCTCGAATACAAGAGACCAAAAGGTCGAACATGAGTCGTATGGTTGAATACGATCAGCATGAAGTTGCTCACCATGGTGACTAGTCCGTCTCACGTGATGATCGGACACGAGTTAGTCAACATGGATCATGTATCACTTAGATGACTAGAGGGATGTCGATTTAAGTGGGAGTTCATACTTAATTTGATTAAATGAACTTAATTGTCATGAACTTAGTCTAAAAGTTGTCTTTATAAATATTGTAGATGGCCAACGTCAACCTCAATTTCAACGCATTCCTAGAGAAAAACAAGATGAAAGATGATGGTAGCAACTATGCGGACTGGGTTCGCAACTTGAAGCTCATCCTTGAAGCAACTAAAAAGGCTTATGTCCTTGATGCGCCGCTAGGTGACCCTCCCGCTCCCGCAGCAGCCCAGGACATTCTGAACGTCTGGCAAACGCAGAGTGATGACTACTCTCTGGTTAGGTGTGGCATGTTATACAGTTTAGAAACGGGGCTCCAAAGGCGTTTTGAGCAACACGGGGCATATGAGATGTTCCAGGAGCCGAAGCTAGTTTTTCAAGCTCATGCCTGTGTCGAGAGATATGAAGTCTCCGAAAAGTTCTTTAGCTGTAAGATGGAGGAGAACAGTTCTATTAGTGAGCACATACTCAAAATGTGTGGGTTACACGGTCGTCTGACTTCACTTGGAGTCGAACTTCCGGATGATGCTATAATTGACAGAATCCTCCAGTCTCTCCCACCAAGCTAGAAAGGCTTTGTGCTTAACTACAACATGCAAGGGATGGAGAATACCATTCCCGAGTTGTACTCGATGCTCAAGTCTGCAGAAGTAGAAATCAAGAAAGAGCATCAAGTGTTGATGGTCAGCAAGACCACTAGTTTCAAGAAAGGCAAGGGTAAGAAGAACTTCAAGAAAGACGGCAAAGCTGTTGCCGTGCCCAGTAAGCCAGATGCCGGGAAGAAGAAAAAGAATGGACCCAAGCCTGAGACTGAGTGCTTCTATTGCAAGGGAAAAGGTCACTGGAAGCGGAACTGCCCCAAATACTTAGCGGACAAGAAGGCCGGCAACGTTAAAGGTATATGTGATATACATGTTATTGATGTGTACCTTACCAGCGCTCGTAGTAGCTCCTGGGTATTTTATACCAGTGCTGTTGCTCACATTTGCAACTCAAAGCAGGAACTGCGGAATAAGCGGAGACTGGCCAAGGACGAGGTGACGATGCGCGTGGGCAATGGTTCCAAAGTCGATGTGATCGCCATCGGCACGCTACCTCTACATCTACAGTCGGGATTAGTCTTAAACCTTAATAATTGTTATTTAGTACCAGCTTTAAGCAAGAACATTGTATCAGGGTCTTGCCTAATGCGAGACGGCTACTCATTTAAGTCAGAGAATAATGGTTGTTCTATTTATATGAGTGATATGTTTTATGGTGATGCTCCGCTGGTGAATGGTTTATTCTTGATGAATCTCGATCGTGATGTTACACATATTTATAGTGTGAGTACCAAAAGATGTAAAGTTGATAATGATAGTCCCACATACTTGTGGCACTGCCGCCTTGGTCATATCGGCGTTAAGCGCATGAAGAAGCTCCATACTGATGGACTATTAGAGTCTCTTGATTTTGAATCATTTGACACATGCAAACCGTGCCTCATGGGCAAGATGACTAAGACTCCATTCTCAGGTATAATGGAGAGAGCAACCGACTTATTGGAAATAATACATACTGATGTGTGTGGTCCAATGAACGTTGAAGCTCGCGGTGGCTATCGTTATGTTCTGACTCTCACCGATGATTTGAGTAGGTATGGGTATATCTACTTGATGAAGCACAAATCTGAGACATTTGAAAAGTTCAAGGAATTTCAGAGTGAGGTCGAGAATCAACCTGACAGAAAAATCAAGTGTCTACGATCTGATCATGGAGGAGAATATTTGAGTCACGAGTTTGGCACACACCTAAGGAAGTGTGGAATCGTTTCACAACTGACGCCGCCTGGCACACCGCAACACAACGGAGTGTCTGAACGTCGTAATCGCACTTTATTAGATATGGTACGATCTATGATGTCTCTTACCGACTTGCCACTATCATTTTGGGGATACACATTAGAAACTGCAACATTCACTTTAAATAGGGCACCGTCTAAATCCGTTGAGACGACACCGTATGAACTATGGTTTGGCAAGAAACCTAAGTTGTCGTTTCTAAAAGTTTGGGGCTGCGATGCTTATGTGAAGAAACTTCAACCAGAAAAGCTGGAACCCAAAGCAGAGAAATGCGTATTAATAGGATACCCTAAGGAAACTATTGGGTATACCTTCTATCTTAGATCCGAAGGTAAAACCTTTGTTGCCAAGAACGGATCCTTTCTAGAGAAAGAGTTTCTCTCGAAAGAAGTGGGAGGAAGGTAGAACTTGATGAGGTAATTACACCCCCTCTCGAACAGGATAGTAGCGCAGCGCGGGAAGTTGTTCCTGTGGCGCCTACACCAACTGAAGAGGAAGTTAATGATGACGATCATGAATCTTCAGATCAAGTTACTACTGAACCGCGAAGGTCCACAAGGGCACGCTCTGCACCAGAGTGGTACGGCAACCCTGTGATGGAAATCATGTTGTTAGACAACGGTGAACCTTCGAACTATGAAGAAGCGATGGCGGGCCCGGATTCCAACAAATGGCTTGAGGCTATGAAATCCGAGATAGGATGCATGTATGAGAACAAAGTATGGACTTTGGTGGACTTGCCCGATGACCGGCGAGCCATAGAAAATAAATGGATCTTGAAGAAGAAGACTGATGCAAATGGCAATGTAACCGTTTATAAAGCTCGACTTGTCGCAAAGGGTTTTCGACAAATTCAAGGAGTTGACTACGAAGAGACTTTTTCTCCCGTAGCGAAGCTGAAATCAGTCCGAATCATGTTAGCAATTGCCGCCTTTTATGATTATGAAATTTGGCAAATGGACGTCAAAACAGCGTTCCTTAACGGGAACCTGAAGGAAGACTTGTATATGATGCAACCAGAAGGTTTTGTCGACCCTAAGGGTGCTAACAAAGTGTGCAAGCTCCAGCGCTCCATCTATGGGCTGGTGCGAGCATCTCAGAGTTGGAACATTCGCTTTAATGAGGTGATTAAAGCGTTTGGGTTCATACAGGTTTACGGAGAAGCCTGTCTGTACAAGAAAGTGAGTGGGAGCTCTGTAGCTTTCCTCATACTATATGTGGATGACATATTATTGATGGGGAATAATATAGAGATGTTTGAGAGCATAAAGGCCTATTTGAACAAGAGTTTTTCAATGAAGGACCTTGGAGAAGCTGCATACATATTAGGCATCAAGATCTATAGAGATAGATCAAGACGCCTCATAGGTCTTTCGCAAAGTACATACCTTGACAAGATATTGAAGAAGTTCAATATGGAAAACTCAAAGAAAGGTTTTGCAAGGTATGAGATTGAGTAAGACTCAGTCGCCGACCACGGCAGCAGATAGAGAGAAGATGAGTTCTGTCCCATACGCTTCAGCCGTGGGCTCTCTAATGTATGCCATGCTGTGTACCAGACCTGATATAAACCTTGGCATAAGTTTGGTAGGGAGGTACCAAAGTGATCCCGGTATGGAACACTGGACAATGGTCAAGAATATCCTTAAGTACCTGAAAAGGACTAAGGAAATGTTTCTCGTTTATGGAGGTGACGAAGAGCTCGTCGTAAAGGGTTACGTCGACGCTAGCTTCGACACAGATCCGGATGACTCTAAGTCACAGACCGGATACGTATATGTGTTGAATGGTGGGGCAGTGAGCTGGTGCAGCAGCAAGCAAGAAGTCGTGGCAGCATCTACATGTGAAGCGGAGTACATAGCTGCTTCAGAAGCGGATCATGAAGGAATTTGGATGAAAGAGCTCATCACCGACCTTGGAGTGGTTCCAAGCGCGTCTGGTCCAATGATACTCTTCTGTGATAACACTGGGGCCATTGCCATAGCCAAGGAGCCCAGGTTTCACCAAAAGACGAAGCACATCAAACGCCGCTACAACTCCATCCAGGACCATGTCCAGAGTGGAGTGTGTTGGGGAACGTCGCATGGGAAACAAAAAATTTCCTGCGCGCACGAAGACCTATCATGGTGATGTCCATCTACGAGAGGGGATGTGTGATCTACGTACCCTTGTAGACCGTACAGCAGAAGCGTTAGTGAACGCGGTTGATATAGTGGAACGTCCTCACGTCCCGCGAACCGTCCCGCGATCAGTCCCACGATCTAGTGCCGAATGGACGGCACCTCCGCGTTCAGCACACGTACAGCTCGACGATGATCTCGGCCTTCTTGATCCATCAAGAGAGACGGAGAGGTAGAAGAGTTCTCCGGCAGCGTGACAGCGCTCCGGAGGTTGGTGATGATCTCGTCTCAGCAGGGCTCCGCCCGAGCTCCGCAGAAACGCGATCTAGAGATAAAACCGTGGAGATATGTGGTCGGGCTGCCGTGGCAAAGTTGTGTCAAATCAGCCCTAAAACCTCCGTATATATAGGGGGAAGAGGGGGAGCCTTGCCTTGGGGTCCAAGGACCCCTAAGGGCTTCGGCCGAGCCAAGGGGGGCAGCCCTCCCCTTCCAAACCGAGTCCAACTAGGTTTGGAAGGAGGAGTCCTTCCCCCTTTTCCCACCTCCTCTTTTTTTTCCTTTTCTCTTTGATTTTTCTTCCTATGGCGCATAGGGCTCTTTTGGTCTGTCCCACCAGCCCACTAAGGGTTGCTGCACCACCCCCAATGCCTATGGGCTTCCCCGGGGTGGGTTGCCCCCCCGGTGAACTCCCGGAACCCATTCGTCATTCCCGGTACATTCCCGGTAACTCCGAAAACCTTCCGGTAATCAAATGAGGTCATCGTATATATCAATCTTCGTTTCCGGACCATTCCAGAAACCCTCGTGACGTCCGTGATCTCTGCGGCACTCGGAACAACATTCGGTAACCAACCATATAACTCAAATACGCATAAAACAACGTCGAACCTTAAGTGTGCACACCCTGCGGGTTCGAGAACTATGTAGACATGACCCGAGAGACTCCTCGGTCAATATCCAATAGCGGGACCTGGATGCCCATATTGGATCCTACATATTCTACGAAGATCTTATCGTTTGAACCTCAGTGGCAAGGATTCATATAATCCCGTATGTCATTCCCTTTGTCCTTCGATATGTTACTTGCCCGAGATTCGATCGTCAGTATCCGTATACCTATTTCAATCTCGTTTACCGGCAACTCTCTTTACTCGTTCCGTAATACAAGATCCCGCAACTTACACTAAGTCACATTGCTTGCAAGGCTTGTGTGTGATGTTGTATTACCGAGTGGGCCCCGAGATACCTCTCCGTCACACGGAGTGACAAATCCCAGTCTCGATCCATACTAACTCAACGAACACCTTCGGAGATACCTGTAGAGCATCTTTATAGTCACCCAGTTACGTTGCGATGTTTTACACACACAAAGTATTCCTCCGGTGTTAGTGAGTTATATGATCTCATGGTCATAGGAACAAATACTTGACACGCAGAAAACAGTAGCAACAAAATGACACGATCAACATGCTACGTCTATTAGTTTGGGTCTAGTCCATCACGTGATTCTCCTAATGACGTGATCCAGTTATCAAGCAACAACACCTTGTTCATAATCAAAATACACTGACTATCTTTGATCAACTGGCTAGCCAACTAGAGGCTTGCTAGGGACAGTGTTTTGTCTATGTATCCACACATGTAAATGAGTCTTCATTCAATACAATTATAGCATGGATAATAAACGATTATCTTGATAGAGGAATTATAATAATAACTATATTTATTGTTGCCTCTAGGGCATAATTCCAACAGAGTGATAGATATTTGTAAAGTACACACGGATCTGAATGTTGCAGACCCGTTGACTAAACCTCTTCCACGAGCAAAACATGATCAACACCATAATGCTATGGGTGTTCGATACATCACAATGTAACTAGATTATTGACTCTAGTGCAAGTGGGAGACTGTTGGAAATATGCCCTAGAGGCAATAATAAGATGGTTATTATCATATTTCCTTGTTCATGATAATCGTCTATTGTTCATGCTATAATTGTATTAACAGGAAACAGTAATACATGTGTGAATAAATAGATTACAATGTGTCCCTAGCAAGCCTCTAGTTGGCTAGCTCGTTAGTCAATAGATTATCATGGTTTCCTGATCATGGGCATTAGATGTCATTGATAACGGGATCACATCATTGGGAGAATGATGTGATGGACAAGACCCAATCCTAAGCATAGCACTAGATCGTATTGTTCGTATGCTAAAGCTTTTCTAATGTCAAGTATCTTTTCCTTCGACCGTGAGATTGTGCAACTCCCGGACACCGTAGGAGTGCTTTGGGTGTATAAAACGTCACAACGTAACTGGGTGACTATAAAGGTGCACTACGGGTACCTCCGAAAGTGTCTGTTGGGTTGGTACGAATCGAGATCAGGATTTGTCACTCCGTGTGACGGAGATGTATCTCTGGGCCCACTCGGTAGAACATCATCATGAGCTCAATGTGACTAAGGAGTTCGTCACACGATGACGTGCTACAGAACGAGTAAAGGGACTTACCGGTAACGAGATTGAACAAGGTATTGGTATACCGACGATCGAATCTCGGGCAAGTTCTATACCGACAGACAAAGGGAATCGTATACGGGATTGATTGAATCCTTGACATCGTGGTTCATCCGATGATATCATCGTGGAGAAAGTGGGAGCCACCATGGGTGTCCAGACCCCACTCATGGTTATTGGCCAGAGAGGTGTCTCGGTCATGTCTGCGTGTCTCCCGAACCCGTAGGGTCTACACACTTAAGGTTCGGTGACGCTAGGGTTATATGGAATTGTTATATGAGGTTACCGAAAGTTGTTCGGAGTCCCGGATGAGATCCCGGACGTCACGGGGAGCTCCGGAATGGTCCGGAGGTAAATATTGATATATAGGACGGATGGTTTCGGACACCGGAAGTGTTTCGGGCATCACCGGTAACGTACCGGGACCACCGGGACCACCGGAGGTGGCCCAGGGGGTCCACCGAAGGGGGGAAACGACCCCGGGAGGTAAGGTGGGTCAAGTGGGGGAGGGAACCAGCCTCTAGGTGGGATGGTGCGCCTCCCCACTCAGCCCAATGCGCAGGGGAGAAGGAAGGGGGGGCAAACCCTAGGCACAGGTGGGCCTTGGGCCCACCAAGTGGTGCGCCACCCCCTCCCACCCTAGCCGCCGCCCCTTTCCCATCTGGTGGGTGCCGCACCACCTAGGGGGGAACCCTAGGGGTGGTGCACCCCCCTCCCCCTCCTACTATAAATAGAGAGGGGTTTTGGCCCTTGGGAGACAAACTTCTCCCTCTCCCTCGGCGCAGCCCTGCCCTTCTTCCTCCTCCTCTCTGCCGGTGCTTGGCGAAGCCCTGCCGGGAGACCTCGTCTCTCCATCGACACCACGCCGTCGTGCTGCTGGAGTTCTTCCCCAACCTCTCCCTCCTCCTTGCTGGATCAAGGTGCGGGAGACGTCACCGGGCTGCACGTGTGTTGAATGCGGAGGTGTCGTAGTTCGGAACTAGATCGGAAACGCTGCGAGTACGA
The DNA here is from genome assembly GCF_904849725.1 of Hordeum vulgare subsp. vulgare. Taxonomy (NCBI): domain Eukaryota; kingdom Viridiplantae; phylum Streptophyta; class Magnoliopsida; order Poales; family Poaceae; genus Hordeum; species Hordeum vulgare. The sequence goes on along the minus strand of NC_058522.1, from coordinate 351,722,046 downwards.
CTCCATCAACCGCGTTCTAGCAACACTTCCGCTTAGCGATCTTCAAAGGTATGAAGATGCTCTTACCCCTCTCTCGTTGCTGGTCTCTCCATAAGAAGATCTGAATATGCGTAGGAAAATTTTGAATTTATGCTATGTTACCCAACATATACAAGTATCTTCTTTATCCTATATCTCATGAAGTATTTTTTCTTTCTCTTTCACAACTTTCTTAATATTGGAAAATTGATACTTGTTAAAATCCATCATAGCTACATTTTCCTCCTCGCAACTCTTTATCCATGCTTCCATCTGTGTCATCACCCAACTGTGTTGCTCCTCTAAACATTTCTCCATCGCTATGTGTAAAGGCATTTTGGGAACGACCATCCTACATGAATATTGCGGTTCCAAATATTACTTCCAATGACATACACCAAAACACAACTTAAATGAATATTAAACATCAAGTTACTTAATATGACATACAACATCAAGTTCTTCAAGAGTTCAAATGATAAGGGTACAAGTCATAATAGTTCAAATGAGAACACGGTAAGCAAATGGATGCATGTCATTATAGTTCAAATGACAAAGGTTACATAGCCGAATGCTAAGCTAATGAACACCAATCCTATTTGTCGTATGGTCTCGGTTTACAACAAAGAACATCATTTCTTTCTTTGGCCCTTGCCCAACGAGAAGCCTCCTTCAGTAGCGGCGAAATTGCTTGCCTCACTAAACAATCAATGACCTGGCCATGGTTTGCCACATTGAACCGAACATTTTCTTCCTTTGTTGCACACAATGCAATTTTCCATGCAAGACCACATCTACAATCTTTTTGGTCTTCTTGAGCTTGGCCAAATTCTTCTCTTTATTTTTTATTTAATTTTCTTAAACACCCTTGATGAAATGGTACTTTGAAAATGCTCTACATGCCATATTCAACGCATCAATGACTTCACCCCACGAGTTCATCTTTTCCTCAATAACTTCGTGTTCAAGATTCCCCGCCACCTCAGCAGAAACCTCAACATAAACGAACGGTCTCATCCTACATTTTGAGAACTGACTATTAAGCTAATCATAGCCTTAATTGTTTTCTTAATCCTGACTCTAACACTTAACATGACCACTAACCCTAGCACAAGATCTATGGTACCCCCAACAATGCTAGGCACATAATACATGGGAAATCACAAAAATAAACCCTAAATGCATGATATTCATTGATTTGGCCATAACAAAATGATAAACTAGGGTTTGCAATAAAATGAGCAAATGCACTACAAATACATGAGTTCAACCAATCAAAATTTAGGGAAGTGAGAGAGGTACCTTGGGTGATGAAAGTGCTCCGGATCCAACGGATAAATCTCAAGCAAACAAGAGAGATTTAAGAGGCCCCTGTGTGATGATGAGATAGGGGGAAGAGTTGAGATCGGGGAGAGGTGAGTGGTTGAATATGTGTGTGGTGGGGGTGGTGGGGGTGGAAAGACCCACCCAAATAGGCAACATTATCCACCCGAGGACCGTACCGCCAAGGTCAGTGGGGTAGGAGTAGACACCCTACCGTCAGGCAGGTTGGCGGTAGGCCCTTTTCCACGTCAGTGGCTAACTGTCGTCTATCATCCTCCGTTAACCTACCATTGTGGACCCTGTCGGTAAGGTGTGTTAGGCTACCGCGGCGGCCCATGGCGGTATGTAAAAGGGTCAAATTACGATTTTTTTTCAAATGAGGTCAAATGTCGATTTACTTCACACAAAGGGTCAAAACACAAAATTCTGCCGACATCCACACCATTAATCGCAGGACAGTGCACCAGGATTCATAAAGGAGCATTACATTGAGGACATTCATACCACTACAACTTTCATGGTGCAACTGCAAATTATGGACGTTAGGCAGGCAATTTCCGTTGTGCTACGTGATTGCAATGCGCCTGATATGTTTTCATGGACCTGCGCGACTTGAGAGGTTTACTTGTCCAGATAAACCTACCCTCGCATCTGCCGGGAATTCACTCGCTCCCTACACACGTCTGCAATTTGGAGAAGTTGGGATCCACTCAAATGTAAGATTTTCACTTGGTGCACCATGCAATACCAGATGTGATCTTTTGATAGTCGTGCTCGCCACGGTGATACGTCTCCAACGTATCTACAATTTTTAATTGTTTCATGTTATTATATTATCAATTTTGTATGCTTTATATGAAATAACATGCTATTTTATATCATTTTTAGGACTAACCTATTAACCCAGTGCCCAGTGCGAGTTCCTTCTTTGCATTTTTTGTTTCGAAGAAAATCCATATCAAACGAAATCCAAACGCGATGAACATTTACGGAGATTTATTTTGGAATATATGTGATTTTCGGGGAAAATAATCAACATCATACGATGTCCGAGGGGCACACAAGCTCGGAGGGCATGCCCTGGGGGGTAGGGCGCACCCCTTGAGCTTGTGGTCACCTAGGAGGACAGTTGGAGGTGACCTTTCGCTACAAGGAAGCTAATATCAGGATAAAGATCCCCTTAAAATTTCATCTCAATCGAAGCTACGGATCTCCGGGAATATACGAAACGGTGAAACGCCAGAAAACAAGAAGGTGAAATAGAAGAGAACATAGAGAGAGATCCAATCTCAGAGGGGCTCCTGCCCTCTCGGAGCCATGGCCGCCATGGGCCAGTAGGAGGGAAGCCAAGCAAGAGGAAGAAGGAGGGGGATCTCCCTCCTTTCTCCAGGTGGCATTGGAGCACTGCCGGGGGAAGCATCATGGCAAGGATCTACACCAATAGCCCCACCATCTTGCTCAATGCCACCATCACATTCCCTCATCTATTATCAGCGGTCCACTCTCATGCAACCCACTGTACCCCCTACTTGAACATGGCGCTTTATGTTTCATATTATTATCCAATGATGTGTTGCCATCCTATGATGTTTCTATAGATTTCTTTTGTCCTATGGGTTGATTGATGATCTTAATTGGTTTAAGTTGCGCGTTTTTATTTTGGTGTTGTCCTACACGCAGAGGATTCCCACTATAGGGTGCTATTCTACGTTCATGATTCGCTTATAGTGGGTAGCGAGAGTGACATAAGATTATACCCGGGTATGGGGGTTGTTTCGTATGGGAGTAAAGGGGACTTGTTACTTAATGCTATGGTTGGATTTTACCTTAATGATCTTTAGTAGTTGTGGATATTTGCTATAGTTAAAATCATAAGTTCATATGATCCAAGTATGAAAAGTATGTTAGCTCATGCCTCTCCCTCATATAAAATTGCAATAATGATCATCGACCTTGTTATCAATTGCCTAGGACAATCTCACAAATCCTATCATAACTTTCCACACTCGCTAAAGTAACCTAATTGCTCTTTTATTAAAACATCACCTAACTTTTATTTCCGCATTGTTTATTATCTTGCAAAACTATCTTATTACACCTTTAAAGTATTTCTAGTTTCATTTCCACAAAGTAGTTTATTTATTTTACTAGGTAAATTGAACATTGTTGCACGTAGAGTTGAATGGGTGGTCGTTAAAACTTAAGAGAACATTAAATTTAGCTTTAGGTCCTCGTTGGGTTCGACACTCTTACTTATCGAAAAAGTCCACAAACGCCCCCTATGCTTGTGGGATATGAAGTCCTTTTTCCGGCGCCATTGTGGGGGAGCAATAGCGTGGGGTTGGTATTCTCGTGTGTGCTTGTTTGCTTTATCTATAAGTATATTTTATTTTCTGTTCCAAGTTGTGTTATATCTTTTGTTTTGGATATGAAACACAAAACACCAAAAACAATTGTACTTTATACTCATGGAAATGGGGAACCTCCTAAAACCCTTGATGCTCGTTATGTGGAAGACATTAAATACTACTTTGATAATACTAAAAAAAATCTCCATTCAACTTGATAACGGGAGATACTTCAGATCATCTGGAATACTTTAGAGGTTATCGTTTGTCTCAAAAAGGAAACACTTATGTGATTGAATTAAAACGTTGCATTTGTATGCTTGGGATCTATGCTTGAGATATGATTATACTTGTTTCTCTAGGATGAAGGCTCCACACCTTCCCTTTGCATGTGAATCTAATGATAAAGAGACATTGACTGCTTACGCTAATGGTGTATATGATCACTATGATGTGGAAAAATGGAAGAATTTGTTGCTTTTTAGGGTGCATATGAAATTTAATCTTTGTTTCAAAAGTGTGATAACTTTGATGGTGTTGTTTATAGATCTGAAAATTATGCTATACTTAAATATTGCTATGAGAATTATGAATACAATGCTTATATCGATAAATTTATTGAGAAAGTCTTCGTATCCCAAGAAGTGACTAATATTTTGTAAGAATCTATGAAAGAAGGAATTGCTGAAACAATGAGCTCATTAGATGATAAATATGACGAGGAGAGCGAAGAACAAAAGAAGGAAGAGCAGATTATCTGCCCTTGCCCACCTTCTAATGAGAGTAAGTATTTAGTTCATATATTGTTTTATTTTCCTTCGTGCTTACCGAAATATGAATTCTACGATCCCTTGGATTGGTTTGAAATATCCATTATTGGTGAACCTGATGTTTGCTATGCTTGTGGATATGATGCCAATATGAATTATGCTTATGGAGATGAACTTGTTATAGTTCCTTATGTTAATAAATAGTTGCTATTGCACGCACAAACGATAGTCCTATTATCTTTTTGAATTCTTCCAACTACACTATACGGGAGAAGTTTGCACTTATTAAGGATTATATTGTTGGATTGCGTTTTACTATCACACATGATGATTTGTATGTATATAATATGCATGTGCTTGCTGCTCCTATTGCACCTATTATGAGATAGAAACCAAATCTCCTTTCTATGCTTCCAATACAATAAAATTGCAAGAAATTGTTTATACTACGCATTGGCCTTTACTTGATGTGCATGCATTTTTTTATGACATGCCAATGCATATAAAGAGAGTTAGACTCCATTGTTCTATGGTATATATTACTTTGTGCTCATTACTTAATTACAAATAATTGTTAATTAAAATTGGCTTTGATATACCTTGGGATACGGGTGGATCAATTACTTGAGCACTATATGCCAGCTTAATGGCTTTAAAGAAAGCACTGCCACAGAGACAACCCAGAAGTTTTAAGGAGTCATTTATTTTTGTTGTATGCTTTTAAAAAGTTTGAAAACAAAAAATATAGAGGGGAACCTAAAACTTTTTCAAGAAGAGAAGCGTTTGGAAAGTTATGCATCGGAGAAGTGAGGGTCGACCTTGAACACTTGTGTTCATGCTCATGGATACAATGTATAATTTTTCATGGAAGTTTCTCACAAAAATAATTACCCCCTTGTACAAATCCATTGTATTATAAAAATAATGTGTCAATATTTACCTTTAGGATGTTTAAATTGGTTGTTTGTTATGTGTCGTGCAAAAGTAAAAACTTTGGTTGTAGTGTTTGATTTTTAATATTTCATTTGGAACATTAAAAGTTTTTGAAATTTTTACACACGACACTTACGCCGCATTTGAATGTCTGAATTGAGGCCTCAAATTGGATTTCTTATTCCAAAATTCCCAATTCAGGTGTTTGGGTTGCATAGTGAAACAACTGTCTGAATTAGAATGAATACACGCAAGAAATAAGTTGAACACGCAAAGCCCTCCCACATTTCTGAGCTCTCCTGCTCTGGTTAGGAGTGGAATCATCCATTCCGCAAAAGGTAATGATTCGCTTCCCTTCTTTTCCTGCCTTCCCGACAACAAGAGCAGGCCCCGTGCACCCAGTGAAGGCACATCGACGGTGGCGCCCAGGGAAGCCACACCAATGGAGACACCTAGGTACTCCCCTTGCCGGCCCTCCTCCACCTCCTCAAATTCCGACCGCCTTTCCTCCGCCTCCGTAGATCGTTCCCCTCCTCCCATGGCTGCTACATCTCATCTGCCACTGATAATCCCCAAGTGCAAGGAATAATCATAGCACTTTCCAAAGATAGAAGTGGTAAGTATGGAGGGTCAAACCTACAAGGAGCTAAAGGTAATATCAATATTCTCTCAAGTCCTATCTTCCTCCGATATGAATCTACATACACCGAACGTTTGCTTCTATCTAGTAATGAGAAATAAAACTACGTTGAGGGTATAAAGAGTATAGCTTTGCATGATATTGAAGAACTTAAATATGAAAGTAGTTGCTACACTAAATAGAGTTTAGAATATATTAAAATATATTACAATTGGCGAGTGTGGAATAATGATGGTATGGTGTGCGAAATCATCCTAGGTAATTGATAACAAGATCGGTAATCATTCTTGCAATTTTATATGAGGGAGAGGCATGAGCTAACACACTTTCCGTACTTGGATCATATGAACTTATGATTGGATCTCTAGCAAGAATTCGCAAGTACTAGAATTCATTAAGGTAAACCCAATCATAGCATTAAACATCAAGTCCCCTTTACTCCCATATGTAAACAACCTCCTTACTCGGGTGTAAGCTTATGTCCCTATAGCTATCAACTATAAGCTAATCATGAATATATTTTAACACCCTCTAGCGTGAATCCTTCATGTGTGCGTCCCACGATAGGCACCTTAGGACAAAACCAAAATAAAACATACACTCAAACCAATCAAGATGATCAATCAACCCAAAGGATAACATAAATCTACTCAAACATCATAAGATGGCAACACATCACTGATTAATAATATGTGGCATGAAACACCATGCTCAAGTAGGGGATTACAACGGGGTGCAGGAGAGTGTACCGCAATAGATAGATGAGGGAAGGTGATGGAGACGGTGATGTTGATGAAGACGACCACCGCGGCGATGGCTCTGCCGAGGCACTCCGACGCCGCTGAAAGAGAGGGGGAGAGAGTCTCCCCCTTAGGCTTCCTCCTCCATGGCCTCTCCCTATCTAGGGAGAGGTTCTCCCTCTGGTCCTTGGCCGCCATGGCTCTCATAGGGGAGAGAGCCCCTTAGAGATTGGATCTCTCTTTCTCTCTTTGTTTCTCTCCTATTTTCGGTGTTGTTTTCTGGCCCTTCACCGTTTCTTAAATATTCGGAGATTCATAACTTTGACCGGGCTGAAATTTTGAGGGGATTATTATCGCAAAAATATCTTTTTTGCGGCGAAGGAGAGCCTCAACTGACTTAAGGGCTGGACACAAGCCATCAGGGCGCCCCCAGGCTGCACCCTGTTGGCCTGTGAGAGCTTGGGGCATCGTGCAGCGTTGATTCTTCTTCCCAAAATTCACATATATTCAAAAAATTCCGTAAATTTTTATCGAGTTTGGAGTCTGTTTGGTATGGATTTTCTGTGAAACTGAACACACACAAAAAACAGAAACTGGCACTCGACACTAGATAAGTAAGTTAGTACCAAAAACAATATAAAATGTTGCCAAAAGTATATGAAAGCTGTAGAGTATTGGCATGAATACTTCATAAATTATTGATACGTTGAAGATATATCATCATCCCAAGCTGAATTATTGCTCGTCATCGAGTAGGTAAATGATAAAAGAAAAATTTATGAAGTGTGAATGCTAGCATAGTATATAAGTTCGACCAATGTTACTTCCAACTACTTTTTGTAGCATCATAAAACATTAACTATGTTCTCATAGAACTTATCATGATCAAATAACAAGCTAATCACCTGTTAAAGTATAGACAATAAACTTTCTTGAAAACTAGCAAACTATGTTTTCACTCATCAAACAATTACAATTCATCTTATTTCCAGGAAGGATCTATGTAAGAGCTTAGATTTAGCAAATTACACATACTCAACTATCATTTAATCTTCCATGATTGCTGAGACTCAACCCATGTTTTTAGAACAAGCAGTTTCAATTAAACACATAGGAAAATAGGTGCTTAATGTTCTGCCACCCAACTTATTTACCTCAGGGATAATGTTAACAATAATGAATCATGACCACCTATATCCAAATGGATATATGTGCCTCGATCTTTCCCCACCACATGATGCTTGCCAACTAAATAATTGATAGGTTGGAATAGGGATGAACATTATTGACTCTTGCATAAAATAAAAACAGAAAAGTAAAAGATAGTCCCTTCGTAGAGGGAAGCATAGGTTTTCATGCACTTCTTATTTTTGGATGTGCAATCTCTTAATAAAAAGGAACATAACATTATATTGCCCCCTGTGATAGCAAACTTTATTATGGAGTCCGTCGCTTTTATTTCTTTGCCATCACAAGATCATAGAAAGCTTATTTCCCCTTACAATAAAAGATCATACATGTTTAGGAGCAATTTTTATTGCCTTGTGCACCCATGACAACTTACTTGAAGGATCTTATTCAATCCATAGGTAGGTATGGTGTACTCTCATGGCCAAAAAATGGGTTTAAGGGTTACGGATGAACAAGTAATATCTCTACTTCGTGCGAATTTTTGGGCTAGAAAAAGATCCTAAGCAAGCACCACATGTTAGAGGATACATGACAATATAACTACTATGTGAATATAAGAAAACACACTGTTTAAAAATTTATCGGATTAAATAGTTAATTGGCCAGTTAATTGCTACTCACCGGGTGTCTGGATCAAATAACACCTATTCATCGCATTTACTTTCCATGACGACTAAATGGTGGGTCAAACCGATTAAATGGCCTATTAGACTGATTAATCAGTTGTCACGCCACCTAATCCATGTTGTTATTCTTACTCGTGGGTAAACAAAGCTCTATTATTTGTCCCATAACCCCTCCGAGCCCCTCCCGTTCATAAGAGGTAGGCTTTAACCCTTCTCCCGGACCTCCCGCTCCTCTCATCTCGTCTTGACCTAGATGGTGGCTGGGCAGGTCCTCATCGACCCGCTGCCGCTCATATGTCTCCAACGTATCTATAATTTTTCATTGTTCTATGTTGATATATTACCATTTTAGAATACTTTTGGGGTATTTATTTACCAAATTATATTAATTTTGAGCACTAACCTATTAACCCAGTGCCCAGTGCCAGTTGCTTTTTCTGCATGTTTTTCACTTTTCAAGTTTTCCATACCAAACGAAGTCTAATTGACCTGAAACCTTTTGGTGATTTATTCTGGACCAAAATCAGACCGAGGAGCATCGCAAGAAGGCTCGAGGCCGCATGAGGGGCCTAGAAGCCAACAGGGCGTGGCCTGAGGGCGCACCTAGATGGCTTGTGCCTCCCTCATGGTTCTCCTGACTATGTTCTCTCGCTTATAAATTCTCTTTTACCCTAGAAACACCAGAAGGAGTCTCGAAACACTTTTTATGCTGCCACAAGTTTCTGTTCTGATGGGAGGCCATCTGGAGCTCTGTTACGGCACCCTGCCAGAGGGGGATCGATCATGGAGGGCCTCTTCATCAACCTTGCTGCCCTCACAATGATGTGTGAGTAGTTCACCATATACCAATGGGTCCATCGCGAGTACCTAGATGACAATCTCTCTCTCTTGATCTTCAATACAATGATCATCGCATCTTCGCTTTGATCCACATGATGTAATTCCTTTGGTGCGGTGCATTAGTTGGGATCCAATGAATTGTGCGTTTATGTTCAGATTATTCATGATAAATATTTGAGTCTCCTCTAAATACTTATATTATTCTTATGTGCATGATTATGATAGCTTTGTAATACTCTCCGGTCTATTGAAATAGTTTTGCCAACTAGACTGATATTTCTTCGGTGAGAAAGGTGCATTGTAGTAGGTTCAACCTGGCGAATTTCTATATCCCAGTGACAGATGTGAACAAGATGCGTATTTGTGTTGCTGCTACTATGGATAAACGGTGGAGTTTATTCATATTGCTTGAGTTTACTTTGTCTACGTCATGTTATTGTTCTCCATGCATTACTCTGTTTTACTTAATACTCTAGATGCATGCTCGATAGCGGTCGATGACTGGAGTAATAGTAATAGGTGCAGGCAGGAGTCAGCCTATTTATTTATGGGTGTGATGCCTATATACACATGATCATTGTCATGAATATCGCATAACTATTGGCTTTTGCGTCAATTGCCCAACAATAATTTGTTTGCCCACCATAAGCTATTTTTCATGAGAGATGCCATGGGAAAACTATGCCCCCCGGGTCTATTCACAACATATTGTTAAAACCTTCAATACCTTGTCGCCATTTACTTGTTTTTATTTTATCTTGCTATCTACAATTATCTACACACCTTACTCGCTTGGAAATAACAAGAACAAGAGGATTGACAACTCTCTTGCCCGTGTTGGGTGCAAGTTGTTTGTTCTTTTGTGTGCAGCCGCTGAAGACGGTTGTGGCTGATATTCCTATTGGTTCAATAAACCTTGGTTTCATAACCTAGGGAAATACTTACCCACATTGTGTTGTGACAACCTGTTCCTCTTCATGGAAAACCCAATGCATATCACAAGTATCAACCGGTTCCCCTCCTTGTGTGTGCGTCTGCGTTCTCTTCTCCCTATGTGTGCTACTACTTCCCCTCCTACTTTGCAACCCGCCACCTCCGGCGACCGACCCATTCAGATGCCTTGCACATCCACCGTCACCTTTCCTCTGTCTATTACCATCGCATGGGCGCCATCTCTCAGAGTTGTGTACCACGTTGGAATCATCGAAAACTTGTTAGTGTATACATGTTTGTTGATGATTTTGACACCCACATGGATGATAGTTATTGTATATGTGTTAGCCATCTATTGAGAAAGGAAAATGGTGTCATTTGCGTCATATTTGTAATGTATCACTCCGTCCCAAAATTCTTGTCTTAGATTTGTCTAGATATGAATGTATCTAGTCATGTTTTAGTATTTAGATACATCTATTTTTAGACAAACTTGAGACAAGAATTTTGGCACGAATGTAGTAGATTTGTTCCATACAATTTTTGCTTCTATTGAGTTTATAATTCCACCAGTAAATAGTCAACCGATTAATCCAGTTAATAGGTCAACAAAATGATTAATCACTACTCCCAAGCTGAGCGAGCAGCTTCGAGTTACCGATTTACTCAACCTTGATCAAACATAACCCTTGCGTTGTCTTCCTTGTCCAACGCCAACTACTTGATCAAGTTTGAAAATAATTAATGGGGCTCACAATCATAGAAGATGTCCAATATACTATATTTATATGTGAAATCTCTCTTCCTTCAATGTTCCTTCATGAATTCTTCAAGTGACCAATGCTATGTTTACTAACCTCCAATAAATTTTATTGCTTATAATCTTATTATGTGAAGTCACTACTCCCCATGGGACAAGCATATGAAGCATATATAATTTCATCTTTTATGACATTCGGTTCATTCAAAATTTTATTTAAGGATATAAGTGAAGCACAAGAGTGATCATCAAACTATTCTCAAAAATTTATAAGTGAATTTCATAGAGTATTTTTTAATGAATATAGAGAGATCAATATTGAGGCTCAAAATATATAAGTGAAGCACACAAAACATTTTATAAAGCCATACTCCAAAGATCTGAGTGAAGCACATGAAGAATTTTATAAATTAACCAAGGATTATATCATACCAGCATGGTCCATAAAATAAAAGGGAATAGTAAACACATAATATGCCCCAAGAATAGCACATGTGAAATAATGAGAACTTAGAATCAACATTGGCTAACCGAGAAATGTTGACGAAGATAGGTGGGATGCGTAGCATCCCCAAGCTTAGATGCTTGAAACTTGTAATATTTACTCGGGTGCATTGTGCATCCCCAATATTGATCTTTTGTATCCTGTTCAATCCTCTCATATCCCGGTTTCACCTAAGTCTCAAAAACTTCATGCACACAAAACTTGATAAGAACTCGTGCGAGAGGATAGTGTACATACGAATAAATCTACACTTCATGTACGGCTAAGACAAGTTGAATAATAATTTTCAAACATTACGTACTATATACTATCATTTCTACAATTTATATTTATCAATATAAGCCATGAAAACTCGAGGATAAGTAGATAACAAAACTATGGCATCAATCTGTCCAAACAGAATATTCTGTAGAAATTCATTTATATAGTGTACTTTTGTATCTACAAAAATTCTGAAACTTTAGTAAAAGCTAAATAATTTGTATAAAACACTATATAAAAATTTCAGAAACTTTCCACATTCCAGTAAAATTTTATAATTCAAGCACTACAACAAAAGTTTCTGTTTTTATACACCACACCTCACACATGCAATTCAAGCATTCTAAAGGAAATTATTGATTTTTTATTGAGAAACAATATTACAGGGAACATAAATCAAATACTAATTAAATAACATTATGCTCCAAGCAAAACACATATTATGTGACAAATAAAAATATAGCTCCAAGTAAGATATAAAAATAGTGTTGAAGACGAAAGAGGGGACGCCATCTAGGGCATCCCCAAGCTTAGACGATTGAGTCTTCCTTGGATATTACCTTGGGAGTGCCTTGGAAATCCCAAATATTAGGGTGTTGGTGCTCCTTATTCTGCTCATATCGGTATCTCACCCACAACTTGAAAACTTCAATCACACAAAACTTAACAGAAACCTCGTGAGATCCGTTAGTATAATAGGCAAATCATAAACTTTAGGTACTGTTATAAATTGATTCATATTTAGTTATTTCATAAGGTACTATATTATAACTTCTCCATGGCTTATACTCCCCGATACAATCCATAGTATCATCAAAACAAGCAAAAATATGCAAGCAAAAACAGAATCTATCTAAAACAGAATAGTCTCTAATGATCAACACAAACACCATACTTCTATAACTCAAACAATTATGAAAACTTAGGAAAACCTGGGAAATTTGTATATTAACCATGTGTAAATCATTCAGATCAAAAATAAGTTCCAGTAAAATCAGATAAGTTCTGCACTTGATGAAAAAGTTTCTGTTTTTCCACATGATCAAATCTACTATCATCGAAATCATCTCAAAGGCTTTACTTGGTACATTATTGAAATAAGAGACACAAAACATGATTAATACAGCAGGTTAATCATGTTAACACATAAAAACATAAAATATAAGTGCTGGGTTGTCTCCCAACAAGCGCTTTTCTTTAAAGCCTTTTAGTTAGGCATGATTATTTCAATGATCCTCTCATAAGAATGGTAGATGAAACATGCAAACGAGCATCATGAATATTATGACAAACATTTTATTTTAAGGTACAGTGTTATATAAAAGGGGATAATTATTTTATGAGAAACTTCCATGAAAAATTCTACATTGTTTTCATGAGCATGAAAACACGTGTTCAGGGTCGACCCTCACTTCTTCAATGCATAATTTTCCAATTGCTTCTCTTTTAAGAGCCAAGTAATTTTCTTGTGTTTTAAATTTAGAAAAAATGTTTGTTATACCCACAACTAAAGAAAGAAAACAATAAAATATAAAAAAATAAAAATAAAATCTAGTTAGAGTTAAAAGCAAACAAGCATACACGAAAATATCAACACCACGCTATTGCTCCTCGGCAACGGCGCCAGAAAAGAGCTTGATAATCCCAAGTGCAAGGAATCATCGTAGCACTTTACAAAGATGGAAGTGGTAAGTTTGGAGCGTTGAACCCAAAAGGAGTTAAAGGTAAGGTCAATATTCATTCATGTCCTATCTGCCACCGATACGACTCTACATACACCGAACGTTTGCTTCTATCTAGTAACGAGAAATAAAACTGTGTCGTGGGTATAAACAGGATAGCTTTGCAGGATAATGGAGAACTAAAATATGAAAATAGTTGCAACACTAAATAGAGTTTCGAATATATTACAATACATTACAAATAGAGAGTGGAATAATGATGGTATGGTGTGCACAATCATCCTAGGCAATTTATCACATGATCGGTAATCATTCTTGCAATTTTATATGAGGGAGAGGCATGAGCTAACATACTTTCCGTACTTGGATCATATGAACTTATGATTGGATCTCTAGAAAGCATCCGCAACTACTAGAAATCATTAAGGTAAACCCAATTGTTGGGGATATTATCCCGCCGTATGACCCGCCCTAAGAGGCCTCGTCAAGATGATGGTGGCTCAACGTTCATACTCAAGATGGATCATGACCTACAAAGCAAGAGGTGCAAGGCGATTTACTAACAAGATCCGGTAAGCGGCCCAAGATACGAAGATGGCGACTTATGGCCCACAAGGGAGAAGACCGTGAGGAGTTTCCCTGCTTAAGAAGCAAGGCAAGTTAGAGACATAATAGGTCACGGATCATAATGTGACCCGGAATCTTGTAAACCTAGGGTCTCTACTTGTATATCAAGGCGAGTCTCTAGGGCTGGTAGACTTAAGTTAACATCAATCGAGAGCTAGGTCAGGAGAATCCGCACCCTTGTAATCGATTTCCACAACAATATACACATAGCAGGACGTAGGCTTTTACTTCAACCTGAGGGGCCGAACCTAGGTAAACTTGCCTCCATTTCTCGATCAACCCCTTTGAGTCGCCACATAGTTGCGATGGCTTCACCACTAAGTCCTTTCACGAGGACATCTGCCGTGACAAAACCACGACAGTTGGCGCCCACCGTGGGGCCTGCGCACGATGGAGTTGAGTTCTCGAAGGGAGCCCTTCCAGGGTTCGGGAGCTATGCGGTCGGCCTCATGACTAAGATTCATTGCGGAAAGTACTACATCGACAACTCAAGTTGGGGTCCCGAGGCCGGTTCAATCAAATCTGGGTACCGGGTCCCCTTTGGCAAGATCCATGTCTTCATCGGCAAGATCGGAACACCGGTTCCCGAGCCGGACATCTGCACCGACATCGTCGGGCCGGCTCAGCTCGCCCAACCCGCCACGCGTCAGTTTAGACAGCGTCGCGTCTTTGTCGGCTTCACACAAGGAGCCGCCCTCCTGGAGGAGACAGAAGCTGGCGGTGACACCCCTGTCAACTCCGATGGCGAGCTGTCGATTGGAGATACTGATTCAATCTGCCCTCTCTATGAGGGAAGGCTAGGTGGTATCCCTGAGGCGACGATCTCTGAAGAACCACAGGACCCCCCCCCCCCCCGCCAAATCGCCATCTATATGGCAGGAGCCACGGCGTCTCAGGACTAGCCAAACGCGGCAAACGCCAATGGGGCCAGCGGGTCAGGCAAAACCCTAGCTCAGGCCATGTCAGATCTGATGGCTGAGATGCCAAAACTCATGGCGGAAGTCGTGACGGCTGACAACCAGACGAAGGTTAACACCAAATTAGCCAAACTTCGTGAAGAGATGGCCCAGATACACCGCCACATCGATGCGGATAAGACCCGGATGATGGATCGACAAGCCCGGATCGATGAAGAGGATGAGCGTCTGAAATCAAAGGCATGGCGACTTGAGCACCGACGAGTTGCGCCTGAAGCCGTTTATGAGAGGAGGCGCCAGAGTCGCATCTCACCCAACCTTAATCCAACCCACCTGTTCAGCAGCCCACAAACACCCGACGTGGATCGTAACCCGTCAGGGCTGGTCCATCCACATGGGGAGATCGTCCAGCAGCCGATGCGACCCCCGTCTAACCCGCAGTCGGCTCAGCACTTCCAAACACCTCAGGGTCACTTCTCCAACCCGGTGGATAAGTGTTGGCTGCGACTCGCCACTTGGAGTCTCTCCCCATTCGAGGGAATACCGCCCTAGAGGTGGAGGGGCGAAACACCATAGAGATGTTAAAGACTGTGGTAGTCCAGCAGGCTCAGTTCTCATACAGTCGTGATCGTCCGCACTCCACACCACAGGCGAGCCACACGAAGAGTCTCCCAGACGACCCTCCAGCGGTTTCCAGCGACGCTCGTCGACACCAACCTCAGATCAATCTACCAGAGCTGCCAGCGTCCAATGCTCAGGCGCTTGTCAACCCTGCTTGAGCCGCTCGGCAGACCGAGGCGGAGGCAGCGGCGGTCCTGGCGGGTCAAGGAGTTCCGACTTATGCTCAACCAGCCCCGGGATACGGTGGACAAGGTAGGAATGTCGGGGTCCCTTGCATGTATTTGGCTTTGCGCAATGAACGCATGCCCAAAGACTTCAAAGGTCCCCCCAAGGTGCCCAACTACATTCCTGATCTTGAGCCGGGGGCGTGGGTTGAAAGTTATGAACTGGCGATGGATATGCTCGATGCTAGTGATGCGGTCTGCGCCAAGTACTTCACCATGATGTTGGAAGGGTCGGCTCGTACGTGGTTGAAGAACCTACCGCCCAACTCCATCAACACCTCGGTAGAACTCAAGGAGCGCTTCGTCAAGAACTTTCGAGGAACTTGCAAGCGTCTGATTACTATCGTAGATCTCCAACACTATGTTCAGAGGGCTGATGAATCTGATCACCATTGGACCCGGCGGGTCGCGGAAATCATTCACTATTCGGACGATATTACGGCAGCTCAGGCCGTGCTGATCTTGGAGAAGAACTCTCATTTCCAGCCACTGGTATTGAAGCTTGGCCGCCTCAAGCGAAAGGTGCAGGATATGGGCGAGTTGATGGACACCCTCACCAGGTATGCTGAGTCGGACGATACGAAGGACGCCGGCTCTGATGACGAGAAGGTCAGTGAAACTAAAAGAGGAGATGGAGCTAAAAATCACTTTCACAATTTTGGGCGTAACAATAACCAAGGAGGTCAAGGAAAAAGAAGGCAGCAGGAAGGCGCCTCCGACTTTGTTGCTAACACCAACGTCGGGCCGCGAAATCAACGACGGAACATGAATCAAGGCGGTTTTCAAGACTGAGGCTTTACTCGGAGGAAGCTGCGCAATTATGAGGAGCTGCTCAAGGGACCTTGCCCCAAACACAGTACCCCCAGTGCCCCGTCCACTCACTCTTGGGAAAACTATTTTGTGATGCAGGAGTTTCTCCTTCAGGCGGCTCGCGGTTACCAAGGAGGCGGTGAAGGTCCCGAGCAAGATCAGTTTGGCCCGAGCGGGTCGCATGGCTCTTCGTTCGGCGATTTTCCTAACCATGGGGCTCAGGGGCGAGGCGACTTGCATCGCAATGGTGGACAGTCATCAGGCCCAGGAGGACAACAGTATAACGAGTGGGGCGAGTTCCAGCAGTCAAACAGCCAGGGCGGGTTTCAGAGTAACCCTAAGCAGTTGAATGGCGGACAATACGATGTGTTTACTACAAGCACTTGGCAGAGAGCCATCAGCATGGCTGAGCCGGCGGTTCCCAGATACTTAAATTGGTCATAACAGCCCATAACATGGAGCAGGGCCGACCACCCGCCCCAAATTTATAACCTCGGCGACTTGGCGTTAGTGGTGGTGCCTCAGGTTGGTGGATACACGCTTTCTAAGGTCCTCATGGACGGAGGTAGCGTTATCAACATTTTATATTATGACACCTTCCGGCGGATGAATTTCGATGAAAAGGACTTAATGCCCTCAACCACGGTATTCCACGACATTGTTCCGGGCAATTCGGCGTACCCTGTTGGGCGGATTAAGTTGAATGTGGCCTTCGGTGAAGAGTCCAATTACACAAGCGAGTTATTGACGTTTGAGGTAGTCAAGATCAAAAGCCCTTATCATGCTTTGTTTGGGCGGCTGGCTTACACCCGTTTCATGGCCCAGCCTTGCTATGTGTACCTCAAGCTTAAAATACTGGGTCTCAAGGCCACCATTACAGTTGATGGAACCCGAAAGATAGCCCAGGAGTGGGAAGAAGGAGACACTGCATATGCTGAGTCGGCGTGCGCTGCCAAAGAGCTGAAGTTCCATAAGGCCAATGTGGATCCAGCTGACATGAGCCCATTGAAGAAACTGACGGTTGATTCTGAACCGCCCCTTAAGTTCAAGCCGACAGATGATACCAAGCAGGTGGATTTCGTCCCGCGTGACTCTTCAAAGCAGTTCACTTTTGGGACCGGCTTGGATCCCAAATAGGAAAGCACGCTCATTTAATTCATCCATGAGAATCGGGACATCTTCGCATGGAAACCTTCTGACATGCCAGGTGTACCGAGAGAATTCGCTGAGCACCATCTCAATATAGATCCCAAAATGAATCCGGTCCGTCAATACCTCCGTCGTTTTAATGAGGAGAGGAGCAAGGCGATCGGAGAATAAGTCGCTCGGCTTTTAGCCGCTGGTTTCATCGTCGAAGTCTTTCACCCTGAATGGTTGGCTAACCCGGTCTTGGTTCTCAAGAAGAACGATACTTTCCGCATCTGCATTGACTACACGGACCTTAACAAAGCTTCTCCCAAGGATCACTTTACCCTACCCCGTATCGATCAAATCATTGACTCCACGGCGGGTTGTGAGCGGCTATGCTTTCTGGATGCGTACTCTGGGTACCATCAGATCAAAATGGCCAAGGAGGATCAGGAGAAAACGACATTTATCACCCCTTTGGTGCTTTTTTCTATGTCTCAATGCCTTTTGGGCTCAAGAGTGTAGGGGCGACTTATCAACATTGTATCCAGAACTGTCTGCATAGTCAGATTGGACGCAACTTCCATGCTTATGTTGATGACATCGTGGTAAAATCGCGGAAGAAGGAAACGCTTCTAGGGGATCTCAAGGAGACATTCGATAACCTCCGGGTTTATCAGATGAAGCTTAACCCAACGAAGTGCGTGTTTGGGGTTCCTGCAGGAAAGTTGGTGGGGTTTTTAGTATCCGAGCGTGGCATAGAAGCTAACACGGACAAGATCAAGGCGATTACCTCGCTTGGGAAGACGGCCAACATTAATCAAGTCCAGCGTATGGCGGGTCGCATCGTGACACTGAGCCGTTTCATAAGTCGCCTTGGTGAGAAGGCTATTCTGCTCTATCAGTTGCTCATAAAGACAGATCACTTCGTCTGGACCGATGCGGCCAATGAGGCATTTCAAGCCCTCAAAAAACAGCTTGTTGAGCCGCCCGTGCTAACAGCTCTGGCTGACAAAGAACCGATGCTCTTGTACATTGTCGCTAATTCTAAAGTGGTGAGTGTGGTAGTGGTTGTTGAGCGCAAGGAAGAAGGTAAGGAATACCCTGTCCAGCGGCCGGTGTATTTCATTAGTGAGGTATTAACCCTGTCCAAACAGCGGTATCCACATTGGCAGAAGTTGGTCTTTGGGATCTTCATGGCAAGCCGGAAGTTGAAGCACTACTTTTTGGAGCACCCAATCACTGTGGTCAGTTCTGCGTCCCATCGGGGATATTATACATAACCAAGAGGCCACCGGGCGGATTGCTAAATGGGCGATAGAGCTTGGTCCTCATCATGTGAAGCATATGTCGCGTACCGCCATCAAATCTCAGGCGCTCGTAGATTTTATCAATGACTGGACCGAGTTGCAAGTTTCGGAAGATAGGCCCGATAACACCTATTGGACAATTCATTTTGAAGGCTCCAGAGAATTGGAAGGTTCAGGAGCCGGAGTGGTGCTGACGTCTCCAAGAGGAGACAAGTTTTGTTATGTTCTGCAGCTCATGTTTCCTTGCACAAACAATGCTACCGAGTATGAAGCTTTACTCCATGGGCTCAAGATAGCTAAAGAGATGAACCTGAGTCGGGTCAGGTGCCTGGGCAACTCAGATTTAGTGGCCCAACAAGTGTCAGGAACCTGGGACTCCAAGGATCCATGGATGGCGGCTTATAGGCGTGCGGTAACCGAGGTGGCGGGTTATTTCCATGGCTATCAGATTGACCATATTGATCGTCGATGGAACTAGGTGGCTGATGCTCTTTCTCGGCTCGGTTCACAGTGTAAGCTTGTACCTCCCAATGTGTTCTTAGATGTCTTACATAATACTTCTTTGAAGCTACTCTCTGAAGAAGACATAGCGGTTCCTGATCCAGAGTCACAACTGGTGGCGGCTCTTAGAGCAATTTCTGACTGGACGATACCCTACATGGCTTATCTAGCTCGGGGCGAGTTGCCACCTGATGAAGTTTTTGCCAGACAGATTGTACAGCAATGCAAATCCACAGTTATACATAAGGGCGAGTTGCACAAATGAAGCATTTGTGGGATTTTCGAGCGCTGTGTTTCGCCTGAAGAGGGACAAGATATCCTCAATGAGATACACGCAGATTACTGTGGACATCATGCCGGGTCACGATCTTCGGTGTCAAAAGCCTTTCACCATGGTTTCTACTGGTTGACGGCTCATGCTGATGCGGAGGACATAGTGCGTCAATGTAATGGATGCCAGAAGTCCGGACAACAGACGCATGTGCCGGCTCAGGAATTGCGCATGATCCCCATTACATGGCCTTTTGCAGTTTGGGGGCTTGACACGGTCGGCCCATTTAAAAATCTTCTGATAAAACGACACATTTGCTGGTGGTGGTTGATAAATTTACGGAGTTGGTTGAGGCGCAGCCAGTCAGCAACTGCGAAGCAGAAATGACGGTTAAGTTCCTCAAGCAGTTGATCTTCCGTTTTGGTTACCCTCATAGCATCATCACCGACAATGGTACTAATCTGTCTAAGGGGGCAATGAAGGACTTATGTCAGCGAGAGCACATTCGGCTTGACGTATCCGCAGTAGCTCATCCACAATCTAATGGTCAAGCTGAGCAGGCTAACCAGGAGATCTTGCATGGGATTAAGCCCCCACTCATGGTTCCTCTGCAGCATACTCCGGGTTGTTGGTTTGAAGAACTCCCCTCTGTACTTTGGAGTATCAAAACAACACCTAACTCCCACAGTCACCGCATATGTTGAAGCTGATAATGAACAAGCACGTCAGGATTCTTTGGATGCTCTCAAGGAGGAGCGTGATTTGGCCGCAGCACGATCGGCGATTTACCAACAGGACCTACGTCGTTACCATAGTCGACGTGTCAAGATACGGGTCTTTCAGGAGGGCGACTTGGTGCTTTGACTGATTCAAGATCATACGGGTATGCACAAGCTTTCACCCCCTTGGGAAGGGCCTTTCGTCGTCAGCAAGAACCTCCACAACGGCTCGTATTTCCTGATTGATTTACGCCCTGACAAGCCAACCACAGAGGAAGAAACAATCCGCCCCTGTAACATTGCTTACCTGCAACCCTATTATACTTAGAGCCATTGTCTCCTTATCTACGTACATACATAGATCATTGTGTACTCTTTACATTACATCAATAAAGCGGGCGCCCATGAAATTCGGGGTCTTTGCCGTTTCAGCCCATATCTGAGCATGAGTCTTTATTGATTGAAATAAGCCGCCCAAGAGGATGATTCGCCATCAGGGAGGCCATTCAAACATGGACGCTACTGGTATCAAAGAGAGTAAGTCGCCTTGATGTGACCACTCAGACATGCGTACCAGTAAAGCCAAAGAGGATCAAGTGCCATGATGCACGGTTCAAACATAGGCGCATATGTATGATCATGAACGATAAAAACCGGTTTACTTGGGGGCTACTAATTCCCAAGTCGTTTAGCAGTAATAGAATTGTCTTCCGCTATCCTATGCTCGTTTTTCCTTGATCATAGGTCATTTGGGGGCTTCTGACTCATTGAGTCCCGCCTTACTACCCTCTTGGCTAGCAAAAATTTAACGCATTACTAAATGGTTATACTGGACTGTGTGTTTTGCGACTCGCCCATAAGGCCCGTGTACTCTTGGCGAGTTAATCCAAATATTGGACACTCAACTTCCAAGGTTAAAACGTTGAGGTACTCGCGAGAGCCAGCATATGGAAAATAGACAAAGCATGGGTTCACTGAACCTGCTTCACTGAAGCTTGACTTGAGCCTGATCAACCAGTCTAAATACATAAAGGTTTTTGCAAAAACCTCTTAGGGTATGATTAGATCCTTGCAAGCCCATCTACCCACCGTGACTCATAGAGGTGGCTTATTTTCCACCTTATATGGTGATTATGCTTTCAAGCAGACATTCAGCAACAATGATTAATTCATTCAAAATGGGTGATGATCAAGGAAGAAGCACAATACTTCTTCAAATCGCCAATAGCCAAATCAAGGCAACTTATATTGCAAGGTAATGCCAGGAACATTTGACATTAAGGTGCAAATACAAAAGCAACTTTAAGCATATTCCAAGGCAAGATTACATGGCTCGTCAAAGCCAGAAATTTTTATGTTAACCAGGTGGCAAGATGTCTCTGGGTTCAATCTCCTCTGCGGACTGAAGCTTCAAAGGGCCGCCATGCCTAAGCCGCCTCCGACTCACCTTATGCTGAGGTTTCGGGGTCTTCGATCTGGAAGCTATACACATCCCAGGTGCAATTGATTAAGGCGTGAAATTCAGCTTCTTACGTCAAGATGGTTGACGGGTCGGCGCTAGAGGTGAAAAGAGGCTTACAGCCCTGAGGTGTTAAGTCCAAAGGCGCGAAACTAGGAATCGCCACACGCTTCCCATCATCATCATAAGCCGCGTGATATTTCAGCAGATCAAGGCTTTCAGTAAGGCGTCTTGCCGTAGGGCGAACATCCTTTACGCATTGCGCGTAGTCTTCCTGCGTGACTTTTGAGCCATCATCCTTGTATTCAGGGAAGCTGCCAGCTATTTCATCCGGCTTAAGTTCAGGAGCATAAGCTATTGCCCGACTCATGGCTGCCATCACACCCTTTCACGCGGATGATTTCCTTATTTCGGCTATGTGCTGAGGAATAATTGAGAGCCGCCGCAGCATATCCTTGATATACTTCACTGGGTCTTTGTCCCCCCAGATAGCCTTGACGGCCAGCAAGTCGCCAACATAAAGTTGCTCTGTCAGAGTGTATATTGCCTTTAGCTTCAAAACTGAATCATCTTGAAGATTGGTGGATAGAGGGCCTATAAAGAAACAAATGAAGCATAAGTCGCCGAGCACTTTGTGTCCTTTACAAAAGTGATAACAAATTTTATATTAAGGACTTACCAAAGATAGAGTTGGTCATATGGGAGACATGTTGATGTACACCAGTCAATTCTGTTGTGGCTTGTTTTAGTTGACCCTCGGCCTTTTCAGCTCGTTTTACAAGGGCGGCTTTGTCAGCTTCAGTCGACTCCTTAAAATTCAGATACTCAGCCTTGACCTGTTCAAGTTCTGTCAATGTAACTCGAAGTTTTTCCTCTACTACGGCCCTGGCATCTTGTTGATATCCCGGACTTTTTCGGATCCCGCTTAAGGATGCGTCATTTTGACTGATACTTTCCTACAAAATCAAACCGGAATAATCAGTAACCTTACCACTACTTGGTTACATTGAAAGGCGGATGGTCAAGTTTCAAGCATATTGCAAGCAATACACTTGACACTTGGGGGCTAATGTATTTGCTTTTCTAATGGAAAGGGGAGTCTCAGTTTATTAAGCAAGACCCGAGTCATCTTCAAAAAGATGACCCGACCCTTGGGGGCTACAAGTTGAAGCTTTTCATATTATTAAGCAAGACCCGGCTCATCTTCAAGAAGATGACCTGGCCCTTGGGGGCTACAGGTTGAAGCTTTTCAAAGATTATTACGCAAGACCCGACTCATCTTCAAGAAGATGACCCGGCCCTTGGGCGCTATAGGTTGAAGCCTTTCATATTACTAAGCAAGACCCGGTTCATCTTCAAGAAGATGACCCAGACCTTGGGGGCTACAGGTTGAAGCTTTTCAAAGATTATTACGCAAGACCCGACTCATCTTCAAGAAGATGACCCGACCCTTGGGGGCTACAGGTTAAAGCTTTTCATATTATTAAGCAAGACCCGACTCATCTTCAAGAAGATGGCCCGTCCCTTGGAGGCTACAGGTTGAAGCTTTTCAAAGATTATTACGCAAGACCCGACTCATCTTCAAGAAGATGACCCAGCCCGTGGGGGCTACAGGCTGAAGCTTTTCAAAGATTATTAAACAAGATCCGGCTCATCTTCAAGAAGATGACCCGGCCCTTGGGGGCTATAGGAGAATATATAATGCAATTTATTCCATAAATACCTCGTATCTTTTCTTCATCGTGTTCATTAAGCCAGCTTCAAAGTCCCGGCTCGCAGCAAGGCGGTTCAAATATCATGTGTGAAGCTCCTCAAAATTTAACTTCTCGATATTGGGGAGATCAAGTACAAATTTTCCTTTCACCATCTTGGTGCAGACGTCCCCGACAATATGCTTTGCCAACACATTGCGGACAGGGGCTGTATGACCTATCCCAATAATAACGACAACATCGTCTTCGGGTGTGGCGTCTTTGGATGGCTTCACGGGACTTGGCGGGTTGAGTTTCTCTTTAAGACTCGGCACCATGGCCACATTGGCACTTCTTGGTGGAGTGACTTGGCATCAGGGAATTTTTCCATAGTGGCGCCTTCTGGAGGATCAGCATAAGCTCCAATATTTTCATCTGGAATATCAGGGACACGGGCATATGTTTCGCCCATTCCAGGCTTGTCAGCATTTTGAGTTGACCTGCTAGTTTTCTGTTTCTTGGCTTGAGCTCTACAAATATGAAAGGTTAGGACATGCTTAATTGTATATCATGTGAAGAGTTCATACAACAATTAGTATCATACCCTGCGAGACGAACAAGGGGTGGTGATACGTCCCAAACGTATCTATAATTTCTGCTTGCTCCATGCAAGTTTTGGGTGATATTGCTATGTGTTTTGTACACTTTCATACCTTTTTTAACATACTAGATGATGCCCCGCGCGTTGCCGCGAGAATTTTGTAGCACATGATGTTAAGAAAATAAGTGCAAAACTATTAAGTTGAAAAATACTGGATGATGGTATTGGATACGTCTAACTTAGACTTGTATAACCATATCACTTGATATCACATTTCTCTAGGTTTACAAAGTATATATAAACCATCTAACAACCCACTTGTATTACCATAATGATGTCCAACATGATGTAAATCAAGGCATGCCAAGGAAAAAGTGAAAGAATGGATACTGCTTCATGATCGAAGCACCTCCAAGGCGATACTTTATAGTGACATATAATTGCCTTACTGTAGCTAACGCTTCTATTTTGAACTATATTTATAGTGACATAACTGCCTTACTATTAATAATTTTAGTTCATGTATCATAGGACTTATTAACTGGATTATATGGGCATGTAGAGTAGAGATGGCCAAAATATTTTCCATCTGAGCGTGTATAGCAAATTAGGACATGTTTGCATCTTTTCTGCTCCTTTCCGTAGACATCCATGAGGGTGTATGACAAATGTGAGATATCTGAATTCAAATGTGGGATACCAACTATCCAGAGGAATAATAGAGGAAATTGTCTGATACATGAACAGTTCACTACAATTTGAGACACAAAATTGATGCAAAATCAAACTGAATATTGTTGATCAAAATCTGTAGAAAATTTGTTCTATATGCCTTTGTTGAAGTAAATAAGTTAACTAACCTCCAAAGAAAAAAAATAAGGATACACAAAATGGATGCTAAAGCAAACTGAATACTGTTGATCAAAATCTATTCTAAAATTGGTCTATGTCTTCAGTTCACAATCTCCTTTGTGGGTCATCTTGGTAAAATCTAAGTGTGCACATCATACTGAATCATACTACGATGGGTGATGTGTAAAACAACTATGCAGTATATCAAGTATATAGCATCCAAATGAGTATCATACTGGATTCTTTGTTCTATTCACCCTGGGGGAAATTTTCATCGGTATCGTTTCCTGTACACATCCTCTGAAATAACAGTTAAGGGATAACAAATCAGAACTGTTAGTCCAGTTATTTTTTTGTGTAGGGCATCGCTATTGTATGAACTAAGTAACTAAGCAAGCACGATTAGTTTGTTTCTTTCAATTTTATTTACAGCCCACAACATGCCAATGTCATGGCGAAATTTCTGAACGGAACACATCTTTAGAAGAAAAAAAAAGAAATAACAGGATCTCTCATCTTATCATATGCCAATGATCACGATTCCGTAAATTTTGGATGACAGAATAGAAACCCACAACATGAGGAAAAATAAATAGGTACAAAAGAGGAAATTCATTTTTGAGCGGAAATAGATGGTACTTTCTCTATTCTGTTCAAGAAAACGAAGAGGGAATGAGCAAGGATCTGGGCGGCGCTGTGCTGAAAAGCTAGCGATGATTACCTTGGCTCCCAGATCTGACTCGCATGAAAAACGAAGAGGGAATGAGCAGGGATTTGGGCGGCGCTGTGGTGAAAAGCTAGCAATGATTACCTTGGCTCCCAGATCTGACTGCCATGAGAAAACGAAGAGGGAATGAGCAGGGATCTGGGCGGCGCTGTGCTGAAAAGCTAGCGATGATTACCTTGGCTCCCAGATCTCACTGCCATGAAAAAAACGAAACTCGCCTGTCAAATAGGTCTCAGATTAGTTATCTCCTTGGTCTCCTCATGGATTGTTCGTCCTTGTGAAAGCCAAGAACATTGTTTGGGAATGGGAGTGATGCACATGTGGTGGGATAAATACCAAGAGGGAGAGAAAATGAATCGCCCGAGCATTTATGTAGGTTACCTATGAGGTGGGATTAAGAGAATAGATCTGCTTCTGACCCATAGTGGGATTTGATGGAGTTTGTAGAAGGCGAAGAGGGATCGGGGAATCCGTCGGCACTGAGAAAATAAGAGACGACACAGTGGGGAATCCTCAAGGTCGCGAACGGGATTCTTTGAAAAAAAATTACGGCAGCGGATGATGTGGCTTCACCAAAGCGCAGGAAAATTTAGTAGTGGGAGGCATCTATTTAGGAATAGAGGATTTGGACTAACCTACTAACTCAATGCACCCAGTGCCAGTTTTTGTCTGATAATGTTTGTGAATTGCAGGTTTATACCCATGTTTACAGTGCCCGAAAAATTCCATAGAAAATATATAAAAAATCAGCGTTCCAGAAGACTCCACACGCCCGAAGGAGAATGATACGTCTCCAAAGTTTCTATAGTTTTTGATGGTTCCATGCTATTATCTTGTCAAACTTTGGATGTTTTGCATGCCATTTATATCTTTTTTGGGACTAAATTATTAACTCAGTGCCAAGTGCCAGTTCCTGTTTTTTCCGTGTTTTTGACCTTTTTCAGAGGAGAATATCAAACGGAGTCCAAACGGAATAAAACCTCCGACAAGATTTTTTCCGGAACGAAAGATAGGCAGGAACCTTGAGCACTAAGGCAGAGGGCACCAGGGGAGGCCACAAGCCCCCTAGCAGCGGCCTGGGGGGCCGCGACTAGTAGGCTTGTGGGCCCCCTATGGATCCTCTGCCCTACTTCTTCCACCTATAAATCCCCGAAAAATCCAAAACCACGGGAGAGATCCACGAAAATACTTTTCCGCCACCGCAAGCTTCTGACTCCGCAAGATCCCATCTGGGGCACGTTCTGGTGCCCTGCCGGAGGAGGGGGATTCGGACACGGAGGGCTTCTTCATCAACACCATTGCCTCTCCGATGATGCGTGAGTAGTTCACCATAGACCTTCGGGTCCATAGCTAGTAGCTAGATGGCTTCTTCTCTCTCTTGGATCTTCAATACAAAGTTCTCCATGATCTTCATGGAGATCTATGTGATGTAATCTTCTTTTGCGGTGTGTTTGTAGAGATCCGATGAATTGTGCATTTATGATCAGATTATCTATGAATCTTATTTGAGTTTCTTCTGATCTCTTATATGCATGATTTCATATCCTTGTAATTCTCTTCGAGTTGTGGGTTTTGTTTGGCCAACCTGATCTATGATTCTTGCAATGGGATAAGTGCTTGGTTTTGGGTTCATACCATGCGGTGACCTCACCCAGTGATAGAAGGGGTAGCGAGGCACGCATCGTGTTGTTGCCATCAAGGGTAAAACGATGGGGTTTATATCTATTGCATGAATTTATCCCTCTACATCATGTCATCTTGCTTAACGTGTTACTCTGTTTTTGGTGAACTCAATACAGTAGATGCATGCTCGATAGCGGTCGATGTGTGGAGTAATAGTAGTAGATGCAGAAAGTATCGGTCTACTTGTCTCGGACGTGATGCCTATATGTATGATCATTGCCTTAGATATCGTCATGACTTTGCGCGGTTCTATCAATTGCTCGACAGTAATTCGTTCACCCACCGTAATATTTTCTATCATGAGAGAAGCCTCTAGTGAACACTATGGCCCCTAGGTCTACTTCACATCATATTTTCAGCCCTACTGTTTTACTTTCTTGCACTTTCCGCCTTCAGATCTCACCTTGCAATCAATCGTGAAGGGATTGACAACCCCTTTGTAGCGTTGGGTGCAAGTTTGTTGTTTTTGCGCAGGAACATTGGAGACTTGGCTTGACACTCCTACTCGATTGATACCTTGGTTCTCAAACTGAGGGAAATACTTACTGCTACTGTGCTGCATCACCCTTTCCTCTTCAAGGGAAAAAACCAACGCAAGCTCAAGAGGTAGCAAGAAGAATTTCTAGCGTCGTTGCCGGGGAGCATCAAGTGAAGCTTATCCAAGTAACCATCGAAAACTCATCTCTTGCATTTAATTTTTTTGCCTCTCGTTTTCCTCTCCCCCACTTCTGAAAAAAAAAATTACAAAAATATTTGCCTTTTTCGTTCGCCCTTTTCTTTCGCTTGCTTTCTGTTCGCTTGTGTGCTTCTCTGTATGCTGAAGTCACCATAACTGAAAACACCAAACTTTGTGACTTCTCTAATACTAATAATAATGATTTTATTAGTACTCCGATTGCTCCCACCACTAGTGCGGAATCATATGAAATCAATGCCGCTTTGCTGAATCTCGTTATGAAAGAGCAATTCTCCGGCCTTCCTAGTGAAGATGTTGCATCCCATCTTAATACCTTCATTGAGTTATGCGATATGCAAAAGAAGAAAGATGTGGATAATGATGTGATTAAATTGAAGCTATTTCCGTTCGCATTGCGAGATGGAGCAAAAACTTGGTTTTTATCTTTTCCCAAAAATAGTATTGATTCTTGGAACAAGTGCAAAGATGTTTATATATCCAAGTATTTTCCACCGGCTAAGATTATCTCTCTCCGTAATGATATCATGAATTTTAAGGAACTAGATCATGAACATGTTGCACAATCTTGGGAGAGAATAAAATTGATGATTAGAAATTGTCCCGCTCATGGATTGAGTCTTTGGATGATTATACAAATCTTCTATGCTGGTTTGAATTTTGCTTCTAGAAATATCTTGGACTCCGCCTCCGGTGGAACTTTCATGGAAATCATATTAGGATAAGCCACAAAACTCCTAGACAATATCATGACAAACTATTCTCAGTGGCACACTGAAAGGTCACCTACTAATAAAAGAGTACACCCTATAGAAGAAATTAACTCGTTGAGTGCTAAGATGGAAGAGTTAATGAAATTGTTTACTAGTAAAGGTGCTCCTTTAGATCCAAATGATATGCCCTTGTCTTCCTTGATTGAGAGTAGCAATGAAAGCTTGGATGTTAATTTTGTTGGTAGGAATAATTTTGGCAACAACAATGCTTTTAGAGGAAACTATATTCCTAGGCCTTTTCCTAGTAATCCCTCTAATAACGTTGGCAACTCCTACAACAATGATCATGGAAATTACAATAAATTACCCACTGATCTAGAGAGTAATATTAAAGAGTTTATCAACTTGCAAAGGCTTTTGAATGCGTCCACAGAAGAAAAACTACTCAAAATTGATGATTTGGCTAGGAGCGTTGATAGAATGTCTCTTGATATTGATGCTTTGAAAGTTAGATGTGCTCCACCAAAGATCAATATGGATGAAACTTTGAAAGCTACACGTGTTTCCATGAATGAGAGTAAAGAAAGAACCGCCCAAATTCGTGCTAGACATGAATGGCTTAAAAAGGCGCGTTCTCGTGATAAGAATCACGAAGATCTTAAAGTGCTTGGTGTGACTCCCATTGAATCCTTGTTTTCTAGTGTCAAACCTAATTATGATGGGGCTGGATATGAATCCACTTTGGTTTAAAATGCCCCAATGATTCGGAGTCCATCTATCTTGATGCTAAAAGCATTGAAAGTGGAGTAGAGGATATCAAAACTTTGAGTAGAAACGAAACTACTACTTTGGATTTCAAGGAATTCAATTATGATAGTTTCTCTTTGACTGAATGTATTTCCTTGATTCAATCCATGCTAAACTCTCCACACGCTTATAGCCAAAACAAGGCATTTACCGATCATATCGTCGATGCTATGATGTAATCTCTTAAAGAGAAACTTGAGTTGGAAGTTTCTATTCCTAGAAAACTTCATGATGAGTGGGAACCTACTATCAAAATCAAGATCAAAAACTATGAATGCAATGCTTTGTGTGATTTGGGTGCTAGTGTTTCCGCGATTCCAAAGTCTTTATGTGATGTTCTAGGCTTCAATGCGATTGATGAGTGCTCTCTTAATTTGCATCTTGCGGATTCTACTATTAATAAACCTATGGGAAGGATCAATGATGTTCTTATTATTGCAAATAGGAACTATGTAACTGTAGATTTCATTGTGCTTGATATTGATTGCAATCCTACATGTCCTATCATTCTTGGTAGACCTTTCCTAAGGACTATTGGTGTTGTCATCGATATGAAGGAAGGGAATATTAGATTTCAATTTCCATTAAAGAAGGGCATGGAACATTTTCCTAGAAAGAAAATAAGATTGCCTTATGAATCCATGATGAGGGCTACTTATGGTTTGAGTACCAAAGACGACGATACGTGATTCTTTCGCCTTATGCCTAGCTAAGGGCGTTAAACAATAGCGCTTGTTGGGAGGCAACCCAATGAATTTATCTTTGCTTTTTTGATTTCTGTTTTGTTGCATCCACACCATCATAATTCTGTTATGATTGGGTTTTTTGTGTTCCTTTTTGTGTTTGAGCCAAGTAAAACCTTTATGACTAGTTTTGGTGATGGTTGTTTGATCATGCTGGAAAAAGACAGAAACTTTTCGCCCACGAAATTATTTTTCATTTTTATCCAGAAAGAGCTTTTGAGTTGATTCTTTTTGCTTCTAGTTGATATGCCAATTTCCCAAATTTTCGTAAT
Source organism: Hordeum vulgare subsp. vulgare (assembly GCF_904849725.1). NCBI lineage: Eukaryota > Viridiplantae > Streptophyta > Magnoliopsida > Poales > Poaceae > Hordeum > Hordeum vulgare. Next base: position 351,691,106 of record NC_058522.1, on the reverse strand, counting down.
GATTCAGAATTGCTGAGATACCAGAAGTATACGAAGTATACATATTGCTACAGACTGGTCTGTTTTTGGAAGATTCTGTTTTTGTTGTGTTGATTGCTTATTTTGATGGAACTATGGATAGTATCGGGGGGTACTAGCCATGGAAAAGTGAGAATACAGTAATCTAACACAAATATAAATAGAAATCAAGTTTGCTACAGTACCTAGAGAGGTGGTAGTTTGTTTTCTTGTGCTAATGATATCACGAGTTTCTGTTTAAGTTTTCTGTTGTGAAGTTTTCATGTTTTGGGTGATGTTCTCATAGACAAAGGGATAAAGAGTGGAAAGAGCTCACGCTTGGGGATGCCCAAGGAATCCCAAGCCAAATTCAAGGACACCAAAAAGCCTAAGCTTGGGGATGCCCTGGGAAGGCATCCCCTCTTTCGTCTTCAATCCATCGGAAACATTACTTGGAGCTATATTTTTAATCACCACATGATATGTGTTTTGCTTGGAGCATCGTGTATTATAGGAGTCTTTTGTTTTTGTTGTGTCACAATCATCCTTATTGCACACCTTTTGAGTGAGACATGCACTCATCATGAATTTGCTAGAATACTCATTGAGCTTCGCTTATATCTTTTGAGTTAGGCAATTTAGCTCACATGTGCTTCACTTATATCTTTTGAGCTAGATAACTTTGCTCTAAGTGCTTCACTTAGATATTTTAGAGCACGCCGGTGTCATATTTTAGAGAAATAAGAACTCTTGATCTTCACTTATATCTTTTTGAGAGTGCTCTCTTTGAGTAACTTGGTAGTTGGCTTGTGCTATGAAAGTAGTCCTAAAGTTGATAGGCATCCAAAGAGGATACAATAAAACTTCCATATTCTTGTGCATTGATTAGAAAGAGAAGTTTGATTCCTCTCAATTAGTTTTGAGACATGGATTTGGTAATATTAAGAGTCATGTTAGTAGGGTGTTGTGAATCTAGAAATACTTGTGTTGAAGTTAGTGATTCCCGTAACATGCACGTATGGTGAACCGCTATGTTAGGAAGTCGGAGAATAATTGATTTATTGATTGTCATCCTTTGTGTTGCGGTCGGGATCGTGCGATGGTTAACACCTACCGACCCTTCCCCTAGGAGTATGAGTTTAGCACTTTGTTTCGATTGCTAATAAAAACTTTCGCAATAAGTATGTGAGTTCTTCATGACTAATGTGAGTCCATGGTATAGATGCACTTTCACCTTCCACCATTGCTAGCCTCTTTAGTGCCGCGCAACTTTCGCCGGTACACAAAACCACCATAGACCTTCCTCAAAACAGCCACCATACCTTCCTATCATGGCCTTTTCATAGCCATTCCGAGATATATTGCCATGCAACTCCCACCGTTCCGTCTCATGACTTGTGCCGTCACTTACATATTGCCATTGCATGATCTTAAGATAGTTAGCAAGATGTTTCAACGTCATACGCCAAGCTAGATCGTTGCACATCCCGGTACACTACCGGAGGCATTTCCTATAGATTCATCATTGTTCTAAGCTTTGAGCTGTGAGTAAATAAAAGTGTGATGATCATCATTATTAGAGCATTGTCCCATGTGAGGAAATAAAAAAAAGAGGCCAAAGTTACCCACACACAAAAAAGAGAGATATGGAAAGACGCCAAAGAGCCCAAATAAAAAAAGAGAAAAAGAGAGAAGGGACAATGCTACTATCTTTTTCCACACTTGTGCTTCATAATAGCACCATGTTCTTCATGATTGAGAGTCCCTTGTTTTGTCACCACCATATACTAGTGGGAATCTTCATTATGTAACTTGGCTTGTATATTCCAACGATGGGCTTCCTCAAAATTGCCCTAGGTCTTCGTGAGCAAGCAAGTTGGATGCACACCCACTAGTCCTCCTTTTGAGCGTTCACATACTTATAGCTCTAAGTGCATCCATTGCATGGTAATCCCTACTCTTTCACATTGATATCTATTGATGGGCATCTCCATAGCCCTTTGATACGCCGAGTCGATGTGACCATCTCCTCCTTTTTTCATCACAACCTCCACCACACTCTATCCCACCTATAGTGCTATATCCATGGCTCATGCTCATGTATTGCGTGAGAGTTGAAAAAGGTTTGAGAAAGTAAGAGTGCGAAAACAATTACTTGGCCAATACCGGGGTTGTGCATGATTTAAAGTCGTTGTGTGGGGATGATGGAGCATAGCCATACTATATGATTTTGTAGGGATAACTTTCTTTGGCCTTGTTATTTCGAAAGTTCATGATTACCTTGCTAGTTTGCTTGAAGTATTATTGTTTTCATGTCAATAGCAAACTATTGTTTTGAATCTTACGGATCTGAACATTCATGTCACATGAAAGAAGTTACAAAGGAAAAATATGCTAGGTAGCATTCCACATCAAAAATTCAGTCTTTATCACTTCCCTACTCGAGGACGAGCAGGAGTTAAGCTTGGGGATGCTTGATACGTCTCCGACGTATCTATAATTTTTGATGGTTCCATGTTATTATCTTGTAAAACTTTGGATGTTTTGTATGCATTTTATATCTTTTTTGGGACTAATTTATTAAGTCAGTGCCAAGTGGCAGTTCCTGTTTTTTCCGTGTTTTGACCTTTTTCAGAGGAGAATATCAAACGGAGTCCAAACGGAATAAAACCTTCGAAAAGATTTTTTTTTCCCGGAACAGAAGATACACAAGAAGCTTGAGAACCAAGGCAGAGGGCACCAGGGGAGGCCACAAGACACATAGCCACGGCATGGGGGGCCGCGCCTAGCAGGCTTGTGGCCCCCCTGTGGCTCCTCTGCCCTACTTCTTCCGCCTATAAATCCCCGACAAATCCAAAACCACGGGAGAGAGCCACGAAAATACTTTTTCGCCGCCGCAAGCTTCTGTCTCCGCAAGATCCCATCTGGGGCACATTCTGGTGCCATGCCGGTGGGGGGATTTGGACACGGAGGGCATCTTCATCAACACCATTGGCTCTCCGATGATGCGTGAGTAGTTCACCATAGACCTTCGGGTCCATAGCTAGTAGCTAGATGGCTTCTTCTCTCTCTTGCATCTTCAATACAAAGTTCTCCATGATCTTCATGGAGATCTATCCGATGTAATCTTCTTTTGCCGTGTGTTTGTCAAGATCCGATGAATTGTGGATTTATGATCAGATTATCTATGAATCTTATTTGAGTTTCTTATGATCTCTTATATGCATAATTTCATATCCTTGTAATTCTCTTCGAGTTGTGGGTTTTGTTTGGCCAACTTGATCTATGATTCTTGCAATGGGAGAAGTGCTTGGTTTTGGGTTCATACCGTGCGGTGACCTCACCCAGTGACAGAAGGGGTAGCGAGGCACGCATCGTGTTGTTGCCTTCAAGGGTAAAAATATGGGGTTTATATCTATTGCATGAATTTATCCCTCTACATCATGTCATCTTGCTTAAGGCGTTACTCTGTTTGTCATCAACTCAATACACTAGATGCATGCTGGATAGCGGTCAATGTGTGGAGTAATAGTAGTAGATGCAGAAAGTATCGGTCTACTTGTCTCGGACGTGATGCCTATATGTATGATCATTGCCTTAGATATCGTGATGACTTTGCGTGGTTCTATCAATTGCTCGACAGTAATTCGTTCACCCACCAAAATATTTGCTATCATGAGAGAAGCCTCTAGTGAACACTATGGCCCCCGAGTCTACTTCACATCATATTTTCAGCCCTACACTTTTACTTTGTTGCACTTTCCGCCTTCAGATCTCACGTTGCAATCAATCGTGAAGGGATTGACAACCCCTTTGTAGCGTTGGGTGCAAGTTTGCTGTTTTTGTGCAGGTACTTTGGAGACTTGGCTTGATAATCCTACTGGATTGATACCTTGGTTCTCAAACTGAGGGAAATACTTACTGCTACTGTGCGGCATCACCCTTCAAGGGAAAAAACCAACTCAAGCTCAAGAGGTAGCAGAGAGCCAGAGGGGGGCCACCCCCCATCGAGGCGGCCACCTGGCGCGGCCTAGGGGAGGCCGCGCCACCAGGCCACCTGGGATAGTGGGACCACCCCTGGTGCCCCCTTTGGCCCTATTTTTACCCCCGTGGAGGAAACCCTGATTTGAGAACCCTTTTCTCTAGAAGCAATTTTGATCTCCGCCGCCATCACCAACAAGTTTCGAGGAACCAGAATTCCTGTACCGGCACCCTGTCGGGACGGGGAAGTGCCCCCGGATTCATATCCATCGACGTTGCTTCCTCCCTCCATGAAGCGGGAGTAGTTCCTCCTCGGGGCTGAGGACTTCTACAGTAGCTATGTGGTTAATTCTCTTTCCCATGATGTGGTCTTCATCGTGATCATAGGCTATGTTAATCTAGGGTGATCCCATGATGTTTCCCCTTCTTCTATGTATTGGATTGATGTACTCAATTGATCTTATCTAGTATAATCTCCGAGACCATGGTGACAACGGTCTACTGCACATGGATTAGAAGAATATTTTCATGAGTAATTTCCTCTTTTGTGAATTGATTGAAGATTGAGGGTCTCTTGGTGCTTGTCTTTGACTATCCTTGAGATATGTTGTGGTGATTGTGGTACTCTCTTTGGATGGTCGCGGTGACATTGGGAAATCCATAGATGGGAACTAGGAAATCTGAGGTGTGCTTTTGTAGCCCTTCATAATTCTCATCCTCTCTTGATCACTAACGAATGACCTCCGAGTACGTCTCCATTGCATGTTTTAGTAGAAATATCATGTGATTAGACTATGTTAATGTTGTTGAGAGTTACCACTAGTGAAAGTATGAAGCCTAGGCCTTGTTTCTCACCATTGTTCCACCGTTTGTGCTACTTTTTTCACTTGCTACCTTGCTGTAATTTTTACTACAGATTTATATTACCTTGCTTTGCACACCTATCACCCATATTTTACCATCTCTCCGCTGAACTAGTGCACCTATACAATTTACCATTGTATTAGGTGTGTTGGGGACACAAGAGACTTCTTGTTTCTTAATTGCAGGGTTGCATGAGAGAGACCATCTTCAACCTCTACTTCCATGAGTTCGATAAACCTTAGGTCATCCACTTGAGGGAAATTGCTGCTGTCCTACAAACCTCTACGCTTGGAGGCCCAACATAGTCTACAAGAATAGAAGCATCGTAGACATCAAGCTATTTCTGGCGCAGTTGCCGGGGAGGTGAGTGCTTGAAGGTATATCTTTAGATGTTGCAATTTAATCTTTTTGTTTCTTGTTTTTATTTTCACTAGTTAGGCTTATGAAAAACTGCACTCTTAGTTCGCTGCTTGGCGAAGGCTGCTTTACCAAACCCATGGTAGAGAAGTCTCCTCCACCTACTGAATGTATCCCATTCGAAATACCACTTGGGATAATTGAAATAATTAGGAATGACTGTTATGCAGGAGATGGAACAGTCAATCCTAGTATTCAATTGTTGAAACTTACATAACTTTGTGAGTTGTTTAAGATTTCAGGTTTGACAAGAGATGGAGTCATGAGGAAATTATTTTCCTTGTCACTGAAAGGAAAAGCATTGGAATGGTATATGCTACTTGATGATTCTCACCTACGAGATTGGGAAGAGATTCAGTCTCTCTTTTACTCCAAGTTTTATCCTCTTCATGAAGTCCATGAGAATAGGAATTATGTTTATAATTTCTATCCTCATGACTGAGAGACCATAGCTCAAGCTTGGGGGAGATTGAAAACTTTAATGCTAAAATGTCCTAACCATGGCCTCCCCAAAAATATGATTATTACTAATTTCTATGCGAGGCTCTCTCGACAGGATAAAGACTTGCTCGATGCTTCCTCTATGGGTTGTTTAACAAACGAAAGGATTGATGCTAAATGGGAACTCCTTGAAAGAATTCAACGCAATACTAAAGATTGGGGGATCGACAAAGGTAAAGAGTCAGGTATAAATTACGAGTATGATTGCATTAAGGCCTTTGTTGAAATTGCAAGTTTTAATAAGTCCAGTGCTAAGTTTGGGCTTGATTATCAACTCCTTGTTGATTTCCTCAAATCTTTTGCTTCACATCTTAATATGCCTAAGGAGAATTGGATCAAGCATCATGAACCTTTTAAAGATATTTGCAAAGAAAATGAAATTGTTAATGATAATTTCAACATGCATGATCCAATTCCTGAAAATGAAGTTTTATATAAGCATGTTAATTTTTTTGGAGTGGATAGACCTTGTGAAAGGCCTATGATTGAAGAAGAGATGTATTGTAAGCAACATAAGCATGAACGAACAATCACTTGGGTTAGAGATTTAAATGAAATTGCTAGAGAATTGTGTGACCTTTATCCTTTTACTTGTGAACTTTGTGGTATAGAGGGTCACTTTAATTTTCAATGCATGTACTTTCAAAACATAACTGTTAACCAGTTGTGTGATAACATGATCACTTGTGATCTTTATGATGAACTTACGTTATTTTTGATGTGTGAAGAGTTATCAGAAAAGACTTCTTGGCTAGATGATAATGACTTAGGAATAAACAACACTTTGCAAAAATGTCATCTCTATTGTGTTGTTAATTGCCATGAAAATGATTACATAAGTAAGATTAGAAAGGAGGGAACTTTACCAAAGCATAAAAATGTCTCTTATGTTTCCACTAGTAAAAAGAAGAGTTTCTCCCAAGTTTCTCCTATTGTTTCTAATAATAAACCAGAATATTTGGAGAAGCTTCCTCTCCAACCACTCCCTCCTAAGGTGAATAAGAAGAAAAATAAGAGGAGGAAGAGGAACAAGAAGGAAGAAGAATGGGTATCAACCTGGCCTGAGCATATTCCTCGCATCAACTTTTATCCTAACAGACAAAAATTTATGGAGGATGGTGAGCTTGATTGCATTCATTATTATATTGATGATAAGTCTGTAGGTACTATTGAATATGATTTTGATTATGATATGCATGTTACTTATTATGATTGGGAAGACGATGATAATGCTACTTATGATCTTGAAAATCTTTTTGGTACCAACTTTGAAAATGATGATATGGAAAGCTCTAAGCTTGGGGATGATAGGATTTCAAGTCCTTTACCCATTAGTGATGTGATAATTGATAATTTTTTTGCTAGTAAGAATAAAGACAACATGTTGACAAATATAGTTGCTAGCAATAATAATGCTCTTCTCTACCATGATGAAGTTATAACTCCTATCTATAGTGATTGTAAAGATACCTATGACGTAAGGAGAAATTGTCCATATGAAATTGGTCATAATCATGGAGGGAATTACTCCTTGAACACTATCTCCCCAATACATAATTAATCTATAGTGTTCAGGTTGTTTATGATAGTCCTACTCCCACTATTACCAATGAGAAAGATTATGCTTATGTGGAGAGTAAGAGTACCTTTTTGCATGTGGATCATGGTAAGAATGCTTTATGTGATACTTATATTGTTGAGTTTATTCATGATCCCACTGACAATTATTATGAGAAGGGAACATATGCTTATAGATATTTCAATAATATCAAGTTCCCTCTCTTTATGTTGAAGGTTTTGAAGCTGCACTTGTTTTGCCTTCCTATGCTTATTTCTTTGTGCTTCAATGAATTATTCTATTGCAATATTACTTTGCATAGGAAGCATGTTAGACTTAAATGTGTTTGGTATTTGCTTCTTTTTCTCTCTTTTGTTCTACAACTCTTATTCCTACGAGAGCATCATTAAAATCTCAAGCCTATCTTTATGTCTATAAAGAAAGAGCTCTAGGAAGACAACCCTTGTTATATTTAATTTGAGTTTTTACTTTCAGTTTTTAGTGGTCTTGATGTGTGTTACTACTGTATCAACATCATTGTATCTTTATTTTTAAGCTTTGTGCCAAGTTTAAGCCTCCGATTGCAAGAAAGTTCAAAAGTTGTGACATGTTGTCCAGAAACAGATTCGGTCTGCTTGACGGACAAATTCACCAAACATCACCAGATCATCTTTCTGATCTGAATTTTTTAGACAGTATTCTCATTACAATTGGCTTTCTGGCATCTTTTCTGAGTTTTTTTATTTGAGTAGCATAAGTTCCGCAAAATAATTATTTACTACCTGCTGGTCTGTTTTTCTCAGATTCTGCCTTGTTTTGCGTTTTCATTGTTTTGCAAATCTTAAGCTTTCTTTTTATTTGCAAAAACCTTTTGGAAATCTTGAGAAACAGTATATCTTCCTTAAAATCTTTATTTCTAGTAGAGAAAAATATATTTTATTATGGGCACTAACACTCTAATCAGCTTATGATGAGTTTCGTATGAAGGGAGTTTTTAAGTATGCGATGGAAGATTATGAAAGAAGATCTAGGAGTATCAAACGCTCAAGCTTGGGGATACCCCCATGCACCCACAGGAAATATCCAAGGAGACTCCAGTGTCTAAGCTTGGGGATGCCCCCGTGCATCCCCTTATCCATCAACAATCATCAGCTCGTCCTTCTCCATGCTATATTTTTATCTCTTCATGTGTTATGTGCTAAACTTGGAGCGTCTCGCCCTTTACTTTTTAGTTTGCTTTAGTTTTTCTTGTTATTCATAACAAGTTGGACCCTAGCCTTCATTGTTTGGGAGAGAAACACGCTTCACTCCACCCTAGAACACAACATAGGTTTTCATGCTTATCTTTTTGTGTGTTCTTTATCTTTTCATAGCTGCTGTCATGCTTAGCTCTTAGTTTTCATGTTTTATCTTTTTAAGAGCTTTTATTTAGGTTTCTTTTGGAACTCTCTTGAGTTATAATTCTTATCTTGTTTAGAGAGTTGGCTTGTTGCACTGAGTTGTGTGTCTTGCATGAGTAGGTAATTGAGGTTGCTATTTAAGTGTAGTAGTAACTTGCAATAGTTTTGAGGTATTGATTTGAGTAATGTTTGGACTTTTGGTGTCAAGGTCTTGAACCTATTAGTCAGAGGTGTCGTATTTTGGGCAATCTGTGTGTATTTTCAAAACTAAAAAAAATCAGTTGAGAACTCTAGCTACTAGATGGATCGCTAACCTCTGGAGGGGTTGGAATATATAGAGTACCCTCACGTTATCATGGGTCGAGGATGCGCAAGGATAAACAAACCCCCAAACACTCCACCTTGGGGTACTTGTCTCTTTGTGAATCTCCTGACTAGATAGAGAGTTACCGATAATAAGTGCATGAGTTCTTCGGACTAATGCGAGTATTCGATTGTTGGCACTTCCACCATCCATATTTTCCTAGCCACTTTGGTACCGTGCATTTCCCTTTCTCATCTTGAGAGTTGGTGCATACTTCGTCGGTGCATCCAAACCCTTGGCATGATACGCTCTGTCATCATAAGCCTCATTATATCCTTCCTCAAAACAGCCACCATACCTATCTATTAAGGCATTTCCATAGCCTTTCCTAGATACATTGCCATGCAACATCCACCATCTCATGACTTGATCTTCATGTCATACATGCTTTTGCTTGATCGAGGAGCCGCATGCTAGTTGGGCTTTGCCCTTGTTATTGCTACATGACGCGCTAGTATCATTGCATATCCCGCTATACTGGCAGAGGCATACATTTGCATACATCGTGATAGTTTTCATTTATCTTTATGTTGAATACTTCTTATAAAGTGTGAAGATTTTATTTTTTTTCTTGTAGAATATAGAGTGTTGCCCTTAAGTGAGGAAAAGATCCCAAAGAGGACAAATTAAAAGATCCCAAAAGAGGACACATGAAAAGATCCCAAAGAGGACAAATGAGAGATAAATAGAAAAAGCCAAAGAGGCCACAAAAATAAAAAAATAAAAAAATAAAAATAAAAAGAGAGAACGGGGCAACACTACTATTCCTTTTGAAAGATCCACACTCGTACTCCATTGTTATATTTGTACTCCATAGAGATTATTATTCATGCATAACTATGTGGGGACCCTTACAATATAGAACTTGGCTTGTATATTACAATGATGAGCCTCCTCAAATGAGCTCTAGGTCTTCATGAGCAAGCAAGTTGTATGCACCCCACTAGTTCCATTGGAGAGCTTACCTTAGCTCATATGTGCATCCGTTGCATGGCAATCCCTACTCCTCACATCATATCTATCATTTGGCTTTCTCTCGCATATGATTGTCCTCATTGATGCGAGCCTTTCACACCTTTTTTGTATTCCTTCCCCATCATTATTCTCTTTTCCATCCTAAGTGCCAATATATTTTGCTTGCGCTCATCCATTGCATGAGTGCTCAAAGTCGAAAGGGAGAGGATCATTTTGACTTGTGCCTGACTAGTGGACTGGGGATGAGTCAAAATAAGATTCCGAGGGAGACCAAGTGTGAATTTTTAGTAGATTGAGTTCTCAACTAAAATATGTAGTATTTTAATGCTCTAAACCCATCTCCCACTTCTTGCACGCAAACACCATTTGGAGACATTCGAGTCACGGACAGCGAGAGCTCTTGCACCTTTATGTTGTTACTTTGCTAGTTTCAATACTAGATATAGACTCTTGCTTGTTAATGTCTTGAGTTGAATTGCATATCCTACTTGCCTTACCTTGAAGTTCTTATATGTGTTTGCATGTCACCACAGAAATTATGCTTGTTATCATTTGCCTACTCGAGGACGAGCAGGAATTAATCTTGGGGATGTTGATACGTCCCAAATGTATCTATAATTTCTGCTTGCTACATGCAAGTTTTGGGTGATATTTCTATGTGTTTTGTACACTTTCATACCTTTTTTAACATATTTGGACTAACCTACGAACTAAGTGCACCCAGTGCCAGTTTCTGTCTGCTGATGCCTGTGAATTGCAGGTTTATACCCATGTTTACAGTGCCCGAAAAATTCCGCAGAAAATATATAAAAAATCAGTGTTCCAGAAGACTCCACATGCCCGCAGGAGAGCCAGAGGGGGGGCACCCCCACCAAGGCGGCCACCTGGCGCGACCTAGGGGGAGGTCGTGCCACCAGGCCGCCTAGGCAAGTGGGACCTCCCCTGGTGCCCCCTTGGCCCTATTTTTACCCCCGTGAAAGAAACCCTGATTCGAGAACCCTTTTCTCCAAAAGCAATTCCAATCTCCGCCGCCATCGCCAACAAGTTTCGGGGAACCAGAATTCCTGTGTCGGCACCCTGCCGGGACGGGAAGTGCCTCCGGATTCATCTCCATCGACGTTGCTTCCTCCCTCCATGAAGCGGTAGTAGTTCCTCCTCGGGGCTGAGGTCTTCTACAGTAGCTATGTCGATAATTCTCTTTCTCATGATGTGATCTTGATTGTGATCATAGGCTATGTTAATCTAGGGTGATGCCATGATGTTTCCCCTTCTTCTATGTATTGGATTGATGTACGCACTTGATCTTATCTAGTATAATCTCCGAGACCATGGTGACAGCGGTCTATTGGACATGGATTAGAAGAATATTTTCATGAGTGATTTCCTATTTTGTGAATTGATTGAAGATTGAGGGTCTCTTGGTGCTTGTCTTTGACTATCCTTGAGATATGTTGTGTTGATTGTGGTACTCTCTTTGGATAGCCGCGGTGACATTGTGAAATCCATAGATGAGAACTACGAACTTTGAGGTGTGCTTTTGTAGCCCTACATAATTCTCTTTCTCTCTTGATCACAAAGGAATGACCTCCGAGTACGTCTCCATTGCATGTTTTAGTGGAAATATCATGTGATTAGACTATATTAATATTTTTGGGAGTTGCCACTAGTGAAAGTATGAAGCCTAGGCCTTGTTTCTCACCATTGTTACACCGTTTGTGCTACTATTGTCACTTGCTACCTTTCTGTAATTTTTTATTACAGATTTATATTACCTTGCTTTGCCACACCTATCACCCATATTTTACCATCTCTCCGCTGAACTAGTGCACCTATACAATTTACCATTGTATTAGGTGTGTTGGGGACACAAGAGACTTCTTGTTTCTTAATTGCAGGGTTGCTTGAGAGAGGCCGTCTTCAACCTCTACTTCCTCGAGTTCGATAAACCTTAGGTCATCCAGTTGAGGGAAATTGCTGCTGTCCTACAAATCTCTGCGCTTGGAGGCCCAACATAGTCTACAAGAATAGAAGCGTGCGTAGACATCAGGTGGTAATTTGGAGAATGCTCAGTCGCCAGATGAAGGAGGAGACACCTATTATAGTCACAAAGTTTGGTGAATACAAGCAAGGTTGTTGCTATTGCAACAAAAGACCTTCCAACGGCACCAGAAACGTGATGACGGGAGACTGTTCTTGTCTTGATACTCCTCAGCAACGGGACCAGGAATCCTTCTGCTACGGCTACGCCTTAAGGGACTTCCTAGGAAAATATGCAAAGGATCTCCCCGGTGTCTTTGGAGCCCTGCGTTGGTGTTCCCTCGAAGCGGAAAGGGTGATGTAGCGCAATGGTGCTAAGTATTTCCCTCAGTTTGAGAACCAAGGTATCAATCCAGTGAAGGAGTATCTCAAGTGCTTGCACAAACACAAAAAGCTTGCTCCCAACGCTATGAAGGGGTTGTCAATCCCTTATAGATTGTTCGCCAAGTGAGAACTGAAAGCAACAAAGTAACAAAGCAAAGTAAAGGCGAAAGTGGAAATGATAGGTGTGAATAGACCCATGGGCCGTAGTGTTCACTAGTGGCTTCTCTCATGAAAGCAAGTAGACGGTGGGTGAACAAATTACTGTCGAGCAATTGATAGAACCGCGCAAAGTCGTGACGTCATCTATGGCAATGATTATATCTATAGGCATCACGTCCAAAACAAGTAGACCGATACTTTCTGCATCTACTACTATTACTCCACACGTCGCCGCTATCCAACATGCATCTAGTGTATTAAGTCCAAAAGAACAGAGTAACGCCTTAAGCAAGATGACATGATGTAGATGGACAATCTCATATCTACGACAAAGCCCACCTTGTTACCCTTGATGGCAACTACACGATGTGTGCCTTGCTGCCCCTACTGTCACTGGGAAAGGTCACCACACGGTAAGAACCCAAAACCAAGCACTTCTCCCATTGCAAGAATCATAGATCAAGTTGGCCAAACAAAACCCAAGACTCGGAGAGACTTACAAGGATATCAAATCATACATATAGGAAATCAGCAAAGACTCAAATATATATCATAGATAATCTGATCACAAATCCACAATTCATCGGATCTCGACAAACACACCGCAAAAGAGGATTACATCAGATAGATCTCCATGAAGATCATGGAGAACTTTGTATTGAAGACCCAAGAGAGAGAAGAAGCCATCTAGCTACTAACTACGGACCCGTAGGTCTGTAGTGAACTACTCACGAGTCATTGGAGGGGTGATGATGTTGATGTAGAAGCCCTCCAACTCCAAAGTCCCCTCCGGTAGGGCACCGGGAAGGGTCTCCAGATGAGATCTCGCGGAAACGGAAGCTTGTGGCGGCGGAAAAGTGTTTTCGTGGATTCCCTTATTTTTTTCTGTAATTTAGGGAATATATAGGCGAAGGAGCTAGGTCAGGGGGGCGCCAGGGAGGCCACGAGCCTGCTAGCCGCCGCCCCCTCGTGGTGGCTAGGGGGCTTGTGGGCTCCCTGTAGCTCTCCTGGCTTGGCCCACAAGCCCCTTGATCTTCTTCCGTTCGGGAAAATTTTATTTCGGAGATTTTATTCCCTTTGGAATCCATTCAAAAATCAGATTTGAAAGGAGCCAAAAACACAGAAAAAAACAGGAACTGACACTTGGCACTGAATTAATAAGTTAGTCCCAAAAAAGATATAAAAGGTACATAAAACATCCAAAGATGACAAGATTATAGCATGAAACCATCAAAAATTATAGATACGTTTGAGACGTATGAAGCATCCCCAAGCTTAACTCCTGCTCGTCCTCGAGTACGGAAGTGATAAAGAATGAATTTTTGATACTTTCATGCTACCTAGCATAGATGTCCTTTGTAACTCCTCTTATGTGACGTGAATGTTCAGATCCATTAGATTCAAAACAATAGTTTGATATTGACGTGGAAACAATAATAATTCAAGCAAACTAGCAAAGTAATCATGAACTTTCAAAATAACAAGGACAAAAGAAAGTTATCCCTACAAAAGCATATAGTCTGGCTATGCTCTATCCTCATTGCACAACGAATTTAAATCATGCACAACCCAAGTATTGGCCAAGTAATTGTTTCACACCTTTACTTTCTCAAACATGTTCAACTCTCACGCAATACATGAGCGTGAGCCATGGTTTTAGTACTATAAGTGGTGTGGAGTGTGGTGGAGTGTCACATCCCTAACCCTTAAGCAAGATAGCCTTGTGCTCATGTCTTCTTTGCATTTGCATCTAAGAAGTTTCAACAAAAACAACAAAGTGGCAAAGGAAAAACTCAAAACCCTAGCCACTATTTCAATTAAAGAAAATCTCAAACTAGTTCAAATCAATGAACCCAAAATGGCCTCAAGAAATGTTCAAACTTTCTGATAAATCATGAAAGTAAATGAGCATTGGAGAAAAACTATTTTCTTGACACTTTAAGCATTTTAAATAAATGCAAAAGGCTACTGGTTTCAAGTTTTAAATTTGAAATCAGAATCTATAAATTTCCAAAAATGTTGAAAACTTTGGAAATGGTTGGGAATGTTATAACAATATTTCAGGAGGTCTCAAATAGTTTTTACTTTTTGTTTTGGAGCTGAAATAATTAGCAAAACAATAGTTAGCAAAACAGAAAAACAAAAAAACAAAAAAAAATGGGAAAACCTTACCTGTCGCCTAGCCTGGCCCGGCCCATCTCCCTCGCTTGTCCCCTCCCTCGCGCGAGTAGGCAGCAGGAGGTGGCCGCCGCCTCCTCCGGCGCAGCCACGCACCTGTGCGCCTGCCTGGCCGCCGCCTCGCGCTGGCAAGGCCGGGGATAAGCCCCCTGAGGCCTCCCCTATCCATTCCCCAACACCGTTCTTCCTCTCCTCTCGGATCTAGCCCCCCCCCCCTCCTGCTGCCGCCATTGGAGCCGAGCTCGAGCTCGAGCAGCAGCACCTCTAGCCATGGGAACCCTCCTCCGAGTAGCCTGTTAGCTCCGCCTCGTCGCCCTGGTCATCTGTGCAGAACCCGAAGCTTCCCCAAGCTCTGCATCGCCCCCAACGCCGTCGTCTTCCACCTCCGGCCACCAGACCTCTCCCGTCGATTCGCTTCCTCCGGCGCATCCCCGAGCCCCTCTTCAGCACCATCGGAACCGCCGTGAGCTCGTCGTCGTTTCCCCTCTCGCCCCACGCTCTCCCGTGCATCGTAGCCTAGTTCCCCACCACGGCCGAGAGCTTCTCGCCGCCGGTCATGTCGTTGCCGTCGCTGTGATGTCCGATTCACGCGCTCGAGCTAGGATTCGAGCTCCTGGAGCCTCCAGGAGCGTGTCGAGCCCTCCAGCTGCCCTCCCCATGCCCTAGAGC
Organism: Hordeum vulgare subsp. vulgare; assembly: GCF_904849725.1. Lineage (NCBI taxonomy): Eukaryota > Viridiplantae > Streptophyta > Magnoliopsida > Poales > Poaceae > Hordeum > Hordeum vulgare. Next base: position 351,675,682 of record NC_058522.1, on the reverse strand, counting down.
CGTCTCTAATAGAAGGCCGAGCTTCGGCCGCCGCTCCGGCTCGTCGCCGGCGCCTCTTCCGACGACCCTAGCCTCCCCTGATGCCCCTGCCAGATCGGCCACTTCGCCAGCGTGCCGTAGCTGCAAACCGCGTGCGTTTTGGTGCTGTGCAGCGCCGTTTAGGTCGCCTCCGGCGAGCCCTCCGCCGCGGGCCTGGTCGCCGGCGACCACCCTCCTGTGGGGGTCGACGTGGCAAAGCTAACCCAGCAGCTCAGGACTTAATCACTCGCTGACAAGTGGGCCCAAGGCCAAGTCAAACCTCAATTAGGGATGGTCAGCGCGGGATTAGTCCCAGAGAGGCTGACCAGTGGGGCCCCCCTGTTAGGTTTGACCTGAACAGGTCGGCTGACCTGCTGACGTCAGTCTGATGCAATAAATAGAATTTCCAGTATAAAACTAATTCAGGAAATTGCTAAAACTTGTAAAAATCATAGAAATTAATCTGTAACTCCAATGAAAATAATTTATATATGAAAAAGTATCAGAAAAATTCAAGGATTCTGATTATGCTATTTTTCAACTATGTTTGAAAAAGTTACAGAACCCTAAACTGTGGAATAAGGAATAATTCAATTCTTATAATCACTTTTTAAATGGAATTTGCAAAAAATATTCAAATTTCATCAAATATACAATGTTCACCACTGTCCTAGATACAAATCAGTACCATAACATGACATCTCATGTAAGCTAACATCAAGTTGATCTGAGCGTCAGGTCGAATCAATTAAACCGGTATCCGATAATACCCCGTTTGAATTGCTATTCGAATGTGATTCAAATCAACTCTAAACCTAATACATGTTGAAAATAATAACTTATCACCTTGCATTCTCATGCCATGCTCATGCATCATTTTGAGTGCATATGATTGTTATTGAATGTTGCCATTCATTTCGGTAGGCTCCGCACCCCCGGATTCCACCGAATATCCGTCTGACGGATATCGTTCCTCCTCTGAGCAACAAGGCAAGCAACCCTTTTGATCATCCCGATAATTCCCATGTTCTTGCTCCTGCACTTATTATTGCATTAGGATCAAATGCTTCAACTGCTTTTGCCACGTTAGTTGAACCCACTTCCTTTGCATGACCTAACCTTGTCACAGTAAATAGCTAAACCTTGCAACCTAGCATACCTGGTAGTTGCTTGAGCTGTGATGTGCCTTATCCTGCTTTGCATGCTATGCTTAGAGTTGTGTATGGTCTGTCATCTGGGAGATGAACAGAATTGTGGAATGTGTTTGGTGAGCAAAGTTTGTGTGTTGAACTTGAGTTGGTAAAGGTACCGGTGAAAGGCCGTGTAGGAGTACATGGCGGGTTGTTTCATTGGAACCGTCCTTAGGAACTGAGTTCCGTGTATGTAATCCAAGACTAGATACTACCACATGCTGGGCCCTGAAATATGACCCCGCTCGGCCTATTAATCGCGTAGTACTCGGTCCAGGAGTTGCAAGTAGTTTCTGTTGTTTATAGTAATGCTGGAGGCCGTGCATGGTGCTCACCTGAGAGGTGGGCCGTGATGCGGTAGGTAGTGGCACGGTGTACCAAGTGGCACCCGGATGGTGGGCTTGGGAACCCTGCGCACATCGTTTGAGGCCGTGTCGGAAACCTCGGCCGGACTTCCGTACGGGTTAATCTCAGATAGGCGATAAACCTGGACTAGGTACTAGTGTGGTTAACGGTCGTGGCCGACTCCCTCGCTGGGCTTCCGCTTGAAGGTTGCCGAGGTGCATGACGTGCACATGGCGATAAGTGGCGAGAGCATGTGTGACGAAGTACACCCCTGCAGGGTTATGATCTATTCGAATAGCCGCGTTCGCGGATATGGACTACTTGTAGACATATGTTGTTCATAGATAACTTCAATGGCTACTCATAAAATTGCCAAGATAAGCGTGAGTGTCGTGGACGGCATTTCCGTATGGAGACGGAATGATTCCACGATAGTGTATTGTTGTGGTGTTAGTGGACTCGTGTGCGAGATATCAAGTTGTCAAAACTAATTTAAAAATGCAAGTTGTCTAGCCACGAGTCAAATGCTGGCTTCCCGCATGAAACCCCACAATACCTTTTGATACCTTGCATGAGTAGTTAGTCATCCTAAAGTCTTGCTGAGTAGCTTCGTACTCATGTTTGCTTAATAAATGTTGCAGAGGTTGCTAATGACCCTAGTGGAGGGTTCTTCGTAGACATCGACTCTGTAGTTTAGTCAGGCCATGTGCCTTCTAGTTGTCCTGTCTATACACAGACAGTTTAAAACTCTTACGCTGGCTTGTAATTGTATGACTGCTATTATGGGTCGTGAGACCCTTAATGTGTAATATTATGTGTGTGGCTCTTCCGAGCCTCTTAAATAAAGGTTGTATGTTTATGGTTATGTTGTGATGCCATCGATGTATCTATACATATCAGTATGCCATGCGTACGTGTGTCGTACTTGATATGTATGGGGTTCAATTATTTAGTCGTGATCTTTAGTAGCACTCCTTACAAGGAAATGCCCCTTTGTGATCCAACGAGCCTTGGTAGTTCGCTACTGCTCCGGACACATTGGTTGACCGGCATGTGTCCTTCTTAGCTGCTGTGTCTGTCCCCTTTGGGGAAATGTCACGCGATGTAATGGAGTCCTTGTAGCTTGCTACGATTCGTCTACAGTCGCTGGTGACCGACACCTGCTTTGTTGGGTCATGTATGCCTGTCCTTGTGCGGTACTGCCGCTTTGGTTTACGACTAGACATGTCGATCCGGGTTCTTTGACATTGGAATGCTAGCAACACTATTGCATACGTGAGTCAAAAGACGCAAACGATCCCGGCTAAGGTAAGGTTGGAGCCGTGGAGTTAACCGTGCGTGAAACCGCAAAGAGATGCGATGTCACTACTGGAATCTGCTGGTTTGCCGACAGCCAGAGCTGACGGCAAAGGACAGTTTAACTGATGGCAAAGGCTTTGCCGTCAGTGAGCTGTCGGCAAAGGTGTCGGCCAAGATTTTATCGGCAATCACCTTCTTTGCCGACAGCCGGAGCTCCACCGACGGCAAAGACTTTGCCATCAGCCATGTGGCACGGGCTGACGGCAAAGAGGAGTGGCGGCAACGGCGCAGGCCGAGCTCCGTTAGAAGGTTAACGGCATGCTTTGCCCACAGCCGTAGCAAAGCTGACGGCAAAGCCTCCCCTCTTTGCCCACAGCCGTAGCAGAGCTGACGGCAAAGCCCAAACACGTGGGTCCCCGTGGCCGTCTCTTTGCCGACAGCTAGAGCCCAGCTGACGGCAAAGCCTACCCCTGAGTCCCCTTGGCCGCCTCTTTGCCGACAGCTTTGTCCCAGCTGACGGCAAAGCCGAAAAATTGTGATGCCCAGAGTTGCCAGAATGCACAGGCTGCCGCCATGTGTCCTCTTTGCCGACAGCCCACCGATGGCAAAGGCTTTGCAGTCAGTGAGCTGTCGGCAAAGACCCTCCTTGCTTTTTTTCCATATTTGTTTTCTGTTAAATCCCTGCATTTGCAAAACATAGATAGAAACAGCAACATATATATATTGAATCTGCCCCTAAACAGCACCACAAGTGCATCACAAAGTACGGACAACACAACACAAGTGCAAACAACACGAATATATGTCATTAAAGTGCAAACAAGATCACAAAGCATTACAAAGCATCACAAGTGCATCCACAAATACAATTGCATTACAAAGTTCATCTAGGACTACACAAGTGCATTAAAAAGTCTCAAGCATCCATCCATATGCCATGCTGCTTTATCAAAATCTGCATAATGAGAAAGAATTTAGAAGAAGAATACAATAAGAAAGAAGTTACCTAAATTAAGCTAAGCAATTAGAAGAAGAAGTGGAAGAAGAAGAAGAAGAACAAGAAGAAGAAGTGGAAGAAGTGGAAGAAGAAGAAGAAGAAGATAGAGAAAAAGAAAGAAGAGAAGTTATCTTTTTCTCCTCTTTCTTCTTCTCTTATTTCTTCATCTCTTGTTTGTTCTTCTCTTCTGGTTTCTTTTAAAACTTTCTAAACTAATTATGTCATTTTTGAGCGCTAATATCAACTAGAATTTACTAAGCTAACTAAACCATGGCTAATATCAACTAGAATTTACTAAGCTAATTAAAGCCTGGCATAATCTAAGTTGATCTAAACAATAAGAAGAATATGAAGGAGAGGAATAACTTACCAAATACCAGGAAACGAAGGAGAAGCTGCATCTCCGTTGGTCGCTGGATTGCTAGGGCTCTCACCAGGAGAAGCAAAGGGATCGTGGGATTCAACTCTTGAATGATGCTGCAACAAGGCAAGAGTTAAAATATGTGGTTAGCACGGCAACAGACAATGGTATAAGACCGTGCAAGGTCGGTCATTGAAAGGGAACTCACCGTTCCCACCGGAGAAGGCATCGGCGGAGGGGGCGGCAAACCTTGCTTCTCACACATAGCCTGCAAATTAGTTTTCGAGGAGTCAAAGAAATAGCCTTGTTGCGTCTCACACATGGCCCTGCTTCTCACACAACTGACTTACCGCAACGAAGTCGTGCATGGCCTTCGCATGGGCATTATTGCGTGCCCTCTCCTCGTCAAGCAACCTTTGCGTATTCCGGTCCCTCTCCTCCAACAAGAGCCTGGTGGCCTCCCTCTCCTTCATAAGTGCGGCCTGCAACCACTCCTCAAAAGGAATTTTCATCATCCATCCAGGGACAAAAGAACGAAAGAACTAATGAAGAAAACTAACCTCGATGGCAAGATTAACTGGCCTCGCGCGTTGCCGTATTGCAGGAGCGGAGCTCGTTTGCCTCGACTTGATCTGAGATAGAGTCTCAGTGATAGGGATGAAGCCATCACACATGGCCAGCGTGCCATGACTCTTACTGCCAACAGAGATCATTAACGCCTCTGGATCGATAGGATTCTGGCTCGGGTCAAAGTCAGGCCCGTGCAGCTGTTTGACCACCTCAGAATAAGACGTCATCTTGCTGTAGGCGGACAGGCTTGTGTACGCCGACAGCCCGTCCCCCTCAGAATATGCCTTCGCCGTCTTGTACGAGCCCTTATGGGCCATGCTAAACACGGCGTATCCCTCAAGCTTGGGCTGGTTATTGTGTTTGGCCTACACGAAAAGACAAAGAATTAGTACAACAAAAATCATGAAGGAACGAATTACTGATGAAACAAAACAAGGCACACATACCCATTTTTTGGCGTATTGCTTGATGTTGGCATTGCCTTGGTGGTGTGGCACACCAACCAGTTGGGCACGACGGTCCTTGGCCATAGTGTGGGTGCTCAACCAAGCCTCTGTGCACCACCTGTCCACTATCATCTCCCAACAATCCATCTTATCGGCCAACCATCTCGGGGGCACCTATGAATGTAAGTTAATGAAGAATGAAACTAAGTATTATAACTAAATAGACCTAACTAGCCCTAAGAATTGATCTTTGGAATGTACATACCTCCATGTACTCGGTCTTATCAAGGAAAATCTTTCGACATTCAGTCTTTGTCTTCGGCTCCCCTTGCTTGGCGTACCAATCTCGAACAGCCTGAACACGCATTTCGTGCCTCGTGTTATTCAATAAACTCTTGCACTCTTTCACGAGGTTCTTCTTGGCCGCCTCCTCCGTCCCCTCCTCGACCCTAAAGTGACTCTGCAATTATGCCAAATAGATGCACAGATGAATAGTGAAATGATTTGGAAGGAAATAACAATATATAACATTGTATACTTACCCAAAAATCAGCCAACACCTTGTCGGCCACGCTCACGCAAACAACACCATTGACATGTGTGTTTTCTGGGAGCAGAGCGGCTTGGTAGTGCTCCCAGTTGAGTCCTGGCTCGGGAACCATACCCTCACCGGGCAACTGCACTATCCCGGGGAAGTGCTCCCTAAGTAAAGCACCAAGGAGGCAGTTTGGATTCCGGGTATTCTGCGGGTAATCCCACCCCCTACATAATGATAAGGCAAAGACATTAGCTACTTGGTGAAATATAATGATATAAGGTACACAATATATATCAACTTACTTCTCTCCTTCTGGCTTAATTAATGGCTTGTGCTGCAAATCCAATCGGTCCGGAACTCGTGTCATACCACGTTGGTAGACCGACTTGCTGGCAGCCCCCTCAGCCTCCGCCTCAGCACCCTCCGCCTCAGCCAACGCCTCAGCACCCTCCGCCTCAGCACCCTCCGCCTCAGCCTCCTCCTCAGCACCCTCACCCTCCCCCTCAGCCTCCGCCTCAGCCCCCTGCATCGGTGTCTCCTCCTGGACGGTAGGATCCCGCACCGGCAACACCCTCGTCTGCAAGGATGAAGTGGCCGAGGGTGGTGGCGACTGGCTCCTATCATGCAGCCTCCCTCTCCCACGACCACGTCCTCTGCCTCTCTTCTTTCCTACGCCTCTCCCACGGGGCTCCTCGGCAAAGCTCTACAACAAAGTTTTCCGTAGCTGCCCAGGTGCTATCCTCAACTTATCCCCGCCTGCCATGTCTCACCACCTGTAACGATAAATAGTTAAATAATTAGTACAAATTCAAGGACAATAATTAAGTGAACAATAATAAATACATGAATAATTCAACTAATAATTGAATAATTAAACAACAATGTTTGGATGCATACTAAGTACTAATAGTTTGGATCATCTGTCTCTTCTCCATGGTCAATTGAAGCAAAATCATCATCAGTATCACACGTGTCGTCATGACTGATATCATCATCGGGTTCAAGGACATCATGTGGAAGGCCTTTTTGTAACCGATCAAGCATTGATAGCTCATCGGCATTGGTAATTTCTTCTACTTCCACTTCTTCCTCATCATCACGTGAGTCTTGTTCCTCCGTGTTCAGGGTGGACGTAGAGCAGTTTCGGGTACGACGTCTGACACCACGTGATTCTTGGAAAAATTATCCATCATATGTTATTGGGTCAATTTGAGGTTCATAATCGTCTTCATTTGGGGGAGGTGGTCTAAGATGTGGCGGCACATCGAACACGACATACCAACCTTCTAGGTTCTTAACACTTTGACGACAGTATGGCAGATAGAAAACTTGGGTGCCCTGTTGAGCCACAATATAGACATCGGCACCGCTTAACTACCTGTCTTGTCGAATTTCGACAATCCCAAGATGTTCATGAGTCCGTCTTGTCTTAGTAGGATCGAACCAATGACATTTGAACACAACAACGTTCGGAGGATTTTCACCATAATAATGAAGTTCGTAGACTTCTTCAAGTCTTCCATAATACTCGACACCTCCCTCGCCTATAGCACAGACACCGGAATTGTTTGTTTTTCGACCGGGCATTGAAAGCTCTTTGCTAGCAGTACGAAAGCGATACCCGTTGATGTCATACTTCTGAAATGTACGGACCTTAAAGTCAAAACCATTAGCTATTTGTCTCAATTCATCGTCGACTTGCTCATCTAAATTAGCCTAGAAGTTAAGAAAAGATAGAGTTTGGTGTGTTACTCATGAGTAATAGCAACAAAGGAAATCACTTATTATATATAAGGGAGGTACCGTTTTTTTGAACCAAGAGATGAAACCGGGATAGCCGCCTCCTGTCTTTTCAAGAAGTTCATACTCGAGAATGGATTCTTTCTCGATTGCAACACCATTCGAGAATTGTTCGACGTATCGACTGTATCAATTAATAATAGTTGTTAGACACAAAACTTGTTAAAAGTTGCGAAACAATGTACAGAGCGCTTACTCGACGTATGGCCGAACTTCTGTAAAATTGTTCAATATATACATCGTTAGTGTGCGCCACTCCTCGACGCACATCAACTTTGGTTTTACCACACCAGAAGGTGCGAGCTTCCCTTTGAAAAGGCTGAGACTGGATTCACGTCGTTTGGGGTCGCCCAGATTGTACCGAGGCTTTGGATTATGCAAGCTGTGCATAGTGGCATCATAGTGTGCTGTTACGAAATTTGCCTCCTCCTCGGTAATGAACGCCTCGGCCATCGATGCTTCAATTCTACGTTTATTTTTACATTTTCCTCGAAGTGTCTTCTGCATTCTTTCAGTTGCGTAGCACCAACGATTTTGCACAGGGCCACCCAATCTTGCCTCGGTTGGGAGATGCAAAATCATGTGTTGCATCGGATTAAAGAAGCTCGGTGGAAAAATCTTCTCTAACTTGCAGAGCAACTCAGGCGCCAACTCTTCCATGTCATCGATCAAGGCACGCGACAACTCTTTAGCACAAAGAACACGGAAGAAATAGCTCAACTCGGCCAATACTAGCCATTCAGCCTCGGGGATATAGCCACGCAACATCATCGGCATTATCCGCTCAAGCCATATGTGCCAATCATGACTCTTGAGCCCAAAAAATTTCATTTTTTCAATGCTCGCTCCCCTCGCTAGATTCGCAGCATACCCATCGGGGAACAACAACTTTTTTGCACCCACAAGAGGATTTCCCTTATTGCTCCCTTCTCAAGATTGTACCAGGCAGGTGGTTTGGACCAATTTTTTCTTCCTTTCGATTCTCGCATGTTTAGTGATGGCCTATCACACAGAGTCTCCTGGTCAACTCTAGCCTTTGTATTATCTTTGCCCTTATCAGTGCCAAAAAATGTGCCAAGAAGGGCCTCGGCGATATTCTTTTCAGTGTGCATCATGTCAATGTTGTGTGGAAGTAAGAGGTCTTCGAAGTAGGGGAGATCCCAGATGCATGGCTTGTGGGTCCAGGCGTGTTCCTCATTATAACCCAAGAAATACCCTAGACGGTTTGGATCAGGCTCCATAGATTTTAACTGTTCATTAATTTGTGCCCCCATCAACGCAGGTGGTGCGGAGTGTTTGACAACTTTACCTTTCATGAAATTCTTCTTGTCTTTTCTGAATGGATGGTCCATAGGCAAGAACTGTCTATGCAAGTCAAAGCAGGAATACTTCCCACCCGCCGGCAACCAATGAAACTTAAGAGCTGCCTTGCATTGTGGGCATGGGAACCTTCCATGCACACACCAGGCAACGAAAAGCGCAAATGCTGGCAGATCATGCAATGAGTATTGGTACCAAACATACATTTGAAAGTTCTCTTTCTTAGCTGCGTCGTATGTGTTGACCCCATTCACCCAAGCTTCTTTCAAGTCATCCATCAGCGGTTGCATGTACACACTCATATTCTTCCCCGGGTATTTTGGCCCTGGAACTATCAACGTCAGAAATATGTGCTTTCTTTGCATAATGGATGATGGTGGAAGATTGAGGGGAATGACAAATACAGGCCAGCAACTATATTGGGTAGCCGTCATACCAAAAGGATAGAACCCATCGAGGCTGATGGCGATTCGACAATTCCTTGGTTCTTTAGCTTTTTCCTTATGTATACTATCGAATGCCTTCCATGCGTCACCATCTGAAGGGTGTACCAACATCGGAACTCCGTGTTCATCTAATTCTTTCCTAATTCCATGTTTGTGCCATGTCATCTGTTTTGCTGTTTCTTCGAGCATGTAAAGTCGTTGAAGTCTTGGTAGGATCGGCAGATACCGTAGGACACTCACGGGGATTTTTCTCTGCTTCTTCTCACCTTCACCGTTTTCTACCTCAACATATCTGGAGGACTTGCAAAATGGACAATATGTTTCCTCTGCATACTCTTTCCTAAATAAGGCACATCCCTTCTCACAAGCATGTATCTGCTCATACGTCATCTTGAGTGCACTAAGGATTTTGTTTGACTCATATAGGTTTGAAGGCATAATATGACCTTCTGGTAGAAAGCACCCAAATAGGGTCATCACTGAGTCAAACAGATCTCTTCCAATGTTGAACTGGGCTTTCAGAGCCATTACTTGTGCGATGGCATCTAGCTAAGAAATCTTAGTGTGCTCGTGAAGAGGACGTTTTGAAGACTCCAACATGGCATAGAAGGCTTTCGCGGATTCCTCCATCTCTTCGTCCTTGTTCCGAGCATCATCAAAGTCATTCACCATGTCTTCAATCCCTGTACCATGATCATCGGTGCGCCGACGCAACACCTCGTCTCTGTTACGTTGGGCCGACTCACCATGAAATGTCCACAAGGTATAGCCGGGAGTAAAACCACGCATCTGCAGGTGTTTACCCATTACATCCTTTGTCTGTCGCGAATAATTCTTGCACTTAGTGCAGGGGCACCATGTTTTTGGCTGGCCTTTAGAAAACGTCGTTTCCACGAATTCATAGGTTTTGCTCAACCATTCATCGGTCATATCTCTCTGACTATGGTGACTGGTGTACATCCATTCACGATCAGTCATTCTGGCAAGCTAGCTACATAGTATCCACATATAAAACAATATAAAATATCAATTCATCAAGTATGTTAAATTAATTATGGCCATTTTTTAATCATGGTTAATACATTGGGATGCACGGCATGCACACCTACCAGCTACTAGGTAAAGATGGGTCCTAATCCCACCCGAGTATGTGTAGATTGGGTCATTTCCCACTGCTCTGCTCCCGACCCAACGCAAAATTTCGGCAGCACCTCCCCGCTGTTCTCCTGATACACGTCTCGGCAACTAACCGAGAGGATGTGTACCCGGAGAACAACAAGGAGGAGCTGTCGAAACTCTGCATGGGATCCGGAGCAAAGCGTGGGAAACGACCCAATCTACACATACCCGGGCTGTCCATGGATAACGTTGGACAATTCGAAAGAATCACCGTTATAAATATGCAAATGCATGCATATTTATGACAGGAACCCTTTCGAGCGGGAGACGCGTATTGGTTACTCAACACCTTTGCATTTTAATACTAAAAATACCTAGCTAGATAGTGTCATCAGCACGAAGGCCGGAACAGAGCAAAATAAAGGGGGTGGAGGAGGAGTTAACAAATGTGCTCACTTTCAAATGCAGGGGAGGTCGTCGAAAACCAATCCCTCGCGGAGAAGCTACTGCACATTTAAATGCACTCAATGAACACAAATACGCACTCGCGCTAATTAAGCTAACCAATTCGAAAGAAATTAGGAGCCGTTAATCTGGTGGGACCAAGTTATTACGGTGTAGATTACTCTATATAATATGAAGTTTGCAATATATATTATGTTATTTTTATACTATGGAAATACCAGATATTTCCAATTCAATCTCTCACATGTCCGTTTTTGTCAGTTACGCATCCCTCACGTATCTCTATCTCAAAAAATAATATCTCTAACGTATCTCTCTCTCTTAACATATAGTCCAAGTTTTTTACAACTGCACCACGTTCTACATCAAACATAGTCCAGCCAGTACAATAGCGCCTTCTCTCTCCTGGAAACAAATATAGGCTGCTCTGATCCTCCGCCTCACGCACTCCTCTCCAGCACACATTTTATCCTAGGCCGGCTGTCACCTTGGGATAGGGAAAGATTGATCCAGGTTTGATCTACTTATAATTTTATCCTTGCTTTTATTCCTATTTAGATGATTAGATCACACTTCATAATGCATGGATGCGAATTTCGGCAATTCGATCATTGATGCGTTGTGCTCTACTATGATGCAGATCATATATGCGACATGTGAGCATGTACGCTGGATAGGCTCTCAAAGCTAATTATTTCTTCATCTCAGTAGTACCAGGAAACAAAATTAATTACCTTCTACTCTCTGAATTTGTTCCCCTCTCAGTCAATCTTCTCTGTTTTGCCACGGCCATAGCTTTTACATAATGTATAGTAGTGCAGGCGAGTATAATATGGAACGACGAGCTCATCCTTCACATTAAAAACCTTGATTTTAATTAACTATTATCTCAATCAATCTAAAACTTCCCATATATTAGCTTACAAAAAACTTTTGATTTATTCTCATATATTTTGATTTTAATTAACTATTATCTCAATCAATCTAAACCTACGTTAACTGTCCCGATTTAATATACCGATTTTGGTATACAGAACATAGTAAGAACAAACTCTAACCTGAGATTTTGTACTTCAAAACAAAATCTAACCTAACTTCATGTATTCTGTTTCCCTGCATATTCACGTACAAGTATTATACCGAACCTGGCGCGGACGGACCGGCGGGAGGGAGAGGCGGGGGCCGCGGAGGAGGGGAGGAGGAGGGGACTCCGGCGGCGTCGGGCGGGGGGGCGGCGGGGGCCGGGGCCGGCGGCGCCTCGTCGTCCGGCGGCTGGCGGCGGGCCGGAGGGGGCGGCGCAGGGCCCGAGCCGGAGGGGGCGGCGTTGGGCGGGGGGCGGAGGGGGCCGGGGCAGGCGGCGCCTCGTCGTCCGGCGGCTGGCGGCGGGCCGGAGGGGGCAGCGCAGGGAGGCGCGGGGCGGGGCGGGCGAGGGGCGGCGCAGGGCGGGGCGGCCGCGGGGCGGCGCAGGGCGGGGCGGACGAGGGGCGGCGCGGGGCGGCGAGGGGCGGGCGAGGGGCGGCGTGGGAGAGCAGGGCGCGCGTACACGGGACGGTGAGAGAGAGAAGGCGCGGTGAGAGAGAGAAGGCACGGGGGGATAAGGCAGGTGTATGGGGTTAGCCTCTTTGCCCTCAGCCAGCTGTCGGCAAAGACAGCCATTAGTCTTTGCCCTCAGCTGGCTGTCGGCAAAGAAGGCCCCCGATTTTTTTTTTCCTGGCCGAGGCGGCGACTGGGTTAACCCCTATGCCGTCAGCCTTCCTATGCCGACCGCTTTTTTGTCCTTTGCCGTCAGCTGGCTACCGGCTTAGATAAAGCGGACGGCATATATTTTATTTGCCGTCACCCACTCCTATGCCGTCAGCTTGTATTTTGCCTGAGGGCAAAGTCTCTTTGCCGTCAGCCCCGTAAAATTGCTGACGGCAAAGCTTAAAGCTGTCGGCAAACTAGCAGATTCCAGTAGTGTGTGTTACAGGCTGGATAACTATGGCTTAGGATCGGGGTCCCGACATGGAGGTTGCAAGAAAAACAAGGAGAAGATGGTCACATTAACTAGGCATATCAATGAGCTGTGGAGAAGCTCATCAATAGATATCAATGTGAATGAGTAGATATTGCCATACAAATGATGCACTAGAGCTAAGAGTATGTGAAAGCTCTTAAAGAAAACTTGTGGGTGTGCATCCAACTTGCTTGCTCATGAAGACCTAAGGCAATTTTGAGGAAGCCTATCATTGGAATATACAAGCCAAGTTATATAATGAAAATTTCCCAGTAGCTATATGGTGGTGACAAAATGAGAGAGTCTCAATCATCAAGATCAAGGTGCTTAATATGCACAAGTGTGGAAAGGTGGTAGCATTGTCCCTTCTCTCTTTTTCTCTCATCATTTTTTTGTGTGGGCTCTTTGGCCTCTCTTTTTTGGTGGGCATCTTTGGCCTTTATTATTTCCTCACATGGGACAATGCTCCATCAATGATGATCATCACACTTTCAACTCAAAACTTAGAGGAACGATGACTTTATATGGAATGCCTCTCGTAGTGTACCGTGACAATGATCTAGCATGGCATAGACATTAATGGAAACATCATGCTAGCTATCTTACGATCATGCAATGGCAATGTAGAAGTGGTGGCACATGTCATGGTGGTAATTGCATGGCAATATATCTCGGAATGACTTTGAAAAAGCCATAGTATGTAGGTACGGTGGTTGTTTTGAGGGAAGCTAATGGTGGGTTTTTGTGCACCGGCAAAAGTTGCACGGCACTAAGAAGGTAGTGATGGTGGAAGGTGAAAGTGCATCTAAACCATGGACTCAACATTAGTCATGAAGAACTCATATACTTGTTGCAAAAGTTTTATTAGTAATCGATACAAAGCATTCAATGCATACTCCTAGGGGAAGGGTTGGCAGGTATAAACCATCGCGCGATCCCGACCGCCACGCAAAGGATGATAATCAATATACTAATCATGCTAAGATTTCATCATATAGAGGTTCACCATACGTGCATGCTACGGGAATCACTAACTTCAACACAAGTATTTCTAGATCCGCAACACCTTACTAGCATGACTTCAATATTACCAAAACCACAACTCAAAACTAATTGAGATGAATCAAACTTCTCTAACTATTCAATGCACATGAAGGTGGAAGTTTTCGTATCCCTTTGGATAACTACCCCTTTTGAGACTACTTTCAAAGCATAGATCAACTACCAAGCCACGCACCGCTGTTCTCTAAAAGATATAAGTGAAGCACATAGAGCAAAAGTATCTAGCTCAAAAGATATAAGTGAAGCACATGTGAGCTGAATTGTCTACCAAAGGATATAAGTGAAGCTCGACAAAATCACGGTGAGTGCATGTATCTCTCTCTAGGTGTGCAGCAAGGATGATTGTGACACTACAAAAATAAAATACTCCTATGATACAAGACGCTCCAAGCAAAACACATAACATGTGGTGAATAAAAATATAGCCCCAAGTAACGTTACCGATGGATTGAAGACGAGAGAGGGGATGCCTTCCAGGGGCATCCCCAAGCTTAGGCTTTTACAGCATCCTTGAATCAATTGGGGTGCCTTGGGCTTCCCCAAGCTTGAGCTCTTGCCACTCTTTATCTTTTTGTCCATAAGAACTTCACCCAAAACTTGAAAACTTCACAACACGAAACTTAAACAGAAACTCGTGATAACATTAGTATAAGAAAGAAAACCACCACTTCCTTAGGTACTGTAGCAAACTTAAATTCTACTTATGCTTATGTTGGGTTACTGTATTTGCAATCTTCCATGGCTAATACCCCCCCGATACTATCCATAGTTTCATCAAAATAAGCAACCAACACAACAAAAACAGAATCTGTTAACAGCAGACCAATCTGTAGCAATCTGTACACTTCGTATACTTCTGGTACTTCAGAAATTCTGAAACATTAAGACAGTCTGAAGAATTTGAGTAGCAATCAGCAGCAAAAAGAATCAACTCAAAAGCACTTACAAAAAAAAAATCTTTCCGTGAGCAGAAAGTTTCTGTCTTTTCCAGCATGACCAAACGATCATCCCCAAGACTAATCATAATGGTTTTGCTTGGCACAAACGCAAAAAGAAACACAAAAAACACAATCATAACAGAATTATGAAAGTGTGGAAAACACAAAACAGAAAGAAAAAGGATAGATTCGTTTGGTTGCCTCCCAACAAGCGGTATTGTTTAACGCCCTTAGCTAGGCATTGATAATTCAATGATGCTCACACAAAAGACAAGAATTGAAGCACAACGAGAGCATCATAAGGCATGTGAAAATCACATCTAAGTCTATCATACTTCATATGCATAGGCATTATATAGGAAAACAAATTGGCAAGACAATCAATAGTTGCCATATGCAAGGAAGAAGAAAGAGACAATAGCAATCTCCACATAACAAGAGGTAATTTAGTGATATGAAAGTTTCTAACACCATATTTTCCTCTCTCATAATAATTACATGTGGGATCATATTCGAAGTCAACAATGTAACTATCACAAAGGATATTCTTTTCATGATCCACATGCATGCAAAGTTGACGCTCTTCAAAAATAGTGGGATTGTCATCAACCAAAGTCATGACTTCTCCAATCCCACTTTCAGTATTGTTGCAAATATCATAATCATCATGAGGCTTGAACAAATTTTCAAGATCATAAGAAAGATCATCACCCCAATCATGATTATTGCAACAACTAGGGGACATAGCAAAACTAGCATCCCCAAGCTTAGGGTTTTGCATATTTTTAGCATGATTGACACTAATAGGTTTTATAGTCAAACCATTGCAATCATGCTTTTCATTCAAGGAGCCCTCGTGAATCACTTCATAAGTTTCTTCATCACGATTTTCAGATTCACGCATCTCAAGGAAAACTCCATAAAGATAGCCAAGTGTACTCAATTCACTAGCAATTGGTTCCACATAAGTGGATCTCTTAAAGAGATTAGCAAGTGGATGAGGATCCATATCACTAGATTTTTAGCAAGCGAAGATGTAAGCATATTGAAGGGACATGGCACACAAGCGAACAAAGAGCAAGCGAGGAAAAAGGGCGAACAAAAAGGCAAACGAAAAAGGCAAAGGAGAAAGGCAAATGAAAACGGCAAATGTGAAGTGGGGGAGAGGAAAACGAGAGGCAACTCGCAAAAAAGGTAAATGCAAGAGATGAGTTTGTGAGACCTACTTGGATAGATCTCAACTTCCTCGGCAACGGCGCCAGAAATACTTCTGCTACTGCAACGAAAGACCTTTCAACGGCGCCAGAAACGTGCTGACGGGAGACTGTTCTTGTCTTGATACCTCTCAGCAACGGCACCAGGAATCCTTCTGCTATGGCTACGCCTTAAGGGACTTCCTTGGCAAATATGCAAATGATCTCCCCCATGGCCTTGGAGCCTTGCGTTGGTGTTCCCTCAAAGCGGAAAGGGTGATGTAGCGCTGCGGTGGTAAGTATTTCCCTCAGTTTGAGAACCAAGGTATCGATCCAGTGAAGGAGTATCTCAAGTGCGTGCACAAACACAAAAAGCTTGCTCCCAACGCTATGAAGGGATTGTCAATCCCTTATAGATTGTTCGACAAGTGAGAACTTAAAGCAACAAAGTAAAAAAGCAAAGTAAAGGCGAAAGTGGAAACGATAGGTGTGAATAGACCCGGGGGCCGTAGTGTTCACTAGTGGATTCTCTCATGAAAGCAAGTAGACGGTGGGTGAACAAATTACTGTCGAGCAATTGATAGAACCGCGCAAAGTCGTGACATCATCTATGGCAATGATTATATCTATAGGCATCACGTCCAAAACAAGTAGACCGATACTTTCTGCATCTACTACTATTACTCCGCACATCGACCGCTATCCAGCATGCATCTAGTGTATTAAGTCCAAAAGAACAGAGTAACGCCTTAAGCAAGATGAGATGATGTAGATGGACAATCTCATATCTACGACAAAGCCCACCTTGTTACGCTTGATGGAAACTACATGATGTGTGCCTTGCTGCCCCTACTGTCACTGGGAAAGGTCACCACACAGTAAGAACCCAAAAGCAAGCACTTTTCCCATTGCAAGAATCATAGATCTAGTTGGCCAAACAAAACCCAAGACTCGAAGAGACTTACAAGGATATCAAATCATGCATATAAGAAATCAGCAAAGACTCAAATATATATCATAGATAATCTGATCACAAATCCACAATTCATCGGATCTCGACAAACACACCGCCAAAAAGGATTACATCGGATAGATCTCCATGAAGATCATGGAGAACTTTGTATTGAAGATCCAAGAGAGAGAAGAAGCCATCTAGCTACTAACTATGGACCCGTAGGTCTGAAGTGAACTACTCACGAGTCATTGGAGGGGCGATGATGTTGATGTTGATGTAGAAGCACTCCAACTCCAAAGTCCCCTCCGACACGGCACCGAGAAGGGTCTCTAGATGAGATCTCGCGAAAACGAAAGCTTGCGGCGGCGGAAAAGTGTTTTCGTGGATTCCCTGATTTTTTCTGTATTTTAGGGAATATATAGGCGAAGGAGCTAGGTCAGGGGGCACCACAGAGGCCACAAGCCCGCTAGCCGCCGCCCCCTGGTGGCGGCTAGGGGGCTTGTGGGCTCCCTGTAGCTCTCCTGGCTTGGCCCACAAGCCCCCTGATCTTCTTCCGTTTGGGAAAATTTTATTTCGGGGATTTTATTCCGTATGGACTCCGTTCCAAAATCAGATCTGAAAAGAGCCAAAAACACAGAAAAAATAGGAACTGGCACTTGGCACTGAATTAATAAGTTAGGCCCAAAAAAGATATAAAAGGTACATAAAACATCCAAAGATGACAAGATAACAGCATGAAACCATCAAAAATTATAGATACGTTTGAGACGTATGAGTTGTCAATAAAATTTGACAAGAAACGAGAAGGTATCTCATTACGGCGTTTGCGGCCGGGTGTTTTTTCAGGCAAACCCGCCCTTAGATCACCTGAGGAGCTACGGGTGTGGCATTTTTGAGTATATAAAGCCTTCTTCGAAAGGAAGTTAGGAATCAAGTGAGCATCTGGGTGATTCATAGGGACTTTCCAACAACCCATCTTTGAGGTCTTTCCAAGGAAATATTTGCGTCAGAAGATATGGAAATTACCTCAGCCTCGTCAGCATCACTTTTCGTGTAATCTCCCTGGAAATTAAGCAAATGGTTAGAACAAATATATGATGCAACAAAGGGGATGGACTAGGTATTTACCTTAGACACATCTTCATTGTGTGGTGACTCGCCCACCATGGACGACTCGCCCGCGCCCGATTTGCCTTTCTTCTTCTTAGCGAGGGTCTTCACCCTTTTTACGGGCGGCTTTACAATCTTATGTTTCCATAAGGGTGTGTTTTTCTATGAAAAGGGGAAGTTAGTTCTACCAAAGAGCAAAAGAAGGTATCAAATAAAACAGATAAGAGGTGAATTTATCTACCTCAGGAGCAGGATTGGCGATGCGGAATGGTTTGAGACCAATTTTGTAACAAGCCTCTTTGGGTTCACCACATAACTTCTTCACGAGACTGTTTATTTCTTCATAGTCAAGCATGACATTTGTGAAACGCTGAGCATTATTCAAATTGCCGTCATAATGACACATCAGACCGTCATGGCGACTTAGGGGCATGATGTGCCATTCAACCCAGCATCGGATAAAGTCGATTCCAGTCAAACCCTTGGGGCTCGAAGCCCTCAGCAGGGGCCAAACAGATTTGTGGGCGGCTTGTTCCTCTTGAGTCAGAGACCCGGAGAGTTGGGAGTCCATTGGAAGACGATCTTCTCTGTAACCTAGTACGAGATTTTCTTGATCTGGAGCAGTGTTTTTGCAGTAGAACCAGGTTTTTCCCCAGCCTTTGGGATGGCTGGGTAAGGCGGTAGCAGGGAAGCCGGTTTCACGCCGCCTTTGTATAGTGACTCCGCCAAGTTCTAAGCTAGGGCCATCATCCCATTCTGTTTGGCAATTTAAATAGAAAAAATCCCTAAACAAGGAAATGGTGGGTTCTATTCCTAAGTATACTTCACAAAAAGCTTTGAACTGGCATAGGTTACTGATTGAATTAGGGCCTAAATCTTGGGGTGAAGATTGAAAAAACTGAGGGCGTCTCGGAAGAATTTTGAGCGAGGAGGAGAAAAGCCTCGCTCTAAATGGTCTGCAAAGACTACTACTTCCCCTTCGGCGGGTTGAGGTCATACTTCTCTGGTAGGAGCTCTCCATCCAATCACTTCTTTAGGGGACAAGATTTCCATTGACACAAATCGTTGCAAGGTGGCTTTGTCAATATCAGAAGGTAACCAGTCACATTTTGATGGCTTTGACATAATGTTCAGAGTCGGAAAGAGGCCAACTACATGGATATAAATGGCGAGTTATTCTAATGATTAGCAAGAAAGGAGATCATAATATTTTGAGCCACCTAAGAATGAGGAGGCGCATGATGATGGCGAGTCATGAAAAAGGCTAATCCGGTTTAATAATAAGCTACTACTGGGTCATGAAAAGACTACGAAGATTGAATTCTACTAAGTGTTGGAAGAACAGTTTTCTGTCAAAACTACATGGCAGGATGGATCTATCAGCAGTGGAAAAAAGAAAAAATAATGGCTAAAATAAACAGCGAAGCACGGAGGTGGCAACAACTAAATGGCGACGAGGTTCTTGCGGAGATATCAATTAAGCTTGTGCCAGATTCATTTCGCATCCGTTCCACTACCTATTAAGGGAGATTGTTCTGTGATAACCCACAAGTATAGGGGATCAATTGTAGCCTTTATTGATAAGTAGGAGTTGAGGAATTGTCCCTAAGCAATTGACTACGTTACTAGACCGATAGCAAGTTTTATGTGGGAGAGGCCACTTCTAGCATGTCATCCCTTACTTGGAATTCTATGCACTTATGATTGGAACTATTAGCAAGCATCCGCAACTACTAACGTTTATTAAGGTAAAATCCAACCATAGCAATAAGATATATTGGTCCCCCTTCAAACCCGTATGCATCAATTTCTATGCTAGGCTGAAGCTTCTGTCACCCTTGCCCTCCAATACATAGTCCTATCAACATACTACTAACCCTATGGTGTGATCCACACGCGCGCTCATATGATGGGCACCAAAGGATAGCAACATAACCACAAGGGAATTAAACCAATCATAGCAATTCATCAATCACCGATAGGACAACTAAAATCTACTCAGACATCACAGGATGGCAACACATCATTGGAGAATAATATGAAGCATAAAGCACCATGTTCAAGTAGAGGGTATAGCGGGTTGCGGGAGAATGGACCGCTGAATATAGATGGGGGAAGGTGATGGAGGTGTTGGTGAAGATGACGAAGGTGTTGGTTTAGATCGTCGTCACACGATGATGTCACGGGCGGCGTTCCCACGCCGCCGGGAGAGAGGGGGAGAGAGCCCTGATACGTATCAAACGTATCTATAATTTTTAATGGTTTCACGCTGTTATCTTGTCATCTTTGGATGTTTTATGTACCTTTTATATCTTTTTTGGGACTAACTTATTAATTCAGTGCCAGTTCCTGTTTTTTCTGTGTTTTTGACTCTTTTCATATCTGATTTTGGAACAGAGTCTAAATGGAATAAAAACCCCGAAATGATTTTTTCCCAAACGGAAGAAAATCAGGGGGCCTCTGGGCCAAGCTAGGTGGGCTCCAGGGAGCCAAAAAGCTCCCACTCCGCCACCAGTGGGGAGGCGGCGGTGTCAGGGCTTGTGGCCTCCCTGGCTGCCCCCTGACCTAGACCCTTGGCCTATATATTCCCAAATATTCAGCAAAAAACCAAGGGAGCCTCGAAAATACTTTTCCGCCGCCGCAAGCTTCCGTTTCCGCGAGATCTCATCTGGAGACCCTTCTCGGCGCCATGCCGGAGGGGACTTTGGAGTTGGAGGGCTCCTTCATCATCATCATCGCCCCTCCAATGACTCGTGAGTAGTTCACTTCAGACCTACCGGTCCGTAGTTAGTAGCTAGATGGCTTCTTCTCTCTCTCGGATCTTCAATACAAAGTTCTCCATGATCTTCATGGAGATCTATCCCATGTAATCTTCTTTGGCGGTGTGTTTGTCGAGATCTGATGAATTGTGGATTTGTGATCAGATTATCTATGATATATATTTGAGTCTTTGCTGATTTCTTATATGCATGATTTGATATCCTTGTAAGTCTCTCCGAGTCTTGGGTTTTGTTTGGCTAACTAGATCTATGATTCTTGCAATGGGAGAAGTGCTTGGTTTTGGGTTCTACCATGTGGTGACCTTTCCCAGTGACAGTAGTGGCAGCAAGGCACACATCAAGTAGTTGCCATCAAGGGTAACAAGATGGGGTTTTCATCATTGGTTTGAGATTATCCCTCTACATCATGTCATCTTGCTTAAGGCGTTACTCTATTCTTTTGGACTTAGTACACTAGATGCATGTTGGATAGCGGTCGACGTGTGGAGTAATAGTAGTAGATGCAGAAAGTATCGGTCTACTTGTTTTGGACATGATGCCTATAGATATAATCATTGCCATAGATATCGTCATGACTTTGCGCAGTTCTATCAATTGCTCGACAGTAATTTGTTCACCCACCGTCTACTTGCTTTCATGAGAGAAGCCACTAGTAAACACTACGGCCCCCGGGTCTATTCACATCCATCGTTTACACCTCCGCTTTTACTTTGCTTTGTTACTTTGTTGCTTTCAGTTCTCACTTGCCAAACAATCTATAAGGGATTGAAAACCCCTTCATAGCGTTGGGAGCAAGATTTTGTGTTTGTGCAGGATCTTGAGATACTCCTCCACTGGATTGATACCTTTGTTCTCAAACTGAGGGAAATACTTACCACTGCTACGCTACATCACCCTTTCCTCTTCGAGGGAACACCAACGCAAGGCTCCAAGGCCACGGGGGAAATCCTTTGCATACTTGCCGAGGAAGTCCCTTAAGGCGTAGCCGCAGCAGAAAGATCAAGTCAAGTATTCTCCCGTCAACATGCCTATTTCTGGTGCCATTGGAAGGTCTTTTGTTGCAGTAGCAGAAGTATTTCTGGCGACGTTGCCGGGGAGGACAAATCAAGATCTATCCAAGTAGGTCTCACAAACTCTTCTCCTGCATTCACTTTTGTTGCCAGTTGCCTCTCGTTTTCCTGTCCCCCACTTCACATTTGCCGCTTTCATTTGCCTTTTTCCATTCGCCCTTCTTCCGCTCGCTTTATGTTTGCTTGTGTTACCACGTGCCTTCTTTTAGCTTGCATCTTTGCTTGCTAAAAATCCTTTGATATGGATCCTCATCCACTAGCTAGTCTCTTTAAGAGACCCACTTATGTGGAACGAATTGCTAGTGAGTTGAGGGCACTTGACTATTTCTATGGAGTTTTGCTTAAGATGCGTGAATCTCAAAATTGTGAGCAAGAAATTCATGAAGTGATTCACGAGGGCTCCTTGGATGAAAAGCATGATTGCAATGGTTTCACTATATATTCTATTAGTGACAATCATGCTAAAAATATGCAAACCCCTAAGCTTGGGGATGCTAGTTTTGCTATGTCCACTACTTGTTGCAATAACCATGATTGGGGTGATGGTCTTTCTTATGATATTGAGAATTTGTTCAAACCTCATGATGAATATGATATTTGCAACAATACTGAAAGTGGGATTGGAGAAGTCATTACTTTATTTGATTATAATCCCACTATTTTTGAAGAGCGTCAACTTTGCATGCATGTGGGTCATGAAAAGAATATCCTATGGGATAGCTATATTGTTGAATTTGAATATGATCCCACATGTAATTGCTATGAGAGAGGAAAATATTTTGGTAGAAACTTTCATGTTACCAAATCACCTCTCGTGATGTTGAGATTGCTCTTGTCTCTTTCTTCTTCCTTGCATATGGCAACTATTGGTTGTATTGACAATCTGTTTTCCTATAAAATGCCAATGCATAGGAAGTATGTTAGACTTAGATGTGGTTTTCACATGCTTTAGGATGCTCTCATTATGCTTCAATTCTTGTCTTTTGTGGGAGCATCATTGAATGCCTAGCTAAGGGCGTTAAACAAAAGCGCTTGTTGGGTGGCAACCCAACGAATCTATCCTTTTTCTTTCTGTTTTGTGTTTTTCACACTTTCATAATTCTGTTATGATTGTGTTTTTTGTGTTTCTTTTTGTGTTTGTGCCAAGCAAAACCGTTATGATTAGTCTTGGGGATGATCATTTGGTCATACTGGAAAAGACATAAACTTTCTGCTCATGAAAAGACTTTTCATTGTTTTTCTGTAAGAGCTTTTGAGTTCATTCTTTTGCTGCTGATTGCTACGCAAATTCTTCAGACTTTCATAATTTTTCAGAATTTTTGAAGTACCAGAGGTATACGAAATATACAGATTGCTACAGACTGCTCTGCTATTAACAGAT
The DNA here is from genome assembly GCF_904849725.1 of Hordeum vulgare subsp. vulgare. NCBI lineage: Eukaryota > Viridiplantae > Streptophyta > Magnoliopsida > Poales > Poaceae > Hordeum > Hordeum vulgare. Next base: position 351,652,283 of record NC_058522.1, on the reverse strand, counting down.
TCTGTTTTTGTTGTGTTGGTTCCTTATTTTGATGAAACTATGGATAGTATCGGGGGGTATTAGCCATGAAAGATTGAAAGTACAGTAGCCCAACATCAGCACAAGTAGAATTTAAGTTTGCTACAGTACCTAAGGAAGTGGTGGTTTGCTTTCTCATACTAATGTTATCACGAGTTTCTGTTTAAGTTTCGTGTTGTGAAGTTTTCAAGTTTTGGGTGAAGTTCTTATGGACAAAGAGATAAAGAGTGGCAAGAGCTCAAGCTTGGGGATGCCCAAGGCACCCCAAGACATTCAAGGATGCCGTAAAAGCCTAAGCTTGGGGATGCCCCGGGAAGGCATCCCCTTTCTCGTCCTCAATCCATCGGTAACGTTACTTGGGGCTATATTTTTATTCACCACATGTTATGTGTTTTTGCTTGGAGCATCTTGTATCGTAGGAGTCTTTCATTTTTGCTGTGACACAATCATCCTTGCTGCACACCTAGAGAGAGAGACATGCACTCACCGTGATTTTGTCAGGCTTCACTTATATCTTTTGAGCTAGATACTTTCGCTCTATGTGCTTCACTTATATCTTTTAGAGCGCAGCAGTGCGTGGCTTGGTAGTTGATCTATGCATTAAAAGTAATCTCAAAAGGGGTAGTTATCCAAAGGGATACGAAAACTTCCACCTTCATGTGCATTGAATAGTTAGAGAAGTTTGATTCATCTCAATTAGTTTTGAGTTGTGGTTTTGGTAATATTGAAGTCATGCAAATAAGGTGTTGTGGATCTAGAAATACTTGTGTTGAAGTTAGTGATTCCCGTAGCATGCACGTATGGTGAACTGCTATGTGATGAAATCTTAGCATGATTAGTATATTAATTGCCATCCTTTGCGTGGCGGTCGGGATCGCGCGATGGTTTATACCTACCAACCCTTCCCCTAGGAGTATGCATTGAATGCTTTGTTTCGATTACTAATAAAACTTTTGCAACAAGTATATGAGTTCTTCATGACTAATGTTGAGTCCATGGTTTAGATGCACTTTCACCTACCACCATCACTATCTTCGTAGTGCCATGCAACTTTCACCGGTGCACAAAACCCACCATTAGCCTCCCTCAAAACATCCACCATACCTACCTACTATGGCTTTTTCAAAGCCATTCCGAGATATATTGCCATGAAACTACCACCATGACATGTGCCACCACGTCTACATTGCCATTGCATGATCGTAAGATAGCTAGCATGATGTTTCCATTAATGTTTATGCCATGCTAGATCATTGCCACGGTACACTACCGAAGGCATTCCATATAGAGTCATAGTTGCTCTAAGTTTTAAGTTGAAAGTGTGATGATCATCATTAATGGAGCATTGTCCCATGTGAGGAAATAAAATAGGCCAAAGAAGCCCGCCAAAAAAAAGAGGCCAAAGAGCCCACCCAAAAAATGAGAGAAAAAGAGAGAAGGGACAATGCTACCACTTTTTCCACACTTGTGCATATTAAGCACCATGATCTTCATGATTGAGTGTCTCTCATTTTGTCACCACCATATAGCCAGTGGGAAATTTTCATTATATAACTTGGCTTGTATATTCCAATGATAGGCTTCCTCAAAATTTCCTTAGGTCTTTGTGAGCAAGCAAGTTGGATGCACACCCACTAGTTTTATTTAAGAGCTTTCACATACTCGTAGCTCTAGTGCATCATTTGTATGGCAATCCCTACTCATTCACATTGATATCTATTGATGAGCATCTCCACAGCTCATTGGTATGCCTAGTTAATGTGACTATCTTCTCCTTTTTGTCTTGCAACCTCCACCACACTCCACACCATCTATAGTGCTATAACCATGGCTCACACTCATGTATTGCGTGAGAGTTGAAAAGGTTTGAGAAAGTAAAGGTGTGAAACAATTACTTGGCCAATACTGGGGTTGTGCATGATTTAAATTCGTTGTGCAATGATGATAGAGCATAGCCAGACTATATGCTTTTGTAGGGATAACTTTCTTTTGGCCTTGTTATTTTGAAAGTTCATGATTACCTTGCTAGTTTGCTTGAATTATTATTGTTTCCACCTCAATAGAAAACTATTGTTTTGAATCTAATGGATCTGAACATTCACGTCCCATAAGAGGAATTACAAAGGACACCTATGCTAGGTAGCATGAAAGCATCAAAAATTCATTCTTTATCACTTCCCTACTCGAGGACGAGCATGAGTTAAGCTTGGGGATGCTTGATACGTCTCAAACGTATCTATTATTTTTGATGGTTTCACGCTGTTATCTTGTCATCTTTGGATGTTTTATGTACCTTTTATATCTTTTTTGGAACTAACTTATTAATTCAGTGCCAAGTGCCAGTTCCTGTTTTTTCTGTGTTTTTGACTCTTTTCAGACCTGATTTAGGAACGGAGTCGAAACGGAATAAAAACCCCGAAATGATTTTTTCCCGAACTGAAGAAGATCAGGGGGCCTGTGGGCCAAGCCAGGTGGGCTCCAGGGAGCTCACAAACTCCCACTCCGCCACCAGGGGGAAGGCGGCGGTGTCAGGGCTTGTAGCCTCCCTGGCCGCCCCCTGACCTAGATCCTTGGCCTATATATTCCCAAATATTAAGCAAAAAACCATGGGAGCCTCGAAAATACTTTTCCGCCACCGCAAGCTTCCGTTTCCGCGAGATCTCATCTGGAGACCCTTCCCGGCGCCCTGCCGGAGAGGACTTTGGAGTTGGAGGGCTCCTTCATCATCATCATCGCCCCTCCAATGACGCGTGAGTAGTTCACTTCAGACCTACGGGTCCGTAGTTAGTAGCTAGATGGCTTCTTCTCTCTCTCGAATCTTCAATACAAAGTTCTCCATGATCTTCATGGAGATCTATTCGATGTAATCTTCTTTGACGGTGTGTTTGTCGAGATCCGATGAATTGTGGATTTGTGATCAGATTATCTATGATATATATTTGAGTCTTTGCTGATTTCTTATATGCATGATTTGATATCCTTGTAAGTCTCTCCGAGTCTTGGATTTTGTTTGGCCAACTAGATCTATGATTCTTGCAATGGGAGAAGTGCTTGGTTTTGGGTTCTACCATGTGTTGACCTTTCCCAGTGACAGTAGGGGCAGCAAGGCACACATCAAGTAGTTTCCATCAAGGGTAACAAGGTGGGGTTTTCATCATTGGTTTGAGATTATCCCTCTACATCATGTCATCTTGCTTAAGGCGTTACTCTATTCTTTTGGACTTAATACACTAGATGCATGCTGGATAGCGGTCGACGTGTGGAGTAATAGTAGTAGATGCAGAAAGTATCGGTCTACTTGTTTTGGACGTGATGCCTATAGATATAATCATTGCCATAGATATCGTCAGGACTTTGCACGGTTCTATCAATTGCTCAACAGTAATTTGTTCACCCACCGTCTACTTGCTTTCATGATAGAAGCCACTAGTAAACACTACGGCCCCCGGGTCTATTCACATCCATCGTTTACACCTCCGCTTTTACTTTGCTTTGTTACTTTGTTGCTTTCAGTTCTCACTTGGCAAACAATCCATAAGGGATTGACAACCCCTTCGTAGCGTTGGGAGAAAGCTATTGTGTTTGTGCAGGATCTTGAGATACTCCTCCACTGGATTGATACCTTGGTTCTCAAACTGAGGGAAATACTTACCACCGCTACGTACATCAGCCATTCCGCTTCGAGGGAACACCAACTCAAGGCTCCAAGGACACGGGGGAAATCATTTGCATACTTGCCGAGGAAGTACCTTAAGGCGTAGCCGCAGCAGAAAGATCAAGTCAAGTATTCTCCCGTCAACGTGCCTATTTCTGGCGCCATTGGAAGGTCTTTTGTTGCAGTAGCAAGCCCCCCTTCTTCTTCTTCTTCCTTGACCTCCTCCCTAGATGGGAGAAGGGTTTCCCCTCTGGTCCATGGTATTCATGGTGGCAGAGAGGCGAGAGCCCCTCCGAGATTGGATCTTTCTCTCTGTGTCCTTCTGTTTCTGCGCTCCCAGATTCTGGCCTTTCACCGTTTCTTAAATCCCCGGAGATCCGTAACTCCGATTGAGGTGTCATTTTAACACGATTTTCTTCCTGATATTAGATTTCTTGTGGCGAAAGAATCGCCCCAGCCACCTTAGGGGTTGGTCACCAGCCTGCCAGGCGCGCCTGGGGGGTAGGGCGCGCCTCCTGGGCTCGTGACCTCCTCGGGCATCGTTTCTCGTTAATTCTTCTTCCCAAAAATCATAAATATTCCAAAACAAATCCCCGTAGGTTTTTTATTCTGTTTGGACTTCGTTTGGTATGGATATTCTGCAAAACAAAAAACATGCAACAAACAGGAACTGGCACTGGGCACTGGATCAATATGTTAGTCCCAAAAATAGTATAAAAAGTTTCCAAAAGTATATGAAAGTTGTAGAATATTGGCATGCAACAATCAAAAATTATAGATAGGATGGAGACGTATCAGCATCCCCAAGCTTAATTCCTGCTCGTCCTCGAGTAGGTAAATGATAAAAGAGATAATTTTTGATGTGGAATGCTACCTAGCATAATCTTGATCATATAATCTAATCATGGCATGAATACTAAAACACGAGTGATTCGAAGCAATAGTCTATCATTTGACATAAAGACAATAATATTTCAAGCATACTAACAAAGCAATCATGTCTTGTCAAAAATCATGGCCAAAGAAAGTTATCCCTACAAAATCATATAGTCTGGCTATGCTCCATCTTCCCCACACAACTTATTTAAATCATGCACAACCCCGGTTTTAGCCAAGCAATTGTTTCACACTTTAGTGTTCTCAAACTTTTTCAACTTTCACGCAATACATGAGCATGAGCCATGGACATAGCACTATAGGTGGAATAGAATATGGTGGTTGTGGAGAAGACAAAAAGGAGGAGATAGTCTCACATCAACTAGGCATATCAACGGGCTATGGAGATGCCCATCAATAGATATCAATGTGAGTGAGTAGGGATTGCCATGCAACAGATGCACAAGAGCTATAAGTGTATGAAAGTTCAAAAAGAAACTAGTGGGTGTGCATCCAACTCGCTTGCTCACGAAGACCTAGGGCAATTAGGAAGCCCATCATTGGAATATACAAGCAAAGTTCTATAATGAAAATTTCCCACTAGTATATGAAAGTGACACCATAGGAGACTCTCTGTCATGAAGATCATGGTGCTACTTTGAAGCACAAGTGTGGTAAAGGATAGTAGCATTGTCCCTTCTCTCTTTTCTCTCATTTTTTTAGTTATTATTATTTTTCTCCCTTTTTTGGGTGGGCTCTTTGGCCTTTTTTTATTTGTGCTTCATTGGCCTCTTTTATTACTTCCTCACATGGGACAATGATCTAATAATGATGATCATCACACTTTTATTTACTTATAACTCGATATTTAGAACAAAATATGACTCTATATGAATGCCTCCGGCGGTGTACCGGGATGTGCAATGATCTAGCGTAGCAATGACATCAAAAACCAGACAAGCCATGAAAACATCATGCTAGCTATCTTACGATCATGCAAAGCAATATGACAATGATGGTGCGTGTCATAATAAACGGAACGATGGAAGTTCCATGGCAATATCTTGGAAGGGCTATGGAAATGCCATAATAGGTAGGTATGGTGGTTGTTTTGAGGAAGGGTATATGGTGGGTGTAATGCACCGGCGAAAGTTGCGCGGTACTAGAGAGGCTAGCAATGGTGGAAGGGTGAGAGTGCGTATAGTCCATGGACTCAACATTAGTCATAAAGAACTCACATACTTATTGCAAAAGTCTATTAGTCATTGAAACAAGGTACTACACGCATGCTCCTAGGGGAAGGGTTGGTAGGAGTTAACCATCGCGCGATCCCGACCTCCACACAAAGGATGACAATAAATAAATAAATCATGCTCCGACCTCGTCACATAACGGTTCTCCATACGTGCATGCTACGGGAATCACAAACCTTAACACAAGTATTTATACGAATACACAATTACTCACTAGCATGACTCTAATATCACATCTTCATGTCACAAAACTATTGCAAGGAATCAAACATATCATATTCAATGATCTACAAGTTTTATGTAGGATTTTATGACTAACCATGTGAATGACGAACTCATGTTAACTCTCTAAATAGGTATAAGTGAAGCATGAGAGTTTAATTCTTTCTACAAAAGATATGCCCCGCTCTAACAAATATAAGTGAAGCAAAAGAGCATTCTACAAATGGCGGTTTTCTATGTGTAGGGAAACAGGTAATCCAAACTTCAAATGATATAAGTGAAGCACATGAAGCATTCTATAAAGCCATACTCAAAAGATATAACTGAAGTGCAAAGAGCATTCTATAAATCAACCAAGGACTATCTCATACCAGCATGGTGCATAAAATAAAAAGGAAAAATAAACACAAAAGACGCTCCAAGCATTTGCACATATCATGTGACGAATAAAAATATGCCTCCGAGTAAAACTACCGATAGATTGTAGACGAAAGAGGGCATGCCTTCCGGGGCATCCCCAAGATTAGACGCTTGAGTCTTCCTTGAATATTACCTTGGGGTGCCTCGGGCATCCCCAAGCTTAGGCTCTTGCCTCTCCTTATTCCTTCATCCATCGTGGTCTCACCCAAAACTTGAAAACTTCAATCACACAAAACTCAACAAAACCTTCGTGAGATTCGTTAGTATAATAAAGTAAATCACCACTTTAAGTACTGTTGTGAACACATTCTAAATTCATATTAGCATTATATCTACTGTAATCCAACTTCACCATGGTTCATACCCCCCGATACTACCCATAGATTCATCAAAATAAGAGAACAATGCAGAGAAAACAGAATCTGTCAAAAACAGAAGAGTCTGTAGTAATCTGAACACATACCATACTTCTAATACTCCAAAAATTCTGAAACAATTATGATAATTAAGGCAAATTGTATATCAATCAGAATCAAAAAGAATCAACTCAATAGCGCTCTCTGTATAGAAATAAGAAATGATTTCGTGAGTGCAAAGTTTTTGTCTTTTTCAGCATGATCAAACAACTATCACCCAAACTAATCATAAAGGCTTTACTTGGCACATTATTTTTATAATACAATGGAATTGTACAAGGGGATAATTATTTTTGCTAGAAACTTCCATGAAAAATTCTACATTGTTTCCATGAGCATGAACACAAGTGTTCAAGGTCGACCCTCACTTCCGCAATGCATCACCTTTCAATCGCTTCTCTTTTTGAAAAAAATTTAAGTTCCCCTCTATATTTTTTTTGTTTTTAAACTATATAAAAGAACTCAACATAAATAAATGACTCTCTAAAACTTCCGGGTTGTCTTCCAGGCAGCGCTTTCTTTAAAGCCATTAAGCTAGGCATAAAGTGCTCAAGTAATGGATCCACCCGGATCCCAAGGTATATCAAAGCCAATTTTAATTAACAATGATTTGTAATGTAGTAGTGAGCACAAGGTAACATATATCATGCAATGACGAAGTCTAACTCTCTTCCTATGCATTGGCATGTCATAAAAGAACAATTCATGCACATCAAGTAAAGGCCAATACATAGCATATGTAGTTTCTTGCTATTTTATCGTATTGGAAACATACAGAGGTGGAGATGTAGTTCCTCTCTATTAATAATTGAAAGTAGGAGCAGAAAGCACATGCAAATTATATTCATCAAAATCATCATGTGTAATAGTAGAAGGCAACCCATCTATGTAATCCCTAATAAGAGCAAACTTCTCCGATATAGTGTAGTTGGGAGAGTTCAAAAAGATAATAGGACTATCATAAGTGGGTGTGATAGCAACAATTTCATGTTTAACATAAGGAACTATAGCAAGTTCATCTTCATAAGCATCATTCATATTGGCATCATGGCAACAAGCATAGCAACCATCAAGTTCATCAAAAATAGATATTTCAAACAAATCCAAGGGATCATAGCAATCAACATAACATTCATCCTTCGGTAAGAACGAAGGGAAATTAAACAATGTATGAGTTGAAGAGTTACTCTCATTAGAAGGTGGGCATGGGTAGCTAGTATGCTCTTCCTCCTTTTGTTCTTCGCTCTCCTCGTCATCTTTTTCATCGAATGAGCTCACAGTTTCAGCATTTTCTTCTTCCATAGTTTCCTGCAAAATATTAGTCTCTTCTTGGGCAGCGGACAATTTCTCAATAAATCGATAAATTTGGGCATTATATTCATAATTATTTTAACAATAACGAACCACAACCAAACTTTTAGATTGGTAAACAGCATCATCATTATCATCACACTTTTTAAACAGAGCTTCAATTTCATAAGCACCCATAAAAGCAACAAACTCTTCTATTTGTTCCACATCATAGTAATCATATATACCATTAGCATAAGAAGCCAAGGTTTCATTAGCATTAAATTTACAAGAAAAGGGAAGGTGTTTAGCCTTCATCATAGAGCAACAAGTAATATCATATCTCAAGCATAGATCCCAAGCATACCATTTCAACATATGAATTTGATCCCATAATAGTTTTCCTTTTTGAGTCAAGCGATAATCCCTAAAGTATTCACGTTGATCCAACGTGACTCCCATTATATAATTGAATGGGGTTTTCTCAGCATTATTAAAGAAGTGGATAATATTTTCCACATAACGAGCATCGAGGATTTTAGGAGGTTCCCCATCTCCATGGGTAGCAAGTACACCTAATTTTTTTGGTATTTCGTGTTCCATATCCATAACTAAAGATAGATAACAACATAGAATAGCAAATAAATCTACTTCGTGATAAAGCAAACAAGCACACACGAGAATATTCACACCACGCTATTCCCTGGCAACGGCGCCAGAAAAAGGTCTTGATAACCCACAAGTATAGGGGATCAATTACAGCCATTCTCCATAAGTAAGAGTGTCGAACACAACGAGGAGCTAAAGGTAGGACAAATATTATCTCAAGTTCTATCGACCACCGATACAACTCTACGCACATTTTACATTCGCTTTACCTAGAACAAATATGAAACTAGAAGTACTTTGTAGGTGTGATAGGATAGGTTTGCAAGATAATAAAGAACACGTAAATAAAAACTAGGGGGTGTTTAGATAAAGGAACAATTACGTTAGTTTAACGAGTGTGGAAAAGTGGTGGTAGGAGTTGAGGAATTGTCCCTAAGCAATTGACTACGTTACTAGACCGATAGCAAGTTTTATGTGGGAGAGGCCACTGCCAGCATGTCATCCCTTACTTGGAATTCTATGCACTTATGATTGGAACTATTAGCAAGCATCCGCAACTACTAACGTTCATTAAGGTAAAACCCAACCATAGCAATAAGATATATTGGTCCCCCTTCAATCCCGTATGCATCAATTTCTATGCTAGGTTGAAGCTTCTGTCACCCTTGCCCTCCAATACATATTCCCATCAACATACTACTAACCCTATGGTGTGATCCACGCGCGTGCTCATACGATGGGCACCAAAGGACAGCAACATAACCACAAGCGAGTTAAACCAATCATAGCAATTCATCAATCACCAATAGGACAACAAAAATCTACTCAGACATCATAGGATGGCAACACATCATTGGAGAATAATATGAAGCATAAAGCACCATGTTCAAGTAGAGGGTACAACGGGTTGTGGGAGAGTGGACCGCTGAATATAGATGGGGGAAGGTGATGGAGGTGTTGGTGAAGATGACAGAGGTGTTGGTGTAGATCGTCGTCACACGATGATGTCCCGGGCGGCATTCCGGCGCCGTCGGGAGAGAGGGGGAGAGAGCCCTGCTACGACAACAGACAATAGCGCTAGAAATTGACACGTTGACGGAGACTGGGCTTGCGTTGGTTTTTCAATTGAAGAGGAAAGGGTGATGAAGCACAGGAGCAGTAAGTATTTCCCTCAGTTTGAGAACCAAGGTATCAATCCAGTAGGACAATCTCGTCAAGTACAGAGTACCTGCGCAAACACAAAAGAGCTTGCACCCAACGCTTTAAAGGGGTTGTCAATCCCTTCAAGATTGATTGCATAGTGAGATCTGAAGGCGGAAAGTGCAACGAAGTAAAAAGTGTAAGGCTGAAAATATGGTGTGGAGTAGACCCCGGGGCCATAGTGTTCACTAGATCCTTCTCTCAAAATAGCAAGTATCACAGTGGGTGAACAAATTACTGTCGAGCAATTGATAGAACCGTGCAAAGTCATGACGATATCTAACGAAATGATCATACATATAGGCATCACGTCCGAGACAAGTAGACCGATACTTTCTGCATCTACTACTATTACTCAACACATTGACCGTTATCCAGCATGCATCTAGTGTATTGAGTTCATGACGAACAGAGTAACGCCTTAAGCAAGATGACATGATGTAGAGGGATAATCTCAAACCAATGATGAAAACCCCATCTTTTTACCCTTGATGGCAACAACACGATGCGTGCCTCACTACCCCTTCTGTCAGTGGGTGAGGTCACCGCACGGTATGAACCCAAAACCAAGCACTTCTCCCATTGCAAGAATCATAGATCTAGTTGGCCAAACAAAACCCACAACTCGAAGAGAATTACAAGGATATGAAATCATGCATAAGAGGGATCAGAAGAAACTCAAATAAGATTCATAGATAATATGATCATAAATCAACAAGTCATAGGATCTCGACAAACACACCGCAAAAGAAGATTACATCGGATAGATCTCCATGAAGATCATGGAGAACTTTCTATTGAAGATCCAAGAGAGAGAAGAAGCCATCTAGCTACTATCTATGGACCCGTAGGACTATGGTGAACTACTCACGCATCATCGGAGAGGTCATGGTGTTGATGAAGAAGCCCTCCGTATCCGAATCCCCCTTCCGGCAGGGTACCAGAACATGCCCGAGATGGGATCTTGCGGAGATAGAAGCTTGCGGCGGTGGAAAAGTACTTTCGATGATCTCCTGATTTTTTTCTGAGATTTTAGGGAATATATAGGCGCAAAACCTAGGGCAGAGGTGGCCCAGGGAGCCCACAAGCCAGCGTGGCACGGGCCCCCCTGGCCGCGCCATGAGGGCTTATGGGGTCCCTGCAGGCCCCCTGCCCTGATTCTCCGGCTTCCCGAACTTTTTCTGTTTCGGAAAAAATATTTTTGGGAGTTTCATTCCATTTGGACTCCGTTCAAAATCCTCCTCTCAAAGGGGTCAAAAACATCGAAAAAACAGGAACTGGCACTTGGCACTGAGTTAATAAGTTAGTCCCAAAATATATAAAAGGCATACAAAACATCCAAAGTTTAACAAGATAATAGCATGAAACCATCAAAAATTATAGATACGTTGGAGACGTATCAAGCATCCCCAACCTTAACTCGGGCTCGTCCTCGAGTAGGGAAGTGATAAAGACTGAATTTTGGGTGTGGAATGCTACCCAGCATAGTTGTCCTTTGCAACTTCTTTCACGTGACATGAATGTTCAGATCCGTAAGATTCAAAACAATAGTTTTCTATTGACTTGAAAACAATAATACTTCAAGCAAACTAGCAAGGTAATCATGAACTTTCGAAATAACAAGGCCAAGGAAAGTTATCCCTACAAAATCATATAGTCTGGCTATGCTCCATCATCCTCACACAACTAATATAAATCATGCACAACCCCGGTATTGGCAAAGTAATTGTTTTCGCACTCTTACTTTCTCAAACTTTTTATAACTATCACGCAATACATGAGCGTGAGCCAGGGATATAGCACTATAGGTGGAATAGAGTGTGGTGGTGGTTGTGAGACAAAAAGGAGGAGATGGTCACACTGACTCGGCGTATCAAAAGGCTATGGAGATGCCCGTTAATAGATATCAATGTGAATGAGTAGGGATTGCCATACAAGGGATGCACTAGAGCTATAAGTATGTGAAAGCTCAAAAGGAGAACTAGTGGGTGTGTATCCAACCTGCTTGCTCACGAAGACCTAGGGCAATTTCGAGGAAGCCCATCATTGGAATATACAAGCCAAGTTATATAATGAAGATTCCCACTAGCATATGGTAGTGACAAAGCAAGAAGCTCTCAATCATGAAGAACATGGTGCTATTATGAAGCACAAGTGTGGAAAAAGATAGTAGCATTGTCCCTTCTCTCTTTTTCTCTTGTTTTTTGTTTGGGCTCTTGGCCTCTTTTTTTTATTTGGGATCTTTGGCCTCTTTTATTTATTTCCTCACATCTCAAAGCTCAGAACGATGATGACTCTATAGAAAATGTCTCCGGTAGTGTACCGGGATGTGCAATGATCTAGCTTGGCGTATGACATTGAAACATATTGCTAGCTATCTTACGATCATGCAATGGCAATATGAGAGTGACAGTACAAGTCATGAGACGAAACGGTGGGAGTTGCATGGCAATATATCTCAGAATGGCTATGAAAATGCCATAGTAGGTAGGTATGGTGGCTGTTTTGAGGAAGGCATATTGTGGGTTTGTGTACCAGCGAAAGTTGCGTGGCACTAGAGAGGCTAGCAAAGGTGGAAGGTGAAAGTGCATATATACCATGGACTCACATTAGTCATGAAGAACTCACATACTTGTTGCGAAAGTTTTTGTTAGTAATCGAAACAAGGTGCTAAACGCATACTCCTAGGGGAAGGGTTGGTAGGTGTTCACCATCGCGCGATCCCGACCTCAACACAAAGGATGACAATCAATAGATCAATTATGCTCCATATTCCTAACATAGCGGTTCACCATACGTGCATGCTACGGAAATCACTAACTTCAACACAAGTACTTCTAGATTCACAACACCCTACTAACATAACTCTTAATATTACCGAATCCACGTCTCAAAACTAATTGAGAGGAATCAAGACTTTTCTTTCTACTCAATGCACATGAAGATGGAGGTTTTTTGTATCTTCTTTGGGTACCTATCACCTTTGGGACTACTTTCATAGCATAAGACAACTACCAAGTCACGAACCGCCGTGCTCTAAAAGATATAAGTGAAGCACATAGAGCAAAATTATCTAGCTCAAAAGATATAAGTGAAGCACTATGAGCATTCTAGAAAAATCACGATGAGTGCATGTCTCTCTCTCTCAAGAAGGTGTGAAGCAAGGATGATTGTGACACAACAAAAAGAAAAGACTCCTAAGATACAAGACGCTCCAAGCAAAACACATATCATGTGGTGAATAAGAATATAGCTCAAAGTAATGTTACCGATGGATTGAAGACGAAAGAGGGGATGCCTTCCCGGGGCATCCCCAAGCTTAGGATTTTTGGTGTCCTTGAATTTAGCTTGGGATGCCTTGGGCATCCCCATTCTTGAGATCTTTCCACTCCTTGTCTCTTTGTCCATGAAAACATTACCCAAAACTTGAAAACTTCACAACACAAAACTTAAACAGAAACTCGTGATAACATTAGCACAAGAAAACAAACTACCACCTTTTTTTGGTACTCTAGCAAACTTGAATTCGGTCTTATTGGTGTTGGGCTACTGTATTCTCACTTTTCCATGGCTAGTACCCCCCGATACTAACCATAGTTTCATCGAAACAAGCAACCAACTCAAGAAAAACAGAATCTGTCAAAAACAGACCAGTCTGTAGCAATCTGTATACTTCGTATACTTATCGTACTTCAACAATTCTGAAAAATTAGGACTACCTAGGGAAAAGGCATATCAACCAGAAGCAAAAAGAATTAACTCAAAATCTCTTTCTGAATAAAAATTAAAAATCATCTCGTGACCGAAAAGTTTCTGTCATTTTCCAGCAGGATCAAACAACCATTACCAAGACTAGTCATAAAGGTTTTGCTTGGCTCAAACACAAAAAGAAACACAAAAAACACAATCACAACAGAATTATGAAAGTGTGGACGCAACAAAACAGAAAGAAAAAGATAAATTCATTGGGTTGCCTCCCAACAAGCGCTATTGTTTAACGCCCTTAGCTAGGCATTGATAATTCAATGATGCTCACACAAAAGACAAGAATTGAAGCACAACGAGAGCATCATAAAGCACGTGAAAATCACATCTAAGTCTAACATACTTCCTATGCATAGGCATTTTGTAGGAAAACAAATTGGCAAGACAACCAATAGTTACCAAATGCAAGGAAGAAGAAAGAGACAATAGCAATCTCAACATAACGAGAGGTAATTTGGTAACATGAAAGTTTCTACCACAATATTTTCCTCTCTCATAGCAATTACATGTGGGATCATAATCAAATTCAACAAAATAGCTACCACAAAGGATATTCTTTTCATGATCCACATGCATGCAAAGTTGACGCTCTTCAAAAATAGTGGGATTATCATCAACTAAAGTCATGACTTCTCCAAACCCACTTTCAATATTATTGCAAATATCATATTCATCGTGAGGTTTGAGAAAAATTTCAAGATCATAAGAAAGATCATCACCCCAATCATGATTATTGCAACAAGTAGTGGACAAAGCAATACAAGCATCCCCAAGCTTAGGGATTTGCATATTTTTAGCATGATTGTCATTAATAGAATTTATAATGAAATCATTGCAATCATGCTTTTCATTCAAGGAGCCCTCGTGAATAACTTCATAAATTTATTCATCACGATTTTCAGATTCACGCATCTCAAGCAAAACTCCATAGAGAAAGTCAAGTGCACTCAAATCACTAGCAATTGGATCAACATAATTGGATCTCTTAAAGAGATTAGAAAGTGGATGAGGATCCATATCAATAGATTTTCAGCAAGCGAAGATGCAAGCATATTGAAGGCACATAGCACACAAGCAAAGGAAAGGCAAACAAAAAAGGCAAAGATTTTTTTTTGTAATTTTTTGTTTTTCAGAAGTGGGGGAGAGGAAAACGAGAGGCAAAAAAAGTAAATTCAAGAGATGAGTTTACGACACTTACTTGGATGAGTTCTTGACTTGATCCTCCCCGGCAATGGCGCCAGAAATCCTTCTGCTACGGCATCAGACAACAGCGCCAGGAATTGACACGTTGACGGAGACTGGGCTTGCATTGGTTTTTCCCTTGAAGAGGAAAGGGTGATGCAGCACAGGAGCACTAAGTATTTCCCTCAGTTTGAGAACCAAGGTATCAATCCAGTAGGATAACCTCGTCAAGTCCAGAGTACCTGCGCAAACACAAAAGAGCTTGCACCCAACGCTTTAAAGGGGTTGTCAATACCTTCAAGATTGATTGCAAAGTGAGATCTGAAGGCGGAAAGTGCAACGAAGTAAAAAGTGTAAGGCTGAAAATATGGTGTGGGGTAGACCCGAGGGACATGGTGTTCACTAGAGGCTTCTCTCAAAATAGAAAGTATCACGGTGGGTGAACAAATTACTATCGAGCAATTGATAGAACAGCGCAAAGTCATGACAATATCTAAGGCAATGATCATACATATAGGCATCACGTCTGAGACAAGTAGACCGATACTTTCTGCATCTACTACTATTACTCCACACATCAACCGCTATCCAACATGCATCTAGTGTATTGAGTTCATGACGAACAGAGTAACGCCTTAAGCAAGATGACATGATGTAGAGGGATAATCTCAAACCAATGATGCAAACCCCATATTTTTACCCTTGATGGCAACAACACGATGCGTGCCTCACTACCCCTTCTGTCACTGGGTGAGGTCACCGCACGGTATGAACCCAAAACCAAGCACTTCTCCCATTGAAAGAATCGTAGATTTAGTTGGCCAAACAAAACCCACAACTCGAAGAGAATTACTAGGATATGAAATCATGCATAAGAGAGATTAGAAGAAACTCAAATAAGATTCATAGATAATCTGATCATAAATCCACAATTCATCGGATCTCGACAAACACACCGCAAAATAAGATTACATCAGATAGATCTCCATGAAGATCATGGAGAACTTTGTATTGAAGATCCAAGAGAGAGAAGAAGCCATCTAGCTACTAGCTATGGACCCGTAGGTCTATGGTGAACTACTCACGCATCATCGAAGAGGTCATCGTGTTGATGAAGAAGCCCTCCGTATCCGAATCCCCCCTCCGGCAGGGCACCAGAACGTGCCCCAGATGGGATCTTGCGGAGACACAAGCTTGCGGCGGCGGAAAAGTACTTTCGATGATCTCCTGATTTTTTTCTGGGATTTTAGGGAATATATAGGCGCAAAACCTAGGGCAGAGGTGGCCCAGGGAGCCCACAAGCCAGGGTGGTGCGGGCCCCCCTAGCCGCGCCATGAGGGCTTGTGGGGTCCCTGCAGGCCCCCTGCCCTGATTCTCCGGCTTCCCGATCTTTTTCTGTTTCAGAATAAATCTTGTTGGCAGTTTCATTCCATTTGGAATCTGTTCAAAATCCTCCTCTGAAAGGGGTCAAAAACATGAAAAAAACAGGAACTGGCACTGAGTTAATAAGTTAGTCCCAAAAAATATATAAAAGGCATACAAAACATCCAAAGTTTGACAAGATAATAGCATGAAACCATCAAAAATTATAGATACGTTGGAGACGTATCAAGCCCCCCTTCTTATTCTTCTTCCTTGACCTCCTCCCTAGATGGGATAAGGGTTTCCCCTCTCGTCCATGGTCTTCATGGCGGCGGAGAGGCTAGAGCCCCTCCGAGATTGGATCTCTCTCTCTCTCTGTCCTTCAATTTCTGCGCTCCCAGATTCTGGCCTTTCACCGTTTCTTAAATTCCCGGAGATCCGTAACTCCAATTGAAGTGTCCTTTTAACACGATTTTCTTCCAGATATTAGCTTTCTTGCGGCGAAAGAAGGGCCCCAACTGCCTCAGGGGTTGGTCACGAGCCTACCACGCGTGCCTGGGGGGTAGGGCGCGCTTCCTGGGCTCGTGACCTCCTCGGGCATCATTTCGCATTGATTCTTCTTCCCAAAAATCATAAATATTCCAAAACATATCCCCGTAGGTTTTTTATTGCGTTTGGACTTCATTTGGTATGGATATTCTGCGAAACAAAAACCATGCAACAAAGAGGAACTCGTACTGGGCACTGGATCAATATGTTAGTCCCAAAAATAGTATAAAAATTGCCAAAAGTATATGAAAGTTGTAGAATATTGGCATGATACAATCAAAAATTATAGATATGACGGAGGCGTATCACTGTGCTAAGAAGAATATACGAACTTGCATTGTTAATGGCGACACGACGAACCCTAGAGAACTCTGGTGAGTTATAGTGCATGACTTGAGTAGATCTGTTATAGGAGGATAAGGACGCACCTAATAGCGTCGACGGGAGGGGAAGAAGACCATGGCTCGGCGCAGAAGATGAATGGAGGCGAAATCCATGCTTCGGAGAAGTTCGCCGGAAAAGATGCGGTGGCGGCGCATCGTGGGCTAAAGGGCTCGAGGAGGAAGAAGACGAGCTAGGGTAAAAGTGAAAAAGATTCCCCTGTCGGTATTGAAAGACCGGAGGGGGGAAATGGAAATGGCAGGCGCAGGAAACTAGGAGGCACTATAAATCCGAGAATTGATGGCGCCTCGATTTTCGGGCTGGTCAGATAAGATCGAAAGGAGCCGTTGGGTGATGTCATAAAGATTCCTGGAATTTCGGTGTAAGTGACGTCATTAATCCTCGTGGCGGAAAAATCAGGGGAAGTCCGCAAGTCGGCGATTTTTTTGTTAGGGATAGGACGAGGCATCAATTGAGCCGCCAAGATTAAAGTAAAGTCTATTGACATGAATAAATTCAAGTCAGTCTGGGGCCTAATGTTGGGGATATTATCCCGCCGTATGAACCGCCCTAAGAGGCCGGGTCAAGATGATAGCGACTCAACGTTCATACTCAAGATGGGTCGCGACCTACAAAGCAAGAGGTGCAAGGCGATTTACTAACGAGAGATGGTCAGCGGCCCAAGATACGAAGATGGCGACTTATGGCCCACAAGGGAGAAGACCGTGAGGAGTTTCCTTTCTTAAGGAGCAAGGCGAGTTAGAGACATAACAGGTCACGGATCATAATGTGACCCAGACTCTTGTAAACCTAGGGTCTCGACCTATATATAAAGGTGAGTCTCTAGGGCTGGTAGACTTAAGTTAACATCAATCAGGAGCTAGGTCAGGTGAATCCGCACCCTTGTAATCGATTTCCACATCAATATACACATAGGAGGACGTAGGCTTTTACCTCAACCCGAGGGGCCGAACCTGGGTAAGCTTGCCTCCCATTTCCCGATCAACCCCTTTAGTCGCCACATAGTTGCGATGGCTTCACCACTAAGTCCTTTCACGAGGACATCTGCCGTGACAAAACCACGACACCAACCATAGCATTAAACTTCAAGTCCCCTTTACTCCCATATGTAAACAACCCCCTTACTCGGTTGTAAGCTTCTGTCATTCTAGCCACCCACTATAAGCGAATCATGAACATATTGCAACACCCTCTAGCGTGAATCCTTCACGTGTGTGCCCCATGGAAGGCACCTTAGGACAGCACCAAAATAAAACATACACTCAAACCAATCAAGATCATCAATCAACCCAAAGGACAACATAAATCTACTCAAACATCATAAGATGGCAATACATCGTTGATTAATAATATGTTGCATGAAACGCCATGATCAAGTAGGGGATTATAACGGGGTGGACCACCATAGATAGATGAGGGAAGGTGATGGAGATGGTGATGTTGATGAAGATGATCGCCACTGTGATGGTTCCTCCGACGGCACTATGGCGCCGCCGCAAGAGAGGGGAGAGAGTCTCCCGCCTTAGGATTCCTCCTCCATGGAATCTCCCAGTCTAGGGAGAGGTTCTCCCTCTAGTCCTTGGCCGCCATGGCTCTCGGAGGGGCGAGAATCCCTATGAGATTAGATCTCTCTATCAGTTTCTTTCCTATTTTCGCTCCTGTTTTCTGGCCCTTCACCATTTCTTTACTATCCGGAGATTCGTAACTCCGATCGGGCTGAAATTTTGAGTGAATGTTTATTGCAAAAATATCCTTTTTGCTGTGGAAGGAGAGCCTCAACCGACTTAAGGGCTGGCCACAAGCCAGCATGACGCCCCTCCATACCGCGCCATGTTGGCTTGTGAGATCCTCTAGCATTGTTCGGCGTTGATTCTTCTTCCCAAAATTCACATATATTCCAGAAAAATCTTCATAAATTTTTATCATGTTTGGATTCCGTTTGTTATGGATTTTTTGCGCAACAAAAAACACACAAAAAAACATGACCTAGCACTAGGCAGTGCATAAGTAAGTTAGTCCCAAAAAATAATATAAAATGTTGCCAAAACTATATGAAAGTTGTAGAATATAGGCATGAATACTTCATAAATTATTGATACGTTGAAGACGTATCAGCCACCCCATCTCATCAAGCCACGGCCTGGCCCTCAGTCACCTCTCGCTCGTCCTACTCTAGCCCAGCTCCGGTCGTTGGATCCCCTCCCTCATGGCCGCTAGACACCTCTACCTTTGCTACTAGTATCCCATATCCTCTGCTCATTCCCCATCTCCTCCCACCAGGTCCCATCTTGTACCCTCTCATTCTTCCCCCTCATCTTCTTTGCAGCAAGCATATATAATGATCATGAATTGTAAATGTATCTTGTGATCGAAGCGAATCCATGTTTTATTGTTGTTGTTCCGGAGAATTATTGTTATTGTTCTGGAGAATTATTGTCGTTGTTCTGGAGAATTATTATTATTCTTGTTGTATGAATATTATTTGGTGTCATCATGCATTTATTTTTTATTGCTACATAATCACTCAATTATATTCAGGTATTGCATAAATTTGGTTGATGCATAAAAAACAAAGCGCTATGCAATTCCATAGTTGCCATCAAACATGATTTGGTATTGTAACCTCCCTCGGATTTCATGACCAATTCCATGAGCAGCCAAACACTCGAATTTGTATTCATATTCAATCTACTTTCCTCACTCCATTGCAAATGAAACTAGTTCAATACGGAGGCCTCCAATACAGACATCCAAATGCAGTGTTATGCTATTTTTTCTTAGATCCTATTTTTTAGATTTTTTTGAGATACATAAGTATATGTTTCATCTCCATCTTTACAGATTGTCCTGCTTTCCATAGATAGCTGTTATAGTTCCTTTGTCCGCTTATGCTTGAAATCTTGTT
This sequence comes from Hordeum vulgare subsp. vulgare, assembly GCF_904849725.1. Lineage (NCBI taxonomy): Eukaryota > Viridiplantae > Streptophyta > Magnoliopsida > Poales > Poaceae > Hordeum > Hordeum vulgare. The sequence continues at coordinate 351,632,159 of NC_058522.1, read as the reverse complement.
TAGCCCCATTGACTTGGGAGCTATAGAATTGTGATAGCATACAGTAGGCAATGTTGTATTGTAATTATATAATAATGTTATGGCAAGACATGATGGGATTCTATGTTATATGTACTATCCTTCTAACAAAAGTTTCATTTTTTGTGTGGATGAAGTGTTTGAAGATCGAGGAGGTATCGTTATGAGAATAATAAGGAGAGGCAAGAGTTCAAGCTTGGGGATGCCCAAGTCACACCAAGTAATTATTCAACGATACTCAAGCGCCTAAGGTTGGGGATGACCCGGAAGACATCCCATATTTCTTCCTCGACAATTATCGGTATGTCTTGATTTTTTGTTTTGTTCACATGATATGCGTAAATTCTTGGAGCATTGTGTGCCTTTTAGTTTTGTTTTAGCAATGCACCATGCTGGTATGGGATAGTCCTTGGTTGATTTATAGAATGCTCTATGCGCTTCACTTATATCTTTTGAGTATGACTTTATAGAATGCTTCATATGCTTCACTTATATCAATTGAAGTTTGATGATCGCTTCTCTACATTGTGAACACTCTAAGTTGTAGAATGCTCTTTTGCTTTATTTATATTTATTAGAGCATGTCCAGTTCTTTTAGAGACATAATTGTACTCTCATGCTTCACTTATTTTTTCCAGAGTCTAAGAAATAGGAACGATAGTGCACATGTTATAAGACTAGTCCAAAAAGGATAGGTATTCAAGGGGGGTATAATAAAAAAAACTTTCATGCAGCTCACCAAATAAAAGATGTGTGATCTAATTATATTGATGTATCAATATGAAAGGATGTGAGTTCATGATCAATGGTTAGTAGGAATATTAGTATTAGAACTTGTTATTAGTTTCTCCTCTAAATATCACTTATGGCATGATCATGATGGGTGAGCATTCTTATGTCTGAATGAAATCCTATCGTGTTGTAATAGTCGAGGACATGCGAAGGTTAACTCCGACCAAGTCCTCCCTAGAGGCATGCGGTATTACTTTGCTTCAAGAGACCTAATAAGGATTTACAATAAGAATGTGAGGTCTTTATGACTAATATGAATCCATGGATATACGCACTCTCACGTTTCTGTAATTTGCTAGCCTCTTCGATACCGTGCGTTGCCCATTCTCAACACGAGAGTTGGTGCAACCTTCGCGCATGCATGCAAACCCCGTGATATGATACGCTCTATCGCACATAAGACTCCCTATATCTTCCTCATAACAGCCACCATACCTACCTATTATGGTATTACCATAGCCATTTCGAGATATATTGTCGTGCAACTTCCAACGTTACGTCACATGACTTGTGTGTTCGTCATCATATTTCTTTGCATGATCATGTAGCTAACATAGTACTTCTGGAAAAGCCACCATTCATCATTATCTACATGTCATGCTAGTTTATTGCACATCCTGGTACACTGCCAGAGACATTCATATAGTAATTTTTTTATATTTAATGAGTTGTAATACCAAGTTGTAAGTAAATTAAAGTGTGATGATCATCATTATTAGAGCATTGTCCCAGTGAGGAAAGGATGATGGAGGCTATGATTCTCTCACAAGTCGCGATGAGACTCCATACGAAAAAATAACAAAAAATGGAAGGCAAAAAAGAAAAAAAAAGAAGAAAAAGGAAAACCCACCGTGAAAAAATGAGAGAAAAGAGAAAAGGGGTAGTGTTACTATCTTTTTCCACGCTTATGCTTAGAGGGAGAACCATGTTCTTCATATAGAGAGTCTCATGAGTTGTCATTTTCATATGCTATTGGGATTTTTTTGTTATAAAACTTGACTTGTATATTCTGATGACGGGATTCCTCAAATGCCCGAGGTCTTCATGAGCAATCAAGTTAGATGCACACTCGCTTAGCTTCATTTGAGCTTTCATAACTCCTATAGCTCTAGTGCATACGTTGGATGGCAATCCCTACTCCTGGCATTGACATTGATTGATGGTCATTTCCATAGCCAATCGATCCGCCTAGTTGATCCGAGACTTCTTTTCCACTTTGACTCCTTTTGATCTCTACCACCATACTCTATTCCACCCATATGCTATAGCCATGGTTCACGCTCACTTACTGTGTGGAGTTGAAAATGCTAAAGCGCATTACAAGTATGATCCTATTGCGTGATGAGGAAGTTCGTGACTAAGGGGTCCTCGGGCCGCCGGCCTATATCTACGGGCTGGACTCCTAGGCCACTTCGGGCAGCCGATGACATATATGATGAATAATCCATAAGACCTGGTGATCAAAACAAGGACTCCTCTACACCCACGTAGCGGACTAGGACTCTTGTTATCCTAGGGCTGTGATGCAATATATAAACCGAGGCCAGGTTAGTCGATAGACAATCTCATATTCATATGATATTTACTCTTAGGGTTTAGACCACAACATATGATCTCGAGGTAGATCAACTCTGTACTCGATACTTCATTATCAATACAACAAGAGAAGGACGTAGGGTTTTACCTCCATCAAGCGGGCCCGAACCTAGGGAAAACATCATCTCCATCGTCCCTCCTTACCCATCAATCCAAGATCCATAGTTCAGACCCCGTACCCGAGATCCGTCGGTTTTGACGTCGACATTGATGCTTTCATAGAGAGTTTTGGTGTGTGATCGACATAAGGATTGATGGCTATTCTGCAGATTAATTACAGTTTTTTCTTGACAGGGAAATTGTGTTTGTTGTCCCAATTTTCTCGCGCATCGCTTTGACGATTGCTTCCATAGAATCGTGTGAAATTGTATCTACAACAACCCTGCAAAATTTCATCACGTTCCAATGGAGTAATCTCCGGAGATCTCCGATATACCGGAGCCCTATCGAATCTAGACGAGAATCTCCATGATTTAGGGCGAGGGGTCTAGTGTCCAGCTCGAACATCCGTTGGAAAATCCCACTGCTCACCGGTTGTGGAATTCCTATAGTGATCACCCCTCAAAATTTCAGCCCGGTCCGAACTTCCAAACTCCGGGAAACATTCGATGAATACAATGAATTTTGGATATGTTTTCTTCGCTAAAACGAATCCGGCCCGAGTTCATCTTTCTTCATAAAAGGGATTTTGAACATCCTTTTTGAAGCAATTCTTTTGTAAGGTATTATGTGTTGTTCTAAGACATGTGCCCATAAATTTGAAAAAAATTCCAAGGCAATCTTCACCGTCGCGCCGGTGCCAAACCGGCCCGATAATGTTGCTCCACGGCTTCTGAGTTGTGCCGGCATCGACTGCGTCGCCGCTCTATCGAGTCAACGGCAACCATCTCGGATCATCATCTCGGTCAGCCGACCAAGAGTTCGTCATGGTGAGGGCCGAATACTCATTCAAAGAACCTCATCATCCGCGGGTTGCACGAGTTAGGCATGCCATTGCTTCATCAAGATAACATTTATTGCGTCACAAATTCCGACCTGCGTCAGCATGGCTGCGTTGTCGCTTCTTCAAGACAACATTCAACACACCGACCTGTTTTGACATGTTGGCTCGCATGGGGCCTCTAGTGCCACCTTACGGAACTACTACGTCACCTCGGCTAGACGGGGGCTCCGACATCTCTTCATCAACCTGCTCCGAGGACTTCGGGGTCACCAGCCGACCAACTTCATCACCTCGGCACGAGTGGGGGGCTTCGACTCACCGCATCCATTGTGCCGCATTGCGACTTCATCAAGCCAAGCTCTTCGCTCGGGCACCTCGGCGCTCAGGCTATATTTTTTCTGAATATTTACTTCACTTAAGTTCATTAAGTAGAGGATTTTTATTATTATTTGATATTACTTTTGGCTTGCACTATTTATGAGCACACGTGATCGTCTCAGATCGTGTTAGACAATCACATCGGCGCGCCAATGTCGCCGTCATGCCTGTGTCAACCGAATTGCATCGTCGACATGGTCAACTAACATGGGGGTGTCATCGTTACATTGTCGGACTACTCTGTGTCCTCCACTGGACCGGGGGTTTCTCCTCGGCCCTTTCAAAGTTTTGTGTTGTCACTTCATCAAGCCGAGCTCTTCATTGGCTACCTCGTGATAGGCTTCGGGGCTGGCATCTTGTCCCACCATAGCTCGACACACGTCACACCGAGCACTTTAACCAGCTAAGTCGCTTTCATGCTCAACCTTTTTTCAATTTTCAATTTTTGTGCGGTTCAACCAAGCATTATATTTGTGTTAAACACAAAAGCTGTTTGTTCAAAACATAGCTTGTTAAAAGCATTGTTTGTTAAAAACACTTCCTTTATCCACATTAACTAGGGGACTCTTAAATTTATATGAGCCGTTTTATAAATAAATGTTTTTTATTCTTGGTCGTTGCAATGTCTTTTTCTAGTACTCCTTTTTTGACACTAGTGTGTGGTCAATAGCCGGATGGCCTCGTTTCTTTCACAAGATGCTCGAGTTTAGTTTCTAAACATGCCTCGGAGAAACACTCTGCCTTCGGGATATGGATGTTGAAGCCAAAGGCTGACCCTCTTGAAGTCTAGAGATAAGATGTATCATGTTAAAGCATGACCGAAGCACATATTAGTTTTAAAACGACCAATTTTGAATTGGCACCAAAAAATTTGATTTAATTAAGACGACAAGTCCGTACATAATTTTTTTATTTTTTCGAGCTTATGAAACTTTTAACCTCTTGAATGTTTTTAAGAGGAGCAACATTCTCTTCACCGAGGTGCCCTACTTAATAATTTAGGTGGGGAAATACTTACCGTCCCATAGTTCGGCATCTTCCCTGCCGACCTGCAGCTCGGTTTCTTAGATATTGCTTTATATGCATCAGTTTCGAATTGTGTCTTCGATCAATAGTTGGGTTAACCGGCTCCCGTGATTGTCTCCTACATTCCGCTTTGTTCGGCTAGATGTACAAAGGGACAACCACTGTGATTGTACTTCTGATTTAACCGGTAAAGTACCTCAATGGAGATAGCCGAGAACTGAGTGTCAGAATGAGCGCAAACTGGTCAACGATCCGATGACTCTAGACCGATAGAGGTTACCCCATGGTCCTTTCATAAATTTGGCCGGCGTGTTAATGGCTTGACCTTGGTTGACGCCAAACACTAACCGGGGGCTAGTAAATGGCCTCCTAAACTTTAAGCTCCTATGACTAACTAAGAGTTCTAAAGCCTGGATATCTGATTGCCTCGTTTCTGCTAACACAAATGCCTCTGGGTCGATGATGGGCCTCTCTCAAATGATACACGTTCACAAAGATGTCCAAATAGCATATAACATAAAAGCATTTGTATTTAATATGCGAGTGTTGCCTTCCGTAATCACCGTTATAAAGCCATAAATATGCATCAATTTCTCTTAACATTTTGGCCAAGCTGGGTTGCCTGGCTCCTGTGCTCACCCCTACGCTCTTGATTATTCTCCTAGGAGGTAAAGGGATCACCTGTGATTGTTACTTCCGGGTCATCTGGGTTAGTACCTCAGACTGGGTGAAGCCGAAAGCTAGCCTTAAAAATATAATTGGTCGTCAACGACGAAAGTGAAAATTTCGGTTCATTAACGCCACGGAGTTCGGGAACATTCCGCAAACTAAATCCTCAATATTTTCCTCGTGCATTGATCGGAGTTGAGGTTTCACAATTATGGTCAACATGATATCCTAGGAACAGGATCTTACAAATGATCTAATTTTCCCAAAGGATTTTCTTACGATAAATAGTAATATAACATATCCCTCCGCGTAACTTTGTTTATAAAACCATATGGCTGGATTGCCTTGTCTATCGTAAATGTTTTCCCTTATAAAGGCTTTATAAAGTAGGACAAACACTCTTCGACTACTGGCCGAGGAGGTTGAAGCTGATGGTCGGTCAACAAAGTGTTGTGCAATGCGGATCCGAGCATTAATGATGTGAATTACTTGGATACATAAAATCATTACACATAAATTGTATCAAACTTAACGAAGTTTGTGTAAACAAATAGCGATCCTTAATTTGACCAACCATGCCCAAATTAAGGCTCGGGGGCTACTGCGTTGCTTATTCAATGCAGCAAATTCAAAGTGCAATATGGTTTTCGAGGAGATTCAATCCTCAGGTTGGTCGGCCACACCCAAACTGAGTCTCGGAGGCTACTTTACACCTGAAAGAAACTTGATTTAGTTTGGGACGTTATGCTTTTGCCAAAGTTTTTTGGTATTGCTGAGCTTATGGCATCTTTAACCTATTTACATGTTTTTTCTTTCAGCAGGCGGGACATCCTCTTGTTCAAGGTGTTCTGCGTGGTGGTTCTGCTCAAAAAATCTTTTTCGACCCACAGTTTGGCATCTTCCCTACCGAGCTCCACCTCGGTGTTGTAAAAACACACTTAAAGGACGACATAGTTCCCGAGGAGATACGATCCTAGGGTCGGCCATGTTGCCAAACCCAAGGCTCGAGGGCTACTGGTTATACAGCTCGTCGGAGAATAAATTACACCAACCAGAAAATCTTTCTCGACGTGTAGTTCGGCATCTTCCCTGCCGACCTACACCTTGGCGTTTTCAAAATGCACACAACAAGTGCAATACGGTTTTCGAGAAGATTTGATCCTCAGGTCGGTCGGCCGCACCCAACCCGAGTCTCGGGGGCTACTGCACACCGCTTTTAATTCCTAAAGTTTGCTACCGAGCAAGGAATTGATCCTGAGGCCTATTTCACCAATCGACCTCAGTCTCAGGGGCTACTGGGATCAACAGTTTTATTTTTTCCTTCAGGTGCACCTCAGGTTTTAGACTGACACACACCTTGAGAGGTACTCGCTATATATCCACAAAAATCAGCCCACGGCCGAGGTGGTGCACCACCTTGGAAGCAGTCTGGCATATAGTTCTGGTGCAAATGGCTGGCTCCATAAAAGACTATTCCAGCACTTAAGCTCGGATGAATTCCTTCAAATTTTCACAGACCGAGGTAATATATGACACCTCGGATGCCGACCATTGTTGGAGCTCGGCTACGAAAAGACACCTCGAATGCAGACCGACGTTGGAGCTCAGACGCAAGAGGACACCTCGGATGCAGTTCGACGTTGGAGCTCAGAAACAATAGGATATCCTTGCACGGGAAACATTTCAAACCCAAGGTGTGGCGTGAAAAACTACAAGGCATTAATAAAGACCGATAACTTAAAGGGGCTCCTCGGATTCCCGACGTGTGAACTCTTCGGATTCACCCCGGCGATCCTCAAGATCAATGATGGGAAGATTTGTTGAACTAGTAATCAAGACTGACGACTGAAGATGAAGAACGGTTCAGAAGAACTGAGGAGCGTCCCCAACTTCAAGACCTATGCTCAGAAATTGGGAAGTCATAGGTGGTCGAACTGGTGTTAGCCGAACATAAATGGGGAGGAGAGCTCGCCCCACAAGCCGAAGACTTTGGATGCATGAAGATGGTGAGGATCAAGACTACAACATTGGTGGCCAGTCTCGGGCTACTAAGGGAGTTCGGGACTAAGGGGTCCTCGGGCCGCCGATCTATATCTACGAGTCGGACTCCTGGTCCACTTCGGGAAGCTGATGACATATACGAGGAAGATTCCACAAGGCATGGTGATCAAGACAAGGACTCCTCTACACCGACGTAGCCGACTAGGACTCTTGTTATCCTAGGCCTACGGTGCATTATATAAACCGAGGCGAGGCTAGTCGATAGACAATCTCATATTCATATGATCTTTACTCTTACGGTTTAGACCACAACATACGATCTCGATGTAGATCAACTTTATACTCGATACTTCATCATCAATACAACAAGAGCAGGACGTAGGGTTTTACCTCCATCAAGAGGGCCCGAACTTGGGTAAAACATCGTCTCCATCGTCCCTTGTTATCCATCAATCCAAGATCCATAGTTCGGACCCCTTACCTGAGATCCGTCGATTTTGACACCGACACCTAGTTTGACACCGTTGTGCTCATGATTTATACTTATGAAGTGAAGACGAAGTCACCCCATGCTAATATGACAAAATGAGTAGGGAATAACATTCCTTAAGCATCTTATATTTTTGAAAAATAATGATTATGATTCTTATGTTTATGGATATTATTATGTTGATATAAATTAGTTCATCATATCACAAAAATCATACCTAAAATAGATTACATGTTGGGTAGCATGTCGCATCAAAAATTCTGTTTTTATCATTTATCTACTCGAGGACGAGCAGGAATTAAGCTTGGGATGTTGATACGTCTCCAGTGTATCTATAATTTTTTATTGTTTCATGCTATTATATTATATTATCAATATGCAATAATATGCTATTTTATATCATTTTATGGGACTAACCTATTAACCCATTGCTTGGTGCTAGTTCCTATTTTTGCATGATTTTTGTTTCACAGAAAATCTATACCAAACGAAGTCCAAATGCGATAAGAATTTACAAAGATTTATATTGGAATATATGTGATTTTTGGGGAAAAGAATCAATGTCAAACAATGTCTGAGAGGCCCACAAGCTCGGAGGGCGGCGCCCCTTGAGCTGGTGGCCACATCGGAGGTCGGTTGGAGGTGTCCTTTGGCTGCAAGGAAGCTAATATTCGGATAAAAATCCCCTCAAAATTTCAGCCCAATCTGAGTTACGGATCTACCGGAATATAAAAAACGCTGAAACATCAGAAAACGGGAAGACGAAACAAAAGATACACACACACACACACACACATATATATATATATATATATATATATATATATAGTTACCACCACTTGCGTTTTGTATGTTGTATATAGTATCTATCAAATTTGAGAGTATGTATGCGTAGTATGTAGTATATAATAATGTTTACATAGTATATATATACTATTTTTGGGTAGTATGTATCATATTTTATGTATGATGTTTTTACATATAAACATATAATATTTCACAAACATAATAAAAACTATGGATCAACTTCTATTTTTTCATGTAACTCACTTTCAAAAGAATTATATATGATATATGAACATAAATAAAATGATAAATTAATATATATATATATATATATATATATATATACTTCCGCATGATAATATATAGAACATGTGGGGTAACTACCCCTTGGTGGTAGAATGTATTTTTCATATAAAGTCTATTCGTCATCCAAAGTGCAGAATAAGTTATTCTTACCCGATGTAATCTTACGACTGTTTTACAAATAAGTTATATCAGGAATACAAATAATTACATCTATATTGATTCAGTACGTAAAATTTGATATAAAAAAACAAAGATAGATGTCATAAAACCACAAAAGTTGTATTTTATGTATATTTTATACTATATTTCTATGTTTGTAATTTTATGTGACATAAAATATTTTTTATGGTGATTATATTTTTTTTACGGTCTCTTTCTAAGTATGAAATAAGAAAAAAAAATACAAAACGTAGAATTACAATGCTTTGATGTTAAAATAGAGGGGGTGAAGAATAAGTATTCCTCACCCAGGATGCGGGACACCTAGGTGTCCACGCACGTTGCCTAAAAACCGTTGGATTACATTAAGATGTGTGCATGTGGAATTAGTATTAACCATAATGAGTTAAATCATTAACTATTTATTAAGAAATAATTATTGCTAATTATTGCTTGATATGGACCCTTAATGCATAGATTAAACAAGGTAGAAAAAATGAGCAATTAATGGTCCGGCCATGGATGCTTCATGTACGTGCCCAACTTTATTTCTCATACATGCATTTTTTTCTTTTTTATATAATATAAGAAGTCATATACATAATTAAGTATTTAGGTATATCATCATCTTGGGTATAAAAGGTATGGTTACCTTTTGTCCCCATGGAAAATACTCATATACGAATATAGTTACGTAGCCGGGTATATACGTAATCATATTTTACGTAGCTGGGTATATACGTATATGCGTATGTACATAATTTCATTAGTAGGTATCAGATACCGGTATTAGATAGTTAGGAAATAAACTATTGGTTATATACCTATCCGCATATGTACATAATTTCATTAGTAGGTATTCCACACCTATATTAGACAGTTAGAAAACAGAAATAAAATGTAACAATTCAAAAAATATTAAGTATATATGTTAGTAGGTATAGGTATTATATACATGTATTAGATATCTCGGAAACAAAAATACGCGCAATAGATAACCATATCAGATCTAATAAAAATGAGAAATTAATATTATTTATTATATGGCAAGTCTTGCATGCCTAATAGTTAGAAAAAAAACAGAAGCATAAATATGGAAAGTCTTGCATGAGGAATAATTAGAAAACTAATCAAATATACCACGGTTTCCAAAACAATCAAGGTGTCCCAAACATTTTACACACACACACACACACACACACACACATATATATATATATAGAGAGAGAGAGAGAGAGAGAGATCCCATCTTAGAGGGGTCCTTCCCCCAGGAGCCATGGAGACCATGTACTAGTAGGGAAACTCTCCCCCATCTAGGGGGCAGGCCAAGCAAGAATAGGAAGAAGGGGGCTCTCTCTCTCTCCCGGTGACGCCGGAGCGCCGCTTGGGGATTCATCGTGGCGGCAATTTACACCAACAACTCCGTCGTCTTTCTTAACACCACCATCACCTTCCCTCATCTATTATCAACAGTCCACTCTCCCGCAACTCGTTGTACCCCCTATTTTGACAAGGTGCTTTATACTTCATATTTTTATCCAATGATGTGTTGCCATCCTATGATGTTTGAATAGATTTATTTTGTCCTATGCGTTGATTGATGATCTTGATTGGTTTTGAGTTGCGTGTTTTATTTTGGTGATGTCCCATGGTGCCTTCCCTGCCGCACGCACGTTGGGGATTCCCGCTGTAGGGTGTTGCAATATGTTCATGATTTGCTTATAGTGGAGAGCGAGAGTGACATAAGCTTATACCCGAGTAAGGGGTTGTTGCGTATGGAAGTAAAGGGGCCTTGTTACTTAACGCTATGGTTGGTTTTTTACCTTAATGATCTTTAATAGTTGTGGATGCTTGCTAGAGTTTCAAACATAAGTTCATTGTCACATCCCTAACCCTTAAGCAAGATAGCATTGTGCTCATGTCTTCTTTGCATTTGCATCTAAGAAGTTTCAACAAAAACAACAAAGTGGCAAAGGAAAAACTCAAAACCCTAGCCACCATTTCAATTAAAGGAAATCTCAAACTAGTTCAAAATCAATGAACCCAAAATGGCCTCAAGAAATGTTCAAACTTTCTGATAAATCATGAAAGTAAATGAGCATTGGAGAAAACTATTTTCTTGACACTTTAAGCTTTTTAAATAAATGAAAAAGGCTACTGGTTTCAAGTTTTAAATTTGAAATCAGAAACTATAAATTTCCAAAAATGTTGAAAACCTTGGAAATGGTTGGGGATATTATAACAAATATTTCAGGAGGTCTAAAATAGTTTTTACTTTTTGTTTTGGAGCTGAATTAATTAGCAAAACAATAATTAGCAAAACAGAAAAACAAAAACAGAAAAAAATGGAAAAACCTTACCTGTCGCCTAAGCCTGGCCCGGCCCATCCCTGGCTCGTCCCCTCCCTCGTGCCAGTAGGCAGCAGGAGGTGGCCGCCGCCCCCTCCGGCGCGGCCACGCACCTGCGTGCCTGCCTGGCCGCCGCCTCGCGCTGGCGACGACGGGGATAAGCTCCCCAGAGCCTCCCCTATCCATTCCCCGCCTCGGTTCTCTTCCTCCGCCCGGATCTCCTCCTCCTCCCAGCTGCCGCCATTAGAGCCGAGCTCGAGCTCGAGCTGCCCGTGCCCCTAGCCTTAGGATCCCCTCCCAGAGCACGCCATTAGCTCCGCCTCGTCACCCTGGTCATCTCTGCAGAAGCCGAAGCTTCCTCGAGCCCTGCAACGCCCGCAACGCCGTCGTCTTCCACCTCCGGCCGCCGGACCTCTTCCGTCGATTCGCTTCCTCCATCGCATCCCCGAGCCCCTCTTCAGCGCCATCGGAACTGCCGTGAGCTCGTCGTCGTTTCCCCTCTCGCCCCACGCTCTCCCGTGCATCGTATCCTAGTTCCCCACCAAGGCCGAGAGCTTCTCGCCGCCGGCCATGTCGATGCCGTCGCTGTGATGGCTGATCCACGCGCCCGGGCTAGGATTCGAGCTCCTGGAGCCTCCAAGAGCGTGCCGAGCCCTCCAGCTGCCCTCCCCGTGCCCTAGAACCGCCCCTCATAGAAGGCCGAGCTTCGGCCGCCGCTCCGGCTCATCGCCGACGCCTCTTCCGGCGACCCTAGCCTCCCCAGATAGTCCTGCCAGATCGGCCACTTCGCGAGCATGCTCTAGCTGCAAACCGCGTGCGTTTTGGTGTTGTGCAGCGCCGTCTAGGTCGCCTCCGGCGAGCCCTCCGCCGCGGGCCTGGTCGCCGGCGACCACCCTCCGGTGGGGGTCGACGTGGCAAGCTAACCGAGCCGGTTAGTGACCTAATCACTCGCTGACAAGTGGGCCCAAGGCCAAGTCAAACCTCAGTTAGGGCTGGTCAGCGCGGGATTAGTCCGAGAGAGGCTGACCAGTGGGGCCCCCTGTCAGGTTTGACCTGAACAGGTCGGCTGACCTGCTGACGTCAGCCTAATGCAATAATTAGAATTTCCAGTATAGAAATAATTCCAGTAAATTGCTAAAACTTGTAAAAATCATAGAAATTAATCTGTAACTCCAATGAAAATAATTTATATATGAAAAAGTATCAGAAAAATTCAAGGATTATGATTATGCTATTTTCAACCATGTTTGAAAAGGTTACAGAACCCTAAAATGAGAAATAAGGAATAATTCAATTCTTATAATTACTTTTAAAAGGGAATTTCGAAAAATATTCAAATTTCATTATATATGCAATGATCACACACTGCCCTAATTACAAATCAGTACCATAACATGACATCTCATGCATGTTAACATCAAGTTGATGTGAGCATCAGGTCGAATCAATTAAACCGGTATCCGAGAATACCCCGTTTGAATTGCTATTCGAATATGATTCAAATCAATCTCAAACCCAATACATGATGATTATATTAGTTTGTCACCTTGCATTCTCATGCCATGCTCATGCATCATTTTGAGTGCATATGATTATTATTGAATGTTGCCATTCATTTCGGTAGGCTCCGCACCCCCGGATTCCACCGAATATCCGTCTGACGGATATCGTTCCTCCTCTGAGCAACAAGGCAAGCAACCCTTTTGATCATCCCGATAAATCCCATGTTCTTGCTCCTGCACCTATTTATTGCATTAGGATCAAATGCTTCAACTGCTTTTGCCACGATAGTTGGACCCACTTCCTTTGCATGACTTAACCTTGTCACAGTAAATAGCCAAACCTTGCAACCTATCATACCTGGTAGTTGCTTGAGCTATGATGTGCCTTATCCTGCTATGCATGCTATGCTTAGAGTTGTGTATGGTCTGTCATCTGGGAGATGAACAGAATTGTGGAATGTGTTCAGTGAGCAAAGGTTGTGTGTTGAACTTGATTTGGTAAAGGTACCGGTGAAAGGTTGTGTAGGAGTACATGGCGGGTTGTTTCATTGGAACCGTCCTTAGGAACGGAGTTCCGTGTATGTATTCCAAGACTAGATACTACCACATGCTGGGCCCTGAAATATGACCTCGCTCGGCCTATTAATCGCGTAGTACTCGGTCCAGGAGTTGCAAGTAGTTTCTGGTGTTTATAGTAATGCTGGAGGCCGTGCATGGTGCTGACCTGAGAGGTGGGCCGTGATGCGGTAGGCAGTGGCACGGTGTACCAAGTGGCACCCGGATGGTGGGCTTGGGAACCCTGCGCACATCGTTTGAGGCCGTGGCGGAAACCTCGGCCGGACTTCCGTACGGGTTACTCTCAGATAGGCGATAAACCTGGACTAGGTACTAGTGTGGTTAACGGTCGTGGCCGACTCCCTCGCTGGGCTTCCGCTTGAAGGTTGCCGAGGTGCATGACGTGCACATGGCGATAAGTGGCGAGAGCGTGTGTGACGAAGTACACCCCAGCAGGGTTATGATCTATTCGAATAGCCGCGTCCACGGATATGGACTACTTGGAGACATATGTTGTTCATAGATAACTTCAATGGCTACTCATAAAATTGTCAAGATAAGCGTGAGTGTCGTGGACGGCATTTCCGTGTGGAGACGGAATGATTCCACGATAGTGTATTGTTGTGGTGTTAGTGGACTCGTGTGCGAGAAATCAAGTTGTCAAAACTAATTTCAAAATGCAAGTTATCTAGCCACGAGTCAAATGCTGGCTTTCCGCATGAAACCCCACAATACTCTTTGATACCTTGCATGAGTAGTTAGTTCTCCTAAAGTCTTGCTGAGTACCTGAGTACTCATGTTTGCTTAATAAATGTTGCAGAGGTTGCTAATGACCCTAATGGAGGGTTCTTCGTAGACATCGACGACGACGAGTAGCTGGTGTCCCAGCTACGATCTGGCCCTACGTCGGCTCTGTAGTATAGTCAGGCCATGTGCCTTCTAGTTGCCCTGTCTGTACCCAGACAGTTTATAACTCTTCCGCTGGCTTGTATTTGTATGACTGCTATTATGGGTCGAGAGACCTTAGTGTGTAATATTATGTGTGTGGCTCTTCCGAGCCTCTTAAATAAAGGGTGTATGTTTATGGTTATGTTGTGATGCCATCGATGTATCTATACATATCGGTATGCCATGCGTACGTGTGTCTTACTTAATATGTATGCGGTTCGAATACCTAGTCGTGAACTTTAGTAGCACTCCTTACAAGGAAATGCACCTTTGTGATCCAATGAGCCTTGGTAGTCCGCTACTGCTCCGGACACATTGGTTGACCGGCATGTGTCCTTCTTAGCTGTTGTGTCTGTCCTCTTTGGGGAAATGTCACGCGACGTAATGGAGTCCTTGTAGCTTGCTACGACTCGTCTACGTTCGCTGATGACCGACACCTGCTTTGTTGGGTCATGTATGCCTGTCCTTGTGCGGAACTGCCACCTTGGTTTATGACTAGACATGTCGATCCGGGTTCTTTGACATTGGATTGCTAGCGACACCTATCGCATACGTGAGTCAAAAGACGCAAACGGTCCCGGCTAAGGTAAGGCTGCAGCCGTGGAGTTAACCGTGCGTGAGACCACAAAGAGATGCGATGTGTTACAGGCTGGATTCTATGGCTTAGGATCGGGGTCCCGACATTCATATCATCCAAGTATAGAAAGTATGTCAGCTCGTGCCTCTCCCTCATATAAAATTCCAATAATGATTACCAATCTTGTTATTAGTTGCCTAGGACAATCTCACAAATACTATCACCACTTTTCCACACTTGCTAAAGTAACCTAATTGTTCTTTTATTAAAATAACACCTAACTTTTATTTCTAGATTCTTTATTATCTTGCAAAACTATCTTATTAGACCTTTAAAGCACTTCTAATTTTATTCCCGTAAAGTAGTTTATTTTTTTACTAGGTAAAGTGAACATTGTTGCGTTTGGAGTTGTATCGGTGGTGGATAGAAATTGAAAGAATATTAATTCTATCTTTAGCTCCTCATTTGATTTGACACTCTTACTTATCGAAAAATGCTACAAATGATCCCCTATATTTGTGGGTTATCACACAGCCTGCAAGACATACCTCCGACCTGCTACACATGCCTTCAAGAAGATAATGTTGATCACATTATAGTGCAGTGTGTCTATGCGCAAGAAACTTGGCATTACTGCCTAGACACGCTGCAACTTCCCATCCAACGGCCTACAGTGATAGCTATATTCATGGTGTGGTGTTTGTTGCACCATCAAAGTTTTAGGAAGGATGAGAAGAGGGGTTCGATACATTGGTGATTTCACGGCTTGGTTGTTATGGTAACAGAGAAGCAGTCACGTCTTCAATTGTGCTAAGCATCAAGTGGGAGCTCAAGTTCTTGCTGCCAAAATCCTAGGCGAAATCAATGATTGGAGAGCTTTATTGAATGGAGTTGGAGGCTTACATTATTTTTTGAGAGAGTAGTGTAGCTAGTTTATGTGGAGTTGATGTGGCAGCGAAGGGAGTATGTTCACAGTATCAATGATGGTTGTATTTAGTTATGTCCGCGTCTCACTAGGTCTCTTGCAATCAAATTTTCTCCCTTCTATATAATTATGGTACATGATTTTCATACTCTCCAAAATAGAAGCCTTGGTTGCCAGAAAACCAATCTCCTCCCCCACTTTTCTTCCGGACTCCGCTCCTTATCGTGAGGCAGAGGGAAGCGGATTCTTGTCTCTCGTCCTTTGGGTAGCAAGTTTATGTCTAAGTGATGTCGCTCCAAAAATGATAACAATGTCATTTTCAATAAAAGCCCTTCAACTCCAACCGTGTATTTTTTGGTGTTTTTGTTGCCTATGAGCTTCGGATTGTGTCCTTGCTACTCTTTATGAAAAACTAGTTAGTTATTTGTGTTGCTTGTCGGCGTGTTTCCATGTGCATCGACAACTACAACACCACCCTCTTCAACATCTCCGTTCGAGCCTTTGCGATAAAGATTGTCGCCTTGGTATGGTGATCCCATCATTGGTATGCTTGGCGCGAATACCACCATATGATGTACGCGGCGATCTACTATTGTGATGATTTGATGAGATTCATTCCTCCATAAGTGTAGATAGGTATTTGGATGGTTGGATTGGATTTCTTGATGTTTTCAATTATGGGAGTTAGCTATAATGATGCAACGATGACAAGTTTAACACACGGCTTCAACAAGAATTTTGGGACATATAGTCATTCTTAGTTGCCCCTTGTTTAGGGTTCTCTCTTTTCCATGGCTCAGTTACCTTGTATGTAGTTGTATCCGATGTTGTATTGATCTATTATAAACTAGGTTTGATTTTGAAAAGTTACACTTACAAAAAAAATTAGTATCCTTCCACGATCTTGACTCCCACCCTCCACCAACAATGTTGTGTTTGGACCCTTTCGTTGGAGTGCATGCGCCACTCTTGCATCCTGATGTGAGTACAACCGCTCAATAGTGACATCCACGCTGATGAACGAGCATGACAACAGTTCCATCATAAAGGTCAAGACATCCTTCTTCACAACAAGACAACTGACCTCCATCTGCTCTCCAAATGGTACGACGTAGGCGATGATGACAATAGAGGTCGGCAGCGGGAGTACTCAGTTTAGAACATCAACAAAAGGAAGAAAAGAGTGTATAGGACTTAGAATATCTATGTTTAGCGAAAGTGCCCCTATGCTCCCGAGGTTAGTTGTGACAGCCCGAGACCGACGTTCCACAAGATTCCCCCTTTATTCCATTTTCATCGTGTGATTTATTTTATTTATCGCATCATCATCGCATCATGCGCATTATCTGCATCGCATCGGCATCCCGTTGCCGCTAGTATTCAAAACTTGCATCCGTTATTAGTTGTCGGTTTGCTCCGTGTTCGTCGTTGGCCGTGTTGAGCCCGACCACACACGCACACGCCCGCGGCATCGTCAAAAACTCTGTTTTAAAAGTGTGTATAAAACTTCCTCCGGTTGGGTTGAAACTTGACGTGCGGTCTTATTTAGATATAGGTAGACCGCCTGCCCAATTTCATCGCAATCGGAGTCCGTCTGGTACCCGAACGGTCGACCGTAGCGGCACCGTATTCGGTCTATTGTCGGACGTTTTATCGGTGTTTTAAAATTACGTTGTCGGGTGCCCGTTTCCCTCTCATCTCCGGCTAGCCTACTCTGCACAGCCACTTAGCCCGTGCCGCGTTCGAGATCGTTCGATTCCGATCGCACGGTTGAAACTTGGGCGAAAAACTCCTAAACCTAGCCCCCCCATGGTTATAAATAGCCCCCATGCCATTTTAGATAGACACTCTCTCCCTTGCCTTGAAATCCATGCCCCCCATCAAACCCTAGCCGCCTCCTCTCTCTCTCTTCTCAGCGATCCAGGCCCGCCAAGACCAGATCGGGCCCGGCCGAGCCCATCTGGCCGCCGGCACCGTGCTGCTTCCCTGAGCGCCCGAGGGGAAGAGCCCTCGAGGAGCTCCCTCCTCTTCCTCCCGCGGCTCTCTACCCGCGCCGGCCTCGAGCAGCCAGCCGCCGGAGCGCCCAACGACGTTGACCGCAGCTCGTTGCGCCACCTAGCCCTCGCCGGATCTGGCCAGCGCCGGCCCCGCCGTCGGCCACGTCCCGGGCAACTCCAGCGCCGCCTCCTGTGCCCCGTCGCCGCCGGGAATGGGTCCCCCCGACCCGGACCAACCGGGATCCAGTCAGCCCTCGCCGGAGCCCTCAACTGTCGCCCGGATCTGTGCTGGAGTCTTCAGCCGCCGTCGTCGTTCGTTCCAGCCGAGAGGAGGATGACGCACGCCCCCGGCCCAGCTCCCATCGGCCCAGGTCGACCGCCCCCCATCCTACTTCCTCCTCTGCCGCATGGGCCAGGCCCGCTAAGGTGAGCCCTAGGCCTCCTATGTGCACCCCGAGCGGGATATAATATATTGCGCGTGCCTATTAAGCCCATTAGTAGTCAGATTCGGCGTGTGGGAAATTTTCTATTAACCGGAGATTTAATTCTATTTCAGAAAAAAAAACTAGATATTAAAAATCCCGTAGATATTCAACCGTATGTCGGATCAGAGCGATTTATATATGTAAAACGTGTAGTTTTCCGCGTAGATTAATATTTTACAACTTGCATGCATGTTTGAAATAGTTTGACACGCCAAATGCCTAGTTTTGCGTGTTGTCCCAATAGGGAGTTGTTCCGTATTTATTTTTCGCGTGTGTCCGATTTGCTAAAACCCCGTAGATAAAATGCTCATGTTGTTAGGGACCTCTTGCCATGTAATTTAGAGTAGTTGTTTGTATTTTTGCTTGTAGGATTCCGTCGCTAGTTTTCTATATCGTGTTTAGGACGTTATCTCGCATATACGTGTGGCGATATTTTTGTGTTGCAACCCCACATGTTATATATGTTTTCGGGGTAGAAAAATCCATAGGACTTAACTGTTCATTTAATTTTAGCTTACGAGCAAGTTAGTTCGCGTGGTATTTTGCCATGTTGCCCTTTTGTTTATTTTGTGGGATTTATTTCGTGCATGATATGAAGGAGTTGTCAACTAGAGATATGCCCTTGGATGTGTAGACTAGCCCCTGGTAATTTTGGTTGCAATAGAAATCCATGTTTAGGTGTGGTTTGCTTGCTCTCAACATGCTAGAAAATAGTGCTGACTTGGATATGCTGAAATATTTCCAAGTCTGGAATCTATTATGTTTTGTTGTTGTCTTGCCTTGAGTTTATCTGGTGATCTGTAGCTCTTTTGAGGTTGGTGCAATGGAGTTAGATGTAGACTTTAGGATTCTCTAGCATGCTGTCAATTTTCATGGCATTTGAAGTCCTGTAGCTTATGGTTTTGCTGTTGTCAATATGCCTTCAGATCGAAAACTGCACTGTCAAAACTGATATTTTCTCTAAGTTTGAAACTGTGTGTGGGATGCCATTTTGTGACTTATTTTCCTAGTGATCCATGCTTCCATGCTAGATGTTATTAGTTGTATGTTGTAGTGCATCTTGACCTCTACCACCTCATGCCTTCGTTGAGCATATTAGTTTTGTGTAGCTCGTAGTTGTGGGGTGGAGAAAATGCTATGTGGCTGATTTTGGCAGATTATAGTGATTTCTTGTTTAGCTCGTAGTTGTTGGACCGTTGCTCCGTTTGGATTGTGTCCTATGTGAAACTTGCTTAGAATCTCGTGTAGTTTCATATTATCTTGCTGATTGTGTATTTTGGAATGCTTGTGCCTGCCGTTGCACACGTGTTGCATTCATGTCATCATATCTTGCGGTGCTTGTATCTTTTGATCCGTAGCTCCGATGGAGATGTTCTCTATGTGTAAATTGCTTGAAACGACGTGTAGAATCACGTGAACCTATTTATTTTCCTTTTTAACAAACCTTTAAAAGTGTTAGTTCAGATCTGGACAGAATTGTAAATTAACATGTGAGGTCGTTTCGGAGATGCTATATGTCATTTCCGACCTCGTTTAAAATGCCTAGATAGGTAGTTTAATTGCGCTTCACCTATTGCCATGTTTAACCACATTTAATAATGTCGTGTACATAATCGGGATAGAACTAAATAATTCGTAACTGGAGTTTCATCAATACGCAACTCGTTGCATATTGAACTTCACTTAATGTTTAGTGTTTGATTGTTGTGAGTTGTCGTGTCATGTCTTGCATATTTTCAACCATTCATGCATCATATGTGTTGTGCATCATGTGGTGAATATCGTGTGTTGATTCTTGTTTCCGGTTTGCGTCGTCTCGATAGAGTTCCGCAAGCGTATCGGAATGTGAGGACCCGTTCGACTACATCGGTTCGTCTGCTTCACGGAGTCATTCTTCTTCTCAGCGGATCTCAGGCAAGATGACCATTTCCCCACATACCATTACTATCATTGCCATGCTAGTTTTATCGTTTCTGTCGCTATGTTTCGTTGCCTACCACATGTTAAATAACAGTCTCTCAACAATGCCATGAAAACCTTCAACCTGTTCACAACCTAGCAAACCACTGATTGGCTATGTTACCGCTTGCTTAACCATGTGTTAGCGTTGCTAGTTGCAGGTGAGTTGCTTCCATGTGATAACATGGGTTCCTTGCTATATCACCCTATTAAATGATATTTAATTTAATGCACCTATATACTTGGTAAAAGGTGGATGGCTCGGCCTTTCTAGCCTAGTGTTTTGTTCCACCTTTGCCCCCTTTAGTTTCGGCTACCGGTGTTATGTTCCATAATTGAGCGCTCCTAACACGATCGGGGTTGTTATGGGGACCCCCTTGATAATTCGTCTTAGATTACATCTGGTCCGGCAAGGCCCAACTTTGGTTCTACATTTGCCTAATAACCTAATAATAATGCATAGGGACCCACCGGCACCCGGGGAGTAATTTAATCAACCCCCAGGCCAGTGCTCCTCATGAGTGTTGGTCCCACCTAAGCGATGTCCGGCGCCCCCTGGTCACCCAGGGTTTAGCGATCCCGGCGTCTAGCTATCTGTCGTGTCATGAGAACGAGATACGCGGCTCCTATCGGGATCGTCGACACGTCGGGCGACCTTGCTGGATTAGTTTTACTTTTGTCGAGATATCTTGTGCATCGGGATTCCGGTGATGCTTTGGGTAATCTCAGAGTTGAGGTTTTCCACTAAGGAGTCCGACGAGATCGCGAGTGTCGTGATCGAGGATTTCTATGCGGCTTGTGGTAATTTGTGATCGACTAGTTGGAGCACCCCTGCAGGGTTAAATCTTTCGGAAAGCCGTGCACGCGGTTATGTGGCAACGTGGAAACTTTGTTTAACACTGGTTCTAGATAACTTGAAGTTAACTTAATTAAAACTTGCCAACTATGTGTGTAACCGTGACTGTCTCTTTCTTGTGTTCCTTCTCCGATCGAGGACACGGTGGGGTTATGTTTGACGTAAGTAGGTGTTCATGATCATTCATTTCATCATCAGTAGTTCACGTTCGCTATGCAAAGATCATACCCCTCTTTATTCTTGGACTCGTAAGTTAGCCACCAAATAAATGCTTAGCCGCTTGCTACAACCTCACCACTTAACCATACCTCACCCATTAAGCTTTGCTAGTCTTGATACCTTTGGAAATGAGATTGCTGAGTCCCCTGTGGCTCATAGATTACTACCACACCAGTTGCGGGTACAGGTAAAGGTTACTTGACGCGAGCGCGTTGATTGTTCATTTGGAGTTGCTTCTTCTTTTTCTTCTTCTTTGATCTAGGATGGGTTCCAGGCCGGTAGCCTGGGATAGCAAGGATGGACGTCATTTTCTTTTCTCGTTTGTTTTCGTCCGTAGGCGAACCCTGCTCTACTTCATGATGTTTATGTATTGTACTGATGCGACTCTGATGTAGCTTGTGGCGACTGTAAGCCAATTCCATATACTCTTCTCTTCAGTACATGTATTGTAACGATATCCATTCTTGCGAAACGACGAGATGTGCTTCTATCCCTGTCGAGGCCCTTGTGCCAAAATAAGGATAGGATCGCATCTTGGGCGTTACAAGTTGGTATCAGAGCAGTACCGACCTAGGAGCCCCCTTGATTGATCGAACTTGGCCGAGTCGAGTCTAGTGAAAAATTGCTTTGAGTCTAGTTATATATCGGAGGGTAGGATTCTTTTTTCTCCTCTTCTATGCTCTGGAGAGGAATCTTGACGTAATAATTTATTCTACTCCTCTCCTCACTCAATTTTTTTAGGATCATGCACATATTTTTGGAATCTATATGATGTCGATGTGACGGAGTTCTGTCTTGGTGCCTCCTGTGTGACTTGATTTCTTTCGGGGAGTTGAGCTCCAGGGGATTCTTGAGCACATCGCTATCATTCAGATTTCTTAGTATCTCAGGACGAAGGATGTTCGAAATTGCTTCAATACTAGTAGTGGCGAGAGGAGTCCGGCTTCCCCAATACTGGGTGCAGAGTTCCGGATGTATCGCCATACTTAGTATCGTTGTGGTTAGTGTGTGAAATAGATGAAGTTCCGAGATTCTGGTTATGTGTTGACGGATGTGATACACCGTACGGGTTAGTATAGGAGTTGTGTGATATATTACTCCTTGTATCCGTGGACCAGATTGCATGACCAGAAATTTTGGGAGTTCTTAGGTGTGAATTCAAGTAGTGACTTATAGGACAATCTTCCAACAAATGCATGATGTTAGGTTGGGGTTCGACATCTAGTGGATTCGTTTGTTCACGGTCGACTTACAGCGGTTCTCGTTGTGTCTTAAAGA
Source organism: Hordeum vulgare subsp. vulgare (assembly GCF_904849725.1). Lineage (NCBI taxonomy): Eukaryota > Viridiplantae > Streptophyta > Magnoliopsida > Poales > Poaceae > Hordeum > Hordeum vulgare. The sequence continues at coordinate 351,609,346 of NC_058522.1, read as the reverse complement.
GTCCTTGTAGCTTGCTACGACTCAGGGATGCTTCGTATTTCGTGTGCACTGCCTTGCACAGGATGGCTACTGTAAGAATTGAGCCCGTGCGATCATGTCCACGAAAATATCGGACGAAATCTCTCTCATGAATTTGTTCTGGCTTGTTTCGTAAGCCTCATACCATTGCTTTGTTGCTATATAGTATTTCGAGTTGCTTCTATGTCAAATGGTGATTTCATATCTTTTTCTAAGAGGTGTTCTCGTATTTTATGAGAGTGCTAATTCTTTTGCTCAAATCAAGTGTCTTATCAATTCTTGTCAACCGGAGATTTCATATCAATTCTTTTCCAACCAGTGTGCTTCTCTTTAGTCAATTCTATCCTTTCCAATTTTGCAAGATCAATCTCTCTTTTCTTCCGGAGTTCATCTCATCTGTCCCAAGTTGTCTTTGTTTTCCCCACCCTCCCGCCCTTTTTCTTCCGTGATTAGTTTTATCCAAGAGTTTTCTTTTCATTGTGCTTTCGCTATCTTTTCTTCCATGTCCTATCCGGTGATTCTTTGTGAAGATTCTCAGGAGCTTCATGTTCATCTTTATTCATTCTTGTGGTCTTTTCCGGTGAATTAAGTTCAAGCTATCCATGTTCCTCATATCCTTTCATCCTTTAAATTCTTTCACGTGTTGGAAAGTATTACGAGTCTTCTTGTCGTCATTTCTATCTATTCTATCCAGAGCGTTGAAGTTATCTCAGAAGTTTCTTGTTTTCAATTCTTTTAATTATTTCGAGGATCTCACCTCATCTAGTTTTTCATTGGTACCGGTGCAATACCTCTCTTTCTAAGCTATCTATTCAACGGTGATTTCTTTGAGTGGGCCCATAACCCACAGGTTCTTTCCCAGGATCTTGTCTGGCTCTTGTAATCTTTTCGGAGCTCTTTAATTCTTTTCAAATATGAGATAAGTATGAATTTCGTCAGTCATATCCCTTCTCCAAGATCTATTCGAATTGTTTATTGTCTTTGGCTCAACCTTTCATTCTTCATTATTCCGGAGTGCCAAAGTATTCTTGATGTTGTTTCTCGTCATCATTCTCACCTTGCAAATTCGAAGGAGTGTTCCTCGTAAATCTTGGTCCATTCTCTTGAAGATTCATCATTTCAGCCTTGTGAAATCATCTTGAGTTGTTCCCAATCATGAGAATCCATTCCTTGCTATTCGGTGCTTTTCTGAATTGTTTTCATTCTAGATCCTCCGAAGGCCACCATTTAAGAAGATTCTTCGTTCTCAGCTTTCAGCTTTCATCCTCAATTATGTCTCTTCGTTCGTCTCTCAATTATTTTGGTGCCTTGTTCAAGTTTTTCTCTCAGGTGGCTCATGATCCCTTCATTCATTCATGTTCGTCTCATTCGTTTCAATTCTTAACGGTGTCTCCTTCAAGACTTCGTCTAGTTTGTGCTCATATCTCTCCTCAATCATTTCTAGAAGAATAACTGGTACGCTAAATCCGTTGCTGGTCATCAATTAACTTGATGAAGGATGAGCTTAACATAATTCTTATTGTTGTTCATAGTGATCTGAATTCTTCTTCCAGAGTGGCTCATGATATCAATTCTTTGTCTCAAGATGTTCTCCAAGATTCTTGTGGTAGTAGTTCTCATTTTTTTCTCCGTTCTTTTCATGCCAAGATCTAGTTTCTATTTCTTTCTAACGGAGGCGTTGTGTTGTTTCTCTCTTCAATATATCATTTCGTCTTTTCAAGATCATGGTGTTCCCTGATACGTCTCCAACGTATCTATAATTTTTGATGGTTTCATGCTATTATCTTGTCAGACTTTGGATGTGAAAGTGTGTTATATCGACTAGAGGGGGTGAATAGGAGATTTTTAGAATATCATCACTGAGGAAATTCCTTTTGAGAAAATTCCTCACTGATGACTAACTTACAGCAGAAACATTAAAGGATTAGGAGTGCAAAGTTTCACTACAGCAGTTTTTCACTATGAGGAATTTGAAAACAGATTGCACAGTAAGCAGGCACGCAGAAAATAGATGAGGATTAACTAGCGTGAAGAATTTGGGGTTGAGGAATTTCAAAGAAAGTCTTCAGCAAATTCTTCAAACAGTGACAGTAAAAATCATCAACACATAACCTGAGGAATATAAAGAGTTGAGGATTTAGAACCCGTTTCACAGCGAAGACAGTAGTTGATGACCCAGTTCCAACTACTGTGATAGTTGTACATCTGGTTTGGAGCGGCTTGGTATTGAAACCAAAAGACACACAGTCCCGGGACACACAGTCCCTACCGTATTCTCCTTGGGCTAAGAACACACAGTCCTCGCCCAACACTCATGGTAAGTCTTCAGGGCAGACTTCCAAACCCTCACAAACTTGGTCACTCGGCGATCCACAATTGACTGTTGGATTACTCTAGACCATGACGCCTAACCGTCTGGAGGATGCACAGTCCTCAAAGGTAAAAGGCTTCAGTCCCACACAGGAACAACTTCTTCAGTGATGATCAATCACTTGGTTCTCGGTTTGTGGTTTGGTGTTTGGGGTATTTCCACACTGATGAATTACTCTTGAAGACTCTGAGGAATTGGTTGCTCTTACGACAAGTGTCAGTTTCTAATGGAGCAGCCAACCCGCTAATGGTTGTGGGGGCGGCTATTTATAGCCTGGGAGCATCCCGACATGATTTGACACTAATGCCCTTAAATAATATGACCGTTGGTGTGGATAAGATCAATGATGTGGTGTGGCTATCGAAACGGTCGGGAACCTCAACTGTGAGAGTCCTCATGTCACTCATATTCCTCACTTGAGGCTTTTGGTAGGATTAGGCTTGGGTTGAGCATCATGAGGAAATTCATTCCAATGTATTACCTCGACCCCCTTTAACAGTACGGTGTTCCTATTACTAAAGTGTGAAGAAAACAAAACAGAAAGAGTAAATCTTCATGCTTCAAAGTCTTCAGAATGATTTTCTTCAGGACACACCGAATTCCTCAATTTCAATATCTTCATGAGGAATATCAATTTCATCGCATATTCTCCGCGATTCAAATCTTCAACTTCAGATCAATTTCTTCAACCGAAGATATACATTTTTAGGGGTCTATATTCATCAAATATTTCAAACTCCTCAGCGACTTATAGATCCTGTGAACACTCATGAACACATTAGTGTTGGAAATATGCCCTAGAGGCAATAATAAAATGGTTATTATCATATTTCCTTGTTCATGATAATCGTCTATTGTTCATGCTATAATTGTATTAACAGGAAACAGTAATACATGTGTGAATAAATAGATCACAATGTGTCCCTAGCAAGCCTCTAGTTAGCTAGCTCGTTAGTCAATAGATGATCATGGTTTCCTCATCATGGGCATTAGATGTCATTGATGACGGGATCACATCATTGGAGAATGATGTGATGGACAAGACCCAATCCTAAGCATAGCACTAGATCGTATTGTTCGTATGCTAAAGCTTTTCTAATGTCAAGTGTCATTTCCTTCGACTGTGAGATTGTGCAACTCTCGGATACCGTAGGAGTGCGTTGGGTGTATCAAACGTCACAACGTAACTGGGTGACTATAAAGGTGCACTACGGGTATCTCCGAAAGTGTCTGTTGGGTTGGTATGAATCAAAATCGGGATTTGTCACTCCGTGTGACGGAGAGGTATCTCTGGGCCCACTCGGTAGAACATCATCATGAGCTCAATGTGACTAAGGAGTTAGTCACACGATGACGTGCTACGGAACGAGTAAAGAGACTTACCGGTAACGAGATTGAACAAGGTATAGGTATCCCGACGATCGAATCTCGGGCAAGTTCTATACCGACAGACAAAGGGAATCGTATACAGGATTGATTGAATCCTTGACATCGTTGTTCATCCGATGAGATCATCGTGGAGCAAGTGGGAGCCACCATGGGTATCCAGACCACGCTGATGGTTATTGGTCGGAGAGGCGTCTCGGTCATGTTTGCCTGTCTCCCGAACCCGTAGGGTCTACACACTTAAGGTTCGATGACGCTAGGGTTATAGGGAATTGTTATACGAGGTTACCGAAAATTGTTCGGAGTCCCGGATGAGATCCCGGACGTCACGAGGAGCTCCAGAATGGTCCGGAGGTAAAGATTGATATATAGGACACCAGAAGTGTTTCGGGCGTCACCGGTAACGTACCGGGACCACCGGGACCACCGGAGGTGGCCTCGCGGGTCCACCGAAGGGGGGAAACGACCCCAAAAGGCTAGATGGGCCTAGTGCGGGAGGGAACCAGCCCCTAGGTGGGCTGGTGCGCCTCCCACACCCAGCCCAATGCGCAAGTGGTGGGGAGAGGGGGCAACCCTAGGCACAGGTGGGCCTTAGGCCCACCACATGGTGGGCCACCTCCTCCCACCCTAGCCGCCGCCCCCCTTTCCCATCTGGTGGCTGCCGCACCACCTAGGGGGGAACCATAGGGGTGGCGCACCCCCTTCCCCTCCTCCTATAAATAGAGAGGGGTTTTGGCCCTTGGGAGATAGACTTCTCCCTCTCCCTCGGCGCAGCCCTGCCCTTCTTCCTCCTCCTCTGTGTCGGTGCTTGGCGAAGCCCTGCCGGGAGACCTCGTCTCTCCATCGACACCATGCCGTCGTGTTGCTGGAGTTCTTCCCCAACCTCTCCCTCCTCCTTGCTGGATCAAGGTGCGGGAGACGTCACCGGGCTGCACGTGTGTTGAACGCGGAGGTGCCGTAGTTCGGCACTAGATCGGAATCGCTGCGAGTACGACTCCATCAACCGTGTTCTAGCAACGCTTCCGCTTAGCGATCTTCAAAGGTATGAAGATGCTCTTACCCCTCTCTCGTTGCTGGTCTCTCCATAGGAAGATCTGAATATGCGTAGGAAAATTTTGAATTTATGCTACGTCACCCAACAATTAGATACTTAACCTATAAGTCTTCAAACCACCAAAATCACTAAGGGGCACTAGATGCACTTACAATCTCCCCCTTTTTGCTGGTTGATGACAATTAGGTTAAGTCTTCAACAGGGATGAAAATATGAAGTGTAAATACTCATTTGAGGAATTTGAAATCAAGATTCAGAGAGACTCCCCGTGAAGATGTGCATATCTTGAGGATTTTGCTTTTCACAGCAGATGCACATTGATGATTTATATCATGGAGATCTCCCCCTAAGTCTTGTAAATCATGCATACATATGACATATAGTATGAAGAAATTGAAGATGCATGATGACAAATGGTATCTGACGAATTCCAGCATGCGTGCATTAAAATTTTGAGGAATAAGCATGCGAAGAAAAATGTTCAAAAGTGTCAGAGTACCATCGGGCTTAAGTTACAAATCATTATATAAACACTTCAGAAGAGCCAAGAGTTTGTAACTTAAATATAGTTCATAAGCCCCAAAATATCCCGCGTGAAGACTAACTCTCAAGTTTCTCCCCCTTTGTCATCAAGTGACAAAAAGGGACAAACTGAGGACTAACGCCCATGAAGACGTTCACTCCTTGGCAGTTGATGAGGACGCGTGAGGATTCTTGGGATCAGTCTTCTTCCTTGGACCGGTGGCAGTGTCTTGTTGTTCTTCATCAGATTCAGCAGTGCGGAATGAAGAATAAGAACTGTCCTCAAGGTCTGGAACTGGAATTGGCCTGAATTTCTTCTTTGGTGGCCACGACTAGTCAAAGTCTCTCAAAAACTCCAATTCTTCAAGTTCCGTCGGAGTCTTCAGATGAGCAAGTGTAGCCCAGGTGCGATCAAAAACCTCATGAAGGTAATGATGGTTAAGCTTCACAGCATTCTGCGTTTCATTGAGGGTTTTCACAATGGCGCCGAACTAGCGTTTGACCCACTTGTGATTCCGATCCACCTTCTGGTGAATACTGAGAAGAAGCTCTCTGGTATTCAGCACACAAGGAGCAACACGGCTTGGAGGATGAGTCTCAGTATCATCCCATGAAGAGTATGCTTCGGGCTCTCTAAACTGGCCATCAAGGGGCCTACGGCCTTCATCAATGACAGACTTGCCTTTTCCTTCATCAGGCTCGAAAGTCTTCTTGTTGACCCTGATAGGAGGCATATAACCAACATGGTTGTTGAAATCAGCGTGAAAGTTGATGCATGTCCTTGTCCTGATGAATCTCATGATCCATGGAGCATATATCTTGTGGTCAAAAGGACACATTGCATTGTCGGCCAAAGTCCTCAAGAAGAAATCATGGATGTTGATAGGAATACCGTGGATGATGTTGAAGAGGATATTCTTCATGATGCCTACAACATCTTCTTCATCATCGTGGCCCTTGATTAGCGCAAGAACGTTGCAGAGGATTCTGTAAACTGTCCTTGATTCATATTTGAGCTCATGAATGAGGAAAGTCGTTCTTCGTGGTTTCCCTTTAGCCAAAGGCTTCATGAGGACTTCCATCTTCTTGTTAGACAGCTCACGCTCATCATAAAGCTTCACGGCCTCCTCTGAGGGAATTTATACTGGCAGTTCACGCAGTAGCTCAGTGGCAGGAGCCTTGTAGTGTGTGTTTTGCGTCATCCAGTCAAACACCCAGGTGCTGATATCTGCAGGATCTCCAGATATGTGAAGAGTGGCATAAAATTGAAGAATAAGCTCACTGTTCCAGTCATAGATATCTGAGCACATTGGGAGGAGTCCAGCTTCATGAAGGACGTTGAGGACTGGAGCCAGGCATGGTATTTCTTCAAGCTCAACATGAGGAACATGCCTGTGCTGGAAAATCTTGTTTCTTCCACACAGCACAGAGGCATAGTAATTGAGTTGTGTCCTTGTCCAAAACTTTAGATGCCTGAATTGAGGCTTGTCATAGGGATTTTCTCCGATGAAGAACATGCGTTCTTCAAAGAAGGACTCCTTTTGAAACTTTGGCCGCTTGGAGAACGGCTGACGCTGCATTGGCTGAAGATTTTGATGTTGGACTTGAGGGGATACAACAATTGCAGACTCTGGGTTGAGCACGACGAAAGCATTGTCTGGGTATGGTGCATTTTCCTCAGCATGGTCCTCAGGGTGAGGAATTTCATCAGCTTGAGCTTCAGGCTGAGGAGCATGCTCTTGTTGTGCTTCAGGCTGAGGAACGGGATCTGGCTGAGCTTCAGGCTGAGGAATGTCGTCAACTGGAGCATCTTGTTGTGGGTTTTGCTGTAGAGGAGGAATGGGTTCATCCTGAGCCTCAGTTTGAGGATCTTGCTCAGGAGGAGGAGTTGGGTCAGCCTGATCCTCAGGTTGAGGATTTTGCTCAGGACTCTGACTTTTATCAGCTTGAGGATTTTCACTTTGTTCTTCCTCATCTTGCTTGGTGACGGAGCCAGATTCATCAGTTGGTGCAGCTGATCCTTGTGCAGTTTCTACATGAGGAATGGAGGGCTGAGGACTGTCGTCAATGCAAATTTCTTCGTCAGGGTGTTCCTCAGATGCAGCATCCTTCATTTCCTCATCTGGCCCTTTCTCCTCGTCTTTGCTTGCGCAGGTAACCATTTCATAGGATGGAGCGCTGTTAAGTGGCATGGGATCCAGTGGAGCATTTTCTTCAAGTGCTTTGAGGCGCTTGGCCTCAGTGTAGTCTTCTGCTGAAGAGGCTTTTCTCTTCTTGGCTTCCTTTTCAGCAGTCTTGTCTTTTTCACATCTGATGCAGACGGAGTCATCTTCTTCACCTTGGTGAAGGTGTTTTCTCAGCAGATTCATCAGCTTGCTTTGAGGAACCAACTGGAGCAGAGTCATTAGCTGGCTTTGAAGCAGCAGCTGGAACAGATTCATCAGCTGGCTTGAAGAAGCAGCTGGAGCAGGGTCTGTCTCACCAGCTGTAGCAGATTCATCAGCTGGATTTTCAGTGGTGATTTCCTCAATTGCCGGTTCATCCACACGGCTTCCTTGAGCGATTTCCTCAGCTTGAGGAGTTTCATCAGCTGGTTCTTCAATCAGAGGCTGAGGAGTTGGTACTTGAGGGGCGGCTTTCTTGTTGTAGTCGTTAACAACTTCAGTAGCAAGTTTGATAAAATTCCTTTTGAGACTTTGACGGTCAGAAAGCTTGGAGTACTTATCTGTCAAAATCTTCAGCTCTGCCTGTGTTGACACAAGGTCATCAGGCGTCAGGTTGAGGAGATTCTGCTTGAGGAATTTCTCCTTCTTGAGCTTAGCCACCTTGGCCTGTTTAGCTTGCTGCTCCTTCCACTTGGCCTCGTTGATGCATGTAGCCACCATTTGGCTGATGTCAGGGGGAAGTTTCAAATCATCAAGTGGAGTACTGGGGTTCTCATACCAGATATTGATGTAGTCGAGGAGGACTTTTGAGTCCATGGCCAAAGGAATGGAGCTGCCAGAAGCTTGAGCTACCCTCACTTGCTTGTTTCTGATCATTGCTTGCAGAGTTTCATCATCAAATTCATCACTACCCTCTGATGCAGAAGGGACAGTGATGATTTTGCTTGAGCTGGGTCTTGTTCCTCTCCCAGAAGTCACCTTAGTCTTCAGAGGATTTGGTGAAGACTTTGTCTCCGAGCTTGTTGTAGCTGGGAGTGAGGAGCTGGAGGTAGCTGGCAGTGGCTTCACTATCGGCTTCTTTTCAGGTTTTGAAGCCTATGGTGGTGCTGAGGGTTTTGGTGCTGAGGGTTTTGGCGCTGATGGTTTTGGAGCTGATGCTAGAGCTGGTTTCTCTTGAGGCTTTGAAGCCTTTGGTTTTGGCGGCACAGACTTTTGTTGAGGAATTGCCGAACCAGAAGTCTCAGCAGCAGAGGAAGTAGCGGCAGTTGAAGCAGCAACACATGATTCGTTGAATTTCCTCACAGCAGCCTCTGCCTGCTTCTTGAGCTTTGCCAAGTGTTTTTCCTTTTCATCAGGATAATCATCAAGTGTCTTGAGGCTTGAGGGATGTGCTTCTTGATAATCCTCAAGTGGATCCCATTTGCCAGGAGGCTTCAGAGCGAATTTCTTTGCATATTTGGGAGTGACAAATCTGTACTCCTTCCACTCCTTGGCCCATCGGCGTTCTATCTTCTGAAGCCGAATCTTTCTCTTGGGCATAGTTTCATTTTCATCAGGAGTGCAGTAATCCAGGTATAGATCCTCAGGGATATCTACGGCTGTATTCTGCTCAAGTTTCTTGCCTCCCTTTTGCTTCGTGTCATCCTCCATTTTCTTCAACTGAGGATTTTACTGATGAGATTGAACTCTTGAGGACTCTGATGAGACTTGAATATTTTCTTCAAGAAACGCTGCAAATGAGTTAATTTGATGAGAACCGAGAGATTCATCAGCTGACATGTGTGTACCTATGAACAGAGTATAGTTGCGAGGAATTTGGAGAGGCCATATGCGTTCTCAGATTTGAAGAAATTGAAAAAATTGACAGTTGAGGAATTTGACCAGTGGTTGAGGAATTTGCCTAAGCATACTGTTCTTGGGTTCCAGAGTTGTACAGATTCAAAAATTCGCACAACTGAGGAATCTCGTGAAAATCTTGGATGCTTAGTGAAGTTCATCCATAGTGTGGTGATAGGCAGTGTTTGAGGAAAAGAAACGGATGGATTCTTGAGGAAAAACAGATTTCACATCACAGAGGTAAAATAGTAGATCAAACTTGTTGTAAAAATAGGGTTTTTATTTACTCTAGATGGCGCGCACGAAGAACAGAGAAGAGTAGCAGGGAGAAGCTCTTTCGGTGCGGGTCCAATGCGCCCTAACTTGGCAGCAGAGGACGTCTACGGCGGCGGCGGACGAAGATGGTCCGACTCCGGCATGGTTTCGGCGACGGAAAAGTCGAGGAGTGAAGCTTTTCTTCGCCGGCGTCGAGACTTCCAGCGCTGGCGGTAAGGTTTGGAGCTTTGCTGTAGCAGGAGAGCGATGGAGCGAAGAAGTGTTTACCGAGGGGGATGGGGACATATTTATAGACAGGTAGTTACTGTTGGCGTGAGGAAATCGGACCAAATAGCCCCTGCCTCTACATCTCCGCAGGACACGTGTAGCTTACGAGCAAAGCGGTGGAGATCGTGGTTATCCGAACGAGGAAAGTGGGGTTCAGTTACTGTTCATTAAAACAAATATTTTTGAAGATTTGAGGATTTTGTTACAAAATCATCAGCTGACAAGGACGCAGTGAGGATTTTGAACAAAGTTTCAAGTAGAACGCATATGAAGAATTGAATAGACTGGATGAGAATAGCATAGAGGGAAAGTAGGGTCCGATCACATTCACTTAGATGAAATATCAACTTGAAGAAATAGCTATAAGTGAATGCTGTTGAGGACTTGAAATCATAGTCTATCTAGGTAAACGAAAGTCATCAAGTGTTTTTGAAGATTTGACTAACTTGAGGATTTTGTGATAAATCGTCACAATGATGAATTTCAATTTTGAAGAAAAATGATTTTGAAGAACAACTAATTTGAAGAAAATCAATATTTTGAAGAAATGATACTTTGAAGAAATTCAACTTGAGGAATTTCACGTTGGGCGGTGGCGTGACCCACCATATAAGAATGTTGATTACAAACGCCGCGTACAATTATTGTAGGGCCGTGAGAATCAATTTCTTCGTTCATTTATTCACACTAAGAGTGATATTCTTCATTTGTTGAAGAAAATCGATTCATTGTGTGTTGCACATCTAAGTCATCAATTTTGCATAAGTGTTAGGATGTGTGCATGTTTTTACAAAACATTTGAAGATTCTAAGATATTTAGCTCACACCGCAACTTGCAAAACCTTTTCTCATCCAAGGGCTTAGTGAAGATATCTGCCAGTTGATCATCAGTTTTCACATGGTCGATGAGGATATTGCCCTTGAGTACATGGTACCGAAGAAAATGATGATGAATCTGGATGTGCTTGGTCTTTGAGTGTTGTACTGGGTTGTATGCAATCTAGATTGCACTCTCATTGTCGCAGTAGAGAGGCACATTCTTCATGTTGATGACGTAGTCCTTGAGGGTTTGCTTCATCCACAACAATTGAGCACAGCATGAACCAGCAGCAATGTACTCAGCTTCGGCAGTGGAGAGTGATACGCAGTTCTGCTTCTTTGAGGACCAGCAAACTAGTGATCTTCCGAGGAAATGGCATGTGCCAGATGTTGACTTGCGATCCACACGGTCACCAGCATAGTCAGAATCAGAATACCCTACCAGATGAAGATTTGAGCCCTTGGGATACCATAATCCTAGTGTTGTTGTGTGAGCTAAGTATCGAAGAATATGCTTCACAGCCTTATGGTGTGATTCCTTCGGTTTTGCTTGAAAACGTGCACATATGCAAACACTAAGCATTATATCTGGCCTAGATGCACATAAATACAATAAAGAGCCAATCATAGAGCAATATACCTGCTGATCGAATTCTTTACCATTTTCGTCAGTGCCGAGGTGGCCATTGGTAGGCATTGGAGTCTTGGCACCTTTGCATTCATGCATGTCGAATTTCCTCAGAACATCCTTGAGGTATTTCTCCTGTGATATGAAGATTCCATTGCATTGTTGACCAATTTGAAGACCTAAGAAGAATTTCAGCTCCCCCATCATAGACATCTGATATTCTTCACTCATCATGTAAGCAAATTCATCACTGTATCATTTGTCAGTACAGCCAAATATAATATCATCGACATATATCTGGCACACAAATAGCTCATTATCATAGGATTTAGTGAAAAGAGTTGGATCGAGTGAACCAAGTTTGAAGCCTTTCTTCATGAGGAATTCCTTCAATGTATCATACCATGCCCGAGGGGCTTGCTTGAGACCATAGATCGCCTTTTTGAGTCTGAAGACTTTGTCTGGATTCTTTGGATCCTCAAAACCTGGGGGCTGAGCAACATATACTTCTTCCTCAAGCTTACCATTGAGGAATGCACTTTTCACATCCATTTGATATAAGATGATGTTATGATGATTAGCGTAAGCAAGTAGTATTCGAATAGCTTCAAGTCTAGCAATAGGTGCAAAAGTTTCATCGAAATCTATTCCTTCAACCTGGGTGTAGCCTTGGGCTACAAGTCGTGCCTTATTCCTCACCACTTGACCATGCTCATCTTGCTTGTTTCGGAAAATCCACTTGGTTCCGATGATATTGTGCTTGCGAGGATCTGGTCGTTTGACGAGCTCCCATACGTCATTCAGCTTGAATTGAAGAATTTCGTCTTGCATAGCTTGGATCCACTCCGGTCCCAGGAAAGCCTCAGCAACTTTTGAGGGTTCTATGATAAATACAAAGGAGAAATGCCCACAAAAGTTAACTAAGTGTGAAGCTTTTGAGTGAGTGAGAGGACGTGGCGCGTTCATGTCATTGAGGATTTTGTCAAGTTCTACTTCATTTGCAATCCTCACATGAGCTGGTTGAGGATTTCGTCTGGGCTGAGGAAGTGGTTCTGGAGCAATTTCCTCAGGAGCACCTTCTTGATTATCATCAGTGATGGGGATGGTTTCTTCATCAATTTCCTCAGTGGGAACAATGTCTTCAGTAGGTTTGAGCTTTATTGCTTCCTCAGGAGACAACTTATCTGGATCAGAAGGCAATTGCTCTCTTTGCGAGCCATTAGTTTCATCGAACCGCACATCTACAGTCTCAACAACTTTGTTGTGATAGTTGTTGAAGACTCTGTAGGTGTGCGAGTCCTTTCCATAACCGAGCATAAAACCCTCATGTGCTTTAGGTGCAAATTTTGAGCTATGGTGAGGATCTCTAATCCAACATTTTGCACCGAAGACTTTGAAATAACTTACATTGGGTTTCTTATCAGTGAGGAGTTCATATGAGGTTTCCTTGAGGAATTTGTGAAGATATACCCTGTTGATGATATGGCATGCAGTGTTGATTGCTTCAGGCCAAAAGCGACGAGGAGTCTGATATTCTTCAAGCATGGTTCTTGCCATCTCAACCAGGGTCGTGTTCTTCCTTTCGACGACACCGTTCTGTTGAGGAGTATAAGGAGTAGATAATTCATGAGTAATACCAAGTTCATCAAGATAATCATCAAGACCAGTGTTTTTGAACTCTGTTCCATTATCACTCCTGATATGTTTGATCTTGATGCCGAAGTTCGTCGAGGCCCTTGAACAAAAATCGTTTGAAGATTTCCTGCACTTCAGTTTTATATAAGATGATATGCACCCATGTATATCTGGAATAATCATCAACTATGACGAAGCCATATAGAGATGATGCATTAGTTAGTGTGGCATAGTGAGTAGGTCCAAATAGATCCATATGAAGCAATTCGAAGGGACGAGTAGTGGTCATGATAGTCTTTGAGGGATGCTTGGATCTGGTCATTTTCCCAGATTCACATGCACCGCAGAGATGATCCTTGAGGAATTTGACTGATTCGATGCCGATGACATGCTTCTTCTTTGCGAGCGTGTGCAAATTCCTCATGCCTGCATGACCTAGTCTTCGGTGCCACAGCCATCCTTCTGAGGTTTTTGCTAGTAAGCAAGTGGCTGGTTGAGGACCTATAGAGAAATCAACAATGTATAAATCCCCTCTTCTTACACCTTCGAAGACTTTGGATTTGTCAGATTACATGATCACAACACATCTATATCTACCAAAGATAACAATCATATCAAGATCACAAAGCATCAAGACTGACATGAGGTTAAAACCAAGGGATTCAACCAGCATCACTTTGTCCATATGCCTATCCTTGGAAATAGCCACTTTGCCAAGTCCCAATACCCTGCTTTTACCTTTGCGAGCATATGTGATTTGCTTCACACGTGATGGAGTTAGTGGTATATTCATCAGCAAGCTTGTATCACCAGTCATGTGATGTGTGCAGCCACTATTAAGAACCCACTCAGTACTCTTGGGTTTGTCATCCTGCAGATGAATTAGTGCAGCTTACCATCTCATATGCTTCAGACTTAAAGAATATGATATCAATTTCATCACATAGGAATTTCATCATAACAGAATTATAAGGACGTGTGAAATATTTCTATTTCATCAATATTAGCTTGCGTCCTATCAAGTATTTCCTTAGGTCTCCAGCAAATTCTTCAGATGATGATTTTCACCTGGAGACCTGTCCTGCATAAGTGATTAGTTCAATTTCTTCACCACCCACATCTGAAGGGGTGGTAAAGCATTCATCATCCTGCGAGCACCATATGAGAAAGGTGGCATTGAAGCTAATGCACTTCTCTTAACAGTAGGGGGGTTAAAGTACTCATATGAATATGTAGAGAACTGGTTTGAGGATTTATGAACATAATGATTTGAAGAGTAACGCTCATATTCATATTCCTTGAAGTTTCCCTGCATGTTAGAAGCATTAGCACGGGTACGAGCATAGTTTTGACCAGTTGAGGATTTTGATCCTCTTGAAGACTTTGGTCCTCCCGAGGAATTTGATCTGGGGTTCAGATTCTTCATTGGTGGTGTCATGAGGACATTCACCTGAAGATTTTCAAGACAACTTTTGGGAACCCAGATTTTCCTCACGGGAGGGCCATTCCTGCAGTTAGTTCCAACATATCGAGCAAATACTTCACCAGCTTGATTTTTGAACAGTTTATAGTTGGAGTCAAATGACTCATCTGAGGAATAGGATAATTCACATGAAAAACCAGTCAGATTGGATGGATCAAAAGGAGGCCCAGTAGCAGCAACCCATGAGGTTTTGGGATACTGCTCAGGTTCCAATAAGATCCATCAGCATTCAATTTCCTCTCAAAGGCAATTCCTTCTTTCCTCGGGTTCCTGTTCAAGATCTGCTTTTTGCGCACATCACAAAGGGTTTGATGTCCTTTGAGACTTTTGTATATGCCTGTCACATACAATTCCTTCAGCCCTGCATTTTCATCACTGACATTTGTGTTTTCCTCAAGTGAGGAATTTGACACTACAGGAGCAGTTGAAGAATTTGTAGCAATAGAAGCATTTGATGATTGTGGTGAAGAATTAGCAGTTTCACGTTCAATGGATTTAAGACAAGGAGGAATGAATTCAGCTTGAGCAGCGCTAATCTGTTGAGCTAGTAATGAATCATTTTCCATACGAAGATCATCATGAGAAATCCTCAACTTCTCTAGATCAAGCTTCCTTTGAAGAAATTCATAGGAAAGTTTCTCATGATCAGCGAGGAGTGTATCATGACGATCTTGAAGATTATCAAATCTCGACTGAAGACTTTTCACATCTTCAGTGAGGATTTGGGTAAGATTCATTCCATCATTCAACAGATCATCGCTTCTATCTAGCAGTTTCTGAAGCTTTTCCAGGGCAGTTTGTTGTTTAGTGGCAATGATAGCAAGTCTACTGTAACTGGGTTTTTTATAATCATCAGGTTCATAGTCACTTGAATCAGAGGAGGAAGCATCATTCGGTACCTTTGAACCTTTTGCCATGAAGCAATAGGTTGGAGCGAAGTCATCAACATAGTCATCAGTGTGGATGGTGTTATCATCTTCTTCAAGGTTGAAGATTGAGTTGCTGACGAAAGTGGTTGCAAGTGCAAGACTAGCCTGTCCGGACTCTGAGTCTTCATCAGAACCCTCCTCTTCATCACATTCCTCTGATTCTGCCTCGGAATCCATTTCATTGCAATAAGTGCCCGAGCCTTTCTGAAACTAGTCTTCTTGTGCGATGAGGGCTTTGAAGATGAGGATTTTGAAGATTTCTTCTTCTTCTTTGAGTCATCAGAACTGTCATCCTTGCATTTCTTCTTCTTTGATTCCTTTCCCCAACGGGGACAATCAGCAATGTAGTGACCTGATTTCTTGCATTTGTGGCAGGTTCTTTTCTTGTAGTCCTCAGATGAAGATTCTGATTTCCTCATATCTCTTCTTGAAGATTTACCGAACTAGTCGCGTCATGTAAACCTCTGGAATTTCCTCACGAGCATTGCAAGCTCCTGTCTGAATTCTTCAGGATCACCAATGCTATCATCTGAGTCTTCTTCTTCAGATGAGGAAATTGCTCTAGCCTTCAGTGCACGTGGTCTAGAATAGCTTGGTCCATATAGATCTTTGTTTTCTTCTTGCTGGAATTCTTGAGTATTGAGTCTTTCAAGTATATCAGCTGGATCAAGCATCTTGTAGTCTGGTCTTTCTTGAATCATCAGGACTAAAGTATCAAATGAAGAATCCAAAGATCTTAGCAGTTTCTTCACAACTTCGTGATCAGTAATGTCTCGAGCTCCCAGTGCTTGCAGTTCATTTGATATGTCAGTGAGGCGATCAAAGGTATCTTGGCAGCTTTCATTGTCAAGCCTCTTGAAGCGATTGAAGAGATTACAAAGAACATTAACACGAGAATCACGCTGGGTTGATACTCCTTCATTTACTTTGCACAGTTTCTCCTAGATAAGTGTCGCTGAGCCCAAAGCACTCACTCTTCCAAACTGACCTGGGCTCAGATGGCCACAGATGATATTCTTCGCTTGAGAATCAAGTTGCTTGAATTTCTTCACATCAGCAGCAGAGACACTAGCAGAGATGATGGGGACGCCATGTTCCACAATATACCAGAGATCGTTGCCAATAGCTTGTGGATGCATCTACATCTTGGTCTTCCAGAAGGGAAAGTTCTTTCCTTCGAAAGTAGGACATGCTGCAGTAACCTTAATCATGCCTGCAGTCAACATAACTAAAACTCCAGGTGGTTAAACCAAAATCACACAGAACAAGGGAGTACCTTGCTCTGATACCAATTGAAAGTGTGTTATATCGACTAGAGGGGGGTGAATAGGAGATTTTTAGAATTTCATCACTGAGGAAATTCCTCACTGATGACTAACTTACAGCGGAAACAGTAAAGGATCAGGAGTGCAAAGTTTCACTGCAGCCGTTTTTCAGTATGAGGAATGTGAAAACAGATTGCACAGTAAGCAGGCACGTAGAAAACAGATGAGGATTAACTAGCGTGAAGAATTTGGGTTTGAGGAATTTCAAAGAAAGTCTTCAGCAAATTCTTCAAACAGTGACAGTGAAAATCATCAACACATAACCTGAGGAATATAAAGAGTTGAGGAATTAGAACCCGTTTCACAGCGAAGACAGTAGTTGATGACCCAGTTCCAACTACTGTGACAGTTGTACATCTGGTTTGGAGCGGCTTGGTATTGAAACCAAAAGACACACAGTCCTGGGACACATAGTCCCTACCGTATTCTCCTTGGGCTAAGAACACACAGTCCTCGCCCAACACTCGTGGCAAGTTTTCAGGGCAGACTTCCAAACCCTCACAAACTTGGTCACCCGGCAATCCACAATTGACTGCTGAATTACTCTAGACCATGACGCCTAACCGTCTGGAGGATGCACAGTCCTCAAAGGTAAAAGGCATCAATCCCACACACGAACAACTTCTTCAGTGATGCTCAATCACTTGGTTCTCGGTTTGTGGTTTGGTGTTTGGGGTATTTCCTCACTGATGAGTTACTCTCGAAGACTCTGAGGAATTGGGTTGCTCTTACGACAAGTGTCAGTTTCTAACGGAGCAGCCAACCTGCTAATTGTTGTGGGGGGCGCCTATCTATAGCCTAGGAGCATCCCGACATGATTTGACACTAATGCCCTTAAATAATATGACCGTTGGTGTGGATAAGACCAATGATGTGGCGTGGCTATCAAAATGGTCGGGACCCTCAACTGTGAGAGTCCTCATGTCACTCATATTCCTCACTTGAGGCTTTTGGTAGGATTAGGCTTGGGTTGAGCATCATGAGGAAATTCATTCCAATGTGTTACCTCGTCCCCCTTTAACAGTACGGTGTTCCTATTACTAAAGTGTGAAGAAAACAAAACAGAAAGAGTAAATCTTCATGCTTCAAAGTCTTCAGAATGATTTTCTTCAGGACACACCGAATTCCTCAATTTCAGTATCTTCATGAGGAATATCAATTTCATCGCAGATTCTCCGTGATTCAAATCTTCAGCTTCAGATCAATTTCTTCAACCGAAGATATACATTCTTAGGGGTCGATATTCATTGAATATTTCAAACTCCTCAGCGACTTATAGATCGTGTGAACACTCATGAACACATTAGATACTTAACCTATAAGTCTCCAAACCACCAAAATCACTAAGGGGCACTAGATGCACTTACAGGATGTTTTGCATGCCTTTTATATATTTTTTGGGACTAACTTATTAACTCAGTGCCAAGTGCCAGTCCCTGTTTTTTCCATGTTTTTGACCCCTTTCAGAGCAGGTTTTGAAACGGAGTCCAAATGGAATAAAATCCCCGAAAAGAATTTTTCCGTAACGGAAGAAGATGAGGAGACTTGAGAGCCAAGGCACGGGGGCCAGGGGCCCCACAAGCCCTCACCCCGCGGCCAGGGGGAGGCCGCGGTCCACAAGCTTGTGAGCCCCCTGGACGCCCTTTGCCCTAGGGGTTGCACCTATATATTCCATAAAAATCCCCACAAAAATTAGGAGATCATCGAAAGTACTTTTCCGCCGCCGCAAGTTTCTGTCTCCGCAAGATCCCATCTGGGGCACATTCTGGTGCCCCGCCAGAGGGGGGATTTGGACACGGAGGGCTTCTTCATCGACACCATGACCTCTTCGATGATGCGTGAGTAGTTCACCATAGACCTACGGGTCCATAGCTAGTAACTAGATGGCTTCTTCTCTCTCTTGGATCTTCAATACAAAGTTCTCCATGATTTCATGGAGATCTATCCGATGTAATCTTCTTTTGCGGTGTGTTTGTCGAGATCCAATGAATTGTGGATTTATGATCAGATTATCTATGAATCTTATTTGAGTTTCTTCTGATCTCTCTTATGCATGATTTCATATCCTTGTAATTCTCTTCGAGTTATGGGTTTTGTCTGGCCAGTTAGATCTATGATTCTTGCAATGGAAGAAGTGCTTGGTTTTGGGTTCATACCGTGCGGTGACCTCACCCAGTGACAGAAGGGGTTGCGAGGCACGCATCATGTTGTTGCCATCAAGGGTAAAAAGATGGGGCTTTCATCATTGGTTTGAGATTATCCCTCTACATCATGTCATCTTGCTTAAGACGTTACTCTGTTCGTCACGAACTCAATACACTAGATGCATGCTGGATAGCGGTCGATGTGTGGAGTAATAGTAGTAGATGCAGAAAGTATCGGTCTACTTGTCTCGGACGTGATGCCTATATGTATGATCATTGCCTTAGATATCGTCATGACTTTGCGCGGTTCTATCAATTGCTCGACAGTAATTTGTTCACCCACCGTGATATTTGCTATTTTGAGAGAAGCCTCTAGTGAACACTATGGCCCCCGGGTCTACTCCACACCATATTTTCAGCCTTATACTTTTTACTTCGTTGCACTTTCCGCCTTCAGATCTCACTTTGCAAACAATCTTAATGGGATTGACAACCCCTTTGAAGCATTGGGTGCAAGCTTGTTTGTGTTTGTGCAGGTACTCTGGACATGACAAGACCCTCCTTCTGGATCGATACCTTGGTTCTGAAACTGAGGGAAATACATACTGCTCCTGTGCTGCATCACCCTTTCCTCTTCAAGGGAAAAACCAACGCAAGCCCAGTCTCCGTCAACGTGTCAATTTCTGGCGCTATTGTCTGTTGCCTTAGGAGAAGAATTTCTGGCGCCGTTGCCGGGGAGGAAGATCAAGTCAAGAACTCATCCAAGTAGGTGTCGCAAACTCATCTCTTGCATTTACTTTGTTTGCCAGTTGCCTCTCGTTTTCCTCTCCCTCACTTCACAATTTGCCTTTTTCATTTGCCTTTTCCTTCGCCTTTTCGTTCGCCCTTTTTCCTCGCTTGCTATTTGTTTGCTTGTCTGCTTGCTTGCTTGCCGAAGTCACCATGAATGAAAACACCAAACTTTGTGACTTCTCGAATACTAATAATAATGATTTCATTAGTAATCCAATTTCTCCCGCCACTAGTGCGGAGTCATACGAAATCAATGCCGCTTTGCTGAATCTTGTTATGAAAGAGCAATTCTCTGGCCTTCCTAGTGAAGATGCCGCATCCCATCTCAATACCTTCATTGAGCTTTGCGATATGCAAAAGAAGAGATATGTGGATAATGACGTGATTAAATTGAAGCTTTTTTCCTTTCTGGTTGCGAGATCGCACAAAAACTTGGTTTTCTTCTTTGCCCAAAAATAGTATTGATTCTTGGGATAAGTGCAAAGATGCTTATATATCCAAGTATTTTCCGCCGTCTAAGATTATCTCTCTCCGTAATGATATCATGAATTTGAAGCAACTTGATAATGAACATGTTGCACAATCTTGGGAGAGAATGAAATTAATGATTAGAAATTGTCCCGCTCATGGCTTGAGTCTTTGGATGATTATTCAAATCTTTTATGCTGGCTTGAATTTCGCTTCTAGAAATATCTTGGACTCCTCCTCAGGTGGAACGTTCATGGAAATCACGTCAGGGGAAGCCACAAAACTCCTAGACAACATCATGACAAACTACTCGCAGTGGCACACTGAAAGGTCACCTACTAGTAAGAAGGTACACGCTATAGAGGAAATTAACTCGTTGAGTGCTAAGATGGACGAGTTAATGAATTCGTTTGCTAGTAGAAGTGCTCCTTTGGATCCTAATGATATGCCCTTGTCTTCTTTGAATGAGAGTAGCAACGCTAGCTTGGACGTTAATTTTGTTGGTAGGAATAACTTTGGCAACAACAATGCTTTTAGAGGAAACTATGTTCCTAGGCCTTTTCCTAGTAACTCCTCTAATAATTTTGGCAACTCCTACAACAATACTCATGGAAATTAGAATATATTACCCTCTGATCTAGAGAGTAATATCAAAGAGTTCATCAACTCTCAAAAGATTTTCAATGCATCCATAGAGGAAAAGCTACTCAAAATTGACGATTTGGCTAAGAGCGTTGATAGAATGACTAGTGATGTTGATGCTTTGAAAGTTAGATGTGCTCCTCCCAAAATCAACATGGATGAAACTTTGAAAGCTATGTGTGTTTCCATGATTGAGAGCCAAGAAAGAACCGCCCAAATTCGTGCTAGACATGAATGGCTTAAAAAGGCGTGTCCTCGTGATGAGAATCACGAAGATCTTAAAGTGCTTGGTGTGACTCCCATTGAATCTTTGTTTTCTTGTGTCAAACCTAATGATTATGGGACTGGATATGAATCCACTTTGGTTGAAAAGTGCCCCAATGATTCGGAGTCCATCTATCTTGATGCTAAAAGCATTGAAAGTGGAGTAGAAGATGTTAAAACTTTGAGTAGTAATGAAATTACTACCGTGGATTTCAAGGAATTCAATTATGATAGTTGCTCCTTGATTGAATGCATTTCTTTGATGCAATCTATGTTAAACTCTCCACACGCTTATAGCCAAAACAAGGCCTTTACCGATCATATCGTCGAAGCTATGATAAAATCTCTTGAAGAGAAACTTGACTTGGAAGTATCTATCCCTAGAAAGCTTCATGATGAGTGGGAACCTACCATCAAAATAAAAATCAAAAACTATGAGTGCAACGCTTTGTGTGATTTGGGTGCTAGTGTTTCTGCGATTCCAAAGTCTTTATGTGATGTTCTGTGTTTTAATGAGATTGAAGAGTGTTCTCTTAATTTGCATCTTGCTGATTCTACTGTCAAGAAACCCATGGGAAGGATCAATGATGTTCTTATTATTGCAAATAGGAACTATGTACCCGTGGATTTCATTGTGCTTGACATTGATTGCAATCCTACATGTCCTATTATTCTTGGTAGACATTTCCTAAGGACTATCGGTGCTATCATTGATATGAAGAAAGGGAATATTAGATTTCAATTTCCTTTAAGGAAGGGCATGGAACACTTTCCTAGAAATAAAATAAGATTGCCTTATGAATCCATGATGAGGGCCACTTACGGGTTGAGCACCAAAGATGACGATACGTGATTCTATCGCTTTTATGCCTAGCTAAGGGCGTTAAACAATAGCGCTTGTTGGGAGGAAACACAATGAATTTATCTTTTTCTTTCTGTTTTGTTGCCTCTACACCATCACAATTCTGTTGTGATTGTGTTTTTTGTGTTTCTTTTTGTGTTTGAGCCAAGCAAAACCTTTATGACTAGTCTTGGTAATGGTTGTTTGATCCTGCTGGAAAAAGACAGAAACTTTTCGCTCACAAGATGATTTTTAATTTTTATTCAGAAAGAGCTTTTGAGTTGATTCTTTTTTCTTCTGGTTTATATGCCTTTTTCCCAGGCCGTCGTAATTTTTCAGATTT
Source organism: Hordeum vulgare subsp. vulgare (assembly GCF_904849725.1). Lineage (NCBI taxonomy): Eukaryota > Viridiplantae > Streptophyta > Magnoliopsida > Poales > Poaceae > Hordeum > Hordeum vulgare. Next base: position 351,587,138 of record NC_058522.1, on the reverse strand, counting down.
TTCGAGGTACCAGAAGTATACGAAGTATACAAATTGCTACAGACTGGTCTGTTTTTGACAGATTCTGTTTTTTGTTGAGTTGGTTGCTTGTTTTGATGAAACTATGGTTAGTATCGGGGGGTACTAGCCATGGAAAAGTGAGAATACAGTAGCCCAACACCAATATAGATAGAATTCAAGGTTGCTACAGTACCAAAAGAAGTGGTAGTTTGTTTTCTTGTGCTAATGTTATCACGAGTTTCTGTTTAAGTTTTCTGTTGTGAAGTTTTGAAGTTTTGGGTGATGTTTTCATGGACAAAGAGATAAGGAGTGGAAAGAGCTCAAGATTGGGGATGCCCAAGGCATCCCAAGCCAAATTCAAGGACACCAAAAAGCCTAAGCTTGGGGATGCCCCGGGAAGGCATCGCCTCTTTCGTCTTCAATCCATCGATAACATTACTTGGAGCTATATTTTTATTCACCACATGATATGTGTTTTGCTTGGAGCGTCTTGTATCTTAGGAGTATTTTCTTTGTTTTGTGTCACAATCATCCTTGATGCACACCTTTTTGAGAGAGAGAGACATGCACTCATCGTGATTTTTCTAGAATGCTCATAGTGCTTCACTTATATCTTTTGAGCTAGATACTTTTGCTCATAGTGCTTCACTTATATCTTTTGAGCTAGATACTTTTGCTCTTTGTGCTTCACTTATATCTTTTAGAGCACGGCGGTGCGTGATTTGGTAGTTGGCTTATGCTATGAAAGTAGTCGCAAATGTGATAGGTACCCAAAGAGGATGCAAAAACCTCCATCTTCATGTGCATTGAGTAGAAAGAGAAGTTTTGATTCCTCTCAATTAGTTTTGAGACGTGGATTTGGTAATATTAAGAGCTATGTTAGTAGGGTGTTGTGAATCTAGAAATACTTGTGTTGAAGTTAGTGATTCCCGTAGCATGCACGTATGGTGAACCGCTATGTTAGGAAGTCGGAGCATAATTGATCTATTGATTGTCATCCTTTGTGTTGAGGTCGGGATCGCGCGATGGTTAACACCTACCAACCCTTCCCCTAGGAGTATGCGTTTAGCACATTGTTTCGATTACTAATAAAAACTTTCGCAATAAGTATGTGAGTTCTTCATGACTAATGTGAGTCCATGGTATAGATGCACTTTCACCTTCCACCATTGCTAGCCTCTCCAGTGTCGCGCAATTCTCGCCGGTGCACAAACCCACCATATGCATTCCTCAAAACAGCCACCATACCTACCTACTATGGCATTTTCATAGCCATTCTGAGATATATTGCCATGCAACTCCCATCGTTCCGTCTCATGACTTGTTTCGTCACTCTCATATTTCCATTGCATGATCGTAAGATAGCTAGCGAGATGTTTCAACGTCATACGCCATGCTAGATCGTTACACATCCCGGTACACTCCTGGAGGCATTTCCTATAGAGTCATTTCTAAGCTTTGAGCTGTGAGTAAATAAAAGTGTGATGATCATCATTATTACAGCATTGTCCCATGTGAGGAAATAAATAAATAAAGGCCAAAGAGCCAAAAAAAGAGAAAAGAGAGAAAAAAGAGAAAAAAAGAGGCCTAAGAGCCCAAATAAAAAGAGAGAAAGAGAGAAGGGACAATGCTACTATCTTTTTCTACACTTGTGCTTCATAATAGCACCATGTTCTTCATGATTGAGAGCTTCTTGCTTTGTCACTACCATATGCTAGTGGGAATCTTCATTATACAACTTGGCTTGTATATTCCAATGATGGGCTTCCTCAAAATTGCCCTAGGTCTTCGTGAGCAAGCAAGTTGGATGCACACCCACTAGTTTTCCTTTTGAGCTTTCACATACTTATAGCTCTAGTGCATCTCTTGTATGACAATCCCTACTCATTCACATTGATATCTATTAATGGGCATCTCCATAGCCTTTTGATACGCCGAGTCAATGTGACCATCTCCTCCTTTTTGTCTCACAACCACCACCGCACTCTATTCCACTTATAGTGCTATATCCATGGCTCACGCTCATGTATTGCGTGATAGTTATAAAAAGTTTGAGAAAGTAAGAGTGCGAAAACAATTACTTGTCCAATACCGGGGTTGTGCATGATTTACATTAGTTGTGTGAGGATGATGGAGCATAGCCAGACTATATGATTTTGTGGGGATAACTTTCTTTGGCCTTGTCATTTTGGAAGTTCATGATTACCTTGCTAGTTTGCTTGAAGTATTATTGTTTTCATGTCAATAGCAAACTATTGTTTTGAATCTTACGGATTTGAACATTCATGTCATTTGAAAGAAGTTGCAAAGGAAAACTATGCTAGGTAGCATTCCACATCAAAAATTCATTCTTTATCACTTCCCTACTTGAGGACAAGCAGGAGTTAAGCTTGGGGATGATTGATACGTCTCCAACGTATCTATAATTTTCGATGGTTTCATGCTATTATCTTGTCAGACTTTGGATGTTTTGCATGCCTTATATATATTTTTGGGACTAACTTATTAACTCAGTGCCAAGTGTCAGTTCCTGTTTTTTCCATGTTTTTGACCCCTTTCAGAGGAGACTTTGAAACGGAGTCCAAACGGAATAAAATCCCCGAAAAGAATTTTTCCGTAACGGAAGAAGATCAGGAGACTTGAGAGCCAAGGCAGGGGAGCCCCAGGGACCCCACAAGCCCTCACCCCGCGGCCAGGGGGAGGCCGCGGGCCACAGGCTTGTGGCCCCCCTGGACGCCCTTTGCCCTAGGGGTTGCGCCTATATATTCCCTAAAAATCCCAAAAAAATCAGGAGATCATCGAAAGTACTTTTCCGCCGCCGCAAGCTTCTGTCTCCGCAAGATCCCATCTGGGGCACGTTCTGGTGCCCTGTCGGAGGGGGGATTCGGACACGGAGAGCTTCTTCATCAACACGATGACCTCTCCGATGATGCGTGAGTAGTTCACCATAGACCTACGGGTCCATAGCTAGTAACTAGATGGCTTCTTCTCTCTCTTGGATCTTCAATACAAAGTTCTCCATGATCTTCACGGTTGAAACCGGGGAGAAAAACTGCTAAACCTAGCCCCCCATGGTTATAAATAGCCCCCATGCCATTTTAGACGGTCACTCTCTCCCTTGCCTCAAAATCCGTGCCCCCATCAAACCCTAGCCGTCTTTTCTCTCTCTCCTCCGATCCAGGCCCGCTGAGCCCAGACCGGGCCCGACCGAGCCCATCTGGCCGCCGGCAGCCTGCTGCTTCCCCGAGCGCCCGAGGGGAGGAGCCCTCGAGCAACTCCCTCCTCTTCCTCTCGCGGCTCTTTGCCCGCGCCGGCCTCGAGCAGCCAGTCGCCGGAGCGCCCAACGCCGTTGACCGCAACTCATCGCGCGACCTAGCCCTCGCCGGATCTGGCCAGCGCCGGCCCTGCCGCCGGCCACGTCCCGGGCAACTCCAGCGCCGCCTCTTGTGCCCCTCGCCGCCGGGAATGGGTCCCCCCGACCCGGGCCCACCGGGATCCGGTCAGCCCTCGCCGGAGCCCTCAACCGTCGCCCGGATCCGTGCTAGAGTCTTTAGCCGCTGCTGTCGTACGTTCCAGCCGAGAGGAGGATGACGCGCGCCCCAGGCCAACGTCCCGTCGCCAGGTCGGCCTCCTCCAGGCCAGCCTGAGCCGGCCCAGCTCCCGTCGGCCGAGGCCAACCGCCCCCCATCCTGCTTCCTCCTCTGCCGCATGGGCCAGGCCTGCTAAGGTGAGCCCCTAGGCCTCCTATGTGCGCCCCGAGCGGGATATAATATATTGCGCGTGCTTGTTAAGCCCATTAGTAGTCAGATTCGGCCCGTGGGCAATTTTCTATTAACCAGAGATTTAATTCTATTTCAGAAAAAAATATATTAAAAAGCCCGTAGATTAATATTTTGCAACTTGCATGCATGTTTGAAATAGTTTGAACCGCCAAATGCCTAGTTTTGCGTGTTGTCCCAATAGGGAGTTGTTCCGTATTTATTTTTCGCACGTGTCCGGTTTCCTCAAACCCCGTAGATAAAATGTTCATGTTGTTAGCGACCTCTTGCCATGTATTTTAGAGTAGTTGTTTGTATTTTTGCTTGTAGGATTCGATCGCTAGTTTGCTATATCGTGTTTAGGACGTTATCTCACATATACGTGTGGCGATATTTTTGTGTTGCAACCCCACATGTTATATATGTTTTTGGGTAGAAAAATCCATAGAATTTAACTCTGCATTTAGTTTTAGCTTTCGAGCAAGTTTGTTCGCGTGATATTTTGTCATGTTGCCCTTTTGTTTATTTTGTGGGATTTATTCCGTGCATGATATGAAGGAGTTGTCAACTAGAGATATGCCCTTGGATGTGTAGACTAGCCCCTGGTAATTTTGGTTGCAATAGAAATCTATGTTTAGGCGTGGTTTGCTTGCTCTCAACATGCTAGAAAATAGTGCTGACTTGGAGATGCTGAAATATTTCTAAGTCTGGAATCTGTTATGTTTTGTTGCTGTCTTGCCTTGAGTTTATCTGGTGATCTATAGCTCTTTTGAGGTTGATGCAATGGAGTTAGTTGTAGACTTTAGGAGTCTCTAGCATGATGTCAATTTTCATGCCATTTGAAGTCCTGTAGCTTATGGTTTTGCTTCTGTCAATATGCCTTCAGATCGAAAACTGTACTGTCAAAACTGATATTTTCTCTAAGTTTGAAACTGTGTGTGGGATGCCATTTTGTGACTTCTTTTCCTAGTGATCCATTCTTCCATGCTAGATGTTATTAGTTGTATGTTGTAGTGCATCTTGACCTCTACCGCCTCATGCCTTGGTTGAGCATATTGGTTTTTTGTAGCTTGTAGTTGCGGGGTGTAGAAAATGTTATGTGGCTGATTTTGACAGATTGTAGTGATTTCTTGTTTAGCTCGTAGTTGTTGAACCGTTGCTCCATTTTGATTGTGTCCTATATGAAACTTTCTTAGAATCTCGTGTAGTTTCATATTATGTTGCTGGTTGTGTGTTTTGGAATGCTTGTGACTGCCGTTGCACACATATTGCATTCATGCCATCATATCTTGTGGTGCTTGTATCTTTTGATCCGTAGCTCCGTTGGAGATGTTCTTTATGTGTAAATTGCTTGAAATGATGTGTAGAATCACGTGAACCTATTTATTTTGCTGTTTAACAAACCTTTAAAAGTGTTAGTTCAGATCTGGACAGAATTGTAAATTAACATGTGAGGTCGTTTCAGAGATGCTATATGGCATTTCCGACCTCGTTTAAAATGCCTAGATAGGTAGTTTAATTGCGCTTCACCTCTTGCCATGTTTAACCACATTTAATACTGTCGTGTACCTAATCGGGATAGAACTAAATAATTCGTAAGTGGAGTTTCGTCAATACGCAACTCGTTGCATATTGAACTTCACTTAATGTGTAGTGTTTGATTGTTGTGAGTTGTCGTGTCATGTCTTGCATATTTTAAACCGTTCATGCATCATATGTGTTGTGCATCGTGTGGTGAATATCGTGTGTTGATTCTTGTTTCCGGTTTGCGTCGTCTCGATAGAGTTTCGCAAGCGTGTCGGAATGTGAGGACATGTTCGACTACATCGGTTTGTCTGCTTCACGGAGTCATTCTTCTTCGCAGCGGATCTCAGGCAAGATGACCATTTCCCCAGATACCATTACTATCATTTCCATGCTAGTTTTATCGTTTCCGTCGCTATGTTTCGTTGCCTACCACCTGTTAAATATCAGTCTCTCAACAATGCCATGAAAACCTTCAACATGTTCACAACCTAGCAAACCACTGTTGGCTATGTTACCGCTTGCTTAACCATGTGTTAGCGTTGCTAGTTGCAGGTGCAGTTGCTTCCATGTGATAACATGGGTTCCTTGTTATATCACCCTATTAAATGCTATTTAATTTAATGCACCTATATACTTGGTAAAAGGTGGAAGGCTCGGCCTTTCTAGCCTAGTGTTTTCTTCCACCTTTGCCCCCTTTAGTTTCGGCTACCGGTGTTATGTTCCATAATTGAGCGCTCCTCATGAGTGTTGGTCCCACCTGAGCGATGTCCGGCGCCCCCTGGTCACCCAGGGTTTAGCGATCCCGGCGTCTAGCTCATCCGTCGTGTCCTGAGAACGAGATACGCGGCTTCTATCGGGATCATCGACACGTCGGGCGGCCTTGCTCGATTAGTTTTACCTTTGTCGAGATATCTTGTGCACCGGGATTCCGGTGATGCTTTGGGTAATCTCAGAGTTGAGGTTTTCCACTAAGGAGTCCGACGAGATCGCGAGTGTCATGATCGAGGATTTCTATGCAGCTTGTGGTAATTTGTGATGGACTAGTTGGAGCACCCCTGCAGGGTTAAATCTTTCGGAAAGCCATGCCCCCAGTTATGTGGCAACGTGGAAACTTTGTTTAACACTAGTTCTAGATAACTTGAAGTTAACTTAATTAAAACTTACCAACTATGTGCGTAACCGTGACTGTCTCTTTCATGAGTTCCTTCTTCGATCGAGGACACGGTGGGGTTATGTTTGACGTAAGTAGGTGTTCGGGATCATTCATTTGATCATCAGTTGTTCACGTTCGCTATGCGTAGATCATCCCCCTCTTTATTCTTGGACTCGTAAGTTAGCCACCAAATAAATGCTTAGCCGCTTGCTGCAACCTCACCACTTAACCATACCTCACCCATTAAGCTTTGCTAGTCTTGATACCTTTGGAAATGAGATTGCTGAGTCCCCTGTGGCTCACAGATTACTACCGCACCAGTTGCGGGTACATGTAAAGGTTACTTGACGCGAGCGCGTTGATTGTTCATTTGGAGTCGCTTCTTCTTCTTCTTCTTCATCGATCTAGGATGGGTTCCAGGCCGGCAGCCTGGGATAGCAAGGATTCACGTCGTTTTCTTTTCTCGTTTGTTTTCGTCCGTAGTCGGACCCTGCTCTTCTTCATGATGTTTATGTATTGTACTGATACGACTCTGATGTAGCTTGTGGTGACTGTAAGCCAATTCCATATACTCTTCTCTTCAGTACATGTATTGTAACGATATCCATTCTTGCGAAACGACGTGATGCGCTTCTATCCCTATCGAGGCCCTCGTGCCAAAATAAGGATATGATCGCATATTAGGCGTTACATCATTTGAGCTCGGTGAACAGTAAAATCGGAAAAAATGAAAAAACTTTTAAGAAAATCGAATTTCTTTTGAGATCAACATAGGCAAAAGTTTCAACTGTGTACAAAAATTTGGTATGAAATAACATTCCTACAAGCCGTGGTAAAAAACAAAATCGATACTCAAATGCGCTTTTCAGAGCATCGATTTTAATTTTTTTGCCAAACCTTGAAGGAATGTTATTTCATGCCAAAAATTTTCATGCACTTAAAACTTTTGTCGATGTTGGTCTAAAAAAATTCGGATTTTTGATCTTTTTACGAATTTGTTTCGATTTTACTGTTCACCAAGCTCAAATGAGCTCGGGAGCAGAAACTGTGCGTCGTATTTTGAGACTCTATTTTACTTGTGTGTATGTGTGGAGGGGGGAGTGTGCTAGTACTCTTTATATCCCTATTTATTTATTGATCTATCTATTTCAAAAGTAGGTTAAAATTGTAACTTGTTTCCATAAATGATATAATTAGATTACAAGAAACCTATTGAAATAATGCCACAATATATTCATTAAAGGCCTCTTTGATTCAAAGAATTTGTAAAGGAATTTTGAAGGATTGTGATCCTTAGATATTTTTCTTCTTCTCTATGTGCTATTTGGTCCCCAGGAATGCATTTTTTTCTTTTCTTCTTATGTTCCATGTGTACTACAGTTCATAGGTTTATTGTTTTCATCCACTCCAAACTCATGTGAAGATTCTCGTTTTTTTTTTCTCAAATCATGCAAATTATTATAACTACCATTGCTTGTTGCTATCGTTTGTTTTCTAGGAAAATACCATCATGGCTAGATTTATTAAAGTCAAGCCACACTTACAACATTTGTTAAGAATTTAGCGATAAAACTTGAAGGTGAATCAAACCAATCTGAAGGTTGGTTCTTTCGTCCCCATCCAGCTAACACATGTGTTATTACTCTTTTCGTTCCTAAACATAAGTCATTTTAGATCATTTTAGAGGATGTGTATAAACATATTTTAAATTATATTTATTTTGCTTCGTATGCAGTCCTCTGACGAAATCTCTAAACAGATTTATATTGGAAAACAAAGGAAGTACGTTAAATTTACTATAACAAAATGGGAATCGTTTCTGGCCGGCGCCGGCCAAACCGTTCGGCCGGCCGCACGCGACCTCGCGCGCCCGCTGACAGGGCATGCAACATTTTTTTCGTTTAAATTGTTGCAACCAGCGTCATATTTGTTGCAAGCGTTATTTTTTCCCTATATTTGTCCAGTAAAAAAGCTGCACATACGTTTGGTTGCAACTCCGGTTCTTCGAATTTTTCGTTACAATCGATGTTTTTTTACTTTTGCTACAACCGTGTTAATTTTTGCTACAACCGGCATCATTTTTTGCTGCAACCGTTCACTAAAAAAGTTGCATACACGTCACGTAAATATTTGTTACAACCGGCGTTTCATTTTTGCTACCACATACCATTAACTTTATTTTTTTGCTACGATGACGTAGATATTTTTGTTGTTATAAATTTTGTTTTTTGTTGCAACTGTTGAAAAAATTGATGCATCGCATCAAAATTTTGCTGCATCGGGAAAATGTTGCATGAAGATCCAACAGTACGGACGCGCGGGGTTGATGGATCATGCGACGAGCGCACGGCCGGCCCAAAGTTTCGACCGCCCCGCCGGCGCATATCACTCCTGTAACAAAATTCGGTACAAGTCTTCCCCAAACTTACCAACTCACTACGACACGGAGATAAAATCGGTGCTGCCATCGTTGAGCAGCCCTCGTCTTCCTTGAAAGCTTGTTGCTGTCGGTTGATTCTGAAAAGAAAAGGACCAGGGGATCCTACCAAGAAAACAAAGGGAAAGCGTGTTGACGATTTGACCCCTCCGGCGCCCGTCGCTCGAAAATAAAAGAAATAAAGAAAGAAAGCGAAAAAAGGGCAAGCATGTACTCCTACTAGTGTTTCCCCTCCTTTCCCTTGTCGCAGCAGCAGATCACTAGCTCACTCCATGGTGGAGAGAGTGGTTGGTGGCCACTAATGGCGCGCCTCTCCCGTCGCCGCTTCCTCCTCTCGCTCCACGTCGCGCTGCTGCTGCTGCTGCTGCTAGTCCCCTGCTCCTGCCAGGTACCCGATTCGCTACTCCGATGATCCTCTCCACGGTTCCGATTCTTGCGTGTTACCTCAGTGCCTGCTGTAGCTCCCATCAAGTTCTTGTCCAATTCGATCTGACCCTTCTTGATGGCATGCGCCTTTTTCGCGAGAATGATACATGAACTTAATTTGTATCTCAGTGCCTGTCTCTTCCTAAAAGTTGGGCGATCTTTGAGGGAGGTGTCTGCTTATCACAGGAGCCTGAATTTGCTGGTGGGTCTTGTTTGCAGGTCGGGGATTCGTGCTTGGCGGCCCGCGACTGCGGGGTGGGCCTCTACTGCGGCGATTGCGCCGCCGCCGGCAGGACGCGGCCGTCCTGCATCAGGGACCTGGCCATCCAACCCACCTCCATCGTAAGCGTTTGCATTCCCTTCACCGCTTGCTTGTATATTAATTACTCTGTCTGTAGCTTCTTGTGTTGGGCAATTTATCATCTCTCTTGCTCTTCAACCATTGGATGGGGCATGCTTGTGTTTGTCCAGGTGAAGGGGCTGCCCTTTAACAGGTACTCATGGCTGGTGACCCACAATTCATTCTCCATCGTCGGCGAACCGTCACGCACCGGGGTTGAGAGGGTTACATTCTACAACCAGGAAGACACTGTCACCAACCAATTGAGGGTAACTACTAACTACACTGAATATATGAGCCAATTGAAGGGTTTTATGTTCGCGATCTTATTGGATGGGTGTTTTGCTTCTTTTTTTTTTCTTCCATATAATGGTATTTGCCTTTTCTAAAAAAAATATAATGGTATTTGCAGAATGGAGTGAGGGGGTTGATGCTGGATATGTATGACTTCAGCGGTGATGTCTGGCTCTGCCACTCCTTGCAAGGGCAATGCTACAACTTCACCGCTTTTGTAAGTTCTCTTCTTTGCAAATACAAAGCTATTTGACATTTCATTGTTAGCTAAGCCACATCAAAATGTAATGAAGCTCGGTTACAATACTCTGTCAGCTCGTATGTTAAATACATGTACATGAATACTTGTGTTGTTATGTCGCTCTTACGATTCTGTTGTGGATAATATTGTTTTTTTAGAAAAGGAGGCTGAGCCCCGGCCTCTGTATTGTGGATAATATTGTTACGGTGCAGTAATCAATTTGAATAAAAGAATGTGGGGAATGGAAGTTAATAGATTCCTTTCTGAATTCATCGCTAACCTTGCAAGATGTATAGCTGTTAAGGCTCCCAGACTCTAATGTTCAAATGCAATATGATTCCAGGAACCAGCAATTGACACGTTGAAAGAGGTGGAAGCATTTCTATCTGAGAATCCCACAGAGATTGTTACAATATTCATTGAGGATTACGTACATGCCCCGATGAGATTGAGCAAACTGTTTACTGCTGCTGACTTGATGAAGTATTGGTACCCTATCTCAGAAATGCCAACTAGCGGCCAGGACTGGCCCACTGTCACAGATATGGTTGCAAAGAACCACAGGTTGCTTGTGTTTACTTCCGATGCTTCAAAGGAGTCTAGCGAAGGAATAGCTTACCAGTGGCGTTATTTGCTGGAAAATGAGTGTAAGTATGGCTTTCTAGGCTTCAGCGAAAAAACAGAGGTTCTATAGATTCTAGGTAGTGAACTAGTGATAGCTATACCACAATTTGCAAATCTGAAACTCAAAATACAAATTTCTTCTTGGCTTCTATGTCCCAAGGACCTTGTTTAACATGCATTTCGCCTTTCAACATCCAATATATTGGACCATGAGATTCTTGTGCGACTAATTTACTTCAAAGATGACTATGAGCTGAACATATTCCGCTTTAGAACTAAATTTAGTTAAGTGCTAATCGTGTAGTTTTTTTTTTCATTTCCCTGTTTTTTAATAATCTCATCAACCACTCCTTTTAATGTTTTTTCATCTGTCATATCATGAGATTATATTATGGCTTCACACAATTTGTGTATGCTCTAGATTCTCGAGTCATTTCGAGCTACTTAGATTTATTCTCGATCCTAATACATAGTCAATGTTGTCATCAGTACCTAATTACCTTAAAGAATGCATAGTCAACCACTTGAACACAAAAGTTTATATTATGGTGTGAGAATAACTATTCTACATAAAGGAACTATGTAAATGCATCTGAAGCAAGCACGGGGCTATATTTGTTGGTCGGATTATTTAAATTTTGTTGCTTCTTCACTAATAGTGAAGTAAAGTATGGGCTGTGTGGTAACTGCAGCATTATAGAAGGAAAAATGCTCTGCATAACATAACATTGTATGTTACATATAAATATAATTATGAAGCATGCAAAACTGAAGTACCAGAGCATTTTGTTTAGTTTAAGAGCTGATAAACATAGTGTTGGCTGCTTTGACTGGTTATGGCCAGGCTATGGACTAGTTTTCAATCCATGGAGAGTTAATCCATTATATATGTATTATGAAACTCATGTGTTAGTTGCCCTTTCTCAGATATTTGATACGTATTTTTTTACTCATGTGCTAGTTACGCAACAAGAGAAGGGGTCAGCCCTCCCTTCAGTCGATCCACATGATCCTAGCATACCATTAGATGCTTGATGAATTAAGAACTACCTCGATTATTTTCCAAAAAAATCCATCCTGATTTGGTGCTTGAACCAATAAAAAAGATTGCATCACAATTGAATGGTTTATATCCTAGCGTATCAGAATATACGTTGTGTACTTAGTATTTGTTTTTCAAAACATTGACCTGGAGTTATTTTGCATGCAAGATTTGCGTTCTCCTACAAATTTGCTCCCATAGGAGTTTTATACTGGTAGTCCTGTGGTATATTACTAAACTTGTACTTAACTCTTATTGATTTATCTTGAGTACTTCACTAATTTTCTCTGAGCACAGATATAGTGGCTCTTATATTTATTTCGTGCTCTTCGTGTTTACATTTTATTTCCCGTGATCATGACAGCTGGAGATCCGGGTATTGACCCTAGCTCTTGTCCAAACAGAAGGGAATCACAGCCACTAAACTCAAGATCTGTGTCTCTATTTATGCAAAATTACTTCCCCACAATTCCTGTTGAGAGTGAAGCATGCAAAGAGAATTCTGTTGGACTACCGCAGATGGTCCAAACATGCTATGCTGCAGCTGGAAATAGAATCCCGAACTACATAGCTGTTAATTTTTACATGGTAATATAATACTTTATGCCCAGTTCAGACAAATACAAACGAGATATATCTGGTATCTAATGTAAGTATGGAATTGCTCTTGAATGTGACATGCGCAGCGAAGCGATGGTGGTGGTGTTTTTGATGTTCAAGACAGAATCAACGGCCTTACGCTATGTGGTTGCAACTCCATTGCTGCTTGCCAGGTAATTGTGAAGACATAAATTGTCTGCCGACAAAAAATTGTAGTCCAGAATTTGGTGTAAATTCACATTAGCATCTGAACATGTTTTCCAACCAGGCTTCTATATATAACTAAATAGTACTAAAAATGGAATATCTTATGCACGATCAGGCTTATCAGCATGACTCCGCTCCATATATTTAAGTGGACACCATTCCTATTCTGGGAATACATTTTTTCCCCCATCATTTACACTTCTAATGTCATAATATTGTTGTTATGGAAGTTTCATCAAGAAATGTTTTCAGGCTGGGGCACCCACGGGCGCATGCAAGAACACTGGCGCACCTAACCGAACCACCTCTTCCGTAAATGGGAACGTCTATTCAGGAACCATAGAATTCACGACTTCTGCTTCAAGGGCCAGCAGTACTTCCATCTGGAGCAACTTGGTTCTTTCGCTGAGTCTTGTGTTGATTCTGAAGCCATTCTGAACCTTCGAGCTTTGATTTACATGTCTTTGTGGGTTTGTGAACTGTCCTTTTCTTCTTCTTCCATACCGGCATAGTAATGTTGTCATGTTGCTTCCGTGATGGGATGATGGTCAGCAGCTTGCTAGCTTTCTAGGCTATATTCAGAGAAATAGATAATGAGTCTGGGCTCAGTGTGGATAGAACAAATAGTGTGCAATGCTAGCACTCTTACATTTTTTTATTTGAACCCCCTCGCAAAGTAGTGCAAAGAAAATGGGAGGGGAACTTTTAGACCGTGGGTGTATATACACCCTATATGCAAAAGAAATTTAACAGTTCAAAAAAAAGTCCAAAAATTCTGAAAATATTTTTAAAATAAACTTGACCTTTCATTATACTTGTAAGAAAAAATTCACAAAAAGAAAATTACACTTTGACTTCTTTTCAAAAAAGACAAATTTTCGGTCAAAATGGTGTGAATAGTGACCTATAATAACAAATAAATTTTGTCTTTTTGTCCAGAAGTCAATGTTGACTTTTTTCTTGAAAATTTATATACTAGTGCAAAACAAAGTCAAGTTTAATCTAAAAGTACTTCAAAACTATTTTGACTTTTTAATTAATTATTTAAAAATATTCCTCGTATCGGTTACATATACAATTAGGAACCAAAGTGTATTTTCCAAAGAAAATGAGTGAATTATTCTCGCATGGGTAAATTATCAAAACAAAGTTGTGTGGTGTCGAGTCCTACAAAGTACCATTAAGCAAAATCAGTGAAACGGAAGTAGTTTTCAGGTTACATGGCTTGGTTGAAACCATAATAGATTATAATAATCTAGATTATGAAGATAGATTATATAATCTGGTTTATAAAAATAATTCAGGTGGACATGTTTGGAGATCAGATTATATAAACTGTAATTCAGTTTTTACATTGTACAATGACATATCTGCCCTGTTTATAAAAATAAGACGGTGGTGGTGGCAGTAGGTAATTATCTCCAAGTTTACAAGGGTAATAGGTCATTACTAATCCATAATCTAATTTTAGATGGGGTAGAGTAGATTATGAGTTTTTAATAATCTGGTAATCTAGTTTTTAAAATTTACAATATAAACTGTCCTGTTTGAAAATATAATAGATTAAAAAAACCAAATTATATAATATGGGTGGTTTCAAACAAGGCGTTATAAAAAACAAAGGCTTGGAGCTTTCCTTTGGTGGTTCCAGACCCGTACAAGTTGTGCAGGAATTGTTGAGGGAAATTTCATGAACACTATTCCAAATAGTGATGTTTCCACAAATAACACTTGTTAGATTGTATTTCCGGGGGTGGGGGTGGGTGGGGGGGGGATAGGACTTCTCCCCGTTGGCGTTCCCACGGACGGCAGGGGAGAAAACCTTAGTCGTCGCCGGACCGGGACCCTCCTTCCCCTTTCGTCCTGTCGTTGCCGCCAGGGCGTGCTGATCGTGGGGCGGTCTACATTGGCTGGAACCCGGCGTTGTGTGGGGCGCGACGACGCTGGGCTGCCACGTTGGTGGGCATGGAGGGCTGCACGAGGAGGGTTGCGTGCTGGTGATGGCTGTTGTAGCCGGCGGTCGACCTGTCGGATCTGGACGGCACGGGGGGCAGTGGCACCTGGGGCAGTCGGGCGGGATCCCCTTGGGACTGCTCGCTGGCTTGGTCCTCTCGCCCGTGATCGGCCTTGGATCGGCGCCGAGGCAGGTCGGGAAGCATCCTCGGGTGCTCGTGATGTGCCTATGGTGGCTGTGCATGGCCTCACGTCGGGCACGACTACTCACGGTGCTGGAGTCTGATGCCCTTCTCGGCATGGAGGCGGACCTTGGCGGTGGTCGGTCTGAGGCTGGGTGGTCGGATCTCCAGATCTATCATGCAGTCCCGGCTACGAGTGTGGGAGACATAGTTGCCGGTGAAAACCAAGTCGACGACGGGCGATGGTGGCGTTCTGCGTCGTTACCTTCATGAAGACATCGTCGAGTAACTACCGTCGATCCACTCGTGGTGCTCTGGGGGAAACCGTAGGATTTGATCTTCCAGATCAGACGATGGCAGCATTGTGATGTCATTTCTCTCTTGAGAGCATCGTTTGTGGAACACTGCTGGAAGACAAAGGCAAGAGGTGGAGCATCTTCGTCTTGCGCGGAGCTTCGGTAGAAATGTCAAGTCATGCCTAGCCGACAGGTGCTACGCTGTGTCATGCATGTTCGGCAGGTGCTATGCATGACAAATCTTCCAAAGGCTTCAAGCTGTGTCCGCTGGCGGTACTCAACGACATGGTGTTTCGGTGTATTGCGGATGACCGCGACGTGCTCGGTAGTTTGGAGGTGGTGTCGTTGGGTGTCATGGCGGCGTCGACGGATGGCCGGACTGGCAAGGAGGATGCGTATCTCTTTCCTGAAGGTGGGTTAACAGTTCGATGATGATGATGACGACTTCTAAAACGTGTGCATGTGATATACACTTTTGGTTTGCTGCACCGGCTGTAGATTCCGATATGTTATGTGGATGGATCGGCAACGACACCGTTTTAGATATGGAGAGTGAGAGCACTCCATGTTATCCAGTTTTGTAGGTGCGAATGATGGTTTTGGATGGCTTGATGTTTGTTCTTGTCAGATCTTTGTTGAATAATTAATAAATATGGTCGTATGCATTGATTGATGTAGAGGCCGGGTCTTAACCTTCTTTAAAAAATGTATTTCGAAGCGTTTAGTGTTTGCAAGTACTTGTCATTTCTCCTACTTGGTGTCCGTTAAAACCTTGTTATTTGCTTGCCTACTTGATGTTTAGTGTCCGTTAAAACCTGTGCACTACTTTAGGCTATATGAAACTGCATAAATGATTTAGTGTTTAACAGATATAGCTCTATGAACTTTTTGCAGGTTATCTTTAAGGCTACTGCCTTGATCCGCACGTGGTCCTTACTCACTTCTGCGAAAGCGAGGGAGCCTTTGGTTACTGGGTGTGCCCGCTGGAAGATGGTAGCTCAGGATATCTTTAACCAGTTTGGATGACGACACAATAATAGGATAGGTGGCTAGACATTTAGGCCTATTATCATAGCCGGTTGTGGCGCGAATGACGCCTTGTATTTTTTGTTTCTTTTTGAAAACTTGATGTACTTTGTTCAGATTGGTTTCACTTTGATTAAATAAAAGGCTGCATGCATCGCTCGATGTAGAGGCCGGGGTGACACCTCCTTTTCTAAAAAAAACTTGATGTTTAGGTGGTTCGAATTCTAAATATGTGATGTGGTGCTCTTGCTATCTTTTAGCATGTCGTATGTGCATTGGTATAAGGTTAAAGTTCTACATATCTCTGTCGTGAGCAGCCAAGCAATAAAGTGCACGAGGGAACTTTGTAAGAGCATCTTTAGCAGATTTCGTATAATGCCCTGTCTCGTAAAATAACCGTTGAAATATGGGTCGGGGCTGAAAATGCTGTCAGACCAGACCTGCAAACCCGTCCGACCCGTATAATTTTTTGCGGGGCGCGGCAAAATGCCCAACCCGACGCGCGAAAACGCAGGTCCGCTCGGCCCCGTCGGCGTCCTGTATATATCTAGAGCGGTTGGTTGATGGCACATTTCAGCCCGCGCTTTTCCCGCACCCACCGCCGTTGGGTGCCGCCTTAGATTCCAACCATACCAACCGTCGGGATCACGCCGGCAGGCCGCTGCACGCCCTAGATCGACCTCCCCCCACGCCCTCGTGTCTCGGCTGGCCGGAAAGCTGCAGATCGGCGGCTGTTTTGTCGCGGCCACCGGATTTGGCTTTTCCGACCGCCGGTGGTTGCGCCCTAGCCATGGATTGGTTGGGAAGCACCCCTCACAGCCCCAGCAAAGCGCCAGCACCGCATGCAGGTACCGGTTCATCCTCTAGTCGCCGGCGTCGGTTTGCCGGCAAGGACTCTTCCGGCCATCGCCCGGGCTCGATGTGGCGCAGCGGCTCGCCGGCTTGCCGATGCCGCTAGAGGAGATTCAGATCTACATACCCTTGTAGATCGCACAGCGGTAAGCGTTAAGAAACGCGGACGATGTAGTGGAACAGCTTGCGTGATTCAAATCACCGTAGTCATACACTCCATCCCACGATCTCATCACGATCCGTCCCGCGAACTTCATCGCGATCCGTCCCGCGATCTCATCATGATCCTTCCCGATTGTTGGAGCATATATTGAGCATATATCTCCATATGTGGTTTTGGTACTTGATGACAATTCCTATGGACTAATGGTTGCCTTAAGTTACATTTATAGGATTTGTCCATAGGCACTTCTTGAAGTCCATCTGTTGGGTTCAAGGAGTTTATATGATGACCAAGATGGTATTCAAGGTATTATCCAAAAAATGGTCATAGAGACGCATGGTTGATCAAGATCTCAGACAAAGAGTAAATCAAGATGATCAACACACAAAGCCTACAAGATGTACCGAGAGGGATCAAGTGATCCCATGGTATGGATTTGTCCATAGGCACTTCTTGAAGTCCATCTGTTGGGTTCAAGGAGTTTATATGATGACCAAGATGGTATCCAAGGTATTATCCAAAGAATGGTCATAGAGAGACATGGTTGATCAAGATCTTAGACAAAGAGTAAATCAAGATGATCAACACACAAAGCGTACAAGATGTACCGAGAGGGATCAAGTGATCCCATGGTATGGTAAGCATTGTCCATTACGTGTTTGTGTACTAACCCATGATCTTCGTGAGAGTTCTATGTGGGGGTTAGGTGTGTTTACATGGGCTTGCGTCAAAAGGAAGATCTCATACAACCCATGGAGTATGACGTCAAGTTGTGATCATCATCAATGGTTGATCAAGATCTCAGACAAAGAGTAAACCAAGATGATCAACACACAAAGCGTACAAGATGTACCGAGAGGGATCAAGTGATCCCATGGTATGGTAAGCATTGTCCATTACGTGTTTGTGTACTAACCCATGGTCTTTGTGAGAGTTCTATGTGGGGGTTAGGTGTGTTTCCATGAGCTTGCATCAAAGGGAAGATCTCATACAACCCATGGAGTATGACGTCAAGTTGTGATCGTCATCAAGATTGCGACGTGCAAGTTCAAGTGGATCAGCACGAAGATAGCATGCTTGAAGCTTGCCGTCCATTATGGTGGCAATGGACTTGTGAAGATATGCTGAAGAGTGGCTCACCCATAGTGAGTATGGGGGAGCAATCAACTAGTATTCATCAAGCCAACACAATCAAGAAAGGTGGTCCATCTTGAGGAAGCCAAGATCATCATCATCTAGCTCAAGAGGATGAGGTGCAAGGTATAGGTTTGCCCTTGATAGGTTTTCTGGTTAGGATAGATTGTTGTTCTATCAAGGGGGGCTCTCAAGTGAGTAGCTTGATCGTATCGTTCGTTGAGAGCTCAAACCATTTGCATCCTTGCATCATACTTCTTGGTTCTTAGTTGGTGTTTCTCTTTGTGAGTTTTAGAGCTTATGGTCATCTTCATGACAAGCTCGAGTTCATCGAAAACGGAGTCCATATGCATCTACTATGATGTTTTCGATGTTGGAGTTTTTGCCGGTTCTTCATTCATAGAGATCTCACATCTCTATATCTTTGGCATATTCATAACCGCATGGTCTTAAGATTTCCAGTCGCTGTTTGGATAGCCCTTGTCGTCCTGAATCCAACAAGCTTGGGTTTGCTCGATTCGGAGCTCGTATGCGAAAGTTATGGCTGTTTCAGTGGCGAGCGGTAGTACCGCTGGACCTAGCGGTAGTACTGCTCGAGTTGGCGGTAGTACCGCTAGAGTTGGCGGTAGTACCGCTGGCCCTAGCGGTAGTACCGCTGGCTCGCGGTAGTACCGCCCCTGGTCAGCGGTAGTACCGCCCCAGGAGCTTAGTACCGCCTGCCTAGCGGTTGTTCGTGGACGGACCTTTTTGCGAAGACTTTCTTGGCGGTGGTAGTGCCTTTGCACTACCAGGGGCCCAGCGGTAGTACCGCTGGGGCCAGCGGTAGTACCGCTGGAGTGCCAGCGGTAGTACCGCTGCAGCTAGCGGTAGTACCGCTAGCTGGCGGTAGTACCGCTGGAGTGACAGCGGTAGTACCGCTGGGGTGCCAGCGGTAGTACCGCTGCAGCCAGCGGTAGTACCGCTGGAGCTCGGGCAGAGAGTGGGGGTAACGGTCTGATTCTTCCCCCCACTATATAAAGGGGGTCTTCTTCCCCCTTGCCTTATCCATCTGTTGAGCTCTTGTTCTACCTCCATTGTTGACATTCTTAGAGCTTGATTACTCTCAATCCCTCCAATGATTCTTGCTTGCTCTTGAGGGAAAAGAGAGAGGAGATCTAGATCCACATCTCCACCAATCACTTTCTCCTCTATGTGAGGGGAACCCCTTGGATCTTGATCTTGGAGTTCTTTGTGAGCTCATTGTTCTTCCTCTCATATTTCTCCATAGCTTTTGTTGTTGTGGAGGGATTTGAGTGTGAGGGACTTGACCACTTCGTGTGTTCTTGCCATTGCATTAGTTGCATCGGTTTGAGTTCTCCACGGTGATACGTGGAAGTGAGAAGTTGAGAAGCTTACTACCTTCGGTACTTAGTACCCTTGATATTGTTCTTCGTGGATGCTTTGGCGTCCTAGAAGCTTGGTGGTGTCTCGGAGCTCAATCATTGTGGTGTGAAGCTCCGGGAAGCGTCGGGGTCTCCAATAAGGTTGTGGAGATTGCCCCGAGCAATTTGTACGGGTACCGGTAACCGCCCCCAAGGGTTGCCACGTGTACGGGTTCGGTGACCGCCCCCAAGGGTTGCCACGTGTACGGGTTCGGTGACCGCCCCCAAGGGTTGCCACGTGTACGGGTTCGGTGACCGCCCCCAAGGGTTGCCATTTGTACGGGTTCGGTGACCGCCCCCAAGGGTTGCCATTTGTACGGGTTCGGTGACCGCCCTCAAGGGTCCCTTAGTGGAATCACGGCATCTTGCATTGTGCGAGGGCGTGAGGAGATTACGGTGGCCTTAGTGGCATCTTGGGGAGCATTGTGCCTCCACACCGCTCTAACGGAGATTAGCATCCGTAGGGGTGTGAACTTCGGGATACATCATCGTCTCCCCGTGCCTCGGTTATCTCTTACCCGAACCCTTTACTTATGCACTTTACTTTGTGATAGACATATTGTTTATTGTAATATATCTTGCTATCACTTAGTTGTTTATCTTGCTTAGCATAAGTTGTTGGTGCACATAGGTGAGCCTAGTTGTTTGTAGGTTTTGTGCTTGACATATTAAACGTTAGTTTTATTCCGCATTTGTTCAAGCCTAAACCTTAACTATTTTAAAGCGCCTATTCACCCCCCCTCTAGGCGACATCCACGTCCTTTTCACCGATCTAGTGCCGAACGGACGGCACCTCCGCGTTCAGCACACGTACAGCGCGACGATGATCTCGGCCTTCTTGATACAGCAAGAGAGACAGAGAGGTAGATGAGTTCTCCGGCAGCGTGACGGTGCTCCGGAGGTTGGTGGTGATCTATCCCAGCAGGGCTCCGCCCGAGCTCCGCAGAAATACGATCTAGAGGAAAAACCGTGGAGGTATGTGGTCGGGCTGCTGTGGCAAAGTTGTCTCAAATCAGCCCTAATACCTCAGTATATATAGGAGGGAGGGGGAGGGCCTTGCCTTGAGGCTCAAGGGAGCCCCAAGGGGTCGGATGAATCAAGG
The DNA here is from genome assembly GCF_904849725.1 of Hordeum vulgare subsp. vulgare. Classification (NCBI taxonomy): domain Eukaryota; kingdom Viridiplantae; phylum Streptophyta; class Magnoliopsida; order Poales; family Poaceae; genus Hordeum; species Hordeum vulgare. The sequence goes on along the minus strand of NC_058522.1, from coordinate 351,566,360 downwards.
TGGAGGAGTCCACCTCCAATCCTAGTCCAACTAGGATTGGAAGGTGGAGTCCTTCCCTTCCTTCCCACCTCCTTTTTTTTCCTTTTCTTTTGATTTCCTTATCTCCTGCGCAACGGCCCTCTTGGGCTTGCCCACCAGCCCACTAAGCGCTGGTGTGCCCCCACAAAGCCTTCGGGCTTCTTCCCGGGTGGGTGGGCCCCCTCCCGATAGAACTCTGGAACCCATTCGTCATTCCCAGTTAGATGCCGGTAATGCCCGAAAACCTTCCGGTAACCAAATGAGACAAACCTATATATCAATCTTCGTTTCCGGACCATTCCGGAAACCCTCCTGACATCCGTGATCCCATCCGGGACTCCGAACAACATTCGGTAACCAACCATATAACTCAAATACGCATAAAACATCGTCGAACCTTAAGTGTGCAAACCCTGCGGGTTCGAGAACTATGTAGACATGACCCGAGAGACTCCTCGGTCAATATCCAATAGCGGGACCTGGATGCCCATATTGGATCCTACATATTCTCCGAAGATCTTATCGGTTGAACCTCAGTGTCAAGGATTCATATAATACTGTATGTCATTCCCTTTGTCCTTCGGTATGTTACTTGCCCGAGATTTGATCGTCGGTATCCGCATACCTATTTCAATCTCATTTACTGGCAAGTATCTTTACTCGTTCCGTAATACAACATCTCGTGACATACACTAAGTCACATTGATTGCAAGGCTTGTGTGTGATGTTGTATTACCGAGTGGGCCCTGAGATACCTCTCCGTCACACGGAGTGACAAATCCCAGTCTCGATCCATACTAACTCAACGGACACCTTCGGAGATACCTGTAGAGCATCTTTATAGTCACCTAGTTACGTTGTGATGTTTGATACACACAAGGTATTCCTTCGGTGCCAGTGAGTTATATGATCTCATGGTCATAGGAATAAATACTTGACACGCAGAAAAACAGTAGCAACAAAATGACACGATCAACATGCTACGTTCGTTAGTTTGGGTCTAGTCCATCACATGATTCTCCTAATGATGTGATCCCATTATCAAGTAACAACACTTGCCTATGGTCAGAAAACCTTGACCATCTTTGATCAACGAGCTAGTCAACTAGAGGCTTACTAGGGACAGTGTTTTGTCTATGTATCCACACATGTATTGTGTTTCCAATCAATACAATTATAACATGGATAATAAACGATTATCATGAACAAAGAAATATAATAATAACTAATTTATTATTGCCTCTAGTGCATATTTCCAACAGTCTCCCACTTGCATTAGAGTCAATAATCTAGTCCACATCACTATGTGATTCTAAATAATCCAACACCCTTACAGTTCTGGGGTTTGATCACATCTTGCTTGTGAGAGAAGTTTTAGTCGACGGTTCTGAACCCTTTTGAAAGGATCGATATGGTTGACTAGAGGGGGGGGGGGGGTGAATAGGCAACGACCACTTTTTAATTAATCTTAGCAAGTTAGGGTAAGCAACATAAGGGTTCACTAAAATGACAACAAGGAGGAGAACCTATATGATGCTAACAACAAAGATAACTAAGACAAGTAAGAGATACACAACAACATAAGCATGCACGATGTAAAGGTTAGAGATAACCACAAGTGGAACCAATGAAGACGAGGATGTGTTACCGAAGTTCCTTCCCTTTGACATGAAGTACGTCTCCATTGGAGCGGTGTGGAGGCACAATGCTCCCCAATAAGCCACTAGGGCCACCGTATTCTCCTCACGCCCTCACACGATGCGAGGTACCATGATTCCACTATAGGTGCCGTTGAAGGCGGCAACCGAACCTTTACAAACAAGGTTGGGGCAAACTCCACACAAAGCTTGGAGGCTCCCAACAAGACCACGAAGCTTCACCACAATGGAATGTGGCTCTGAGGTGACCTCAACCGTCTAGGGTGCTCAAACACCCACGAGTAACAAGATCCGCAAGGGATTGGTTGGGGAATCAACCTTTTCTCTTGGTGGAAGTGTAGATCTAGGCCTTCTCAACCAATCCCTAAAGAATCAACAAGTTTGATTGGCTAGGGAGAGAGCTCGAGCACTTTTGAGCTTAGGGAGCAACAATGGAGCTTGGGAGAGTCAAAGGTAGGGTTCTAGAGCAAGAAGAACCCCTTATATAGTGGGGGGGGGGGGAATCAACCGTTTTCCCACTCACAGCCCGAGCCTAGCGGTAGTACCGCTGGCTGCAGCGGTACTACCGCTAGCACTCCAGCGGTACTACCGCCAGCTGCAGCGGTACTACCGTTGGCACTCCAACGGTACTACCGCTGGCTGCAGCGGTACTATCGCTGGGCCCATGGTAGTGCAGAAGCACTACCGGGCCAACAACCTCCAAGAAAGTCTTCGCAAAAAGTTCAACGAAGTACAACCGCTAGGAAGGCGGTACTAAGTCCCTGGAGCGGTACTACCGCTGACCAGGGGCGGTACTACCGCCAGCACTAGCGGTACTACCGCTAGGGCGAGCGGTACCACCGCCAGCTCCAACGGTACCACCGCTAGGCCCAGCGGTACCACCGCTAGGCACAGCGGTACTACCGCTGAGAGACCTTTTTGCTTAGAGGAGATAAACCAGAGGCGGGAGCCACTCCAAAGTTGCAGGGAAAGGGAAAGGAGATAAAGTGTGTGCGTGCAAAATTGATTCCACCCAAACCTTTCCACTACGGGTCCCCTCTTAATAGTACGGTGTTCCCATGACTCAAAGAAAGAGAATCGTAGAGTACACCGTGCTTCTGTTCCATGGAAGGGGGGAGAGTCGTCTTGTGCCGTTGACATGTGTTATCTGAAATCTTAACACACACGATTAGTCCTTTGCGGTACTGTCATCAATCACCAAAATTACTTAGGCATAAAATTTTCCCTAACAATCTCCCCCTTTTTGGTGGATTGATGACAATACCGGATTTGCACAGTGAATAGCATGTGAACATAAAGATAGTGGTAGAGAAAATTAAGGAGCAGATGACTCACAACATATGATAGAAATAAGTCTCACATCACACAAAGCAAAGATAGCAAATAAGAGCAAACCAAGATCAAAGCAAACACGATAAGATAAGCAAAGCTAAAGCAAAGCGCAAATACAACTCCTAGACTCTCTCCCCCTTTGGCACAAGACACCAAAAAGGGGCACACCTAATGACACATGTGGTCACTCCGCATCCTCATCAGCCCCAGACTCGTCCGTGGCATCCGGATCGTCCTGCTCCTCCTCATTGTCCTCCTCAGACGCCTCCTCCTCTGCATCAGACCACTGATAACCTTGAGCCCGCATCCAATCAGACTCTGGAGTGATGTCGTCCTCTGAGTCGCTGGAGATATCAACATCAAGTGTCCTCAACACACGCTTGTGCCTCTGACGGTTCTCCTTCTAGGCCACATGAGACTGATACTGTCCCTTGGCCTGCATACAGAAGAGAGTCTTCATTTTATCCTTCAGTTTCACTGCCCAAGATGGCATAGCAGAAGAGCGGGACTGAGAAGCGGGGCCTCTTTCAGCAGCAGTCTCTGTGTCAGTGTCCATGTGCTGAGACGAAGTGGATGGGTTGGCCCATTTGTCTTTGATGCTTAGCTTGATAGGATCATGGACAAAGTAATCAGCCTGAATAGGGAACTCATCGATCAGATAGACTTCGTGCCACCTCTGGCGAATATAGGCAAACAAGTAGGGCCCGTAGATGGGAACCTTGCGGTTCAAGATGCAGTTCCAAAGCTCATTGAACATCACGTCGGAAATATCGAGAGGGGCAGATTCCTTAGTCTTAGCCTCCTCACAAAGAAGAAGCATCTCAGCTAGATAACCATGCACCTCGTCAAAGTTGCCAATGCAAGGAAAAAGAGTGTTGCGGAAGATCCGATGCATGATATCTGTTGAGGGAACGTCGCATGGGAAACAAAAAATTTCCTACGCGCACGAAGACCTATCATGGTGATGTCCATCTACGAGAGGGGATGTGTGATCTACGTACCCTTGTAGACCGTACAGCAGAAGCGTTAGTGAACGCGGTTGATGTAGTGGAACGACCTCACGTCCCTCGATCCGCCCCGCGAACCGTCCCGCGATCAGTCCCATGATCTAGTGCCGAACGGACGGCACCTCCGCGTTCAGCACACGTACAGCTCGACGATGATCTCGGCCTTCTTGATCCAGCAAGAGAGACGGAGAGGTAGAAGAGTTCTCCGGCAGCGTGACGGCGCTCCGGAGGTTGGTGATGATCTTGTCTCAGCAGGGCTCCGCCCGAGCTCCGCAGAAACGCGATCTAGAGGAAAAACCGTGGAGGTATGTGGTCGGGCTGCCGTGGAAAAGTCGTCTCAAATCAGCCCTAAAACCTCTGTATATATAGGGGGAAGAGGGGGAGCCTTGCCTTGGGGTCCAAGGACCCATAAGGGTTTCGTCCGAGCCAAGGGGGGAAGGTCTCCCCCCCAAACCGAGTCCAACTTGGTTTGGAAGGTGGAGTCCTTCTCCCTTTTCCCACCTCCTTCTTTTTTTCTTTCCTCTTTGATTTTTCTTCCTATGGCGCATAGGGCTCTTTTGGGCTGTCCCACCAGCCCACTAAGGGCTGGTGTGCCACCCCCAAGGCCTATGGGCTTCCCCGGGGTGGGTTGCCCCCCCGGTGAACTCCCGGAACCCATTCGTCATTCCCGGTACATTCCCGGTAACTCCGAAAACCTTCCGGTAATCAAATGAGGTCATCCTATATATCAATCTTCGTTTTCGGACCATTCCGGAAACCCTCGTGACGTCCGTGATCTCATCCGGGACTCCGAACAACATTCGGTAACCAACCATATAACTCAAATACGCATAAAACAACGTCGAACCTTAAGTGTGCAGACCCTGCGGGTTCGAGAACTATGTAGACATGACCCGAGAGACTTCTCGGTCAATATCCAATAGCGGGACCTGGATGCCCATATTGGATCCTACATATTCTACGAAGATCTTATCGTTTGAACCTCAGTGCCAAGGATTCATATAATCCCGTATGTCATTCCCTTTGTCCTTCGGTATGTTACTTGCCCGAGATTCGATCGTCAGTATCCGCATACCTATTTAAATCTCGTTTACCGACAAGTCTCTTTTCTCGTTCCATAATACAAGATCCCGCAACTTACACTAAGTCACATTGCTTGCAAGGCTTGTGTGTGATGTTGTATTACCGAGTGGGCCCCGAGATACCTCTCCGTCACACGGAGTGACAAATCCCAGTCTCGATCCATACTAACTCAACGAACACCTTCGGAGATACCTGTAGAGCATCTTTATAGTCACCCAGTTATGTTGCGACGTTTGATACACACAAAGTATTCCTCCGGTTTTAGGGCTGATTTGAGACAACTTTGCCACGGCAGCCCGACCACATATCTCCACGGTTTTACCTCTAGATCGCGTTTCTGCGGAGCTCGGGCGGAGCCCTGCTGAGACGAGATCATCACCAACCTCCGCAGCGCCGTCACGCTGCCGGAGAACTCTTCTACCTCTCCGTCTCTCTTGCTGGATCAAGAAGGCCGAGATCATCGTCGAGCTGTACGTGTGCTGAACGCGGAGGTGCCGTCCGTTCGGCACTAGATCTTGGGACTGATCGCGGGATAGTTCGCGGGGCGGATCGAGGGACGTGAGGACGTTCCACTACATCAACCGCGTTCACTAACGCTTCTGCTGTACGGTCTACAAGGGTACGTAGATCACACATCCCCTCTCGTAGATGGACATCACCATGATAGGTCTTCGTGCGCGTAGGAAATTTTTTGTTTCCCATGCGACGTTCCCCAACAGTGGCATCATGATCTAGGTTCATGTGTAGATGTCTTCTCGAGTAGAACACAGAAGTTTTTGTGGGTGGTGATGTGTGTTTTGCTGCCCTCCTTAGTCTTTTCTTGATTCCGCGATATTGTTGGATCGAAGCGGCTCGGACCGACATTACTCGTACGCTTACGAGAGACTGGTTTCATCGCTACGAGTAACTCCGTTGCTCAAAGATGACTGGTGGGTGTCAGTTTCTCCAACTTTAGTTGAATCGGATTTGACCGAGGAGGTCCTTGGATTAGGTTAAATAGCAACTCATATATCTCCATTGTGGTGTTTGCGTAAGTAAGATGCGATCCTACTAGATACCCATGGTCACCACGTAAAACATGCAACAACAAAATTAGAGGACGTCTAACTTGTTTTTGCAGGGTATGCTTGTGATGTGATATGGCCAAACGATGTGATGTGATATATTGGATGTATGAGATGATCATGTTGTAATAGATAATATCGACTTGCATGTCGATGGTACAACAACCGGCAGGAGCCATAGGGTTGTCTTTATAACTAACGTTTGTGCTTGCAGATGCGTTTACTATTTTGCTAGGATGTAGCTTTAGTAGTAATAGCATGAGTAGCACGACAACCCTGATGGCGACACGGTGATGGAGATCATGGTGTGGCGCCGGTGACAAGAAGATCGTGCCGGTGTGATAGACTCAACGTTCACATACAACGGGTGCAAAACAGTTGCGCATGCGGAACACTCGGGTTAAGCTTGACTAGCCTAGCATGTGCAGACATGGCCTCGGAACACATGAGACCGAAAGGTTGATCATGAATCATATAGATGATATGATTAGCATAGGGATGCTTACCACTGAAACTATACTCAACTCACGTGATGATCGGACTTGAGCTAGTGTAAGTGGATCATGAACCACTCAAATGACTAGAGAGATGTACTTTTTGAGTGGGAGTTTAGCGAATAATTTGATTAAGTTAAACTCTAATTATCTTGAACATAGTCTAAGTCCACTTTGAATATATTTGTGTTGTAGATCAAGGCTCACGCGACAGTCATCCTGAATTTTAATACGTTCCTAGAGAAAGCTAAGTTGAAAGATGATGGAAGCAACTTTGTAGACTGGGCTCGTAATCTTAAGCTAATCTTACAAGCTGGGAAGAAGGATTATGTCCTTAATGCTGCACTAGGAGATGAACCACCCGCTACGGCTGATCAGGATGTTAAGAACGCTTGGTTAGCACGTAAGGATGACTACTCAATAGTTCAATGTGCAGTCTTGTATGGCTTAGAACCGGGACTTCAACGTCGCTTTGAGCGTCATGGAGCATTTGAGATGTTTCAGGAGTTGAAGTTTATCTTTCAGAAGAACGCCCGGATCGAGAGGTATGAGACCTCCGATAAATTCTATGCTTGCAAGATGGAGGAGAACTCGTCTGTCAGTGAACGTGTGCTCAAAATGTCTGGGTACTCAAACCGTCTAGCTGAGCTGGGGATTGAACTCCCACAAGAAGCTATCACTGACAGAATCCTTCAATCACTGCCGCCAAGCTATAAAGGATTTGTGTTGAACTACAACATGCAAGGGATGAACAAGTCTCCCGGCGAGTTGTTTGCGATGCTGAAAGTCGCAGAGTCTGAACTCCGTAAAGAGCATCAAGTGTTGATGGTGAATAAGACCACTAGTTTCAAGAGAAACGGCAAAGGCAAGAAGGGTAATTCGAAGAAGAGCGGCAAGCCTGTTGCCAATCCGAGAAGAAACCCAAAGCTGGACCTAAGCCTGAAACAGAGTGTTACTATTGCAAGGGTATGGGTCAGTGGAAGCGCAATTGCCCCAAGTATCTGGCTGATAAGAAGGCGGCCAAAGAAAAATCAGGTATATTTGATATACATGTTATTGATGTGTACTTAACCGTCTCTCGTAGTTGTGCCTGGGTATTCGATACCGGTTCTGTTGCTCATATTTGCAACTCGAAACAGGAACTGCGGAATAGACGAAGGCTGGCGAAAGATGAAGTGACGATGCGCGTGGGAAATGGTTCCAAGGTTGATGCAATCGCCGTCGGCACAGTCTCACTTCAGTTACCATCAGGATTAGTTATGAACTTAAATCATTGTTATTTAGTGCCTGCGTTGAGCATGAACATTATATCTGGATCTTGTTTATTGCGAGACGGTTACTCTTTTAAGTCAGAGAATAATGGTTGTTCTATTTCTATGAGTAACATCTTTTATGGTCATGCACCCAATGTGAGAGGATTGTTCATATCGAATCTTGATAGCGATACACACATACATAACATTGAGACCAAAAGAGTTAGAGTTAACAATGATAGCGCCATATTTTTGTGGCACTGCCGCTTAGGTCATATTGGTGTAAAGCGCATGAAGAAACAACATGCCGATGGACTTTTGGAGTCACTTGACTTTGATTCACTTGACACGTGCGAACCATGTCTCATGGGCGAGATGACTAAAACTCCGTTCTCCGGAACAATGGAGCGTGCAAGTGACTTGTTGGAAATCATACATACCGATGTGTGTGGTCCGATGAGCGTAGAGGCATGCGGCGGATATCGTTATTTTCTCACCTTCACTGACGATTTGAGTAGATATGGTTATGTCTACATAATCAAGCACAAGTCTAAAACATTTGAAAAGTTCAAGCAATTTCAGAGTGAAGTTGAAAACCATCGTAACAAGAAGATCAAGTTCCTACGGTCTGATCGTGGGGGTGAATATCTGAGTTTCGAGTTTGGTGCTCACTTAAGACAATGTGGAATTGTTTCACAGTTGACACCGCCTGGAACACCACAGCGTAATGGTGTGTCCGAACGTCGTAATCGTACTTTGTTAGAGATGGTGCGATCTATGATGTCTCTTACCGATTTGCCATTATCATTTTGGGGTTATGCATTAGAAACAGCTGCATTCACTTTAAATAGGGCACCATCAAAATCCGTTGAGACGACACCATACGAACTATGGTATGGCAAAAGGCCAATGTCGTTTCTTAAAGTTTGGGGATGTGATGCTTATGTCAAAAAGCTTCAGCCTGAAAAGCTGGAACCCAAAGCGGAAAAGTCCATCTTCATAGGTTACCCAAAAGAGACAGTTGGGTATACCTTCTATCTCAAAACCGAGGGCAAAGTGTTTGTTGCTAAAAACGGAGCTTTTCTCGAGAAGGAGTTTCTCTCGAGAGAATTGAGTGGGAGGAATATAGAACTTGACGAGGTTGTCGAACCTCTCATCCCTCTGGATGGTGGCGCAGGGCAAGGGGAAACCTCTGTCGTTGCGACGCCGGTTGAGGAGGAAGTTAATGATGATGATCATGAAACTCCGGTTCAAGTTTCTGTCGAACCACGCAGGTCGACGAGACCACGTGCTGCTCCAGAGTGGTACGGAAATCCCGTCTTATCGATCATGTTGTTAGACAACAATGAACCTGCAAATTATGAAGAAGCAATGGTGGGCCCAGATTCCAACGAATGGCTAGAAGCCATGAAGTCCGAGATAGGATCCATGTATGAGAACAAAGTGTGGACTTTGGAAGTACTGCGTGAGGGCCGCAAGGCTATTCAGAACAAATGGATCTTTAAGAGGAAGACGGACGCTGACGGCAATGTGACCGTTTATAAAGCTCGACTTGTGGCAAAGGGTTTTTCACAAGTTCAAGGAGTTGACTACGATGAGACATTCTCACCCGTAGCGATGCTTAAGTCCGTCAGAATCATGTTAGCAATAGCTGCATTTTTCATTATGAAATCTGACAGATGGATGTCAAAACGGCGTTCCTTAATGGTTTCCTTAAGGAAGAGTTGTATATTATGCAACCCGAAGGTTTTGTCTATCCTAAGAATGCTAACAAGGTGTGCAAGCTCCAGCGATCCATTTATGGACTGGTGCAAGCATCTCGGAGTTGGAACAAACGCTTTGATGAGGTGAACAAAGCATTTGGGTTTATACAAGTGGTTGGAGAATCTTGTATTTACAAGAAAGTGAGTGGGAGCTCTGTGGCGTTTCTAATATTATATGTGGATGACATATTGCTGATTGGAAACAACGTAGAGTTTTTGGAGAGCATAAAGGATTACTTGAATAAAAGTTTCTCTATGAAGGACCTAGGAGAAGCTGCTTACATTCTAGGCATTAAGATCTACAGGGATAGATCAAAACGCCTGATAGGACTTTCACAAAGCACATACCTTGATAAAGTTTTGAAGAGGTTCAAAATGGAACAATCCAAGAAAGGGTTCTAGTCAGTTTTACAAGGTACGAGATTGAGTAAGACTCAGTGCCCAGCAACTGATGAAGATAGAGAGCATATACGCCCCGTCCCCTATGCTTCAGCCATAGGTTCTATCATGTATGCAATGCTGTGCACTAGACCGGATGTTAGCCTGGCCATAAGTATGGCAGGTAGGTTCCAGAGTAATCCAGGAGTGGATCACTGGACGGCGGTCAAGAATATCCTGAAGTACCTGAAAAGGACTAAGGAGATGTTTCTCGTGTATGGAGGTGACGAAGAGCTCGCCGTAAAAGGTTACGTCGATGCAAGCTTTGACACAGATCCAGACGACTCTAAGTCGCAAACCGGATACGTATTTATTCTTTATGGGGGTGCGGTAAGCTGGTGCAGTTCCAAGCAGAGCGTCATAGCAGATTCTACATGTGAAGCAGAGTACATGGCTGCGTCGGAGGCAGCTAAGGAGGGTGTCTGGATGAAGCAATTCATGACGGATCTTGGAGTGGTGCCAAGCGCACTGAATCCAATAACCTTGTTCTGTGACAACACGGGTGCCATTGCCCTAGCAAAGGAACCACGGTTTCACAAGAAGTCCAGACACATCAAAAGACGCTTCAACCTCATCCGCGACTACGTCGAAGGGGAGTACGTAAATATATGCAAAGTGCACACGGATCTGAATGTAGCAGACCCGCTGACTAAACCTCTTCCACGGCCAAAGCATGATCAACACCAGAACTGTATGGGTGTTAGATTTATTACAATGTAATTCACATGATGATGTGGGGACTAGATTATTGACTCTAGTGCAAGTGGGAGACTGTTGGAATTATGCCCTAGAGGCAATAATAAATATAGTTATTATTATAATTCCTGTATCAAGATAATCGTTTATTATCCATGCTATAATTGTATTGAATGAAGACTCATTTACATGTGTGGATACATAGACAAAACACTGTCCCTAGCAAGCCTCTAGTTGGCTAGCCAGTTGATCAACGATAGTCAGTGTCTTCTGATTATGAACAAGGTGTTGTTGCTTGATAACTGGATCACATCATTAGGAGAATCACGTGATGGACTAGACCCAAACTAATAGACGTAGCATGTTGATCGTGTCATTTTATTGCTACTGTTTTCTGCGTGTCAAGTATTTATTCCTAGGACCATGAGATCATATAACTTACTAAGACCGGAGGAATACTTTGTGTGTATCAAACGTCGCAACGTAACTGGGTGACTATAAAGATGCTCTACAGGTATCTCCGAAGGTGTTCGTTAAGTTAGTATGGATCGAGACTGGGATTTGTCACTCCGTGTGACGGAGAGGTATCTCGGGGCCCACTCGGTAATACAACATCACACACAAGCCTTGCAAGCAATGTGACTTAGTGTAAGTTGCGGGGTCTTGTATTACGGAACGAGTAAAGAGACTTGCCGGTAAACGAGATTGAAATAGGTATACGGATACTGACGATCGAATCTCGGGCAAGTAACATACCGAAGGACAAAGGGAATGACATACGGGATTATATGAATCTTTGGCACTGAGGTTCAAACGATAAGATCTTCGTAGAATATGTAGGATCCAATATGGGCATCCAGGTCCCGCTGTTGGATATTGACCGAGGAGTCTCTCGGGTCATGTCTGCATAGTTCTCGAACCCGCAGGGTCTGCACACTTAAGGTTCGACGTTGTTTTATGCGTATTTGAGTTATATGGTTGGTTACCGAATGTTGTTCGGAGTCCCGGATGAGATCACGGACGTCACGAGGGTTTCCGGAATGGTCCGGAAACGAATATTGATATATAGGATGACCTCATTTGATTATGGGAAGGTTTTCGGAGTTACCGGGAATGTACCGGGAATGACGAATGGGTTCCGGGAGTTCACCGGGGGGGACCCTCCCCGGGGAAGCCCATGGGTGTTGGGGGTGCGGCACCAGCCCTTAGTGGGCTGGTGGGACAGCCCAAAAGAGGCCTATGCGCATTGGGAAGAAAATCAAAGAGAAAAAAAAGAGGAGGTGGGAAAGGGAAGAAGGACTCCACCTTCCAAACCAAGTAGGACTCGGTTTGGGAGGGGAATCCTTCCCCCCTTGGCTCGGCCGACCCCTTGGGGGTTCTTGGACCCCAAGGCAAGGCTCCCCCCTCTCTCTCCTATATATAGTGGGGTTTTAGGGCTGATTTGAGACAACTTTGCCACGGCAGCCCGACCACATATCTCCACGGTTTTACCTCTAGATCGCGTTTCTGCGGAGCTCGGGCGGTGCCCTGCTGAGACGAGATCATCACCAACCACCGGAGCGCCGTCATGCTGCTGGAGAACTCTTCTACCTCTCCGTCTCTCTTGCTGGATCAAGAAGGCCGAGATCATCGTCGAGCTGTATGTGTGCTGAACGCGGAGGTGCCGTCCGTTCGGCACTAGATCGTGGGACTGATCGCGGGATAGTTCGCGGGGCGGATCGAGGGACGTGAGGACGTTCCACTACATCAACCGCGTTCACTAACGCTTCTGCTGTACGGTCTACAAGGGTACGTAGATCACACATCCCCTCTCGTAGATGGACATCACCATGATAGGTCTTCGTGCGCGTAGGAAATTTTTTGTTTCCCATGCGACGTTCCCCAACAATATGATCTCATGGCCATAGGAACAAATACTTGACACGCAGAAAACAGTAGCAACAAAATGACACGATCAACATGCTACGTCTATTAGTTTGGGTCTAGTCCATCACGTGATTCTCCTAATGAAGTGATCCAGTTATCAAGCAACAACACCTTGTTCATAATCAGAAGACACTGACTATCTTTGATCAACTGGCTAGCCAACTAGAGGCTTGCTAGGGACAGTGTTTTGTCTATGTATCCACACATGTAAATGAGTCTTCATTCAATACAATTATAGCATGGATAATAAACGATTATCTTGATACAGGAATTATAATAATAACTATATTTATTATTGCCTCTAGGGCATAATTCCAACAGTCTCCCACTTGCACTAGAGTCAATAATCTAGCCCTCACATCATCATGCGAATTACATTGTAATAAATCTAACACCCATACAGTTCTGGTGTTGATCATGCTTTGGCCGTGGAGGAGGTTTAGTCAGCGGGTCTGCTACATTCAGATCCGTGTGCACTTTGCATATATTTACGTCCTCTCCTTCGACGTAGTCGCGTTTGAGGTTGAAGCGTCGTTTGATGTGTCTGGACTTCTTGTGAAACCGTGGTTCCTTTGCTAAGGCAATGGCACCCGTGTTGTCACAGAACAAGGTTATTGGATTCAGTGCGCTTGGCACCACTCCAAGATCTGTCATGAATTGCTTCATCCAGACACCCTCCTTAGCCGCCTCCGAGGCAGCCATGTACTCCGCTTCACATGTAGAATCTGCTACGACGCTTTGCTTGGAACTGCACCAGCTTACCGCACCCCCATTAAGAATAAATACGTATCCGGTTTGCGACTTAGAGTCGTCCGGATCTGTATCAAAGCTTGCATCGACGTAACCTTTTACGGCGAGCTCTTCGTCACCTCCATACACGAGAAACATCTCCTTAGTCCTTTTCAGGTACTTCAGGATATTCTTGACCGCTGTCCAGTGATCCACTCCTGGATTACTCTGGAACCTACCCGCCATACTTATGGCCAGGCTAACGTCCGGTCTAGTGCACAGCATTGCATACATGATAGAACCTATGGCTGAAGCATAGGGGACGGAGCGCATATGCTCTCTATTTTCATCAGTTGCTGGGCACTGAGTCTTACTCAATCTCGTACCTTGTAAAACTGGCAAGAACCCTTTCTTGGACTGTTCCATTTTGAACCTCTTCAAAACTTTATCAAGGTATGTGCTTTGTGAAAGTCCTATCAGGCGTTTTGATCTATCCCTATAGATCTTAATGCCTAGAATGTAAGCAACTTCTCCTAGGTCCTTCATAGAGAAACTATTATTCAAGTAATCCTTTATGCTCTCCAAAAACTCTACGTTGTTTCCAATCAGTAATATGTCATCCACATATAATATTAGAAACGCCACAGAGCTCCCACTCACTTTCTTGTAAATACAAGATTCTCCAACCACTTGTATAAACCCAAATGCTTTGATCACCTCATCAAAGCGTTTGTTCCAACTCCGAGATGCTTGCACCAGTCCATAAATGGATCGCTGGAGCTTGCACACCTTGTTAGCATTCTTAGGATCGACAAGACCTTCGGGTTGCATCATATACAATTCTTCCTTAAGGAAACCGTTAAGGAACGCCGTTTTGACATCCATCTGCCAGATTTCATAATCGAAAAATGCAGCTATTGCTAACATGATTCTGACGGACTTAAGCATCGCTACGGGTGAGAATGTCTCATCGTAGTCAACTCCTTGAACTTGTGAAAAACCCTTTGCCACAAGTCGAGCTTTATAAACGGTTACATTGCCGTCAGCGTCCGTCTTCCTCTTAAAGATCCATTTGTTCTGAATAGCCTTGCGGCCCTCAGGTAGTACTTCCAAAGTCCACACTTTGTTCTCATGCATGGATCTTATCTCGGACTTCATCGCTTCTAGCCATTTGTTGGAATCTGGGCCCACCATTGCTTCTTCATAATTTGCAGGTTCATTGTTGTCCAACAACATGATTGATAAGACGGGATTACCCTCAACCGGCGTCGCAGCGACAGAGGTTTCCCCTTGCCCTGCGCCACAATCCAGAGGGATGAGAGGTTCGATAACCTCGTCAAGTTCTATCTTCCTTGCACTCAATTCTCTCGAGAGAAACTCCTTCTCGAGAAAAGCTCCGTTTTTAGCAACAAACAATTTTTCCCTCGGATTTGAGATAGAAGGTGTACCCAACTGTCTCTTTTGGGTAACCTATGAAGATGCACTTTTTCGCTTTGGGTTCCAGCTTTTCAGGCTGAAGCTTTTTGACATAAGCATCACATCCCCAAACTTTAAGAAACGACAACTTTGGCCTTTTGCCATACCACAGTTTGTATGGTGTCGTCTCAACGGATTTTGATGGTGCCCTATTTAAAGTGAATGCAGCTGTTTCTAATGCATAACCCCAAAACGATAACGGCAAATCGGTAAGAGACATCATAGATCGCACCATCTCTAATAAAGTATGATTACGACGTTCGGATACACCATTACGCTGTGGTGTTCCAGGCGGTGTCAAATGTGAAACAATTCCACATTGTCTTAAGTGAGCACCAAACTCGAAACTCAGATATTCACCCCCACGATCAGACCGTAGGAACTTGATCTTCTTGTTACGATGATTTTCAACTTCACGCTGAAATTGCTTGAACTTTTCAAATGTTTCAGACTTGTGCTTCATTAAGTAGACATAACCATATCTACTCAAATCGTCAGTGAAGGTGAGAAAATAACGATATCCGCCGCGTGCCTCTACGCTCATCGGACCACACACATCGGTATGTATGATTTCCAACAAGTCACTTGCACGCTCCATTGTTCCGGAGAACGGAGTTTTAGTCATCTTGCCCATGAGGCATGGTTCGCACGTGTCAAGTGAATCAAAGTCAAGTGCCTCCAAAAGTCCATCGGCATGGAGTTTCTTCATGCGCTTTACACCAATATGACCTAAGCGGCAGTGCCACAAAAATATGGCGCTATCATTGTTAACTCTAACTCTTTTGGTCTCAATGTTATGTATGTGTGTATCGCTATCAAGATTCAATATGAACAATCCTCTCACATTGGGCGCATGACCATAAAAGATGTTACTCATAGAAATAGAACAACCATTATTCTCTGACTTAAAAGAGTAACCATCTTGCAATAAACAAGATCCAGATATAATGTTCATGCTCAACGCAGGCACTAAATAACAATGATTCAAGTTCATAACTAATCCTGATGGTAACTGAAGTGAAACTGTGCCGACGGCGATTGCATCAACCTTCGAACCATTTCCTACGCGCATCGTCACTTCATCTTTCGCCATCCTTCGTTTATTCCGCAGTTCCTGTTTCGAGTTGCAAATATGAGCAACAGAACCGGTATCGAATACCCATGCACTACTACGAGAGCCGGTTAAGTACACATCAATAACATGTATATCGAATATACCTGATTTTTCTTTGGCCGCCTTCTTATCAGCCAGATACTTAGGGCAATTGCGCTTCCAGTGACCCATACCCTTGCAATAGTAACACTCTGTTTCAGGCTTAGGTCCAGCTTTGGGTTTCTTCGTTGGATTGGCAATAGGCTTGCCGCTCTTCTTTGAATTACCCTTCTTGCCTTTGCCGTTTCTCTTGAAACTAGTGGTCTTATTCACCATCAACACTTGATGTTCTTTACGGAGTTCAGACTCTGCGACTTTCAGCATCGCAAACAACTCGCCGGGTGACTTGTTCATCCCTTGCATGTTGTAGTTCAACACAAAGCCTTTATAGCTTGGCGGCAGTGATTGAAGGATTCTATCGGTGATAGCCTCTTGCGGGAGTTCAATCCCCAGCTCAGCTAGACGGTTTGAGTACCCAGACATTTTGAGCACATGTTCACTGACATACGAGTTCTCCTCCATCTTGCAAGCATAGAATTTATCGGAGGTATCATACCTCTCGATCCGGGCGTTCTTCTGAAAGATAAACTTCAACTCCTGGAACATCTCAAATGCTCCATGACGCTCAAAGCGACGTTGAAGTCCCGGTTCTAAGCCATACAAGACTGCACATTGAACTACTGAGTAGTCCTCCTTACGTGCTAACCAAGTGTTCTTAACATCCTGATCAGCCGTACCGGGTGGTTCATCTCCTAGCGCAGCATTAAGGACATAATCATTCTTCCCAGCTTGTAAGATTAGCTTAAGATTATGAGCCCAGTCTACAAAGTTGCTTCCATCATCTTTCAACTTAGCTTTCTCTAGGAACGTATTAAAATTCAGGGTGACAGTTGCGTGAGCCATGATCTACAACACAAATATATTCAAAGTGGACTTAGACTATGTTCAAGATAATTAGAGTTTAACTTAATCAAATTATTCTCTAAACTCCCACTCAAAAAGTACATCTCTCTAGTCATTTGAGTGGTTCATGATCCACTTACACTAGCTCAAGTCCGATCATCACGTGAGTTGAGTATAGTTTCAGTGGTAAGCATCCCTATGCTAATCATATCATCTATATGATTCATGATCGACCTTTCAGTCTCATGTGTTCCGAGGCCATGTCTGCACATGCTAGGCTCGTCAAGCTTAACCCGAGTGTTCCGCGTGTGCAACTGTTTTGCACCCGTTGTATGTGAACGTTGAGTCTATCACACCCGATCATCACGTGGTGTCTCGAAATGATGAACTGTAGCAACGGTGCACAGTCGGGGAGAACACAATTTCGTCTTGAAATTTTAGTGAGAGATCACCTCATAATGCTACCGTCGTTCTAAGCAAAATAAGGTGCATAAAAGGATTAACATCACATGCAATTCATAAGTGACATGATATGGCCATCATCATGTGCTCCTTGATCTCCATCACCAAAGCACCGACACGATCTTCTTGTCACCGGCGCCACACCATGATCTCCATCAACGTGTCGCCATCAGGGTTGTCGTGCTACTCATGCTATTACTACTAAAGCTACATCCTAGCAAAAATAGTAAACGCATCTGCAAGCACAAACGTTAGTATAAAGACAACCCTATGGCTCCTGCCGGTTGCCGTACCATCGACGTGCAAGTCGATATTATCTATTACAACATGATCATCTCATACATCCAATATATCACATCACATAGTTGGCCATATCACATCACAAGCATACCCTGCAAAAACAAGTTAGACGTCCTCTAATTTTGTTGTTGCATGTTTTACGTGGTGACCAGGGGTATCTAGTAGGATCGCATCTTACTTACGCAAACACCACAACGGAGATATATGAGTTGCTATTTAACCTCATCCAAGGACCTCCTCGGTCAAATCCGATTCAACTAAAGTTGGAGAAATTGACACTTGCCAGTCATCTTTGAGCAACGGGTTACTCGTAGCGATGAAACCAGTCTCTCGTAAGCGTACGAGTAATGTCGGTCCAAGCCGCTTCAATCCAACAATACCGCGGAATCAATAAAAGACTAAGGAGGGCAGAAAAACGCACATCACCGCCCACAAAAACTTTTGTGTTCTACTCGAGAAGACATCTACGCATGAACCTAGCTCATGATGCCACTGTTGGGGGAACGTCGCATGGGAAACAAAAATTTTCCTACGCGCACGAAGACCTATCATGGTGATGTCCATCTATGAGAGGGGATGTGTGATCTACGTATCCTTGTAGACCGTACAACAGAAGCGTTAGTGAACATGGTTGATGTAGTGGAACGTCCTCACGTCCCTCGATCCGCCCCGCGAACCGTCCCGCGATCAGTCCCACGATCTAGTGCCGAACGGACGGCACCTCTGCGTTCAGCACACGTACAACTCGATGATGATCTCGGCCTTCTTGATCCAGCAAGAGAGACGGAGAGGTAGAAGAGTTCTCCGGCAGCGTGACGGCGCTCCGGAGGTTGGTGATGATCTTGTCTCAGCAGGGCTCCGCCCGAGCTCCGCAGAAACGCGATCTAGAGGAAAAACCATGGAGGTATGTGGTCGGGCTGCCGTGGAAAAGTCGTCTCAAATCAGCCCTAAAACCTCCGTATATATAGGGGGAAGAGGGGGAGCCTTGCCTTGGGGTCCAAGGACCCCTAAGGGTTTCGGCCGAGCCAAGGGGGGAAGGTCTCCCCCCCCAAACCGAGTCCAACTTGGTTTGGAAGGTGGAGTCCTTCTCCCTTTTCCCACCTCCTCCTTTTTTTTCTCTTTGATTTTTCTTCCTATGGCGCATAGGGCTCTTTTGGGCTGTCCTACCAGCCCACTAAGGGCTGGTGTGCCACCTCCAAGGCCTATGGGCTTCCCCGGGGTGGGTTGCCCCCCCCCCCCCCCCGGTGAACTCCCGGAACCCATTCGTCATTCCCGGTACATTCCCGGTAACTCCGAAAACCTTCTGGTAATCAAATGAGGTCATCGTATATATCAATCTTCGTTTCCGGACCATTCTGGAAACCCTCGTGACGTCCGTGATCTCATCCGGGACTCCGAACAACATTCGGTAACCAACCATATAACTCAAATACGCATAAAACAACGTCGAACCTTAAGTGTGCAGACCCTGCGGGTTCGAGAACTATGCAGACATGACCCGAGAGACTTCTCGGTCAATATCCAATAGCGGGACCTGGATGCCCATATTGGATCCTACATATTCTACGAAGATCTTATCGTTTGAACCTCAGTGCCAAGGATTCATATAATCCCGTATGTCATTCCCTTTGTCCTTCGGTATGTTACTTGCCCGAGATTCGATCGTCAGTATCCGCATACCTATTTCAATCTCGTTTACCGGGAAGTATCTTTTCTCGTTCCGTAATACAAGATCCCGCAACTTACACTAAGTCACATTGCTTGCAAGGCTTGTGTGTGATGTTGTATTACTGAGTGGGCCCCGAGATACCTCTCCGTCACACGGAGTGACAAATCCCAGTCTCGATCCATACTAACTCAACGAACACCTTCGGAGATACCTGTAGAGCATCTTTATAGTCACCCAGTTACGTTGCGACGTTTGATACACACAAAGTATTCCGCCGGTGTTAGTGAGTTATATGATCTCATGGTCATAGGAACAAATACTTGACACGCAGAAAACAATAGCAACAAATGACACGATCAACATGCTACGTCTACTAGTTTGGGTCTAGTCCATCACGTGATTCTCCTAATGACGTGATCCAGTTATCAAGCAACAACACCTTGTTCATAATGAGAAGACACTGACTATCTTTGATCAACTGGCTAGACAACTAGAGGCTTGCTAGGGACAGTGTTTTGTCTATGTATCCACACATGTAAATGAGTCTTCATTCAATACAATTATAGCATGGATAATAAACGATTATCTTGATACAGGAATTATAATAATAACTATATTTATTATTGCCTCTAGGGCATAATTCCAACAATATCCAGATGCTTGGGGAGCACACCTTTCTTCACATAAAGTTGTTGTAGCCTATCCTTGGGGTGGCAGTAGATGAAGATGGAGCATGAGGACGCAACCCAAGAGGATTGTCAGCTCCCTGAAAGTCGACCTTGAGAAGCTTCATGAATTCTGACCAGGAACCTGTCATCTTCTGAGTACCGGTCATCCAAGTCATGGTGCGCTCGTCATCAGGTGAAAAGTGAACAATGACATAGAATTGGGCCACAACATATGGATCAAAGTCGCGCTTGAAGGTGATGATCTCCTTAATGCCAAGCTTGTCAATCAAAGAGAGAGCCTCACCAAAGTAATCCAGGTTCCGCTGAAGGTCAGCCAAGTCAATCCACTGTACTGGAACAAACATCTTCTTGAAGTGCTTGATGATGTCGCGATAGATCATGCAGTGATCCCGTGACCAAACATGTTCAACATTCTTGATCTGAGCCTTCTCTTCTAGATAGTGATTGCGGGTGCGGAACCGCAGAAACTCCTTAGGGGGCATATTGCGAATGTTGATCCCCTTAGTCTTGTGAGCTGTCTTCTTGAAAGACTTCTTTTTGGGATTCAGACCGGAAGTGGCGGAGCCCTCTGGATCATCTGGAGTGCGATACTGCTTTGGTTGGGTGTCCCGTGGGGGATTCGAGCGGCGAGCACCACCTGTGACACACAAGACACACACCGAAAAAGAGCGACAGGAGGAGTCAAGGCAATGAGCAAAAAGAAGCATAAGAATAAACTCATATTGCCAAACAAAGCGAAAATAAAAGAAAAGATATCCTGCTGGCGGTAGTAGCGCTACCGCTGGCGGTAGTACCGCAAGCCTGGCGGTAGTACCGCCAGAGGGTTGACTTTCAAATCTGAAATGGAGAAAGACCCATAAGAACGGCTAGATTGGATTTACAAGGGCCAAGGCTACTGCATAGAATCACTACAAGAACCACCATAGCCCTAATCATATGAGGATCTCAAGCACATCTAGATAAAGACATGCCTAGGCAAGAGGATTCAAGTTGTAGATCTAATCCAAAATAAGAGAAAAAGTACTTGATATAAAACATGAAGATCCTAGGGCATGTCAAGATAAGAGCAATGAATCATAGGACCTACACTCCCCTACAATATCTCCTTCGTTCCATCCAAGAACAAAGCACAAACCATAGCCATGGATCCAAATCACCAAGCTCCTAACCCTAGAACAAGAAAGCACCAATCAAGAGAATAAGGGGAGGAGCTTTACCGGTGTCCATGGCACTTGATGCAGGAAAGAGGAGTGGAGCAAGCCCTCCAACTCAAGGGAGAGGAGGGGCTCCACAGTTAGAGATCCAAATGGGGGGAGTTCGGGGAGGAGGAAGGAAGAGCCACGAGGAAGAAGAAAGAGGGCAGAAAAAATGGGCTCCCCCTCCTTTATATAGCCCAAGGGGTATGGGCCAGCGGTAGTACCGCCAAGGTCCTAGCGGTAGTACCACTGACCTAGCGGTAGTACCGCTGCCTGTAGCGGTAGTACCGCTGGGTTCCTGGCGGTAGTACCGCTCCCCCTTGAGACAGCCCTAAAAGCCCTAGTCAAGTCGTGGTACACTCGGGTCCTGGCGGTAGTACCGCTATCCCTAGCGGTAGTACCGCTACCCCTGGCGGTAGTACCACTGGGGTCCTGGCGGTAGTACCGCTACCCCTGGCGGTAGTACTGCTCAAAATGGCACAACGAGACATAGGATTTCATGAAAAAGACATGGGCAACGACTAGTCAGTGTAAAAAAATAGCACCAACAAGGTATACTGACTCGTCATTTTGTATCCTTTCTTCCATGTGAGAGAAAGGTGGGGGCGGTGGCCGAGGCCACCTATGTTTGAGGCAAAGGTATGACACCGCGAAGAATTATCCTTGGGTTCATGACCAATGCTCGTCTTTGAAGCACAAGTGCCATTTAGTAATGGCTAAAGTGAAAGACTTGATCAATTTATGCATAATGGGGGGAGGGAAAGTTCATTGAGAGAACAACACTCCCCCTATGTCCATGCCTACATCTAGAACAATATCTAATGCATAGTGAGGTGCAAAGTGCCTAGCTTCAATCCACATTACTTGAATCAATGATATTTAGCTCATGCCTTAACTCCCGGAACCTTGCTTCATCTAGGGGCTTAGTGAAAATATCTGCAAGCTGCTCTTCAGTGTGGATGAAGTGAACCTCAATATCACCAAGCTTGATATGTTCACGAATGAAGTGATGGCGAATATCAATATGCTTGGTCTTGCTACGTTGCACCGGGTTGGGGGAAATCTTGATAGCACTTTGATTGTCACATGGAAGAGGCACTTTGTCACAAGTGACACCGTAATCCTTTAAAGTTTGCCTCATCCATAGCAATTGTGCACAACAACTTGCAGCTGCCACATACTCAGCTTCGGTGGATGATAGTGAGACACAATTCTGCTTCTTTGAAGGCCAACTTACCAGTGAGCGACCAAGGAATTGGCATCCTCCAGAAGTTGACTTCCTCTCCACACAATCTCCTGCCCAATCTGAGTCAGAATAGCCCACTAGGTTGAAGTTTGCTCCTTTGGGATACCATAGACCAAAGTTTGGGGTATGAGCCAAATATGGAAAGATTCGCTTAACAGCCATATAATGACTTTCTTTTGGTGCGGATTGAAACCGTGCACAGATCCCTACACTCAACATAATATCTGGTCTAGATGCACAAAGGTAAAGGAGGGATCCAATCATGGAGCGATATACCTTTTGATCCACTGCTTTACCATTGGGATCACTGTCAAGCTTGCATCTTGTTGGCATGGGGAACTTGACCGGCTTGACATCTTCGAGCTCGAACCTTTTGAGCATGTCTTGAGTGTACTTGGCTTGTTTGATGAAGGTCCCTTCTAAGCCTTGTTTAATCTCGAATCCGAGGAAGAACTTCAACTCTCCCATCATGGACATCTCAAATTTCTCGGTCATTAGTGCAGCAAATTCTTCATTGAAAGAAATGTTTGGAGAACCAAAATGATATCATCAACATATAGTTGGCATATGAACAAATCCCCTTTAACCCTCTTAGTAAAAGGAGTGGGATCTATCTTCCCAATTTCAAACCCACGATCTTGTAACAACTCAGTAAGATACTCATACCACGCACGTGGGGCTTGTTTAAGGCCGTAGAGTGCCTTATTAAGTTTGTACACATGATTGGGGTGCTTGGGATGTTCGAATCCCGGGGGTTGTTTGACATAGACCAACTCATTTAAAGGACCATTAAGAAAAGCACTTTTCACATCCATTTGCTGTAATTTGAAATTATGATGAGAAGCAAATGCAAGCAGCATGTGAATAGATTCTAGACGAGCAACAGGGGCAAAGGTTTCACCGTAGTCGATACCCTCGACTTGGGAGTAGCCTTGAGCCACCAATCTTGCCTTGTTTTGAATCACAATCCCATTGGCATCTTGCTTGTTTTTGAAAATCCATTTGGTCCCAATGACATTATGTTCCTCCTTTGGTCTTGGCACTAAATCCCAGACTTGATTACGCTCGAAGTTGTTGAGTTATTCATGCATGGCCATAAGCCAATCCTCATCATCGAGTGCTTCCTGTACCTGTTGAGGTTCACAATACGAAACAAACGCGTGATGCTCACAATAATTCCAGATCTGTTGACGGGTGGATACTCCCCTTTTTAAACTGCCAAGTACATTCTTCATAAGATGTGACTTGACTCTCAGCTTGTTCGCAATCTTGGCTGCTCGACGCTCCAAGATTTCTTCATTGGATAACTGAGGAGCATTGACTTGTTTACTTTGCTTTCCCTTGCGTCTTGAATCACCCTTGGCACCGGCTTTTGGTGCTGCAGATGGGAACTGCGAGACTGTATCCTGATCAACTTGATTTTCGACTTGAGCAGGTTCACTTGTTTGTCCTTGTACTTGTG
Organism: Hordeum vulgare subsp. vulgare; assembly: GCF_904849725.1. Lineage (NCBI taxonomy): Eukaryota > Viridiplantae > Streptophyta > Magnoliopsida > Poales > Poaceae > Hordeum > Hordeum vulgare. Next base: position 351,542,343 of record NC_058522.1, on the reverse strand, counting down.
GTTGCTCTTGATCTTGATCTTGTTCTTCTATTTGGTTTGGATCTTGTAGTTGCACTTGATCTTGATCTTGAGCAGGTTCGGAACCTTGGGTAGGTGCTTGTACATCATGGGACACATCACCATCGTTGGGAAATTGATCTTGACCTTGAGCTTGTTCAACTTGTGGAGGGTCTTCTCTTTGTGCATCAGAAGCGTGTGGGGCTTGTGAGGGTGATGGCTCCACTTGAGTAGAGCATTGTCCTTCTCCTTCGGCCACAAGGAGTTCCTCAATGGGGAGTATTTGACCAATCCCCATTCTTCTTATGGCTTGGGGAGGAATTTCATCACCTACATCACAAAGACCACTTTGCTCCACTTGGGAGCCATTATTTTCATCAAACTCCATGTTACACGTCTCCTCAATGAGTCCGGTGGACTTGTTGAGGACACGGTAAGCATGAGAGTTTGTAGCATAACCAACAAAGATGCCCTCTTGTGCTCTAGAATCAAATTTAGCTAAACGTGCACCTTTCTTGAGAATGAAACACTTACAACCGAATACCCGGAAGTACTTGAGATTGGGATTGTTTCCAGTGAGAATCTCATATGGGGTCTTGTTCAAGCCTTTGCGGATATAGAGCCGATTGGACGCGTGACATGCTGTGTTGATGGCCTCAACCCAAAAGTTATATGGAGATTTGAATTCCGCCATCATTGTTCTTGCAACATCCATCAAGGTCCGGTTCTTACTTTCCGCCACGCCATTTTGTTGAGTGGTATATGGTGCTGAATATTGATGTTTTATTCCCTCATCACCTAGAAACTCATCCAAGGTGTAGTTCTTGAACTCGGTGCCGTTGTCACTTCTAATCATCAAAATCTTTGCATCATGTTGACGTTGAGCTTCATTAGCAAAGTTGATGGCAGTTTGTTGAGTCTCACTCTTCCTCTTGAAGAAATATACCCAGGTGTATCTTGAGTAGTCATCAACAATTACCAAACAATACTTTCTGCCTCCAAGACTATCAAATGATGGAGGACCGAAAAGATCCATATGGAGGAGCTCCAATGGCCTCTTAGTGTAAATGAGAGTCGTTGGACGATGAGCAGTTTCATGAATCTTTCCTTCAATGCAGGCACTGCAAGCACGATCTCTAGCAAAACTCACATTTGTTAGTCCACGAATATGGTCCCCTTTAAGAAGACTTTGCAAATATCTCATATTGACATGAGCTAGTCGGCGATGCCAAAGCCAGCCCACATCAACTTTAGCCATTAGACAAGTCGCAGTCTTAGTGGGTCGCTTTGAAAAGTTCACCACATAAAGACCATTTTCGACATATCCAACATAGGCTACTTTAAGAGTCTTGCTCCACAAGAGGACCACAATATCAAGATTAAAGAAAGTGTAAAAACCAATAATTGCAAGTTGATGAACCGAAAGTAAATTGTAGGCAAGGGACTCAACAAGCATGACCTTCTCAATAGATAACTCTTGAGAGATGACCACCTTACCAAATCCCAATAGCTTTGACGAGGATGCATCGACGAATTAGACATGGGTGGGCATAGATGGAGAAGGATGCACATCCACCACTAAGGCCTTGCTTCCGGTCATATGATTTGTTGCGCCACTATCAAGCAACCATGACACCCCACCGGAAGCAAACTCCTGCAATAGACCAAGGCTTGGTTTTAGGTACCCATTTTTGAATGGGTCCTTTAATGTTAGAGACAAGGGTCTTAGGAACCCAAATAGCCCATTCAATGGACTCATAGTAAGAACCAAAATTTTTGGCATAAACATGCCCATCACCAGCACGACATAAAACATAGGAAGGGTTGAGTTTGTCGGCTGTGTTAGTAGGAATGGTTTTGCCCTTCTTGATGTTACCAGCATCCACCTTGTTCCTGTTCACCTCCTGAGTCCCTTCGCCCTCTTTGACAAAGATGTCCATGAGGGTAGGGGATCATTTGTTCATGTTCCTCCTTTTTCCTTTTGACTTGGAGGTAAGTCCAAGTCCCTCCTTTCCTACAACACCCTTTTGATTGCTCAAGAGGTCGTTCAGGCTCTTCTCGCCTTGTATGCATGACACAAGGCCCTTCTCAAGTCTCTCGTTTAACTTGGCATTTTCCTCCACAAGATGTACATGCTCACAACAAGGGTTAGTTCTACAAGCATTATCAATCAACACAAAGGGAGGACAAGTAGAGATTTCCTTGGTAAGCTTTGCTTGGAGTTGATCATGAGACTCTTTCAGAGAGAAATGAACTCCTTTCAAGACCTTGTGAACCTTGTCAAGTGTGTCAAACTCCAGTTTGAGTCTGTCATGGCCAACCCCAAGAGCATACTTTTCAGACTTGAGCATGCGAGTAAGAACAGTATCATGATCTAGTTTCTTTTGCATTTTAGCACAGTCATCGTTGTATGACTCCTCAAGAGCCAAACATAGAGTGCACTCCTTTTCCAATGCAATAGATAATTCAGCAATCTCATCGGCATAGTCACGACTATGTCCCTGAAGCTCGGAGATGGTCTCCTCATGAGACTCGATGAGGTCGTTAGCCTCACCCAGTTGTTCCAAGAGAGCAACAAAGTGCTTCTTGGATTCTCCCTTAATAGTGCACACAAATTTGTCAAGATCATGCTCATTAAGTTCCCAACATCACTATCATCAACACAATTCAACAATGAAGGAGCAATAGCGATGTTGGTCTTAATGATGGGGGTTACCTGTCGATACCTTTTGCCATGAGGCACTTGGCGATGTGGTTCTCGTTGGGGGCGTTGAAGAGAGACACCTTCTTGGGAGAGGGGGTGGAAATAGCAATAGTTGCAGTTGCCACCATATCATCATCATCATCATCATCGGAAGGGTACTCTTCAAGGGCCACCATACCCTTTGGGTGGGGTTTCTTCACAAAGTTGTTCTTGATTGGGAATGACTTGGTTTTGTCTTTGCGAATGAGCTTGCCCCCATTGTCTTCCCTTTTCTCATAGGGACATTCAGCCACGAAGTGACTCACATTACCACAGTTATAGCATGTCCTCACTCGTTGCTTGGGTTTGAACCCACTTGAGTTGTTCTTGGTGAAGGTGGGTCTTGAGTTCCTCTTGTTGCCCCAGAATTGCCTTGATGCAAGAGCCGTGTGCTCATGATAAGCATACTTCATGTCTTCAGGGCAGCTCTCCTCTTCCTCATCCTCTTCTTCTTCTTCAAAAGTCTCTTTTGCCTTTAACGCAAGGTTGGGTGAAGCTGTCTTTGAGCGAACACGAGCAAGTGCATTGTCATCTGTCTCGTTCATGATTGACATTGAAATGAATTCATCCAACACCTCACTGGAAGACAAGGAGTGGAAATCTGGTCGTTGGCGAATGACAGATGACATGGCTTTATTGAAAGGAATGATGACCTTGAGAAACTTGCGCTTGACCCATGTATCATCCACATCCTTGCTCCCATGGTCCTTGAGTGCCACAGCAATAGCAGTCACCCTTCGATAGAGATCTCGAGGGTCCTCGTCTTCCTTCATCACAAACTCATCGGCCTTATCAAGTACCACTTCATAGTTGGACCGTTGAATGCTTGAGCTTCCCTTGTACAACACCATAATGTGCTCCCAACAGTCCTTGGCCAAAGTGAAGGGACACAAGTGAGGAAGATCTTCAGGTGGCACTGCGGACTGGAGAATAAACAATGCAGAGTGATTATATTGATTGTCCGCTTCTTCTCTTGGAGTGAGGTTGCTTGGGTCATGGGGATAATAGCCTTGCTCGATGATTCTCCACAAACTGGTTGAGCTGTGATTCAAATGAGACTTAATAGAAAATACCCAGTTAGCAAAATCACCTTTTACAAGCTTAGGAGGAGGACCAACAGGGTTAAGACGCGGTGTGGGAACCGGTCCTCCATAGACTAAGGGTGGTGGAACAGATGCATAAGTCCCATTCCCATCGTTTTCGAGAGGAGGGGAAGGTTGCATACCTTTAGCCGTTTCCCTAAAGGAATTGGCCTCCGAATCCGTGTTGGTGGGTTTAACTACCAACGCCGGTTCGGGAGAACTTTTAATTCCCTCAATTAACTCTTTAAGCATGTTCTTGACCTCGTTTGTCATGGACGTCTTGAGTGCGGCCATAGCCGTATTCAAGTCGTCCCTTGTGATCGAAGTCAAGTCCATGCCCTCGGTTTGCGCACGGGGAACTCCCTCATCATCTTCCATACTCTTCGGGTGGTGAAACCCTTAATAAAGAGACGTGGCTCTGATACCAATTGGAAGGATCGATATGGTTGACTAGAGGGGGGGGGGGTGAATAGGCAACGACCACTTTTTAATTAATCTTAGCAAGTTAGGGTAAGCAACATAAGGGTTCACTAAAATGACAACAAGGAGGAGAACCTATATGATGCTAACAACAAAGATAACTAAGACAAGTAAGAGATACACAACAACATAAGCATGCACGATGTAAAGGTTAGAGATAACCACAAGTGGAACCAATGAAGATGAGGATGTGTTACCGAAGTTCCTTCCCTTTGACAGGAAGTACGTCTCCGTTGGAGCGGTGTGGAGGCACAATGCTCCCCAATAAGCCACTAGGGCCACCGTATTCTCCTCACACCCTCATACGATGCGAGGTACCGTGATTCCACTATAGGTGCCCTTGAAGGCGGCAACCGAACCTTTACAAACAAGGTTGGGGCAAACTCCACACAAAGCTTGGAGGCTCCCAACAAGACCACGAAGCTTCACCACAATGGAATGTGGCTCCGAGGTGACCTCAACCGTCTAGGGTGCTCAAACACCCAAGAGTAACAAGATCCGTAAGGGATTGGTGGATGAATCAACTTTTCTCTTGGTGGAAGTGTAGATCTAGGCCTTCTCAACCAATCCCTAAAGAATCAACAAGTTTGATTGGCTAGGGAGAGAGATCGGGCACTTTTGAGCTTAGGGAGAAACAATGGAGCTTGGGAGGATCAAAGGTAGGGTTCTAGAGCAAGAAGAACCCCTTATATAGTGGGGGGGGGGAATCCAACCGTTTTCCCACTCACAGCCCTAGCCTAGCGGTACTACCGCTGGCTGCAGCGGTACTACCGCTAGCACTCCAGCGGTACTACCGCTGGCTGCAGCGGTACTACCGCTAGGCCCATGATAGTGCAGAAGCACTACCGGGCCAACCACCGCCAAGAAATTCTTCGCAAAAAGTCCGACGAAGTACGGACGCTAGGAAGGCGGTACTAAGTTCCTGGAGCGGTACTACCGCTGACCAGGGGCGGTACTACCGCCAGCACTAGCGGTACCATCGCTAGAGCTAGCGGTACTACCACTGAGAGACCTTTTTGCTTAGAGGAGATAAACCAGAGGTGGGAGCCACTCCAAAGTTGCAGGGAAAGGGAAAGGAGATAAAGTGTGTGCGTGCAAAATTGATTCCACCCAAACCTTTCCACTACGGGTCCCCTCTTAATAGTACGGCGTTCCTATGACTCAAAGAAAGAGAATCGTAGAGTACACGGTGCTTCTGTTCCATGGAAGGGGGCGAGTTGTCTTGTGCCGTTGACATGTGTTATGTGAAATATTAACACACACGATTAGTCCTTTGTGGTACTTTCATCAATCACCAAAATTACTTAGGCATAAAATATGCCCTAACACCTTTCAGATCCGAGTGAGCTGTACAAATCTTTATGTCATCTTATAGATGCTGCTACTATGTGCTATTCGGAAATATTCCAAATATCTACTCTACCATACGAATCCGTTTCACTACTCATAGTTATTCGGATTAGTGCCAAAGCTTGCATCGACGTAACCCTTTACGACGAACTCTTTAACCACCTCCATAATCGAGAAAAATTCCTTAGTCCATTAGTTACTAAGGATAACTTTGACCGCTGATCAGTGATTCAATCCTGGATCATTCTGTGTACCTCTTAACGAACTTGTAGCAAGGCACACATCATGTGCGGTACTCAGCATGGCATACTTTAGAGTCTATGGCCAAGGTATAGATGATGACCTTCGCCTATTCTCTTTATTCTGCCGGGGTCGGGTTTTGAGTCTTACTAAAATTCACACCTTACAACACAACCAAGAACTCCTTCTTTGCTGATCTATTTTGAACTTCTTCAAAAACTTGTCAAGGCATGCATCTTGTTGAAACTTCTATTAAGCGTTTCGATCTATCTCCATAGATCTTGATGCTTAATGTTCAAGTAGCGCAATCCAGGTATTCCTTTCAAAACTCCTTTCAAACAACCTTTTATGCTTTATAGAAATTCTACATTACTTCTGAGCCACAATATGTCAACCACATATACTTATCAGAAATTCTATAGTGCTCCCACTCACTTCTTTGGAAATACAAGTTTCTCACAAACTTTGTATAAACCAAAAAGCTTCGATCAACTCATCAAAGCATATATTCCAACACCGAGATGCTTGCACCAGTCCATAGAAGGATCACTGGAACTTGCATACTTGTTAGCATCCTTAGGATCGACAAAACTTTCCGGTTTTATCACATACGTTCTTTCCGTCGAGGAAAACAGTGTTTTGACATCCTATGTGCAATATTTCATAAATAATGCAGCAACTGCTATCATTATTCCAACAGACCTCTAGCATCGCTATGAGTGAGAAAGTCTCATCATACTCAACTCTTTGAACTTGTCGGAAAACATCCTTGCGACAAGTCGAGCTTTTCTTAATGGTGACGTTTCACCATCATCGTCTGTCTTCCTTATAAAGATCCATCTTTACTTAATAGTCCTACGACCATCAAGTAGTTCTTCCAAAGTCTATACTTTGTTCTTACACATGGATTCTCTCTCGGATTTCATGGCCTCCAGCCATTTGTCGGAATCCGGGCCCACCATTGCTTCTCCATAACTCGTAGGTTCATTGTTGTTCAACAACATGACCTCCAAGACAGGGTTACCGTACCACTCTGTAGTAGTATGCGACCTTGTCGACCTACGAGGTTTGTAGTAACTTGATCCAATGCTTAATGATCACCATCATCAGCTTCCACTTCAATTGGTGTAGGCGCCACAGGAACAACTTCCTGCGCCCTGCTACACACTGGTTGAAGTGATGGTTCAGTAACCTCATCAAGTTCTACCATCCTCCCACTCAATTCTTTCGAGAGAAACCTTTCCTCAAGAAAGGACCCGTTTTCTAGAAACAAACACTTTGCTTTCGGATCTGAGATAGGAGATGCACCCAACTGTTTTGGATATCCTATGAAGATGCATTTATCCGCTTTGGGTTCGAGCTTATCAGATTGAAACTTTTTCACATAAGTGTCGCAGCCCCAAACTTTCAAGAAACGACAGCTTAGATTTCTCTAAACCTCAGTCTTTACCGTGTCATCTCTATACTGTGTCATCTCAACGGAATTACGCGGTGTCCTATTTAAAGTGAACGCGGTTGTCTCTAATGCATAACCCATAAATGATAGTGGTAATTCGATAAGAGACATCATAGTATGCACCATATCAAATAGGTCGCGGCTATGACACCATCACACCATGGTGTTCTTGGTGGCATGAATTGTGAAACACCTTCCACATTGTCTTAACTGTGTACCAAAACTCGCAACTCAGATATTCATCTCTATGATCATATCGTAGACAGTTTATCCTCTTGTTACGACGAACTTCACTCTGAAACAGAATTGAACCTTTTCAATATTTCAGACTTGTGATTCATTAAGTAAATACTCCTGTATCTACTCAAATCGTCATTGAAGTAAGAACACAATGATATCCACTGCGTGCCTCAGCACCCATTGGACTGCATACATCAAAATGTATCACTTCCAACAAGTTACTATCTTGTTTCATCTCAATGAAGACAAGGCCTTGCTCATGTGGTATGATTTGCATGTCTCAAGTGATTCAAAATCAAGTGACTATAAAGATCCATCAGCATGGAGCCTCTTCATGCAATCTATACCAACATGACTCAAGCGGCAGTGCCATAAGTAAGTGGTACTATCATCATTACCTTATATCTTTTGGCACCAAAATAATGAACATGTGCAACACTACGATCGAGATTCAATAAACCATTGAAGGTGATTATTCAAGCAAATAGAGTAACCATTATTCTCTTTAAATGAATAATCGTATTGCAATAAACATGATCCAATCATGTTCATGCTCAACGCAAGCACCAAATAACAATTATTTAGGTTTAACACCAAACCCGATGGTAGAGGGAGCGTGCGATGTTTGATTATATCAACCTTGGAAACACTTCCAACACGTATCGTGACCTCGCCTTTAGCTAGTCTCCGTTTATTCCGTAGCTTTAATTTCGGGTTACTAATCACTTAGCAACCGAACCAGTATCCAATACCCTCGTGCTACTAGGAGTACTAGTAAAGTACACATCAATATCATGTATATCAAATATACTTCTGTTCGACTTAGCCAACCTTCTTATCTATCAAGCATCTAGGGTAGCTCCGCCTCAGTGACCGTTCCCCTCATAATAGAAGCACTTACTCTCGGGTTTGGGTTTAATCTTGGGTCTCTTCATTAGTGCAGCAACTGTTTTGCCGTTTCACGAAGTATCCCTTCTAGCCCTTGCCTTTCTTCAAACTTAGTGGTTTTACTAACCATCAACTATTGATGCTCCTTCTTGGTTTCTACTTTCGCAGTGTCAAACATCGTGAATCACTCAAGGATCATTGTATCTATCCTTGATATGTTATAGTTCATCACGAAGCTCTCACAGCTTGGTGGCAGTGACTTTGGAGAACCATCACTATCTCATCTGGAAGATTAACTCCCACTTGATTCAAGCGATTGTCGTACTCAGACAATCTGAGCACACGCTCAACGATTGAGCTTTTCTCCTTTACTTTGTGGACAAAGAATCTTGTTGGAGGTCTCATACCTCTTAACAAGGGCACAAGCATGAAATCACAATTTCATCTCTTTAGAACATCTCTTATGTTCCGTGACATTTCAAAACGTCTTCGGCGCCTTGCTTCTAAGCCATTAAGTATTTTGCACTGAACTATCGCGTAGTCATCAGAAATGTGTATGTCGGATGTTCACAACATCCACAGATGACGCTCGAGGTGAAGCACACCGAGTGGTGCATTAAGGACATAAGCCTTCTGCGCAACAACGAGGACAATCCTCAGATTTACGGACTCAGTCCGCAAAGTTGCTACTATTAACTTTCAACTAAATTTTCTCTAGGAACATATAAAAACAGTAGAGCTATAGTGCAAGCTACATCGTAATTCGCAAAGATCATTAGACTATGTTCATGATAATTAGTTCAATAAATCATATTACTTAAGAACTTCCACTCAAAAATTACATCTCTCTAGTCATTTGAGTGGTACATGATCCAAATCCACTATCTCAAGTCCGATCATCACGTGAGTCGAGAATAGTTTCAGTGATAAGCATCTCTATGCTAATCATATCAACTATATGATTCATGCTCGACCTTTCGGTCTCATGTGTTACGAGGCCATGTTTGTACATGCTAGGCTCGTCAAGTTTAACCCGAGTGTTCCGCGTGTGCAACTGTTTTGCACCCGTTGTATGTGAACGTTGAGTCTATCACACCCGATCATCACGTGGTGTCTCGAAACGACGAACTGTCGCAACGGTGCACAGTCGGGGAGAACACAATTTGAGCTTGAAATTTTAGTGAGAGATCACCTCATAATGCTATCGTCGTTCTAAGCAAGATAAGGTGCATAAAGGATTAACATCACATGCAATTCATAAGTGACATGATATGGCCATCATCAAGTGCTCCTTGATCTCCATCACCAAAGCACCGGTATGATCTTCTTGTCACCGACGCCACACCATGATCCCCATCATCATGATCTGCATCATCGTGCCGCCATCGAGGTTGTCGTGTATGCTATGCTATTACTACTAAAGCTACGTCCTAGCAATATAGTAAACGCATCCGCAAACACAAACGTTAGGTTAAAGACAACCCTATGGCTCCTGCCGGTTGCCGTAGCATCGACGTGCAAGTCGATATTAACTATTACAACATGATCATCTCATACATCCAATATATCACATCACGTCGTTGGCCATATCTCATCATAAGCATACCCTGCAAAAACAAGTTAGACGTCCTCTAATTGTTGTTGCATGTTTTACGTGGTTGCCATGGGTATCTAGTAGGATCGCATCTTACTTATGCAAACACCACAACGGAGATGTATGAATTTCTATTTAAACTCTCTCCAAGGACCTCCTCGGTCAAATCCGATTCAACTAAAGTTGAAGAAACCGACACTCGCTAGTCATCTTTGAGCAACGGGGTTGCTCGTAGCGATGAAACCAGTCTCTCGTAAGCGTACGAGTAATGTCGGTCCAAGCCGCTTCGATCCAATAATACCGCGGAATCAAGAAAAGACTAAGGAGGGCAATAAATCGCACATCACAGCCCACAAAAACTTTTGTGTTCTACTCGAGATAACATCTACGCATGAACCTAGCTCATCATGCCACTGTTGGGGAACGTCGCATGGGAAACAAAAATTTTCCTACACACACGCAATTCCTATGATAGTGATGTTCATCTACGAGAGGAGATTCAGATCTACGTACCCTTGTAAATCGCACAACACGAAGCGTTAAGAAACGCGGACGATGTAGTGGAACAGCTTGCGTGATTTGAATCACCGTAGTCGTACACTCCATCCCACGATCTCATCATGATCGGTCCCGCGAACTTCATCGCGATCCGTCCCGCGATCTCATCATGATCCTTCCCGATCTAGTGCCGAACGGACGACACCTCCGCATTCAGCACACGTACAACGGGACGATGATCTCGACCTTCTTGATCCAGCAAGAGAGACAGAGAGGTAGATGAGTTCTCCGGCAGCGTGACGGTGCTCCGGAGGTTTGTGGTGATCTGTCTCAGCAAGGCTCCGCCCGAGCTTCGCAGAAATACGATCTAGAGGAAAAACCGTGGAGGTATGTGGTCGGTGTGTCGTGGCAAAGTTGTCTCAAATCAGCCCTAATACATCAGTATATAGGAGAGGGAGGGGGAGGGACTTGCCTTGAGGCTCAAGGGAGCCCCAAGGGGTCGGCCGAATCAAGGTGGAGGAGTCCACCTCCAATCCTAGTCCAACTAGGATTGGAAGGTGGAGTCCTTCCCTTCCATCACACCTCCTTTTTTTTCCTTTTCTTTTGATTTCCTTATCTCCTGTGCAAGGGCCCTCTTGGGCTTGCCCACCAGCCCACTAAGGGCTGGTGTGCCCCCACAAAGCCTTTGGGCTTCTTCCCGGGTGGGTGGGCCCCTCCCGGTAGAACTCCGGAACCCATTCGTCATTCTCGGTACGATGCCGGTAATGCCCGAAAACCTTCCGGTAACCAAATGAGACAAACCTATATATCAATCTTCGTTTCCGGACCATTCTGGAAACCCTCGTGATGTCAGTGATCCCATCCAGGAGTCCGAACAACATTCGGTAACCAACCATATAACTCAAATACGCATAAAACATCGTCGAACCTTAAGTGTGCAGACCCTGCGGGTTCGAGAACTATGTAGACATGACCCGAGAGACTCCTCGGTCAATATCCAATACCGGGACCTGGATGCCCATATTGGATCCTACATATTCTCCAAAGATCTTATCGGTTGAACCTCAGTGTCAAGGATTCATATAATCCTGTATGTCATTCCCTTTGTCCTTCGGCATGTTACTTGCCTGAGATTCGATCGTCGGTATCCGCATACCTATTTCAATCTCGTTTACCGGAAAGTCTCTTTACTCGTTCCGTAATACAAGATCCCGTGACATACACTAAGTCACTTTGCTTGCAAGGCTTGTGTGTGATGTTGTATTACCGAGTGGGCCCCGAGATATCTCTCCGTCACACGGAGTGACAAATCCCAGTCTTCATCCATACTAACTCAACGGACACCTTCGGAGATACCTGTAGAGCATCTTTATAGTCACCCAGTTACGTTGTGACGTTTGATACACACAAGGTATTCCTCCGGTGCCAGTGAGTTATATGATCTCATGGTCATAGGAATAAATACTTGACACGCAGAAAAACAGTAGCAACAAAATGACACGATCAACATGCTACGTTCATTAGTTTGGGTCTAGTCCATCACATGATTGTCCTAATGATGTGATCCCGTTATCAAGTAACAACACTTGCCTATGGTAAGAAAACCTTGACCATCTTTGATCAACGAGCTAGTCAACTAGAGGCTTACTAGGGACAGTGTTTTGTCTATGTATCCACACATGTATTGTGTTTCCAATCAATACAATTATAGCATGGATAATAAATGATTATCGTGAACAAAGAAATATAATAATTACTAATTTGTTATTACCTCTAGGGCATATTTCCAACAGCTCATGCAACGTGACGACTATCTAGAGACAGTGCTGCGGCTCACATCTAACACGCGGCAACACCTCATATGGTTATTCTTCAAATGCAAAAACGACGGGGTATGCTCTTCTTCCTCTTCGGCTTTGTCATTTATTTGGTTAAATTTTGGTAGCTTATTGAGGTGGTCATCTGTGTAGAAGGTGGATGCTCATTTTGGTATTGGGAAGAAGAATACATCAATCTATTGATAGAAAGAAACTTAATAGATGTTCATGCACTCCTTAGTGTAACGGAGGCTAACGATGCATCTGCATGTGCAATTAGAAAATAAATTAGAGGGGAATCAACGTCTAATTCTTTAGAATCAAAGCCGAAGAATGAAGAATGCAAGATGAAGAATCCCCAGATCAACAATAAATGCATGGAGAAGATGATGATCCAACTAGTGGAAGCAGTTATGGAAGTTGGATATCTTCTAAAATGCCTAATTGTGGTTCTTGTTTTCTTTGGTATTGCTGTTTTAGCAAAGATTTGGTGAATTATGATGTATCCAATGCCTTTAAGGAAAATAAAGAAGCAACTAAATCTGTTTTCATGTGTGAAATTGGAATGGAAATAACAGATTTTAGGGGCCGGCGTGGGCAATGGCTGAGCAGACCTCGCAAAACGGACCAGTATAAAAGATACGGGTCCATTTTGCGGGGTCTGCTCGACCGCCGCCCACGTCTGCCCGCAAAAGCGTTTTTGCGCGAACTGCAAACGACTTTTGCAGGTCAAAATTTATACGGGGTCTACTAGAGATGCTCTAATAGCATTATATCACAACAAATGGTCAGAGCCCGGGTAGGGTTAGAGCAACTCCAATGGGGCGATCCATTTCGTCCGCCGCCATCCGTTTGGGTCAGCGCAGACACAAAAGTCGGCCCAACGTGCCGACCCAAACAAACGCGCGTCCGCTTGGCGACCCATTCCCGACCCAATTTTGAGCCGGATTTGCGTCGGCGTGGACACGAGATGGACGCGCGCGCACGCCTACTCTTCTCTCTAGGCCCGCCGGTCGGTGGCATCCACCACCATTTCCCCCCATTTCCCCCGAAAACCCTCCCGCCCGGGCGCGCCCCCGCCCCACGCCCGCTATGGACGACGACCTCGACCTCGACGCCGCCGCCAGCCTCGCCTCCCTCGCCTCGTTCGGCAAAGGCAAGCCTCGCGACCCTCGGAAGGCCGCCGCGCCGAAGCCGAAGAAGGTGCTGACGCCCGAACAACGGGCAAAGGAGTCGCCCAAGAGGAAGGACCGGAGGCACGCGGCATACGCGAGGGATGAAGCCATCGCCGCCGTCGCAGCGTAGCAGTAGGTCACCAACGCGCGCGTTGCGGCGGCAATGAGGGAGGCGCTTTGCATGCTGGGGTTAAACCCTACCAAACATGGCCTCGTCAACGCCAGCGTGGCCTCCGCGGTTAGCACTGGCTCATCCGCCTTCCCTCAGACGGTGCTGCCCGACTCGCCCGGCGCGTTGGCTTGCAACCCGGTGCCCGGCTTCCACGTCTACCCGTAGGCCTCCCGCCTGTCGGGGGAGTGCTCGCCCGAGGTGAGCGTGGTCGCCCCTTCCATGCCCGCGCCCATCGACCTCAACGCCACACCGGTGGCCGCTGGCTCGTCAACCGGAAGCACGAGGAAACGCGCGCGACATACGCTAGCCGACCCGTTGTCGGGCGCGCGCAACCTGTTAGACGGAATGCCGGCCGCCGGTTACGACGACTACATGCAGAACATGATCTTCGAGGGTGGTGCGCAGGCCGCTGGCTTCGATCCCGACGAGACACAAAGCCAGGATGGTCGAGGGGCGTTCACGCCGCCCACTGTCTACAATGAAGATCAGGCCGCCTTCATGCGTGATCAGGTCGGCCTGGACCTGGACGGCTTCCTTCTCGACCATGAGTTCCCGGAGGACTACGGGCTAGAGGAAGAGGACGAGTGCGACATCGAAGCGGAGCCTTTGTTTCAGGACGAGCTCGCCAACGAAGCAGCAGTGACGAAGCCGAAGCGCAAGAGCAAGCGGACCAAGGCATACACGATGGTCGAGGACAAGCTTCTTTGCGAGTGTTGGAGAGACATTGGGCAAGACTCCAAGATGAGTGCCGAACAAAAGCATTCAACCTTTTGGATTCGTGTTCGCCATGAGTTCCATGAGCGCAAGAAGTTTCCGCCGTACCAAATAGTAAGCGTGCGCGGGTGGGTGTCCATTTCGAAGCGTTGGAGGGTGATCCAACAAGAGTGTAACAAGTTTTGTGCCACTCTTGAGAGCGTCAAGGCCCGCCCCGTGAGCGGCATCGGCATGCAAGACATGGTATGCTAGCAAGCCGCCCTCTTTTTGTGTCATCAAGTTTATGCTTGGGTGTTCGTTTGCATATCATTTTGCTAATATGCTTGCATGAAATACATTTATAGGCATTTCAAGCTTTGGAGGCATTCAAGGTCCAACACAATGGCAAGTGCTTCAACCACTCCCATTGCTTTAGGGTGATCAAAGACGAGGAGAAGTTCAAGACGCAATATTCCGCCCTCAAGTCGCTTGGTGGGAAGCAATATGTGGAGGAGGTTGGGGATGGCAAGAAGGCTCGGCCGCGGGGGAAGACCAGCTCCAAGAAGGAGGACAAGCGGGATGCGGCATCGATCGCCTTGATCGCAACCGTGGAGGGCATGATCACCAAGAAGGACTCAAGGGAGGAGAAGCGCCGGCAAGAAAGAGAAGAGCAAACGAACGCCTTCTTGAAGATTCAAAGGAGGAGGCTTGACATGGAGGCGAAGAAGCAAGCACGGATGTTTGTGATGAAGGCGGAGAAGCAAGCCAAGATGCTAGAGATCGAGGCCGCCAACGCCAAGACCAACACCTAAGAAGTGGCTCTCGCGAGCATGATGACCGGAGTAAAGATCATGAAGATGGATCTCAACACCGGGTCACCAAGGAAGAGGCCGTGGTTCGAGAAGATGCGGGCCGACATGCTCAAGTTCGACAACTAGTGATCTATGGCGATGGGCGCCATCTTTTTTGAATGCCGGCAGGTGTTCTGGCACGATCACGGGGGCCGCGATGGCGTGGTCGAACTCAAGTCTCATCCTTTTTGTGTGCTGTCATGTGTGCCGGCCGGCTGGCGAGTGCGCCAGCATGAACTGTGGTGTTATTCTATTTAAGCCGACATTGTATGCCGGCGCTGGCATGGTGCCGGCATGAGACATTATATGCCGGCGCTGGCATGATCGGCCGCATGCCTTTTTTTAAGTGTTAATTACGGACATGAAATGGTTCGACGCGTTGGGCGCACTACCGATCCAAATCTAAAACAGGACGGACGTCGGACGGGCGGCCGACCCAAACGGACAAAAAACGGATAAATTCGCCGTCCGTTTGGATCGACCCGTTGGAGTTGCTCTTACATACTACACCACATTTCAAAGGAGTGCAGATTGTCTTATATGAAAAAAAGACATTTCCTTGCTTGCTGTTTTTCCTGCGACGCAATCCTCAAACTGTAAAAATGAAAATAAGAACATTTCCTGAAGCAAACCCTCGTTGGAGTTATTTTTCGTGCGATGCAATCTTCAAACTTTTACAGTACATATTCAGCCGGCGTCAAATTCAGGGTTAAAGGAATTCGTATTTATTTACTGCGAAACGTGACTCTTCCAACCGATATAGTTGAGGAAACTCCTTGGAACATTGCATGGTTAAGTAAGGATCGAGAAACCTGAAAGGCGGTGCTGGAGCATCAACCGCGTACGTATGTTGTAAAATTCGTTGCAGGATTCTTCACGTCTCCAAGTTGTTTGACCTTGGGAAGAAACGCGGTGCGTTGTTCTACCGGTGTAAAAAGGAGAAGAGGGGACTTGGCGTGGCGTTCTTCTCTGTTGAATGTTCAAGTTTCTTCGGTCGCCTCGCTTCGACTTACGGACGGACGTACATCGTGGTCCTCTGTAGACTGTAGTCGGACCGACGCGAGCAGATGAAAAACCGTAGTAGGTGACACGTCCGCGTGAACAGGGACATCGGAAGCAGCACCCGTTGCTAGCCGAATTGTTGTGTAGCGCCAACGCCGCCAAGGCAGGCACGCTTGTATGCGTACGCGCGCACAGATGTCGGGCTGTCCGGGGTTCGTCTTCTTTTCACGGTTATTACATGGAAGATTCATGGAGTAATTCGCACGCCTTGTAGAGTGCGCGTACTATTATTGGGGACCGACGACAAACAAAGTTTGTACTTGAGCGCATATGTTTCAACTTTCAAGAGTGTCGAGGCAATCCATTCTCGATGCATTTTATTTTAGAGCAACGCTAATAAGAAAGCCTATCACTGACATTATATTAGTGCTTTCCATGTCTACCGTGACGGAGCTAGCAATTAGCAAAGTTTGGGCACACCACAAGTTAAAACGCTTCACTTTTTTTTTGTTTTGGAAAAGAGAAGGATCACAACCTCCGGTCTCTGCATCAATCGATGTATGCATCTATTTTATTAATCAAGTAACCAAACGAAGTCTTAAGTTCTTAAATACAAAGCAAATTATGATAAAAACTGCTCACAAGCAGAAAAGAATTGCCTCATCCAGCTAAAACACATAAATAGACTACAATGTCTATACACCTAGTATATTAGTAGCTCGTCATTCAAACCGGCTGAAGATAGCCCGTGCGACCGTCGCCCACCGATTGCACCTAATAACCATAAGCTCCGTGGAGTACACACAACTGAGTAACGACCACGTACGTATCTAAGCTGTAGCTCTGCAGATAACCTGCAAAAAAATATGGATACCTTTGCCGTTAAAAAACAAATCATTTCTTATGTTTCATATAGCCTAAAATAACACACTTATTTCAATCATAATCCTATTATGATTCGCTATAGTTCCGTCTACTCCATTGAGCCACATCCCAAATAGCGTGTTAATGCTGGTTGGTTGAGTAATGTTGAAAGCTATATGTCGAGTGTGCCATAATAATTTGGTCAATGAATAATCAAGAAAGAGGTGTTTGACTGTTTCATTCTGATCACAAAAGCAACATTTAGGACTGCCTATCCATCGTTGTCTTATTAAATTATGTTTGGTTAACACAACCCCTTGTATATGAACCACATGAAAATCTCAATTTTGAGCGGCATCTTGATCTTGTAAAGATGTAAGGATCTCGAAAGTGGTCCATAATTAATTAGATCGATGTACATTGACTTCATCGTAAACCTACCAGATGTAGTTAATTTGCAGTGAATAGAATCTTCCTGGTACGACAGTTCAACATCCATCAAACGTTTGACCAAGTGTATCCACGCATTCCATCTTTCTCCCACTAGTGCTCGCCTGAATTGGATATTTAGAGGTATTGATTGGAATATTGTCGCAATGTAATCTTTCTGACATTGTGCAATAGTATAAAGGGTAGGATATTGCGAAGCTAGGGGCGTATTCCCGCGCCATGTGTCCTTTCATAATCTGTTCGTGGTTTCGTTGCCAACTAAAAACTTTACCCTCTCAAAGAAAGTTACATTCACCTTCATTAACCCCTTCCAAAAAGGCGAGTCATTAGGGCGAGTAGTGGTTTGAGCCAGAGACTTAGAATGTAGGTACTTATTTCTCAAAATTTGTATCCACATCCCATTGGTCTCCGTAGACAACCCGTATAACCATTTGCTAAGCAAGTATCTATTTTTAACCTCTAAATTCTCAATGCCTAAGCCCCCTTGGTTTGCAGATAATATCCCACTTTGCTAGTCTATATTTCTTCTTAGCCTCATCACACTGTCAGAAGAAACGAGGGCGATAGAAATCTAATCTTTTCCGTACACCCACCGGTACTTCAAAGAAAGATAGAAGAAATATCGACAGGCTTGACAACACCGAGTTTATCAGCACGAGCCTTCCTCCATAAGGCATTAGCTTGCCCTTCCAGCAACTTAGTCTCTTTTCAAATCTATCCTCAATACATTTCCATTCCCTATTCATCAAACGTCTATGATGAATGGGGATTCCTAGGTAACTAAAAGGTAGTGAGCCCATTTCACACCCAAATAGCTGCCTATAGGCATCTTGTTCCTCCTTTGCTATCCCAAAGTAGAACAACTCGCTTTTGTTAAAGTTGATCTTTAGTCTAGACAATTGTTCAAAAAGGCAAAGCACAAGCTTAATTTTTCTAGCTTTTGCAAGATCGTGTTCCATAAAAATTATCGTGTCATCCGCATATTGTAGTATGGATACTCCCCCTCTATCAGGTGTGGTACTAGCCCTCCTACATTATCATTCTCTTTAGCCAGACCAATAATGACTGCCAACATATCTGGTACTATGTTGAACAACACTCGGGACATTGAATCACCCTATCTCAGTCCCTTACGAGTATGAAAATGTTGGGGAACGTCGCATGGGAAACAAAATTTTTCTTACGCGCACGAAGACCTATCATGGTGATGTCCATCTACGAGAGGGGATGTTTGATCTACGTACCCTTGTAGACCGTACAGCAGAAGCGTTAGTGAACGCGGTTGATGTAGTGGAACGTCTTCACGTCCCTCGATCCGCCCCGCGAACCGTCCCGCGATCAGTCCCACGATCTAGTGCCGATTGGACGGCACCTCCGCGTTCAGCACACGTACAGCTCGACGATGATCTCGGCCTTCTTGATCCAGCAAGAGAGACGGAGAGGTAGAAGAGTTCTCCGGCAGCGTGACGGCGCTCCGGAGGTTGGTGATGATCTTGTCTCGGCAGGGCACCGCCCGAGCTCCGCAGAAACGCGATCTAGATGTAAAACCGTGGAGATATGTGGTCGGGCTGCCGTCGCAAAGTTGTCTCAAATCGGCCCTAAAACCTCCGTATATATAGGGGGAAGAGGGGGAGCCTTGCCTTTGGGTCCAAGGACCCCCAAGGACTTCGGACGAGCCAAGGGGGGCAACCCTCCCCTTCCAAACCGAGTCCAACTAGGTTTGGAAGGAAGAGTCCTTCCCCCTTTTCCCACCTCCTCTTTTTTTTCTTTTCTCTTTGATTTTCTTCCTATGGCGCATAGGGCCTTCTTGGGCTGTCCCACTAGCCCACTAAGGGCTGGTGCGCCACCCCAAGGCCTATGGGCTTCCCCAGGGTGGGTTGCGCCCCCGGTGAACACCCGGAACCCATTCGTCATTCCCGGTACATTCCCGGTAACTCCGAAAACCTTCCGGTAATCAAATGAGGTCATCCTATATATCAATCTTCATTTCCGGACCATTCCGGAAACCCTCGTGACGTCCGTGATCTCATCCGGGACTCCGAACAACATTCGGTAACCAACCATAAAACAACGTCGAACCTTAAGTGTGCAGACCCTGCGGGTTCGAGAACTATGTAGACATGACCCGAGAGACTCCTCAGTCAATATCCAATAGCGGGACCTGGATGCCCATATTGGATCCTACATATTCTAGGAAGATCTTATCGTTTGAACCTCAGTGGCAAGGATTCATATAATCCCGTATGTCATTCCCTTTGTCCTTCGGTATGTTACTTGCCCGAGATTCGATCGTCAGTATCCGCATACCTATTTCAATCTCGTTTACCGGCAAGTCTCTTTACTCGTTCCGTAATACAAGATCCCGCAACTTACACTAAGTCACATTGCTTGCAAGGCTTGTGTGTGATGTTGTATTACCGAGTGGGCCCCGAGATACCTCTCCGTCACACGGAGTGACAAATCCCAGTCTCGATCCATACTAACTCAACGAACACCTTCGGAGATACCTGTAGAGCATCTTTATAGTCACCCAGTTACGTTGCGACATTTGATACACACAAAGCATTCCTCCGGTGTCAGTGAGTTATATGATCTCATGGTCATAGGAACAAATACTTGACACGCAGAAAACAGTAGCTACAAAATGACACGGTCAACATGCTATGTCTATTAGTTTGGGTCTAGTCCATCACGTGATTCTCCTAATGACGTGATCCAGTTATCAAGCAACAACACCTTGTTCATAATCAGAAGACCCTGACAATCTTTGATCAACTAGCTAGCCAACTAGAGGCTTGCTAGGGACAGTGTTTTGTCTATGTATCCACACATGTATATAAGTCTTCATTCAATACAATTATAGCATGGATAATAAACGATTATCTTTATACAGGAATTATAATAATAACTATATTTATTATTGCCTCTAGGGCATAATTCCAACAGAAAATAATGATCTATGTCATCATTAAATTTAATCCCAACACTTCCTTGCTGAATGAAAAAGGACACCTGATCCTTCCAGGATTCATTGAACCCTTTCGTAAGGCTTGTTGAAGGAATGGCCATTTGACCTTATCATATGGCTTCTCGAAATCCACCTTAAAGATAACCCCATCAAGTTTCTTTTTATGAATTTCATGCAATGTTTCATGTAAGACGACAACCCCCTCTAGGATGTGTCTTCGAGGCATGAAGGCAGTCTGAGTCAGTTGTACAACAGACTCGGCTATCTGCTTGAGCCTATTCGTGGCAACCTTTGTGAAGATTTTGAAACTGACATTGAGCAGGAAGATCGGCCTGAACTGCTTAATGTGAATAGCTTCCACCTTTTTTGGCAACAACGTTATTGTTCCATAGTTAAGGTGAAAAGGTTGAAGCTGACCATCGAACAAATCATGAAACATAGGCATAATATTATCCTTCCAACACTTCTTATAAAACTCAGCTGGAAACCCATCCGGTCCCGGTGCCTTGTTTGGTTTCATTTGTGCTATTGCGTCAAACACCCCCTTCTCTATAAATGGTGATGAAAGAATCTCATTCTCATCCGAACTGAGTCGACGTATGTCAGCATTTTCATTCTCATCAAGAGAGACAAAATTGTGTTTCGGTTAGCTAAAAAGTTTCTTATAATACTCTGAAATGTACAATTTTAGGCTCTCCTGTCCTATGATTGTACCCTCGTCTTGCTCTAGCTCAATAATCTTCTTCTTCCTATGCTTGCCATTCGTAATCATGTGAAAGAAGTACGTGTTATCATCTCCATGGACTACCTTCGACACCTTTGCTCGAGGGGCCCATTCCATCTCCTCCTCTCTTAGAAGTATTTGCAGCTTCTTCTCACCCTCGGTCTTAATATCCCGATCTGAATTTCTTAGAAGTGAATACTCAGCTTTCACATCCAACTCATTAATGATTTTGGTAAGTCTGTCTTTTTCTACTTTGTAAATGCCAGATTGATTCTTTGCCCAGCCTCTCACAAACTGGCGTAAGTGTCTAATATTGTTTTGCCACCTATCCATACTAGAAGATCCACCATAATCTCTTGCCCATTCAGAGGCAATAAGATCCATGAAACCTTCTCTCTCGAACCAACTTAATTCAAAAGAGAAAGTATTCGTATTTCCTATATGTGTCGCTTCCCCATAATCGACTAGTAGTGGTGTGTGATCTGAAATTTCCCTTTGCATGTCATGGACTTTGACGAGCGGGTATTTATGTTCCCACTCAATGCTACTCAGAACTCTGTCCAACTTGTCATATGTTGGCATGAGTAATGAGTTAGCCCATGTGAATTGTCTACCAGTGAGGTCAATCTCCCTCAAATCTAAACTCTCAATAATCATATTGAACATAAATGACCATCTTCCATCGAAGTTGTCATTATTATTTTTTCCTTCTTATGATGTTAAAGTCTCCCCTAACCAGAATGGGAAGCCTTTCACTACCGAAGATTCTCACTAAATCAGCGAGAAAATCAGATTTTAACTTCGGTTGTGCCGCCCCATATACAGCCACCAGAGCCCATCTGAAGCCACCAATGTTTGACCGTACCCGAAATTTGATGGCAAACTCATCATAGACGACTTTAAAAACCTCTAAAGTATCACACTTAACACCAAGAAGGATCCCACCAGATCTACCTCTTGGTGGCAAGTAGTGCCAATCAAACTCAACTCCTCCTGAGATGTTGCTAAGAAATTCAGGCTTAAAGTTGCCTCTACCCGTTTCTTGCAACGCTATAAAATCGAGCTTATGCTCAAGGGATGCTTCCCTAAGGAATCTTACTTTAGCCAAGTCCGCTAGACTTATGCTATTCTAGAAGATTCCTCTCATATTTCATCATGCAAATTTTTCTTTAGTTTGACTCTCGTGCTACTCCGAACCGCTGATACATGATATACCTTCCTCTTCCAAGGTCTTATAGGTTTATCCTGCATCAAACTGTCGTGACCTTTGGTGTAGGTACTATGTTGAGGATTGTCAGGCATCGAAGGGGCCATATACCCCTCTGATCCCAATTCGTCCTCCTCCACCTCATCACCCTTCGATAACATTAAATCCTCACATAAGCTTTGTGGCACCCATGCTATTAATATCATTTTCATCCATCGGTTTAACTGCCGCTACGTTTGTGATAATTTCCATGGCTCTTTGAGCTTCTAAGTCTAGAATTTCATTAACCGATTTAGCTACTTCTTTTTCATCATTCCAAATAGATATTCCTAAATCACTTGCTCTGTATAAAATTTCATGCTCAGAAAAATGCAGGATGGAACAAACTGTATTAACCGACATACCTATATTTGTCTCGATATCACGCAGCTTAGCGGCCCTCATGGCACGTCCCAGCTGTATGTCGTCGGCGTCCGGCTGCTCCTGGATACGTTGGCTGACACGCCGCTCCCCATTAGCAGGATCCGGAATTCCTGTGAATACGATGACAGCCTCCGTGGACGTCTCCGATGGTTGACGACCTCCTACCGCTTTCCCGCCGTCGTGTGAACAATGGACGAGCGTCGCCACCACCAGCTCGGCAGCAACCTCGAGCGCGTGCTCCTCGCCAGCCCCTGGTGTGGATGCCGCACTGACCCTGGAACCATCCGTCGGCTCCAAAGCCGGATATGCAATAGCCAAAGGCCTGGTCTTGTGCTCGAGAACCTCCTCGCCTGTATCCTCATCATCAGCAAGTATCAACGAAGGCAGAACCGGAGAACCGGCCTCCTTCCAGACAATGCTGTCCAGCAACCTCCGGGTGTGCCTGCCGTGCCTCACGCACAATAGATCCCCCACCCTTTGCCAAAACATCAGTCCCCATAGCAGCGCCAGAAGTACGAACTTCGTTCACAACAGCCGTCTCCGCATGCCGTCCCCAAAGGCGACTCGATGCAAACACCGGATGAAACGAACCAAAGCACAGTGATGTCATCAACGTCGAAGAGGAAGCTTTCCCCTTATCCAATGGCGAATTGGCTGGTTTAGATGACTGAGATTCGAGGCTCTTAGCGACTGGATCATTATCAATATTACCATCATTACCATTTTCCCATGATCACCGCCTCCATCTCCATCATCCATCATATCTACATCACCATCGGTATCATTAACCCACTGTGATGTTTCCTCAACCTCCACATCCAGATCACAGTGCATTCCATCATATGACCATGGAACAAAATCTGGCAAAAACTCGGGATCTAGCACATCAACAAGCAGCCTCACAGTCCCGTGTTTGCGCGTGAAGGGCATATCCACCTTGTCCGTCTTTCCAAGCAAGGTTCCGAGACTCCAGACAATAAGATAGTCATTCAGTAGTGACTCAGGTACACCAGAAAACCTGATCCATACCTTCTCAAGAGGTGATCCTTTTGGTTCCTGTTTTTTGCATTCATCGAACTCAAGCATCACTTTGAGCTACCAAGAAAAATAAGAGTATAAACTTTTACCGAGTTCCCTTAAAAAACTTATGCACTCTGTACTTTGAGAGGGAGTAAATGAAAAGACAGCGCTCCTCCCGCTTTGTTCCCTAAAAAATGAATTTGTAGAGGAGAGTTGTCTGCGAATTCCTCGAATTCGCATCACCGATTCTTAGTCCACCATGCATCGATCGGTTCGTCTAGGCACAGATACGCCCACGAGAAGAAGGTCAGAAAGCCAATGCAGAAACGAACAAGAACACAAGTTAACGAACGCGTGAGGTGTACAGAAAGCTCTTTTTACCGACGCTAGTAGGTACCAACGAACCATCCACCATTCAGTTGATGTGCGATCTATGTCTAAGTGGGCCCCATCATATGTATAACCATGTATCGTGACATCCCATCTCTAGTATCTCTCCATACACTCAAATCAGTGTCAAATTTATTAGACCCCATGTAAGCTATAGAGTACATGCAAATTTTGTCATAGAAAGGTACATGTGGGCTCTATGAAAATGCATGCATGACATGGTCTCATCATACAAATTTGTGGCTTTTATTTATATTTTGATAATTTCAATCATCCAATATCTTTTGAAGTAACATTTTGTTTTTGAACTTTTTAAATATATTTGAATTCCTCGCGACAAGACCTTCATATTACACCGATTTTTGATACACTTTAAAGTACTTTAAATTTGATGATTTCACATATTTGAAACGATATTTGAAATATGTGAAATTGATTATTTCAACATCTGTCATCGGTTATTTCAAGTATATGAAAGTTGTATTTCAAATGCATGAATCACATTTCACTCTGTTTGTCAAGTTGCTTATCACTATATGTGAAAAATATGAGAAACGTATTATTTTAGATATGTGAAATTGATTGTTTGAGTGAGTGACACTAGTTATTTCAAGTAGATGACGGTTATTTTTCAAATATATAAATCATATGTCATTGTGTTTATCAAGTTGCTTATTACAATATGTGAAAATATGTGAAACAAGGTATTCCAAATATGTGAAATTGTATATTTAAATACGAGTAATGAAAAAAAAATCATCTATAATGGGAACGAGTCTTTTGATGTAAGTGAATTTTAATACAAGTTAAATATGTGTTTAAAATAAGTGAAACGAGTCTTTTTAAATCAACATGAGTGAAAATTATTTTTTTAACAAGTAAAATTTTGATGATACGAGGCAAACCCGAGGGTGGCCCGATATTCACGAATTGGAGGTGGATTCGGGGAAGAACACGAGGGTAAAAGATGAAGAAATCAAAAGGAAAACACTCTATTGGACAAGATCCAAACCAAGTACTCCTCAAATCACAAGCAATTCATGAGGTGCATCAAGATCCACAAACAACAACAGAAATAAAGATACATGGTTAGTTCATCCCAAATTCCATGGGCAAATGAGGTCTTGAATCCACTAGGGATCTTCTCTATGATAGGGACCTTGACATCCACTTGGATTTTCTCAAATAGAAGTCATCTCCATGGAGAAGGAGGAAATGGAAGGATCAATGCTCAACTAGTCATGAGCTAAACCATTGCTAACCCTAGGAATAAGGAGGGGAGGCGTATATATAGTCCTATCCACAAAGGAGTAAGTGAGTGGGAGATACAAGGGCATCGGGCCCATCCATGTGCGCATACTACGAACATCATCAAGCTCCAAGATACCAAGTTCACGCCTAAGTTGACCAAACCCTGCTTCGTCCAATGGCTTGGTGAAGATGTCTGCTAGTTGCATATCTATACCCACGTGGGCAATATAAATGCCACCCTTTTGCACATGATCTCTCAAGAGTGATACCAAATATCAATGTGTTTTGTGCGAGGGTGATCAACGGGGTTCTCAGCAATCTTGATGACACTTTCATTATCACATAAAAGAGGCACATGTCTATAGGTGATACCATAATCCTTTAAAGTTTGCCTCATCCATATCAATTGAGTTGCACATCTTGCAGTTGCAATGTATTTAGCTTCGGTAGTGGAGTGGCAAACACAATTCTGCTTCTTTGAGGACCAACTTACCAAGGAGCGTCCAAGAAACTGACATGCACCGGAAGTGGATTTCTGTCCCACTTTCTTGTTGGAAATATGCCCTAGAGGCAATAATAAATTAGTTATTATTATATTTCTTAGTTCATGATAATCGTTTATTATCCATGCTATAATTGTATTGATTGGAAACACAATACTTGTGTGGATACATAGACAAAACACTGTCCCTAGTAAGCCTCTAGTTGACTAGCTCGTTGATCAAAGATGGCCAAGGTTTCCTGGCCATAGGCAAGTGTTGTTAATTGATAACGGGATCACATCATTAGGAGAATCATGTGATGGACTAGACCCAAACTAATAGACGTAGCATGTTGATCGTGTCATTTTGTTGCTACTGTTTTCTGCGTGTCAAGTATTTGTTCCTATGACCATGAGATCATATAACTCACTGACACCGGAAGAATGCTTTGTGTGTATCAAACGTCGCAACGTAACTGGGTGACTATAAAGATGCTCTACAGGTATCTCCGAAGGTGTTAGTTGAGTTAGTATGGATCGAGACTGGGATTTGTCACTCTGTGTGACGGAGAGGTATCTCGGGGCCCACCCGGTAATACAACATCACACACAAGCCTTGCAAGCAATGTGACTTAGTGTAAGTAGCGGGATCTTGTATTACGGAACGAGTAAAGAGACTTGCCGGTAAACGAGATTGAAATAGGTTGCGGATACTGACGATCGAATCTCGGGCAAGTAACATACCGAAGGACAAAGGGAATGACATACGGGATTATATGAATCCTTGGCACTGAGGTTCAAACGATAAGATCTTCGTAGAATATGTAGGATCCAATATGGGCATCCAGGTCCCGCTATTGGATATTGACCGAGGAGTCTCTCGGGTCATGTCTACATAGTTCTCGAACCCGCAGGGTCTGCACACTTAAGGTTCGACGTTGTGTTATGCGTATTTGAGTTATATGGTTGGTTACCGAATGTTGTTCGGAGTCCCGGATGAGATCACGGACGTCACGAGGGTTTCCGGAATGGTCCGGAAACGAAGATTGATATATATGATGACCTCATTTGATTACCGGAAGGTTTTCGGAGTTACCGGGAATGTACCGGGAATGACGAATGGGTTCCAGGAGTTCACCGGGGGGGCAACCCACCCCGGGGAAGCCCATAGGCCTTGGGGGTGGCACACCAGCCCTTAGTGGGCTGGTGGGACAGCCCAAGAAGGCCCTATGCGCCATAGGAAGAAAATCAAAGAGAAAAGAAAAAAAAGGAGGAGGTGGGAAAGGGAAGAAGGACTCCACCCACCAAACCAAGTTGGACTCGGTTTGGGTGGGGAGACGTTCCCCCCTTGGCTCGGCCGACCCCCTTGGGGCTCCTTGAGCCCCAAGGCAAGGCTCCCCCTCTTCCCCCTATATATACGGAGGTTTTAGGGCTGATTTGAGACGACTTTTCCACGGCAGCCCGACCACATACCTCCACGGTTTTTCCTCTAGATCGCGTTTCTGCGGAGCTCGGGCGGAGCCCTGCTGAGACAAGATCATCACCAACCTCCGGAGCGCCGTCACGCTGCCGGAGAACTCTTCTACCTCTCCGTCTCTCTTGCTGGATCAAGAAGGCCAAGATCATCGTCGAGCTGTACGTGTGCTGAACGCGGAGGTGCCGTCCGTTCGGCACTAGATCGTGGGACTGATCGCGGGACGGTTCGCGGGGCAGATCGAGGGACGTGAGGACGTTCCACTACATCAACCGCGTTCACTAACGCTTCTGCTGTACGGTCTACAAGGGTACGTAGATCACACATCCCCTCTCGTAGATGGACATCACCATGATAGGTCTTCGTGCGCGTAGGAAATTTTTTGTTTCCCATGCGACGTTCCCCAATAGTGGCATCATGAGCTAGATTCATGCGTAGATGTGTTCTCGAGTAGAACACAAAAGTTTTAGTGGGCGGTGATGTGCGTTTTGCTGCCCTCCTTAGTCTTTTCTTGATTCCGCGGTATTGTTGGATCGAAGCGGCTCGGACTGACATTACTCGTACGCTTACGAGAGACTGGTTTCATCGCTACGAGTAACTCCGTTGCTCAAAGATGACCGGCGGGTGTCAGTTTCTCCAACTTTAGTTGAATCAGAATTGACAGAGGAGGTCCTTGGATGAGGTTAAATAGCAATTCATATATCTCCGTTGTGGTGTTTCGTAAGTAAGATGTGATCCTACTAGATACCCATGGTCACCACGTAAAACATGCAACAACAAAATTAGAGGACGTCTAACTTGTTTTTGCAGGGTATGCTTGTGATGTGATATGGCCAATGATGTGATGTGATATATTGGATGTATGAGATGATCATGTTGTAATAGTTAATATCGACTTGCACGTCGATGGTACGGCAACCGGCAGGAGCCATAGGGTTGTCTTTAAACTAACGTTTGTGCTTGCAGATGCGTTTACTATATTGCTAGGACGTAGCTTTAGTAGTAATAGCATGAGTAGCACGACAACCCCGATGGCGACACGTTGATGGAGATCATGATGATGGATATCATGGTGTGACGCCGGTGACAAGAAGATCGTGCCAGTGCTTTGGTGATGGAGATCAAGAAGCGCATGATGATGGCCATATCATGTCACTTATGAATTGCATGTGATGTTAATATTTTTGCACCTTATCTTGCTTAGAACGACGGTAGCATTATGAGGTGATCTCTCACTAAAATTTCAAGACGAAATTGTGTTCTCCCTGACTGTGCACCGTTGCGACAGTTCTTCGTTTCGAGACACCACGTGATGATCGGGTGTGATAGACTCAACGTTCACATACAACGGGTGCAAAACAGTTGCACACGCAGAACACTCGGGTTAAGGTTGACGAGCCTAGCATGTGCAGACATGGCCTGGGAACACATGAGACCAAAAGGTCGAGCATGAATCGTATAGTTGATATGATTAGCATAGAGATGCTTACCGCTGAAACTATTCTCGACTCACGTGATGATCAGACTTGAGATAGTGGATTTGGATCATGTACCACTCAAATGACTAGAGAGATGTACTTTTTGAGTGGGAGTTCTTAAGTAATATGATTAATTGAACTAATTGTCATGAACATAGTCTAATGGTCTTTGCGAATTACGATGTAGCTTGCGCTATAGCTCTACTGTTTTTATATGTTCCTAGAGAAAATTTAGTTGAAAGTTGATAGTAGCAAACTTTGAAGAGGATTGTCCTCGTTGCTGCGCAGAAGGCTGATGTCCTTAATGCACCACTCAGTGTGCTGCACCTCGAGCGTCGTCTGTGGATGCTGTAAACATCCGACATACACATTTCTGATGACTACAAGATAGTTCAGTGCAAAATACTTAATGGCTTAGAAGCAAGGCGCCGAAGACGTTTTGAAACGTCACGGAACATAAGTGATGTTCTAAAGAGATGAAATTGTGATTTCATGCTCGTGCCCTTGTTAAGAGGTACGAGACCGCCGACAAGATTCTTTGTCCACAAAGTAAAGGAGAAAAGCTCAATCATTGAGCGTGTGCTCAGATTGTCTGAGTACGACAATCGCTTGAATCAAGTGGGAGTTAATCTTCCATATGAGATAGTGATAGTTCTCCAAAGTCACTGCCACCAAGCTGTGAGAGCTTCGTGATGGACTATAACATATCAAGGATAGATACAATGATCTTTGAGTGATTCGTGATGTTTGACACTGCGAAAGTAGAAATCAAGAAGGAGCGTCAATAGTTGATGGTTAGTAAAACCACTAAGTTTCAAGAAAGGCAAGGGCTAGAAGGGATACTTCGTGAAACGGCAAAACAGTTGCTGCACTAATGAAGAGACCCAAGATTAAACCCAAACCCGAGACTAAGTGCTTCTATAATAAGGGTAACAGTCACTGAGGCGGAGCAACTCTAGATACTTGGTAGATGAGAAGGCTGGCAAAAGTCGAAAGAAGTATATTTGATATACATGATGTTGATGTGTACTTTACTAGTACTCCTAGTAGCATGAGGGTATTGGATACCGGTTCGGTTGCTAAGTGATTAGTGACACGGAATGATAGCTACGGCATAAACGGAGACTAGCTAAAGGCGAGGTGACGATACGTGTTGGAAGTGTTTCCAAGGTTGATATGATCAAACATCGCACGCTCCCTCTACCATCGGGATTGGTGTTAAACCTAAATAATTGTTATTTGGTGCTTGCGTTAAGCATGAACATGATTGGATCGTGTTTATTGCAATACGATTATTCATTTACAGAGAATAATGGTTACTCTATTTTCTTGAATAATCACCTTCAATGGTTTATTGAATCTCGATCGTAGTGTTACACATGTTCATGATATTGGTGCCAAAAGATACGAGGTAATGATGATAGTACCACTTACTTGTGGCACTGCCGCTTGAGTCATGTTGGTATAAATTGCATGAAGAGGCTCCATGCTGATGGATCTTTATACTCACTTGATTTTGAATCACTAGTGACATGCAAATCATACCCCATGAGCAAGGCCTTGTTTTCATTGAGATGAAATAAGATAGTAACTTGTTGGAAGTGATACATTTTGATGTATGCAGTCCAATGGGTGCTGAGGCACGCAGTGGATATCATTATGTTCTTACTTCAATGACGATTTGAGTAGATACTAGAGTATTTGCTTAATGAATCACAAGTCTGAAATATTGAAAAGTTCAATTCTGTTTCGGAGTGAAGTTCGTCGTAACAAGAGGATAAACTGTCTATGATATGATCATAGAAATGAATATCTGAGTTACGAGTTTTGGTACGCAGTTAAGACAATGTGGAAATTGTTTCGCAGTTCATGCCACCTAGAACATCATAGTGTGATGATGTGTCTGAACGTCATAGCCACACACTATTTGATATGGTGCATGCTATGATGTCTCTTATCAAATTACCACTATCGTTTATGGGTTAAGCATTAGAGACAACCGCATTCACTTTAAAAAGGGCACCACGTATTTCCGTTGAGATGACACAGTATAGACTAAGGTTTAGAGAAATCTAAACTGTCGTTTCTTGAAAGTTTGGGGTTTCGACACTTATGTGAAAAAGTTTCAGTCTGATAAGCTCGAACCCAAAGCGGATAAATGCATCTTCATAGGATATCCAAAACAGTTGGTTACATCTCCTATCTCAGATCCGAAAGCAAAGTGTTTGTTTCTAGAAACGAATCCTTTCTCGAGGAAAAGTTTCTCTCGAAAGAATTGAGTGGGAGGGGTGGTAGAACTTGATGAGGTTATCGAACCATCACTTCAACCAGTGTGTAGCAGGGCGCGGGAAGTTGTTCCAGTGGCGCCTACACCAATTGAAGTGGAAGCTGATGATGGTGATCATTGAGCATCGGATCAAGTTACTACAAACACCGTAGGTTGACAAGGTCGCGTACTACTACAGAGTGGTACGGTAACCCTGTCTTGGAGGTCATGTTGTTGAGCAACAGTGAACCTACGAGTTATGGAGAAAGCAATGGTGGGCCCGGATTCCGACAAATGGCTGGAGGCCATGAAATTCGAGAGAGGATCCATGTATGAAAACAAAGTGTAGACTTTGGAAGAACTACTTGATGGTCATAAGACTATTGAGTAAAGATGGATCTTTAAAAGGAAGACAGACGATGATAGTGATAAGTCACTAGTATTAAAAGCTCGACTTGTTGCAAAGATGTTTCTGACAAGATCAAACAAGTTGACTATGATGAGACTTTCTCACTCGTAGCGATGCTAAAAGTCTGTTAGAATTATGTTAGTAGTTGTTGCATTATTTATGAAATATTGCACATAGGATGTCAAAACATTGTTTCCTCGACAGTTTCCTTGAGCAAACATTGTATGTGATACAACCAGGAGGTTTTGTCGATCCTAAAGATACTAGCAAGTATGCAAGCTCCAGCGATCCTTCATTGGACTGGTGCAAGCATCTCGGAGTTGGAATATACACTTTGATGAGATGATCAAAGATTTTGGGTTTGTGCAAGGTTTATGAGAAACTTGTATTTCCAAAGAAGTGAGTGGGAGCACTATAGAATTTCTGATAAGTATATGTGGTTGGCATATTGTGGATCAGAAATTATGTAGAATTTTTGTAAAGCATACAAGGTTGTTTGAAAGGAGTTTTCAAAGGAGTACCTGGATTGCGCTACTTGAACGTTGAGCATCAAAGATCTATGGGGATAGATCGAAAGCGCTTAATGGAAGTTTCAACAAGATGCATGCCTTGACAAGTTTTTGAAGGAGTTCAAAATAGATCAACAAAGAAGGAGTTCTTGGTTGCGTTGTGAGGTGTGAATTTGAGTAAGACTCAAAACCCGACCCCGGCAGAATAAAGAGAACAGATGAAGGTCGTCTTCTATGCCTTAGCCGTAGATTCTAAAGTATGCCATGCTGAGTATCGCACCTGATGTGTGCCTTGCGACAAGTCAGTTAAAGAGGTACACAGAGTGATCCAGGATTGAATCACTGATCAGCGGTCAAAGTTATCCTTAGTAACTAAATAGACTAAGGAATTTTTCTCGATTATGGAGGTGGTTAAAGAATTCATCGTAAAGGGTTACGTTGATGCAAGCTTTGACAATAATCCGAATAACTATGAGTAGTGAAACGGATTCGTATAGTAGAGTAGATATTTGGAGCATTTCCGAATAGCACGTAGTAGCAGCATCTATAAGATGACATAAAGATTTGTAAAGAACGCATGGATCTGAAAGTTTCAGAACCGTTGACTAAAACCTCTCTCATGAGCAAGACGTGATCAGACCCCAGAACTATATGGGTGTTGGATTCGTTGGAATCACATGGAGATGTGAACTAGATTATTGACTCTAGTGCAAGTGGGAGACTGTTGGAAATATGCCCTAGAGACAATAATAAATTAGTTATTATTATATTTCTTAGTTGATGATAATCGTTTATTATCCATGCTATAATTGTATTGATTGGAAACACAATACTTGTGTGGATACATAGACAAAACACTGTCCCTAGTAAGCCTCTAGTTGACTAGCTCGTTGATCAAAGATGGCCAAGGTTTCCTGGCCATAGGCAAGTGTTGTTAATTGATAACGGGATCACATCATTAGGAGAATCATGTGATGGACTAGACCCAAACTAATAGACGTAGCATGTTGATCGTGTCATTTTGTTGCTACTGTTTTCTGCGTGTCAAGTATTTGTTCCTATGACCATGAGATCATATAACTCACTGACACCGGAAGAATGCTTTGTGTGTATCAAACGTCGCAACGTAACTGGGTGACTATAAATATGCTCTACAGGTATCTCCGAAGGTGTTAGTTGAGTTAGTATGGCTCGAGACTGGGATTTGTCACTCCGTGTGACGGAGAGGTATCTCGGGGCCCACCCGGTAATACAACATCACACACAAGCCTTGCAAGCAATGTGACTTAGTGTAAGTTGCGGGATCTTGTATTACGGAACGAGTAAAGAGACTTGCCGGTAAACGAGATTGAAATAGGTATGCGGATATTGACGATCGAATCTCGGGCAAGTAACATACCGAAGGACAAAGGGAATGACATACGGGATTATATGAATCCTTGGCACTGAGGTTCAAACGATAAGATCTTCGTAGAATATGTAGGATCCAATATGGGCATCCAGGTCCCGCTATTGGATATTGACCGAGGAGTCTCTGGGGTCATGTCTACATAGTTCTCGAACCCGTAGGGTCTGCACACTTAAGGTTCGACGTTGATTTATGCTTATTTGAGTTATATGGTTGGTTACCGAATGTTGTTCGAAGTCCCGGATGAGATCACGGACGTCACGAGGGTTTCCGGAATGGTCCGGAAACGAAGATTGATATATAGGATGACCTCATTTGATTACCGGAAGGTTTTCGGAGTTACCGGGAATGTACCGGGAATGACGAATGGGTTCCGGGAGTTCACCGGGGGGGGGGCAACCCACCCCGGGGAAGCCCATAGGCCTTGGGGGTGGCACACCAGCCCTTAGTGGGCTGGTGGGACAGCCCAAGAAGGCCCTATGCGCCATAGGAATAAAATCAAAGAGAAAAGAAAAAAAAGGAGGAGGTGGGAAAGGGAAGAAGGACTCCACCCACCAAACCAAGTTGGACTCGGTTTGGGGGGGGACCTTCCCCCCTTGGCTCAGCCGACCCCCTTGGGGCTCCTTGAGCCCCAAGGCAAGGCTCCCCTCTCCCCCTATATATACGGAGGTTTTAGGGCTGATTTGAGACGACTTTTCCACGGCAGCCCGACCACATACCTCCACGGTTTTTCCTCTAGATCGCGTTTCTGCGGAGCTCGGGCGGAGCCCTGCTGAGACAAGATCATCACCAACCTCCGGAGCACCATCACGCTGCCGGAGAACTCTTCTACCTCTCCGTCTCTCTTGCTGGATCAAGAAGGCCGAGATCATCGTCGAGTTGTACGTGTGCTGAACGCGGAGGTGCCGTCCGTTCGGCACTAGATCGTGGGACTGATCGCGGGACGGTTCGCGGGGCGGATCGAGGGACGTGAGGACGTTCCACTACATCAACCGCGTTCACTAACGCTTCTGCTGTACGGTCTACAAGGGTACGTAGATCACACATCCCCTCTCGTAGATGGACATCACCATGATAGGTCTTCGTGCGCGTAGGAAATTTTTTGTTTCCCATGCGACGTTCCCCAACATTTCTCACCAGCCCAATCAACATCTGTATACCCAATGAGCTCAAACTTTGCATCCTTGGGGTACCATAAACCCAACTTTGGGGTGTGAACAAGGTATCTAAGGATATGCTTAACCGTCGTATGATGGCTTTCCCCAGGGGAAGCTTGAAATCTTGCACATATGCCTACACTTAACATGATGTCTGGTCTAGATGCACAAATATAAAGTAATGAAGCAATCATAGAGTGGTAAATAGATGGGTCAAAAGGAATACCGTTGGTGTCTTCAGTGAGAACAACTTTTGTGGACATGGGTGTCTTGCATGGTTTAGCATTTGGCATGTCAAAATTCTCTAGAATATCCTTGAGGTATTTTGTTTGAGACAGGAAAGTTCCTTCTTGAAATTGTTGTATTTGAAATCAGAGAAAGAACTTCAAGTTCGTGTTGAGTGACATTTCAAAGGTCTTGGTCATGGAAGCCGCAAACTTATTACACAAATGAATGTTAGAGAACCAAAAATGATGGCATCCACATAGATTTGGCATAAGATCAAATCACTGTTATCCCTCTTAGTAAAAAGAGTAGGATCGATCACCCCTCTCACAAAGCCATCATCGAGTAAAAACTTCTTAAGATGATCATACCAAGCACGCGGTGCTTGTTTGAGGACATACAAAGCCTTGTGAAGTTTGTACACATAGTCTTTGTGATCGGGGTCAACAAACCCAGGTGGTTGTGATACATATACTTCTTCTTGTAGAGGACCATGATAACCCACAAGTATAGGGGATCGCAACAGTTTTCGAGGGTGGAGTATTCAACCCAAATTTATTGATTCGACTCAAGGGGAAGAGAATGAATATTCTCATGTATTAGTAGTTGAGTTGTCAATTGAACCACACCTGAAAGATTTAGTGTCTGCAGCAAAGTATCAATAGCAAGGTCGTATGATAGCAGGAGTAGCAACAGTAACCAGTAGCAGCAAAGTAACAGCAGTAGCAACAGAGACAACAGTAGCGGCAAAGTAACGTAGCAAGGACCAGTAGGAAAGACTCGTAGGCATTGGATCGGTGATGGATGGTTATGCCGGGTGCTATTCTGTTGGAATTATGCCCTAGAGGCAATAATAAATGTATAGTTATTATTATAATTCCTGTATCAAGATAATAGTTTATTATCCATGCTATAATTGTATTGAATGAAGACTCATTTACATGTGTGGATACATAGACAAAACACCGTCCCTAGCATGCCTCTAGTTGGCTAGCCAGTTGATCGATGATAGTCAGTGTCTTCTGATTATGAACAAGGTGTTGTTGCTTGATAACTGGATCACGTCATTAGGAGAATCACGTGATGGACTAGACCCAAACTAATAGACGTAGCATGTTGATCGTGTCATTTTGTTGCTACTGTTTTCTGCGTGTCAAGTATTTATTCCCATGACCATGAGATCATATAACTCACTGACACCGGAGGAATGCTTTGTGTGTATCAAACGTCGCAACGTAACTGGGTGACTATAAAGATGCTCTACAGGTATCTCCGAAGGTGTTAGTTGAGTTAGTATGGATCAAGACTGGGATTTGTCACTCCGTGTGACGGAGAGGTATCTCGGGGCCCACTCGGTAATACAACATCACACACAAGCCTTGCAAGCAATGTAACTTAGTGTAAGTTGTGGGATCTTGTATTACGGAACGAGTAAAGAGACTTGCCGATAAACGAGATTGAAATAGGTATGCGGATACTGACGATCGAATCTCGGGCAAGTAACATACCGAAGGACAAAGGGAATGACATACGGTATTATACGAATCCTTGGCACTGAGGTTCAAACGATAAGATCTTCGTAGAATATGTAGGATCCAATATGGGCATCCAGGTCCCGCTATTGGGTATTGACCGAGGAGTCTCTCGGGTCATGTCTACATAGTTCTCGAACCCGCAGGGTCTGCACACTTAAGGTTCGACGTTGTTTTATGCGTATTTGAGTTATATGGTTGGTTACCGAATGTTGTTCGGAGTCCCGGATGAGATTACGGACGTCACGAGGGTTTCCGGAATGGTCCGGAAACGAAGATTGATATATAGGATGACCTCATTTGATTACCGGAAGGTTTTCGGAGTTACCGGGAATGTACCGGGAATGACGAATGGGTTCCGGGGGTTCACCGGAGGGGGGCAACCCACTCCGGGGAAGCCCATAGGTATTTGGGGGGGTCACACCAGCCCTTAGTGGGCTGGTGGGACAGCCCACCAAGTCCTATGCGCCAAGAAAGAAAATATCAAAGGAAGAAAGAAAAAAAAAGGAAGAAGTGGGAAGGGGGAAGGACTCCCTCCCACCAAACCAAGTAGGACTCGGTTTGGGGGGGGAGAGTCCTCCCCCCTGGCTCGGCCGACCCCTTGGGGTTCCCTTGGACCCCAAGGCAAGGTCCCCCTCCCTCCTCCTATATATATGGGGCTTTTAGGGCAGATTTGAGACGACTTTCTCATGGCTGCCCGACCACATACCTCCATAGTTTTTCCTCTAGATCGTGTTTCTGCGGAGCTCGGGCGGAGCCCTGCTGAGACAAGATCATCACCAACCTCCGGAGCGCCATCACGCTGCCGGAGAACTCTTCTACCTCTCCGTCTCTCTTGCTTGATCAAGAAGGCCGAGATCATCGTCGAGCTGTACGTGTGCTGAACGCGGAGGTGCCGTCCGTTCGGTACTAGATCGTGGGACTGATCGCGGGATTGTTCGCGGGGCGGATCGAGGGACGTGAGGACGTTCCACTACATCAACCGCGATCTCTAATCGCTTCTGCTGTACGATCTACAAGGGTACGTAGATCACTAATCCCCTCTCGTAGATGGACATCACCATGATAGGTCTTCGTGCGCGTAGGAAATTTTTTGTTTCCCATGCGACGTTCCCCAACAGTGGCATCATGAGCTAGGTTCATGCGTAGATGTCTTCTCGAGTAGAACACAAAAGGTTTTGTGGGCGGTGATGTGCGTTTTGCTGCCCTCCTTAGTCTTTTCTTGATTCCGCGGCATTGTTGGATTGAAGCGGCTTGGACCGACATTACTCGTACGCTTACGAGAGACTGGTTTCATCGTTACGAGTAACCCCCTTTGCTCAAAGATGACTGGCAAGTGACGGTTTCTCCAACTTTAGTTGAATCGGATTTGACCGAGGAGGTCCTTGGATGAGGTTAAATAGCAACTCATATATCTCCGTTGTGGTGTTTGCGTAAGTAAGATGCGATCCTACTCGATACCCTTGGTCACCACGTAAAACATGCAACAACAAAATTAGAGGACGTCTAACTTGTTTTTGCAGGGTATGATTGTGATGTGATATGGCCAATGATGTGATGTGATATATTGGATGTATGAGATGATCATGTTGTAATAGAAATATCGACTTGCACGTCGATGGTACGGCAACCGGCAGGAGCCATAGGGTTGTCTTTATACTAACATATGTGCTTGCAGATGCGTTTACTATTTTGCTAGGATGTAGCTTTAGTAGTGATAGCATAAGTAGCACGACAACCCCGATGGCGACACGTTGATGGAGATCATGATGATGGAGATCATGGTGTGGCGCCGGTGACAAGAAGATCGTGCCGGTGCTTTGGTGATGGAGATCAAGAAGCACGTGATGATGGCCATATCATGTCACTTATGAATTGCATGTGATGTTAATCCTTTTATGCACCTTATTTTGCTTAGAACGACGGTAGCATTATGAGGTGATCTCTCACTAAAATTTCAAGACGAAATTGTGTTCTCCCCGACTGTGCATCGTTGCTACAGTTCGTCGTTTCGAGACACCACGTGATGATCGGGTGTGATAGACTCAACGTTCACATACAACGGGTGCAAAATAGTTGCGCACGCGGAACACTCGGGTTAAGCTTGACGAGCCTAGCATGTGCAGACATGGCCTCGGAACACATGAGACCGAAAGGTCGATCATGAATCATATAGATGATGTGATTAGCATAGGGATTCTTACCACTGAAACTACTCCCGACTCACGTGATGATCAGACTTGGGATAGTGTAGGTGGATCATGAACCACTCAAATGACTAGAGAGATGTACTTTTTGAGTGGGAGTTTAGCATATAATTTGATTAAGTTAAACTCTAATTATCTTGAACATAGTCTAAGTCCACTTTGAACATATTTGTGTTGTAGATCATGGCTCACGCAAGTGTCATCCTCAATTTTAATACGTTCCTAGAGAAAGCTAAGTTGAAAGATGATGGAAGCAACTTTGTAGACTGGGCTCGTAATCTTAAGCTAATCTTACAAGCTGGAAAGAAGGATTATGTCCTTAATGCTGCGCTAGGAGATGAACCACCTGCTACGGCTGATCAGGATGTTAAGAACGCTTGGCTAGCACGTAAGGAGGACTACTCAATAGTTCAATGTGCAGTCTTGTATGGCTTAGAACCGGGACTTCAACGTCGCTTTGAGCGTCATGGAGCATTTGAGATGTTCCAGGAGTTGAAGTTCATCTTTCAGAAGAACGCCCGGATCGAGAGGTATGAGACCTCCGATAAATTCTATGCTTGCAAGATGGAGGAAAACTCGTCTGTCAGTGAACATGTGCTCAAAATGTCTGGGTACTCAAACCGTCTAGCTGAACTGGGGATTGAACTCCCGCAAGAAGCTATCACTGACAGAATCCTCCAATCACTGCCGCCAAGCTATAAAAGCTTTGTGTTGAACTACAACATGCAAGGGATGAACAAGTCTCCCGGCGAGTTGTTTGCGATGCTGAAAGTCGCAGAGTCTGAACTCCGTAAAGAACATCAAGTGTTGATGGTGAGCAAGACCACTAGTTTCAAGAGAAACGGCAAAGGCAAGAAGGGTAATTCGAAGAAGAGCGGCAAGCCTGTTGCCAATCCGCCGAAGAAACCCAAGGCTGGACCTAAGCCTGAAACAGAGTGCTTCTATTAAAAGGGTATGGGTCACTGGAAGCGCAATTGCCCCAAGTATCTGGCAGATAAAAAGGCGGGCAAAGAAAAATCAGGTATATTTGATATACATGTTATTGATGTGTACTTAACCAGCTCTCGTAGTAGTGCCTGGGTATTCGATACCGGTTCTGTTGCTCACATTTGCAACTCGAAGCAGGAACTGCGGAATAGACGGAGGCTGGCGAAAGACGAAGTGACGATGCGCGTAGGAAACGGTTCCAAGGTTGATGCAATCGCCGTCGGCACCGTGTCACTTCAACTACCATCGGGATTAGTGATGAACTTAAATCATTGTTATTTAGTGCCTGCGTTGAGCATGAACATTATATCTGGATCTTGTTTATTGCGAGACGGTTACTCTTTTAAGTCTGAGAATAATGGTTGTTCTATTTCTATGAGTAACATCTTTTATGGTCATGCACCGAATGTGAGAGGATTGTTCATATTGAATCTCGATAGCGATACACATGTACATAACATTGAGACCAAAAGAGTTAGAGTAAACAATGATAGCGCCATATTTCTGTGGCACTGCCGCTTGGGTCATATTTGTGTAAAGCGCATGAAGAAACTCCATGCTGATGGACTTTTGGAGTCACTTGACTTTGATTCACTTGACACGTGCGAACCATGCCTCATGGGCAAGATGACTAAAACTCCGTTCTCTGGAACAATGGAGCGTGCAAGTGACTTGTTGGAAATCATACATACCGATGTGTGTGGTCCAATGAGCGTGGAGGCACGCGGCGGATATCGTTATTTTCTCACCTTCACTGACGATCTAAGTAGATATGGTTATGTCTACTTGATGAAGCACAAGTCTGAAACATTTGAAAAGTTCAAGCAATTTCAGAGTGAAGTGGAAAATCATCGTAACAAGAAGATCAAGTTCCTACGGTCTGATCGTGGGGGTGAGTATCTGAGTTTCGAGTTTGGTACTCACTTAAGACAATGTGGAATTGTTTCGCAGTTAACACCGCCTGGAACACCACAGCGTAATGGTGTGTCCGAACGTCGTAATCGTACTTTATTAGAAATGGTGCGATCTATGATGTCTCTTACTGATTTGCTGTTATCGTTTTGGGGTTATGCATTAGAAACAGCTGCATTCACTTTAAATAGGGCACCATCGAAATCCGTTGAGACGACACCATACGAACTGTGGTGTGGCAAAAGGCCAAAGTTGTCGTTTCTTAAAATTTGGGGATGTGATGCTTATGTCAAAAAGCTTCAGCCTGAAAAGCTGGAACCCAAAGCGGAAAAATGCGTCTTCATAGGCTACCCAAAAGAGACAGTTGGGTACACCTTCTATCTCAAATCCGAGGGCAAAGTGTTTGTTGCTAAGAATGGAACTTTTCTCGAGAAGGAGTTTCTCTCGAGAGAATTGAGTGGGAGGAAGATAGAACTTGACGAGGTTGTCGAACCTCTCATCCCTCTGGATGGTGGCGCAGGGCAAGGGGAAACCTCTGTCATTGCGACGCCGGTTGAGGAGGAAGTTAATGATGATGATCATGAAACTCCAGTTCAAGTTTCTGTTGAACCACGCAGGTCGACGAGATCACGCGCTGCTCCAGAGTGGTACGGTAATCCCGTCTTATCAAGCATGTTGTTAGACAACAATGAACCTGCAAATTATGAAGAAGCAATGGTGGGCCCAGATTCCAACAAATGGCTAGAAGCCATGAAATCCGAGATAGGATCCATGTATGAGAACAAAGTGTGGACTTTGGAGATACTGCCTCAGGGCCGCAAGGCTATTCAGAACAAATGGATCTTTAAGAAGAAGACGGACGCTGACGGTAATGTGACCGTTTATAAAGCTCGACTTGTGGCAAAGGGTTTTTCACAAGTTCCAGGAATTGACTACGATGAGACTTTCTCTCCCGTAGCGATGCTTAAGTCCGTCAGAATCATGTTAGCAATAGCTGCATTTTTCGATTATGAAATATGGCAGATGGATGTCAAAACGGCGTTCCTTAACGGTTTCCTTAAGGAAGAGTTGTATATGATGCAACCCGAAGGTTTTGTCGATCCTAAAAATGCTGACAAAGTGTGTAAGCTCCAGCGATCCATTTATGGAATGGTGCAAGCATCTCGGAGTTGGAACAAACGCTTTGATGAGGTGATCAAAGCATTTGAGTTTATACAAGTGGTTGGAGAATCTTGTATTTACAAGAAAGTGAGTGGGAGCTCTGTGGCGTTTCTAATATTATATGTGGATGACATATTACTGATTGGAAACAACGTAGAGCTTTTGGAGAGCATAAAAGGTTACTTAAATAAAAGTTTCTCTATGAAGGACCTAGGAGAAGCTGCTTACATTCTAGGCATTAAGATCTATAGGGATAGATCAAAACGCCTGATAGGACTTTCACAAAGCACGTACCTTGATAAAGTTTTGAAGAGGTTCAAAATGGAACAGTCCAAGAAAGGGTTCTTGCCAGTGTTACAAGGTACGAGATTGAGTAAGACTCAGTGCCCAGCAACTGATGAAGATAGAGAGCATATGCGCTCCGTCCCCTATGCTTCAGCCATAGGTTCTATCATGTATGCGATGCTGTGCACTAGACCGGATGTTAGCCTGGCCATAAGTATGGCAGGTAGGTTCCAGAGTAATCCAGGAGTGGATCACTGGACGGCGGTCAAGAATATCCTGAAGTACCTGAAAAGGACTAAGGAGATGTTTCTCGTGTATGGAGGTGACGAAGAGCTCGCCGTAAAAGGTTACGTCGACGCAAGCTTTGACACAGATCCGGACGACTCTAAGTCGCAAACCGGATACGTATTTATTCTTAATGGGGGTGCAGTAAGCTGGTGCAGTTCCAAGCAAAGCGTCGTAGCAGATTCTACATGTGAAGCGGAGTACATGGCTGCCTCGGAGGCGGCTAAGGAGGGTGTCTGGATGAAGCAGTTCATGACGGATCTTGGAGTGGTGCCAAGTGCACTGGATCCAATAACCTTGTTCTGTGACAACACTGGTGCCATTGCCTTGGCAAAGGAACCAAGGTTTCACAAGAAGACCAGACACATCAAACGATGCTTCAACCTCATCCGCGACTACGTCGAGGAGGAGGACGTAAATATATGCAAGGTGCACACGGATCTGAATGTAGCAGACCCGCTGACTAAACCTCTTCCACGGCCAAAACATGATCGACACCAGAACTGTATGGGTGTTAGATTTATTACAATGTAATTCACATGGTGATGTGAGGGCTAGATTATTGACTCTAGTGCAAGTGGGAGACTGTTGGAATTATGCCCTAGAGGCAATAATAAATGTATAGTTATTATTATAATTCCTGTATCAAGATAATAGTTTATTATCCATGCTATAATTGTATTGAATGAAGACTCATTTACATGTGTGGATACATAGACAAAACACCGTCCCTAGCATGCCTCTAGTTGGCTAGCCAGTTGATCGATGATAGTCAGTGTCTTCTGATTATGAACAAGGTGTTGTTGCTTGATAACTGGATCACGTCATTAGGAGAATCACGTGATGGACTAGACCCAAACTAATAGACGTAGCATGTTGATCGTGTCATTTTGTTGCTACTGTTTTCTGCGTGTCAAGTATTTATTCCTATGACCATGAGATCATATAACTCACTGACACCGGAGGAATGCTTTGTGTGTATCAAACGTCGCAACGTAACTGGGTGACTATAAAGATGCTCTACAGGTATCTCCGAAGGTGTTAGTTGAGTTAGTATGGATCAAGACTGGGATTTGTCACTCCGTGTGACGGAGAGGTATCTCGGGGCCCACTCGGTAATACAACATCACACACAAGCCTTGCAAGCAATGTAACTTAGTGTAAGTTGCGGGATCTTGTATTACGGAACGAGTAAAGAGACTTGCCGGTAAACGAGATTGAAATAGGTATGCGGATACTGACGATCGAAGGACAAAGGGAATGACATACGGGATTATACGAATCCTTGGCACTGAGGTTCAAACGATAAGATCTTCGTAGAATATGTAGGATCCAATATGGGCATCCAGGTCCCGCTATTGGGTATTGACCGAGGAGTCTCTCGGGTCATGTCTACATAGTTCTCGAACCCGCAGGGTCTGCACACTTAAGGTTCGACGTTGTTTTATGCGTATTTGAGTTATATGGTTGGTTACCGAATGTTGTTCGGAGTCCCGGATGAGATTACGGATGTCACGAGGGTTTCCGGAAT
Source organism: Hordeum vulgare subsp. vulgare (assembly GCF_904849725.1). NCBI lineage: Eukaryota > Viridiplantae > Streptophyta > Magnoliopsida > Poales > Poaceae > Hordeum > Hordeum vulgare. The sequence continues at coordinate 351,498,461 of NC_058522.1, read as the reverse complement.
GGTCCGGAAACGAAGATTGATATATAGGATGACCTCATTTGATTACCGGAAGGTTTTCGGAGTTACCGGGAATGTACCGGGAATGACGAATGGGTTCCGGGGGTTCACCGGAGGGGGGCAACCCACTCCGGGGAAGCCCATAGGTATTTGGGGGGGTCACACCAGCCCTTAGTGGGCTGGTGGGACAGCCCACCAAGTCCTATGCGCCAAGAAAGAAAATATCAAAGGAAGAAAGAAAAAAAAAGGAAGAAGTGGGAAGGGGGAAGGACTCCCTCCCACCAAACCAAGTAGGACTCGGTTTGGGGGGGAGAGTCCTCCCCCCTGGCTCGGCCGACCCCTTGGGGTTCCCTTGGACCCCAAGGCAAGGTCCCCCTCCCTCCTCCTATATATATGGGGCTTTTAGGGCAGATTTGAGACGACTTTCTCACGGCTGCCCGACCACATACCTCCATAGTTTTTCCTCTAGATCGTGTTTCTGCGGAGCTCGGGCGGAGCCCTGCTGAGACAAGATCATCACCAACCTCCGGAGCGCCGTCACGCTGCTGGAGAACTCTTCTACCTCTCCGTCTCTCTTGCTAGATCAAGAAGGCCGAGATCATCGTCGAGCTGTACGTGTGCTGAACGCGGAGGTGCCGTCCGTTCGGTACTAGATCGTGGGACTGATCGCGGGATTGTTCGCGGGGCGGATCGAGGGACGTGAGGACGTTCCACTACATCAACCACGATCTCTAATCGCTTCTGCTGTACGATCTACAAGGGTACGTAGATCACTCATCCCCTCTCGTAGATGGACATCACCATGATAGGTCTTCGTGCGCGTAGGAAAATTTTTGTTTCCCATGCGACGTTCCCCAACATATTCATCATGTAACAGTTATAACACGGAGATATAAGTGACTAGCTCCAGTTCGTCAATCTAATGTAGGCATGTATTCTGTATGTAGTCATACGTGCTTAGGGAAAAGAACTTGCATGACATCTATTTTCCATCCCTCCCGTGGCATCGGGGTCCTAATGGAAACTACGGGATATTAAGGTTCTCCTTTTAATAAAGAACCGGACCAACGCATTAACACTTGGTGAATACATGAACTCCTCATACTATGGTTATCTCCGGGAGTGGTTCCGGCTATTGTCACTCCGGGGTTGCCGGGTCATAACACATAGTAGGTGACTACAACTTGCAAGATAGGATTTAAAACACACATATATTGGCGACAACATAATAGGTTCAGATCTGAAATCATGGCACTCGGGCCCTTGTGACAAGCATTAAGCATGGCAAAGTAGTAGCAACATCAATCTCAGAACATAGCGGATACTAGGGATCAATCCCCGTCAAAACTAACTCGATTATATGATAGATCTCATCCAACTCATCACCGTCCAGCAAGCCTACGATGAGATTACACACGAATGGTGAAGAGAATCATGGGATTGGCGATGAAGGAAGGTTGATGATGACGATGGCGACGATCTCCCCTCTCCGGAGCCGAAAACGGACTCCAGATCTGCCCTCCAGAGGAAGAACAGGAGGTGGCGGCGCCTCTGTATCATAAAACGTGATGAACTCTTCTCCTTGATTTTTTTCCGGACGAAAGAGGTTATATAGAGCTGGAATTGGGGGCGGCGGAGCTCCGAGGGGCTCACATGCCTGCCAGGCCCGGCCAGGGGGAGGGGGCGCGGGCCTGGTGGGCTTGTGAGCTCCTGGCTCCGTCCCTCCAGTTGATTCTTGCGCCAGTATTTTTTATATATTCCACAAAAATTCCTCGTAGATTTCCAGGTCATTCCGAGAACTTTTATTTCTGCGCAAAAACAACACCATGGCAATTCTACTGAAAAAAACGTCAGTCCGGGTTAGTTCCATTCAAGTCATGCAAATTAGAGTCCAAAACAAGGGAAAAAGAGTTCGGAAAAGTAGATACGACGGAGATGTATCATACCATTAATAAAAGCACTCTTCACATCCATTTGATGCAATGTAAAACCATTGAAGGCAGCTTAAGCCAGTAAAATGTGAATAGACTGAAGGCAGGCAACGGGAACAAAGGTCTCACCAAAGTCCAAACCTTCAACTTGGGAGTACCTTTGTGCTACTAACCTTGCCTTGTTGCGGATGACTATGCCATTCTCATCTTGCTTGTTCTTAAAAATCCATTTTGTTCCAATGACATTGTGTTCCTCAGTTGGTCTTTCGACTAATGACCATACTTTGTTGCGTTTAAAACTGTTCAAAGCTTCTTGCATAGCAACGAGCCAATCATTGTCCCACAATGCATCTTGTACCTTGAGTGGCACAACACTAGAGACAAACGAGAAGTGAGCACAAAAGTTTGTCAATTGTTTACGAGTGACTCTACCTTCCGATATGCTAGTAAGAATTTTATCAACATCGACACGACCGTCCACACGTGGCATGATGGAGGTCAGGGTTTCACGAGGTTCAACTTCATTGCCATCATCTACATCCTCAACATATGGACCATTAATGTGTGGTGGAAGATATTCTTCTTCACGTTGCACTTGTTGAGGTTCATCATCAAGGATAGCATTTGATTTGTCTATCTCTTGATGATGATCTTGTTCTTGAATGTGATCATGGTGAGGGACGTGTTCTCCTTCTTGATCTTGAACCACTGGCATGGTTTGAGCACCAGGATCTTGTGGAGGTATGTGTGTTGAGTCGACTTGAGGATGAGGAAAACTTCCATCTTCTTCATCATCATCATAAGGTTCTTGTTCCATAGGAAGAAGGGCACCAACACACATGGTCAAAATATCTTGCGAGGGATCTTCTTATCATGCATCACTTAGATCAACTTGCTCCCCATGGGAGCCATTAAATTCATCAAACATCACGTCACAAGTTTCTACAACACATCCATTGGATTTGTTGTAGACTCTATAGGCATGAGAGTTTGATCCATATCCAACAAATAGCCCCTCAATAGTTTTGGATTGAAATTTTCCTAATCGTTCCCTTTTGTTGAGGATGAAACTCTTGCACCCAAATACACGGAAGTACTTGACATTTGGCTTGTTCCCGATTAGGAACTCATACGGAGTCTTCTCCAATATCTTGCGGAGGAAGAGTCAGTTTGATGCATATCGTGCTGTGTTGACAGCCTCAACCCAAAAGCTATGTGGTGACTTGTATTCATCCAACATGGACCTTGCCATTTCCACAAGTGTACGATTCTTCCTCTCAGCTACACCATTTTGTTCAGGGGTGTAGGGTGCGGAATATTGATGTTCAATCCCCTCATCACTAAGGAATTCTTCCAAGGTGTAGTTCTTGAACTCGGAGCCATTATCACTTCTTATTGCAAAGATTTCTTTGTCAAACTTGCGTTGGGCTTGCTTGGCAAAATCAATGAAAGTGATATTCGTCTCGTCGTTGGACTTGAGGAAAAACACCCACGCATATCTTGAGTAATCATCAACAATGAAAAGTCCACACTTCTTTCCACCAAGACTATCCCATGACGGAGGCCCAAAGAGATCCACAAGGAGGAGCTCCAAAGGCCTTGAAGTATATACAATATTCTTGGGTGGGTGCTTTGATTGATGTTGCTTCCCAGCTATACATGCACTACACACACGATCTTTTTCAAAAGAGACATTGGTTAGTCCAAGGATGTGATTACCTTTTAGGAGATCTTGAAGATTTCTCATGCCGACATGGGCTAGCCGGCGATGCCATAGCCACCCCTTGTCGGCCTTGGCCATTAGACAAGTTGCATGGAAAGTGCTCTCTTTTGAGAAATCAACTGTGTAAAGGTTGCCATCCAACTCTCCAACAAAAGCTACGTCAAGAGTGTCTATCTTAAAGACTTTCACATCCATTAGTCCAAATACTGTATCATAACCTACGGAACCGAATTGGCGAACAAAAAGCAAATGGTATTTAAAGGATTGGACAAGCATGACATTTGCAAGAGACATCTCATTTGTGATAGCCACCTTGGCCAACCCGAGTACCTGTCCTTTTGACCCTCCACCAAACACAATGCTCATAAATGGTTGAATAGCTTCCATGATATCAAAAAGAAATTTGCCATCTCCGGTCATATGGTTGGTGCTTCCACTATCGATCACCCATTTGACTCCACAAGAGAAGGCAACCTGTACACAATTTATGACTTGGTTAGAGGCACCCATTTTACAATGGGACCTCTCAAGTTAGTCACAAGGGTCTTCGAGACCCAAAGAGCATAGAACCCAAATGCATTACGAGGGCCAACAAATTTAGCATAAATCTCTCCATCCATTGTTTTTCGAAACCAATATTATAATTCTTAAGAAATGTTCCAACCATCATGTCTGTCTGAGATTCAGATCTGGTTGGTGATAGGGTGTTTCACACTCAGCATGTCTCAAAGAGAAGGTTTGCAACACAAATCGACGAGATGGCGTTGTGAGATTCTCGGGAAATGAACTACGGAAGACAACTCGAAAACATGAGCTGGATTGCAAGACACATGTTAACTCACTGTCCAAGACAAGTGTGACCACATAGAAATCTTACAACAAAACGCTACCAAGTTCGGGTTGGGAACCATCATTGCGGATAACGAAGCCATGTGCAAGTCCGTCTAGGCCCTTCAGGAATAACTCTTAACTTCTTTTCCTTGAACAAATCAACCAGTGACTTGGGGTGCTAGGAGATACATATGGAATGGAGGTAGCTAGTCTCTCAAACCATATAATACTTCGCACGTGCATGATTGACTTGGGATGATTCCAATGAAAACAAAATAACTTTTCTTTAATTAACGGTGGCAACTTGCATCAATTGCACGTGAATGGAGACGAAGCCACTTCTTACACCTAACATATACTTCATGTACTAGACATAAAGATAGTGGCTATGAAAGTTTCCAAACCTAGCATGCTGTTCAACAAATCATGGAGAGGATAAACAATATTATCGATGGGCTCAACAACAGTTCCTCAAGGTTTCCATATACAACGGAAAGTCCATTACTATGTGAACAATGTGGTAGCATTGGCCAGACCAAAAGATATAATGGTGTATGCTCAAGGAAGACAACCACGAGTAAGAGTACACGAAGAAGATCTTTGGTTCTGGTTTTGATTTGATGATAACCCATTCTCAAATCAAAAATTGGACAAGACAATATATGCAACAATTGAGCACACGAATCAACCAATGAGAATATCATGTTTGTTCAACACTAACACACATGCACACAAAGATATCCCTTTGAAATGAACTAAGTTTGGCAAAGCTTTTATCTCCCAACTCTCCAAGTTGTTGTTTAGCTTAACCAAATAGTTCAGGGGTATCCAACATAGATTCTGGGAGAAGGTGTGGTTTATAGGAAAACCAACTTGATCAAAAACTTAACATAACAGTCAGGAAAAAACCCGGTAATACTTGTGAGAAGAAATTTGAAAAATCACGAACCTCCGATATGTTATTAACCTCGGGGACAATCTCGCATTTCAGGGCAAGACGATATGATCAAAGAGCAAAGGATTGACACAATCCTAACCCATTGATCAAAAAGTGCACCATGAAAAATGGACTAGGTAGCACGGTCAATCTTAGGATGACGATTCAATCGCCATCACCATAAGAGTGAAATTATTGTCCATTAACTACCAAGAAATGGCATTCCTAGGAGTATTGATTTCATACATCATGGTTCACTTGTAGATATTCTGGTTACAACCAACACAAAAACTGAGGGATGAACAGTTATAGCGAGAAGTGCCACTGTATCAAGAGTTCTTAAGAGCGTTCAAATTCTCATGACAGCCTTAGCATGAAGAGGGCAATACCTCAAGTTAGAATAGAACAAAACCAGGATTGGCATTTTGAAGATAGCGTGCAACTCCTCTATCTTGAAGACTGGAGTCCCCGGCAACGGTGATAGAAAACTTTGCTTGATGACTGCTACCTCTTGAGCTTGTGTTGGTTTTTCCCTTGAAGAGGAAACGGTGATGCTGCACAGTAGCAGTAAGTATTTCCCTCAGTTTGAGAACCAAGGTATCATTCCAGTAGGAGTATCAAGCCAAGTCTCCACTTTACCTGCGCAAAAACAACAAACTTGCACCCAACACTACAAAGGGGTTGTCAATCCCTTCATGATTGATTGCAAGGTGAGATATGAACGCGGAAAGTGCAACAAAGTAAAAGTGTAGGGCTGAAAATATGATGTGAAGTAGACCCGGGGGCCATAGTATTCACTAGAGGCTTCTCTCATGATAGCAAATATTACGATGGGTGAACGAATTACTGTTGAGCAATTGATAGAACCGCGCAAAGTCATGACGATATCTAAGGCAATGATCATACATATAGGCATCACGTCCGAGACAAGTAGACCGATACTTTCTGCATCTACTACTATTACTCCACACATTGACCGCTATCCAGCATGCATCTAGTGTATTGAGTTCATGACAAACAGAGTAAAGCCTTAAGCAAGATGACATGATGTAGAGGGATAAATTAATGTAATAGATATAAACCCCATCTTTTTACCCTTGATGGCAACAACATGATGCGTGCCTCGCTACCCCTTCTGTCACTGGGTGAGGTCACCGCACGGTATGAACCCGAAACCAAGCACTTCTCCCATTGCAAGAATCATAGATCAAGTTGGCCAAACAAAACCCACAACTCGAAGAGAATTAAAAGGATATGAAATCATGCATATAAGAAATCAGAACAAACTCAATTAAGATGCATAGATAATCTGATCATAAAACCACAATTCATCAGATCTCGACAAGCACACCGCAAAAGAAGATTACATCGGATAGATCTCCATGAAGATCATGGAGAACTTTGTATTGAAGATCCAAGAGAGAGAAGAAGCCATCTAGCTACTAGCTATGGACCCGAAGGTCTATGGTGAACTACTCACGCATCATCGGAGAGGCAATGGTGTTGGTGAAGAAGCCCTCCGTGTCCGAATCCCCCCTCCGGCAGGGCACCAGAACGTGGCCCAGATGGGATCTTGCGGAGACAGAAGCTTGCGGCGGCGGAAAAGTAGTTTCGTGGCTCTCTGCCGTGGTTTTTGATTTTTCGGGGATTTATAGGCGGAAGAAGTAGGGCAGAGGAGCCATAGGGTGGCCACAAGCCCGCTAGGCGCTAGCCCCCCAGGCCGCGACTAGGGGGCTTGTGGCTTCCCCTGGTGCCCTCTGCCTTGGTTCTCAAGCTCCCTGCGTATCTTCTGTTCCGGGAAAAAAATCTTTTCGGAGGTTTTATTCCGTTTGGACTCCGTTTAATATTCTCCTCTGAAAAAGCTTATAAACACGGAAAAAACAGGAACTGGCACTTGGCACTGAGTTAATAAGTTAGTCCCAAAAAAGATATAAAAGGCATACAAAACATCCAAAGTTTGACAAGGTAATGGCATGGAACCATCAAAAATTATAGATACGTTAGAGACGTATCAAGTATCCCCAAGCTTAACTCGTGCTCGTCCTCGAGTAGGGAAGTGATAAAGAATGAATTTTTGATGTCCTTTGTAACTTCTTTCATGTGAGATGAATGTTCAGATCCATAAGATTCAAAACAATAGTTTGCTGTTGACATGAAAACAATAATAATTCAAGCAAACTAGCAAGGTAATCATGAACTTTTGAAATAACAAGGCCAAAGAAAGTTATCCCTACAAAATCATATAGTCTGGCTATGCTCCATCATCCCCACACAACGAATTTAAATCATGCACAACCCCGGTATTAGCCAAGTAATTGTTTTCGCACTCTTACTTTCTCAAACCTTTTTCAACTCTCACGCAATACATGAGCGTGAGCCATGGATATAGCACTTATAGGTGGAATAGAGTGTGGTGGAGGTTGTGAGGCAAAAAGGAGGAGATGGTCACATTGACTCGGCGTATCAAAGGGCTATGGAGATGCCCATTAATATATATCAATGTGAAAGAGTAGGGATTACCATGCAATGGATGCGCTTAGAGCTATAAGTGTGTGAAAGCTCAAAAGGAGAACTAGTGGGTGTGCATCCAACTTGCTTGCTCACGAAGACCTAGGGCAATTTTGAGGAAGCCCATCATTGGAATATACAAGCCAAGTTACATAATGAAGATTCCCACTAGTATATGATGGTGACAAAACAAGAGACTCTCAATCATGAAGAACATGGTGCTATTATGAAGCACAAGTGTAGAAAAAGATAGTAGCATTGTCCCTTCTCTCTTTTTCTCTCTTTTTTGTTTTTTTGTTTGGGCTCTTTGGCCTCTTCCCATATTTTTTTGGTGGGCAACTTTGGCCTCTTTTTTATTTTAGTTCCTCACATGGGACAATGCTCTAATAATGATGATCATCACACTTTCATTTACTCAATGCTCAATGCTTAGAACGATGATGACTCTACAGGAAATGCCTTCGGTAGTGTACCAGGATGTGTAACGATCTAGCTTGGTGTATGACGTTGAAACATATTGCTAGCTATCTTACGATCATGCAATGGCAATATGTAAGTGACGACACAAGTCATGAGACGGAACGGTGGGAGTTGCCTGGCAATATATCTCGGAATGTCTATGAAAAGGCCATGATAGGTAAGTATGGTGGATGTTTTGAGGAAGATCTATGGTGGTTTTGTGTACCAGCAAAAGTTGCGCGACACTAGAGAGGCTAGCAATGGTGGAAGGTGAAAGTGCATCTATACCATGGACTCACATTAGTCATGAAGAACTCACATACTTATTGCGAAAGTTTTTATTAGTAATTGAAACAAAGTGCTAAACGCATACTCCTAGGGGAAGGGTTGGTAGGTGTTAACCATCGCGCGATCCCGACCACAACACAAAGGATGACAATCAATAAATCAATTATGCTCCGACTTCCTAACATAGCAGTTCACCATACGTGCAAGTTACGGGAATCACTAACTTCATCACAAGTATTTCTAGATTCACAACACCCTACTAACATGTCTCTTAATATTACCAAATCCATGTCTCAAAACTAATTGAGAGGAATAAAACTTCTCTTTCTAATCAATGCACAAGAATATGGAAGTTTTATTGTATCCTCTTTGGACGCCAATCATCTTTAGGACTACTTTCATAGCACAAGCCAACTACCAAGTTACTCAGAGAGAGCACTCTCAAAAAGATATAAGTGAAGATCAAGAGTTCTTATTTCTCCAAAATATGACACCGACGTGCTCTAAAAGATCTAAGTGAAGCACATAGAGCAAAGTTATCTAGCTCAAAAGATATAAGTGAAGCACAATGAGCTAAATTGCCTAACTCAAAAGATATAAGCGAAGCTCAATGAGTATTCTAGCAAATTCACGATGAGTGCATGTCTCTCTCAAAAGGTGTGCAGCAAGGATGATTGTGACACAAAAAAAAAGAAAATACTCCTATAATACACGATGCTCCAAGCAAAACACATATCATGTGGTGAATAAAAATATAGCTCCAAGTAATGTTACCGATGGATTGAAGACGAAAGAGGGGATGCCTTCCCGGGGCATCCCCAAGCTTAGGATTGTTGGTGTACTTGAATTTGGCTTGGGATGCCTTGGTAATACCCAAGCTTTATATTTTTCCCTCTTTATCCCTTTGTCCATGAGAACATCACCCAAAACTTGAAAACTTCACAACACAAAACTTAAACAGAAACTCGTGATATCATTAGCACAAGAAAACAAACTACCACCTCTTTAGGTACTGTAGCAAACTTGATTTCTATTTATATTGGTGTTAGATTACTGTATTCTCACTTTTCCATGGCTAGTACCCCCCGATACTATCCATAGTTTCATCAAAATAAGCAATCAACACAATAAAAACAGAATCTGTCAAAAGCAGACCAGTCTGTAGCAATCTGTATACTTTGTATACTTGTGGTATCTCAAATATTCTGAAAAATTACGAACATTTGGGAAATTGGCATATCAAACATCACAAAAAAGAATCAACTCAAAAGCTCTTTCTGGATGAAAATCAAAAATAATTTTGTGAGCGAAAAATTCTGTCTTTTTCCAGCATGATCAAACAACCATCACCAAAACTAGTCATAAAGGTTTTACTTGGCTCAAACACAAAAAGAAACACAAAAAACACAATCATAACATAATTATGATGGTGTGGACGCAACAAAACAGAAAAAAAAGCAAAGATAAATTCATTGGGTTGCCTCCCAACAAGCACTATTGTTTAATGCCCCTAGCTAGGCATAAGGCGAAAGAATCACGTATCGTCGTCTTTGGTACTCAAACCATAAGTAGCCCTCATCATGGATTCATAAGGCAATCTTATTTTCTTTCTAGGAAAATGTTCCATGCCCTTCTTTAATGGAAATTGAAATCTAATATTCCCTTCCTTCATATCAATGACAACACCAATAGTCCTTAGGAAAGGTCTACCAAGAATGATAGGACATGTCGGATTGCAATCAATATCAAGCACAATGAAATCTACGGGTACATAGTTCCTATTTGCAATAATAAGAACATCATTGATCCTTCCCATAGGTTTCTTAACAGTAGAATCCGCAAGATGCAAATTAAGAGAGCACTCATCAATCTCATTGAAGCCTAGAACATCACATAAAGACTTTGGAATCGCGAAAACACTAGCACCCAAATCACACAAAGAACTGCATTCATAGTTTTTGATATTGATTTTGATAGTGGGTTCCCACTCATCATGAAGTTTTCTAGGAATAGAAACTTCCAATTCAAGTTTCTCTTCAAGAGATTTCATCATAGCATCGACAATATGATCGGTAAAGGCCTTGTTTTCGCTATAAGCGTGTGGAGAGTTTAGCATGGATTGCACCAAGGAAATACATTCAATCAAAGAGCAACTATCATAATTGAATTCCTTGAAATCCGGTTTTGATATCCTCTACTCCACTTTCAATGCTTTTAGCATCAAGATAGATGGACTCCGAATCATTGGGGCGTTTTTCAACCAAAGTGGATTCATATCCAGCCCCATCATCATTAGGTTTGGCACTAGAAAACAAGGATTAAATGGGAGTCACACCAAGCACTTTAAGATCTTCGTGATTCTCATCACATATTTCAGGTTTAGCAGCCATTTTATTGACTAAGGTAGCCTATTTATCAGAAATCTGGCCTACCAATTTTTCAAGACGAGCAAACTGAGAATTTAGCGCAAGGAATTCTTTGGCCATATCATCAACTTCTTTATTCATAAAATCCATAAAATAATTTTGCTCCCTTAGTTCCCTACGGAAGTAACTATTATAATCAAACTGTGTAGACATGAAGCCTTTAACACTAGCTTCAATCTCTTCCAACCTTGTGTAGTAAGCATCATAATCCTTTGGTTGGGCCATACAGGTCTCAGCAGGCAGACAAGCACACAAGCGAACAGAAAGCAAGCGAAAGAAAAGGGCGAACGAAAAAGGCAAATATTTTTGTAATTTTTTTTTTCAGAAGTGGGGGAGAGGAAAATGAGAGGCAAAAAAAGTAAATGCAAGAGATGAGTTTGCGACGGTTACTTGGATAAGCTTCACTTGATGCTCCCCGGCAACGACGCTAGAAATTCTTCTTGCTACCTCTTGAACTTGCGTTGGTTTTTCCCTTGAAGAGGAAAGGGTGATGTAGCACAGTAGCAGTAAGTATTTCCCTCAGTTTGAGAACCAAGGTATCAATCCAGTAGGAGTATCAAGCCAAGTCTCCGCCGTACCTGTGCAAAAATAGCAAACTTGCACCCCCAACGCTACAAAGGGGTTGTCAATCCCTTCACGATTGAATGCAAGGTGAGATATGAAGGCGGAAAGTGCAACAAAGTAAAAGTGTAGGGCTCAAAATATGATGTGAAGTAGACACGGGGGCCATAGTATTCACTAGAGGCTTCTCTCATGATAACAAATATTACGGTGGGTGAACGAATTACTGTCGAGCAATTGATAGAACCACGCAAAGTCATGACGATATCTAAGGCAATGATCATACATATAGGCATCACGTCCGAGACAAGTAGATCGATACTTTCTGCATCTACTACTATTACTCGACACATGGACCACTATCCAGCATGCATCTAGTGTATTGAATTCACGACAAACAGAGTAACGCCTTAAGCAAGATGACATGATGTAGAGGGATAAATTCATGCAATAGATATAAACCCCATCTTTTTACCCTTGATGGCAACAACATGATGCGTGCCTCGCTACCCCTTCTGTCACTGGGTGAGGTCACCGCACGGTATGAACCCAAAACCAAGCACTTCTCCCATTGCAAGAATCATAGATCAAGTTGGCCAAACAAAACCCAGAACTCGAAGAGAATTACAAGGATATGAAATCATGCATATAAGAGATCAGAAAAAAATCAAATAAGATTCATAGATAATCTGATCATAAATCCACAATTCATCGAATCTCGACAAACACACCGCAAAAGAAGAGTACATCGGATAGATCTCCATGAAGATCATGGAGAACTTTGTATTGAAGATCCAAGAGAGAGAAGAAGCCATCTAGCTACTAGCTATGGACCCGAAGGTCTATGGTGAACTACTCACGCATCATCGGAGAGGCAGTGGTGTTGATGAATAAGCCCTCCGTGTCCGAATCCCCCTCCGGCACGGCACCAGAACGTGGCCCAGATGGGATCTTGCGGAGACGGAAGCTTGCGGCGGCGGAAAAGTATTTGCGTGGCTCTCTACCGTGGTTTTTTATTTTTCGGGGATTTATAGGCGGAAGAAGTAGGGCAGAGGAGCCACAGGGGTCCCACAAGCCTGCTAGGCGCGGGCCCCCCGTGCCACAGCTAGGGGGCTTGTGGCCTCCCCTGATGCCCTCTGCCTTGGTTCTCAAGCTCCCTGCATATCTTCTGTTCCGAAAAAAATTCTTTTCGGAGGTTTTATTCCGTTTGGACTCCATTTAATATTCTCCTCTGAAAAAGGTTAAAAATACGGAAAAAACAGGAACTATCACTTGGCACTGAGTTAATAAGTTAGTCCCAGAAAAGATATAAAAGGCATACAAAACATGCAAAGTTTGACAAGATAATAACATGGAACCATAAAAAATTGTAGATATGTTGGAGACGTATCAATGACGAGATGATGTATATACTTATCGCACCTCATTGGTTACCCCAAGTGGAAGGTTGAGATGTAGACGACAACAAGTTTTCCCTTAGACGAGAACTGTAACGTTTATCCAACCAGGAGGACTCCTAGGATCAACAAGTAGGTGTCTCCCACCGTGGCGCTAGCAAAAGACGTGGACCTTCACACACACAACAAATAACTTTGCTCCCAATGAGTACAGAGAGGTTCTCAATCTCTCCGGCCTTGTAGTTTTCAAAGGATCAAAACACAAGCTGGAAAAGTAATAGTGATTGCAACGGAAAAGTAAATGAAAACGGTAAATGATGGAGGTGTAAACAATGATGGTGATATGGACCGTTGTCACATGATGTTTACTAGTGATGTATCTCCCCCAAAAGACGATAAACAACTATGCTTGGGTAAACAAATTACAGTTGGGCAATTGACAAAATTATGAACGCACCGCAATGCTAATTATGCTACTTGATAGTTATAGTAATGGGCAGTACGCCAAGACAAGTAGACCGTTTATTCATCAGCATCTACTTACTAATCATCCACCTTGAGATATCTATCCAAAACATCTCGCCCGTATTAAGTTGCAAACCCCACCCAAAGTGTAAACTCAAAGCAACGGACAACTGCATTAACGAACTATGCGTAAGGTAAACAATCCTTGCAACCGTGGTCACAAGCACCGTTGTTTTCTCCGTGGTGGCAACGTCACATCCCCTAGTCTCATGTTTCTGTCACTCAAGCTAGACATCGAGGGGCATGAACCCACAATCATGCATACCGCTCCCTCTTGGAGTTGCATTCTACTACTCGACCAGAGCAATAAATAGCAACGGAGAACATGCATGAATCACTAAGGAACATAATATAAAAGGATAATCAAATATATAACTCATAACAATCTGTATATAATCTCATAATCCATCGGATCCCAACAAACCGAGCATGGCAATAGCAAGAGAATTGCATAGATGCCTTGATCATGTAGGGCAGCTCACAAGGACTAACCATAAAGCACAAGATTGGAGAGAAGACATCACATTGCTACTGGTCATGGACCCATGGTCCAAGGAGGATTACACACGGCACGTCCGGGAAGCGTCCATGGCGGTGGGGAAGCTCCCGGATGTCCATCCTCCCTCCGGAGGGTGCCGGGAAGAGGTCTCCTAACGTCCGGATCTCGGAAGCGCTGCGGCGACGGAACGATGGAGAAATTTGCGATTCTGGATGTGATGGAAGGGTTTTCCCGCGGAGGAGTAAATATAGGCCTAAGGAGGGCACCGGAGGAGGTGGGACCCACCCAGGCGGCCTCTTGGCGCGGCCAGGGGGTAGGTCGCGCCCACAGGTCTCCTGGGCGGCCCCTGCCCACCTCTGCCCCATCTTCGGTGATCCCGAAGCTTCTGTTTCGCTGATGTTTTATATATTTTTCTCAATATTTTTCAGGCTTCGGAAAATTGAGTAAAAGCCCCTGCAAAATAGACATGAGCAGACAAAAACTGGCACTGGGTGCACTGAGTTAGTAGGTTAGTCCAAATATGTGTAAAAATGATATTAAAGTGTAGCAAAAGATATAACAATTTCACCCAAAAGATCATGGAACAAGCAAAAATTATAGATACGTTTGGGACGTATCAACATCCCCAAGCATAATTTCTGCTCGTCCTCGAGTAGATAAATGATAGCACAATAATTTCTGTGGTGACATGCTAACACACATATAAGAACTTCAAAGTAAAGCAAGTGAGATATGCAATTCAAGTCAAGACAATAACAAGCAAGAGTCTATATCTAGTATTGAATTTAGAAAAGTAAGACATAAAGGTGCAAGAGCTCTCGCTGTCCGTGACTCAAATGTCTCTGAATGGTGTTTGCGTGAAAGAAGTAGGAGATGTGTTCAGAGGTAAAATATTTTTTAATTGAGAACTCAATCTACTAAACCTCACACTTAGTCTCCTCTGGAATCTTATTTTGACTCATCCCTAGCCCACTTGTCAAAATGATCCTCTCCCTTTCGACTTTGAGCACTCATGCAATGGATGAGCGTAAGCAAGATATGTTAGCACTTAGGATGGCAACTAGAATAATGATGGGGAAGGAAGACAAAAAGGTGTGAATCGCTCACATCAGTGAGGACAACCATATGCGAGAGAAAGCCAAATGAGAGATATGATGTGAGGAGTAGGGATTGCCATGTAACTGATGCACATATGAGCTAAGGTAAGCTCTCCAATGGAACTAGTGGGGTGCATCCAACTTGTTTGCTCATGAAGACCTAGAGCTCATTTGAGGAGGCTCATCATTGGAATATGCAAACCATGTTCTATAGTGTAAGGGTCCCCACATAGTTATGCATGAATGATAATCTCTATGTAGGACCAATATAGCAATGGAGTACGAGTGTGGATCTTTCAAAGGAATAGTAGTGTTGCCCCCTTATCTCTTTTTATTTCTCTTTTTTTCCTTTTCTCTTTTATTTTTATTTTTTGTGGCCTCTTTGGCTCTTTATTTTTTATCTCTCATTTGTCCTCTTTGGGATCTTTTCCTCACTTAAGGGCAACACTCTATATTTACATGAATAAAACAAGATCATCACACTTTATAAGAAGTACTCAACATAAAGAAAAGTGAAAACTATCATGATGTATGCAAATGTATGCCTCTGCCAGTGTAGCAGGATATGCAATGATACTGGCGCGTCATGTAGCAATAATTTGGGCAAGGACCAACTATCATGCGGCTCTACGATCAAGCAAAAGCATGTATGACATGAAGATCAAGTCATGAGATTGTGGATGTTGCATGGCAATGTATCTCGGAAAGGCTATGGAAATGCCTTAATAGGTAGGTATGGTGGCTGTTTTGAGGAAACATATAATGAGGCTTATGTATGACAGAGCGTATCATGTCATGGGTTTGGATGCACCGGCGGAGTTTGCACCAACTCCCAATGTGAGAAAGGGCAATGCAAGGTACCGAAGAGTCTAGCAAAATATGGATGGTGGAAGTGCCAACAATCGAATACTCACATTAGTCCAAAGAACTCATACACTTATTATCGGTAACTCTCTATCTTGTTAGGAAATTCACAAAGGGACAAGTACCCCGAGGAGGAGTGTTTGGGGGTTTGGTTATCTTTGCGCATCCTCGACTCATGGTAACGTGAGGGTACTCTATATATTCCAACCCCTCCAGAGGTTAGCAATCAATTTAGCAGCTAGAGTTCTCAACTAATTTTTAGTTTTTGAAAAACACACGGATTTCACAAAATATGACACCTATCACTAATAGGTTAAGCTGTTGGCACCAATAGTCTAAACATTACTCAAATCAATACCTCAAAACTATTGCAAGTTACTACTATACTTAAATAGCAACCTCAATTACCTACTCATGCAAGACACACAACTCAGTGCAACGAGCCAACTCTCTAAACAAGATAAGCATGATAACTCAAGAGAGTTCCAAAAGCAACCTAAATAAAAGCTCTTAAAAATATAAGCATGAAAACTAAGAGCTAGGCATGACAGTAGCTAAGTAAAGATAGATAACACACACAACATATAAGCATGAAAACTATGTTGTGTTCTAGAGTGGAATGGAGTGTGTTTCTCTCCCAAACAAGGTAGGCTAGGTTCCGACTTGTTATGAACAGCAAGCAAAACTAAAAAAGTAAATAGCGGGACGCTCCAAGCATAGCACATAACATATCAAGTGATAAAAATATAGCATGGAGATGGACGAACTGATGATTGTTGATAGAGAAGGGGATGCACGGGGGCATCCAAAATCTTAGAAGCTTGAGTATCCTTGAATATTTCTTGGGGTGCATGGGGCATCCCCAAGCTTGAGCGTTTGAAACTCCTGTATCTTCTCATCATCAGGTGATTAGAGTGGTTAGTACCCTTAATAAAATAATTCATTACCTGCTGGAAATAAAGATTTTCATGAATAGCTACTATTTATCATGATTGCCAAAAGGTTTTTGCAAATAAAAACTAAGCTTAGGATTTGCAAAATGATGAAAATGCAAAACATGGCAGAATCTATGAAAACAGAACAACAGGTAGTAAATAATTTATTCGGGGCACTTCTGCAACCCAAATCAAAAAACTCAAATAATATACTAGAAAGGAAATTATATAGAGCATGCTTTCAAAGAAATTCAGAATAAAAAGATGACCTGGTGATTTTTGGCGAATTTGTCCGTCAAGCAGACAGAATCTGTTTCTGGACAGCATGTCACAATTTTTGAACTTTCTTGCAATCGCAGGCTATAACTTGGCACAAATATTAAAAATAAAGATACAATGATATTGCTACAGTATTAGCGAGCATCGAGATCACTAAAACTAAAAGTAAAAAAAATTGGGTTGCCTCCCAACAAGCGCATTCTTTTATGCCTTTGAGCTAGGCATAATGCAAAAAGAAGGATCAAGATTCTCCGAGGTCATCGGAATCATATAAACCTTCAAACGGATCCTCAACAAGTCCATCCTTATTTTTCCTAGGGAACGGGTACGTACCTTTTTCTTTCCCACGTAAGCGTATGTGTACTTTACCTATATCAATGAAGCCTCTCATGGCTTGGAAGAAGTCCCTTCCAAGCACTATGTTTCCATGGCTTGGATTCATGATGAAGAAATCAACCATTGCATTCCTTTTAGAGAATGTAACCTAGACATATTTTACATTTCCCTGGATTTCAGTAATATCCTCATTAGCATGTTCATGATAATATGAAAAATTGTCCATGTCTAACCACAGAGAATCATAAACAACTTTTGGCAATGTAGAAACCATGGATCCAATATCGCAATAAGCAAGGAAGTCTTGGTTAGAGATGATAATTCTAACAAAAGGCTGCGAGTCATCATCTATTTTCAAAATTATTTCCTTATCAACCATGGGTTTCTCTCTTTCTCTTAAGTCTAGAGCATCTATTCTTCTTTCAATGATAGCAAGTTTATCTATAATAGTGTCAAATCCATGATCATAAACAAAGTAATTGGGTAGACCATGTATAACATCAAGAGCTCTAGCCTCATCACACTCTAAAAATATTCATTCAGCTTTAATATCAAGAGAGTGTTGACACCACCTAAAAAGACCATGATAAAAATTTCTAAGCACAATTTTGATAGGGATCCAAGGCTTAATTCTTTTATGTGCTTCAGAAATTATATCCCAAGCTTTCTTCACATCTTCTCCAACCCTTTGATGGAAATCTAGGACCTCATATTCCCTCAAAGCACCAAATCCTAACATGCTTGACAACTAAAAGCAAAGTAACTAATTTTTTTGTGGTTTTTGGTATAATAATCTAAATAAAAAATTAGAAAGCAAACTAACAAGACTAAAAAGCAAAGGTAAAAGATAGCGTGCAACTCCCCTATCTTGAAGACTGGAGTCCCTGGCAATGGTGCCAGAAAACTTTGCTTGATGACGAGATGATGTATATACTTATCACACCTCATTGGCTACCCCAAGTGGAAGGTTGAGATGTAGTCAGCAGCAAGTTTTCCCTCACACGGGAACTGTAAGGTTTATCGAACCAGGAGGACTCCTAGGATCAACAATTAGGTGTCTCCCACCCTGGCGCTAGCAGAAGGCGTGGACCTGCACACACACAACAAATAACTTTGCTCCCAATGAGTACATAGAGGTTCTCAATCTCTCCTGCCTTGTAGTTTGCAAAGGATCAAAACACAAGCGGGAAAAGTAATAGTGATTGCAACAAAAAAGTAAATGAAAACGGTAAATGATGGAGGTGTAAACAATGATGGTGATATGGACCGGAGTCACATGATGTTCACTAGTGATGTCTCTCTCCCAAAAGACGATAAACAAATTACAGTTGGGCAATTGACAGAATTAGGAACGCACCGCAATGCTAATTATGCTACTTGATAGTTAGAGGCTCGATTATAATGGGCAGTACGCCAACATAAGTAGACCGTTTATTCATCAGCATCTACTTACTAATAATCCACCTTGAGATATCTATCCAGAACATCTTGCCGGTATTAAGTTGCGGGCCCCACCCAAAGTGTAAACTCAAAGCAACGGACAACAGCATTAACAAAGTATGCGTAAGGTAAACATTGCTTGCAACCATGGTCACAAGCATCATTGTTTTCTCCCTGGTGGCAACAACACATCCCCTAGTCTCATGTTTCTGGCACTCAAGCTAGACATCGAGGGGCATGAACCCACAATCATGCATAACGCTCCCTCTTGGAGTTACAATCTACTACTCGGCCAAAGCAATAAATAGCAACGGAGAACATGCATGAATCACTAAGGAACATAATATAAAAGGACAATAAAAAATATAACTCATAACAATCTGAACAAACCGAGCATAACAATAGCAAGAGAATTACATAGATGCCTTGATCATGTAGGGTAGCTCACAAGGACTAACCATTGAAGCACAAGATTGTAGAGAAGACATCACATAGCTATTGGTCATGGACCCATGGTCCAAGGAGGACTACTCACGGCACGTCCGGGAAGCATCCATGGCGGTGGAGAAGCTCCCGGATGTCAATCCTCCCTCCGACAGGGTCCCGGGAAGAGGTCTCCTGACGCTCCCGATCTCGGAAGCATTGCGGCGGCGGAACGATGGAGAAATTCGCGATTCCGGATGTGATGGAAGGGTTTTCTCGCGGAGGAGTAAATATAGGCCAAAGGAGGGCATCGGAGGAGGTGGGACCCACCCAGGTGGCCTCTTGGCGCAGCAGGGGGGTAAGTTGCGCCCGCAGGTCGCCTGGGCGGCCCCTGGCCCCCCTCTCACCCATCTGCGTTGATTTGGAAGCTTCCGTTACGCTAATTTTTATATACTTTTCTCGGGATTTTTCGGGCTTCGGAAAATTGGGTAAAATCCCCTGCAAAATAGACATCAGCAAACAAAAGCTGGCACTGGGTGCACTGAGTTAGTAGGTTAGTCCAAATATGTGTAAAATGATATAAAAGTGTAGCAGAACATATAACAATGTCACCCAAAAGATCATCGAACAAGCAGAAATTATAGATACGTTTGGGACGTATCAACAGTCAAGCTCGGATACCAATGTTGTTGGGACCCTGCTCCTAAGCCATACGAATCAAGCATGTAACACATCACATGACATTGTGGCCTCATGCACGGTAAACTCCACGGCTGCCACCTTATCTTGTCCAAGACCGTTTGCGTCTTTTGGCTCACGTATATGAATGTATCGCTAGCAATCACATGTCAAAGAACCCAGGTCGACATGACTAGTTATAGGCCCAAGTGGCACAACCATACAAGGATAGGCATACATAACCCAGCAAAGTAGGTGTCGGTCATCAGCGTGTGTAGACGAGTCATAGCAAGCAACATGCACTCCATTACATTGCGTGACATTTCCCCATAGGGACAGACACAGTACCAAAGAAGGATACATGTCAGTCAACCAATGTGTCCAGAGCAGTAGCAAGCTACCAAGGCTTAGTGGAAGCACACAGAGGCATTTCCCCGTAAAGAAGGCTACTAAAGGCACACAACTAGGTGTCGAATCCCACACATACCAATGCATTTCAAAGCATACACACAATATGCGCGATATGTGTATATACAACATGGCATCACAACACAACTCTATGATTAAGGCATTTATTAAAGACTCATAAGAGTCAACATAGTATGATATTACAAACAGGGGTCACATGACCCAGCACCGAAGTCATACAAGCATCAAGCGGAAGCAACATGTCTGGGTACAGACATCTACTGAAAATGGCTCGAAGAGCCTGAGAAGCTACAACAACCCTACCAAAGGAGCCATACCTCTGTCTGGGATTCCCAAGCTATTCGGGTCAACGTCAATCTCATCACGTAGAAACCTTTAATGAGACTAAGGTCTCCTATGCAAAAACATAATTAAGCAACCGTGAGTACAAAGGTACTCAGCAAGACTTACATCAGAACTATCTACATATGCATCATTGTCAACAAAGGGGTTGTGGAGTTTAATTGCTGCAAGCCAGCATCGACTCTTGGCTAACCTGTACTACGACTATGAGTACTTTCTTTGAGGTGGGATAGCGCACACGAGTCCACATATTCACCAAATCAATACACCACTATGGATCCACTCTCATCTCCCTAAGAGAAGCCCATCCATAGCACTCACACTTATCTTGCATATTTTAGAGTATCAATTTCAATTTGTCTATGTACCACGTATTGTTTCCAAGTAGTCCATATATGAGGACGCGGCTATTCGAACAGATTAATTCACCCTACAGGGGTATACTTCTTCACACACGCTCTCACCACTTACCACCATATGAACGTTATGCATCTCGACAACCTTCAAGCGGAAGCACTGGTGTGGGTGTCGGCCACTACCGTTAACCACACAAGACCGTAGTCTAGGTTTATCGCCTATTTGAGACTGAACCTGCAAGGAAGTCCGGCCAAACTTTCCTTAACGGCCTCAAACGATGTGCGCAGGGTTCCACAAGCCCACCATCCGGGTGCCACTTGGTACACCGTGCCACTGTGTCTCTACCACACTGAAGCCTACCCCATCGGGCAGAGCTAAACACGACCGCCAACACTTCTCCTACAAACACCAGAAACTAGTTGCAAATCTTGGACAGAGATCTAGGCGATTAATAAGCCGGGAGGGGTCTAGTTACCGGAGCCTATTGTGTGGTAGTATCTTGTCTTGGATAACATACACAGAACTAAGTTCTTAAGGACGGTCCCAATGAGACAACCCGCCATGTACTCCTACATGGCCTCTCATCGCTACCTTTACCAAATCGTCTTCACACACTTTACTCTCACACAGAAGGATGTGAACACAACCATTCCGATTCATCTTCCAGATGGATCACACACGACACAACTCTAAGCATAGCAGGCACAGTAACAAGCATGGATGAGCAGGCACATCAAGTTTCAAGTAGTTGCTACTCATGCTAAGCGGTTTCAACTATTTACTGTGGCAAAAACAGGTCATGCAAAGGAATGGTTCAACTACCGAGACATGTAACAGTGGAATCACCGTTGTCCTAATGCAGTAAAAGAGAGGAGCGAGAGAGTGGGTTTATATCGATATACTCAAGGGGGTTGCTTGCCTGATGGTTCTGAAGATACTACTTCTCTTCATTAATGTCAACAGTCACATTGTCGGAACCAACGTCTACCGAGAGGGAATAACACTGGCAAACAGAAAAGGAACAACATTTACTTCATGGAAATGCAACACTATGATACATGATCATGACATGCCATTATGTTGTTGATTGAGCTAATGCATGTAGCATCAAGATTAAATTAAGTTTGTTTGAAACAAAGGTTCAAATTCAAACTCCATATGTGGTTAATTATATGGCATTTATGAGTTTGCCCTAAACAGTGCACTAAAGTGTTCAAACATGCATGAAAATGGTACCATTAGATTCCTTGATTTTTTATGATATTTTTTCATATATAAATTATTTAATTTGGAGTTACGGTTGAATTTCTATGAATTTTACAAGTTTTAGCAATTTCTGGATTTATATTAAAATCAAAAAAGTAATGGTTGCGTCAGCCATACATCAGCATGAGGTCACCCTGGTCAACTCGTTGTTTTAGGTCAAATATGACTAGTGGGGCCTGATGTCTACTATGCAACCTTCTCCTTGTAGATGTTGTTGGGCCTCCAGGTGCAGAGGGTTGTAGGACAGTAGCAATTTTCCCTCAAGTGGGTGACCTAAGGTTTATCAATCCGCGGGAGGTGTAGGATGAAGATGGTCTCTCTCAAGCAACCCTGCAACCAAATAACAAAGAGTCTCTTGTGTCCCCAACACACCTAATACAATGGTAAGTTGTATAGGTGCACTAGTTCGGCGAAGAGATGGTGATACAAGTGCAATATGGATGGTAGATATAGGTTTTTGTAATCTGAAATTACAAAAACAGCAAGGTAACAAATGGTAAAAGTGAGCACGAACGGTATTGCAATGCGTGGAAACAAGGCCTAGGGTTCATACTTTCACTAGTGAAGTTCTCTCAATAATGATAACATAATTGGATCATATAACTAGCCCTCAACATGTAACAAAGAGTCACTTCAAAGTCACTAATAGCGGGAACAAACGAAGAGATTATTGTCGGGTACGAAACCACCACAAAGTTATTCTTTCTGATCGATCTATTCAAGAGTCCGTAGTAAAATAGCACGAAGCTATTCTTTCCGTTCGATCCATCATAGAGTTCATACTAGAATAACACCTTAAGATACATATCAACCAAGACCCTAATGTCACCTAGATACTCCATTGTCACCTCAAGTATCCGTGGGCATGATTATACGATATGCATCACATAATCTCAGAATCATCTATTCAACCAACACATAGAACTTCAAAGAGTGCCCCAAAGTTTCTACCGGAGAGTCAAAACGTGTGCCAACCCCTATGCATAGGTTCCAATGTCACAAACCCGCAAGTTGATCACCAAAACATACATCAAGTACTCACATGAATCAAACGTGTGCCAACCCATATGCATAGGTTCCCAATGTCACAAACCCGCAAGTTGATCCCAGCAGATAGACACGTGCAAGACATACATCAAGTGTTCTCAAAGACTCAATCCGATAAGATAACTCCAAAGGGGAAACTCAATTCATTACAAGAGGGAGAGGGGGAACAACATCATAAGATCCAACTATAGTAGCAAAGCCCATGGTATATTGAGATCTAGACATCTCAAGAACACGAGAGAGAGAGATCAAACACATAGCTACTCGTACATACCCTCAGCCCCGAGGGAGAACTACTCCCTCCTCGTCATGGAGATCGCCGGGATGATGATGATGGCCACCGGAGATGGATTCCCCCTCCAGCACGGTGCTGGAACGGGCTCCAGATTGGTTTTTGGTGGCTACAGAGGCTTGCGGCGGCGGAACTCCCGATCTAGGTTTCTTTTTGGGGGTTTTGAATTTATAGGAATTTATGGCAATGGAATTACGTTGGTTGGGCCCACGAGGAGGTCACAAGCCTGGTAGGCGCCACCTAGGGGGGGTGGTGGCGTCCTCAGGGCTTGTGACTCCCTCGTGGCTCTTCTAGCCTTCTTACAAAGCTTTGGGGGTCTCTTTTGGTCCAAAAAAATCATCGTAAAGTTTCATTCCATTTGGACTCCGTCTGAAAAAGGGTCAAAAACACGGAAAAAACAGAAACTGGCACTTGACACTAAGTTAATAGGTTAGTCCCAAAAAAAGATATAAAATAGCATATTCATGCATATAAAACATCCAAAGTTGACAAGATAATAGCATGGAACCATCAAAAATTATAGATACGTTGGAGACGTATCAAGCATCCCCAAGCTTAACTCCTGCTCGTCCTCGAGTAGGGAAGTGATAAAGAATGAATTTTTGATGCTTTCATGCTACCTTGCATAGATGTCCTTTGTAACTCCTCTTATGTGACATGACTGTTCATATCCATTAGATTCAAAACAATAGTTTGCTATTGACGTGGAGACAATAATACTTCAAGCAAACTAGCAAGGTAATCATGAACTTTCAAAATAACAGGGCCAAAAAGGAAGTTATCCCTACAAAATCATATAGTCTGGCTATGCTCTATCATCCTTGCACAATGAATTTAAATCATGCACAACCTCGGTATTGGCCAAGTAATTGTTTTCACACCTTTACTTTCTCAAACTTTTTCAACTCTCACGCAATACATGAGCGTGAGCCATGGTTATAGCACTATAGGTGGAATGGAGTGGTGGAGGTTGTGAGACAAAAAAGGAGAAGATGGTCACATTGACTAGGCATATCAATGAGCTATGGAGATGCTTATCAATAGATATCAATGTGAATGAGTAGGGATTGCCATGCAAGAGATGCACTAGAGCTATGAGTATGTGAAAGCTCCTAAGGAAAACTAGTGGGTGTGCATCCAACTTGCTTGCTCACAAGACCTATGGCAATTTTGAGGAAGCCCATCATAGGAATATACAAGCCAAGTTATATAATGAAAAATTCCCACTAGCTATATGGTGGTGACAAAATGAGAGACTCTCAATCATGAAGACCATGGTGCTTAATATGAAGCACAAGTGTGGGAAGGAGATAGTAGCATTGTCCCTTCTCTGTTTTTTTGGTGGGCCCTTTGGCCTCCTTTTTTTTGGTGGGCATCTTTGGCCTCTTTTTTTGAATGGGCTTCGCTGGCCTCTTTTATTTCCTCACATGGGACAATGCTCCATCAATGATGATCATCACACTTACAACTCAAAACTTAGAGCAATGATGACTCTATATGAAATGCCTTCGGTAGTGTACGGTGACAATGATCTAGCATGGCATAGACATCAATGGAAACATCATCCTAGCTATCTTATGATCATGCAATGGCAATGTAGAAGCTGTGGCACATGTCATGGTGGTATTTGCATGGCAATATATCTCAGAATGGCTTTGAAAATGCCATAGTAGGTAGGTATGGTGGCTGTTTTGAGGGAGGCTATATGGTAGGTTTATGCACCAGCGAAAGTTGCACGGTACTAAAGAAGATAGTGATGG
Organism: Hordeum vulgare subsp. vulgare; assembly: GCF_904849725.1. Taxonomy (NCBI): domain Eukaryota; kingdom Viridiplantae; phylum Streptophyta; class Magnoliopsida; order Poales; family Poaceae; genus Hordeum; species Hordeum vulgare. The sequence continues at coordinate 351,472,834 of NC_058522.1, read as the reverse complement.
TGGAAGGTGAAAGTGCATCTAAACCATGGACTCAACATTAGGCAAGAAGAACTCATATACTTGTTGCAAAAGTTTTATTAGTAATCGAAACAAAGCATTCAACGCATACCCCTAGGGGAAGGATTGGCAGGTATAAACCATCGCGCGATCTCCAACGTATCTATAATTTTTGTTGGTTACATGCTATTATCTTGTCAAACTTTGGATGTTTTGTATGCCTTTTATATCTTTTTTGGGAGTCACTTATTAACTCAGTGCCAAGTGCCAGTTCCTGTTTTTTCCGTATTTTGGACCCTTTGCACAGGAGGATTTTAAATGGAGTCCAAACGGAACGAAACTTCCAAAAAGATTTTTTCCGAAACAGAAGAAGATCGGGGAACTTGAGAACCAAGGCAGGGGGCCACCAGGGACCCCACAAGCCCCCTAGCCGCGGCCAGTGGGGGGCCCGCGCCTCCCAGGCTTGTGGGCTCCCTAGGCCACCTCTGTCCTAGGTCTTTCGCCTATATATTCCCAAAAAATCCACAAAAAATCAGGAGATCATCGAAAGTACTTTTCCGCCGCCGCAAGCTTCTGTCTCCGCAAGATCCCATCTGGGGCACATTATGGTGCCCTGCCGGAGGGGGGATTCGGATACGGAGGGCTTCTTCATCAACACTATGACCTCTCCGATGATGTGTGAGTAGTTCTCCATAGACCTAAGGGTCCATAGCTAGTAGCTAGATGGCTTCTTCTCTCTCTTGGATCTTCAATACAAAGTTCTCCATGATCTTCATGGAGATCTATCCGATGTAATCTTGTTTTGCGGTGTGTTTGTCGAGATCCGATGAATTGTGGATTTATGATCAGATTATCTATGAATCTTATTTGAGTTTCTTCTGATCTCTTATATGCATGATTCCATATCCTTGTAATTCTCTTCGAGTTATGGGTTTTGTTTGGCCAGCTTAATCTATGATTCTTGCAGTGGGAGAAGTGCTTGGTTTTCGGTTAATACCATGCGGTGACCTCACCCAGTGACAGAAGGGGTAGCAAGGCACGCATCGTGTTGTTGCCATCAAGGATAAAAAGATGGGGTTTTCATCATTGGTTTGAGTTTATCCCTCTACATCATGTCATCTTGCTTAAGGCATTACTCTGTTCGTCATGAACTCAATACACTAGATGCATGCTGGATAGAGGTCGATGTGTGGAGTAATAGTAGTAGATGCAGAAAGTATCGGTCTACTTGTCTCGGACGTGATGCCTATATGTATGATCATTGCCTTAGATATCGTCATGACTTTGCGCGGTTCTATCAATTGCTCGACAGTAATTTGTTCACCCACCGTAATATTTTCTATTTTGAGAGATGCCTCTAGTGAACACTATGGCCCCCGGGTCTACTTCACACCATATTTTCAGCCTTACTCTTTTACTTCGTTGCACTTTCCGCCTTCAGATCTCACTTTGCAATCATCTTGAAGGGATTGACAACCCCTTTATAGCGTTGGGTGCAAGCTCTTTGTGTTTGTGCAGGTACTCTAGACTTGATGAGATTCTCCTACTGGATTGATACCTTGGTTCTCAAACTAAGGGAAATAATTACTGCTCGTGTGCTGCATCACCCTTTCCTCTTCAAGGGAAAAACCAATGCAAGCTCAACAGACGACAGAAGGTTTCTATCGACGTAGCAGTTAGCGCTAATTAAGATCCTAACCGGCGGGACCCACCGGCTAGTGTCTTAGGCGACGACTTGTGGTCGGCGAGCTCTAGTCGCGACGGTGTCCGCGCTACCTGCCATGGGAGCAGCGTTGGAGGCCACTGGGGCGTAGCTCTTGCTCGCTTGCACTCAGAGAAACTAGCTGGGCACGCGAGGGTTGTCGCAGCTGAAGGCTATGACGCCGGAGGCGGCGGTCGAAGCTCGGCCATGTTAGGCTCGAGGTCACGGGCATCGAGAGAAGGAGCTGAAGGCGGCTACGACTTCGTGGGAACGCGATGAATGCAGTGGTGCTACTGTAGCAAGCGGAGGGGCTTAGGAGCTGGGAGCTCGGCAGCCATGGCGGTGGACGGAGCTCGGCCTTGGTGGCACATGGCGCTAGAAGAGGGGAACGACGACAGAACTAGGAGGAAAGGAACCAGGGTCTCACTGCGGTTTCAAGGGCGTCGACGGGGCAGTCGAGGACGCGCTGAGTTCGACGAATCGTCAGCGGGGAGGTCCGGTGCCGGAGGTTGAAGACGACGGAATCAGGGCTCTACAGGGAGTCCGGGCTTCTGTTTCTTGTCGAGGATGGAGCTAACGGCAAGGAGGGCGAGAGAGCGAGGGAGAGAGGGAATCAGAGGGGCGGCTCGATCCAGAGGGTTGCGGGTGACCTATCCCACGTGTCGCGCTAGCGAGGAGCAAGCATGAGGTGGCGATGGAGCTCGGTGAGCTCGCTGTTGGGTAACGTAGTATATTCAAAATTTTCCTACGCCATACAAGGATCTATATATGGAGAGACCAGCAACGAGCAAGAGGGAAGAGCATCTTCATACCTTTGAAGATCTCTAAGAGGAAGCGTTACTAGAACGCGGTTCATGGAGTCGTACTCACAACGATTCAGATTGCGGTGTGATAACGATCTACGTGCCGAATCACATCACCTATGCATTCAACACACGTGCATCCCGTTGACGTCTCCAACACCTTGAACTAGCAAGGAGGAAGGAGAGGTTGAGGGAGAGGTCCGGCAGCACGACGGCGTGGTGGCGATGGACCTATGTGGGACTCCGACAAGGCTTCGCCAAGCACCGTGGAGGACGAGGAAGACGAGAGGTAGGGCTGCGCCGAGAGAGAGAGAGGTTTGTGCGTCTCAAAACATCCCCAACTCATGGATATTCATAGGAGGAGAGGGAGGAGGGTGCGCCACCTCTAGGGTTCCCACCCAAGGGGTAGCTGCAGCCCCATCTGGCCCCACGAGGTGGAGGCCAGGGCATGGAGAGGAGGGGTGGCGCGCCAGGTGGGCCTGGGCCCCCTCCTGCACTAGGGTTGCCCCCCTTCCCTCCTTTGACATGCCTTGGGCTGGGTGGGAGGCGCACCAGCCCACCAAGGGGCTGGTTCCATCCCACACTTGGCCCATGTAGCCTCCCGGGGCCGGTGGTCCCTCCCGGTGGACCCCCAAAACCCTTTCGGTGGTCCCGCTACGTTAATGGTGATGCCCGAAACATTTCCGGTGTACAAAATCTCACTTCATATATATAAATCTTTACCTCCGGACCATTCCAGAGCTCCTCGTGACGTCCGGGATCTCATCCAGGACTCCGAACAACCTTCGGTAACCACGTACAATATTTGCCTATAACCCTAGCATCGTCGAACCTTAAGTGTGTAGACCCTACGGGTTCGGGAGACGTGTAGACATGACCGAGATATATTTCTGGTCATTAACCAACAACGGGGTTTGGATATCCGTGTTGGTTCCCACACGTTCCACGCTGATCTCATCGGATGAACCACGATGTGAACGATTCAATCAACCCATATGCAATTCCCTTTGTCTACCGGTATGATACTTGCCCGAGATTCGATCGTTGGTATCCCTATACCTTGTTCAATCTCGTTACCGGCAAGTCTATTTACTCATTCCATAGCACATCATCCTGTTACTAACTCCTTAGTCACATTGAGCTCATTATGATGATGGTCTATCGAGTGGGCCCAGAGATACCTCTCCGTCACACGGAGTGACAAATCCCGGTCTCGATTCGTACCAACTCAACAGACACTTTCGGAGACACCCGTAGTGCATCTTTATAGTCACCCAGTTACGCTGTGACGTTTCATACACCCAAAGCACTTCTATGGTATCCAGGAGTTGCACAATCTCACGGTCCAAGGAAATGATACTTGACACTAGAAAAGCTTTAGCAGACGAACAACACGATCTAGTGCTATGCTTAGGATTGGGTCTTGTCCATCACATCATTCTCCCAATGATGGGATCCCGTCATCAACGACATCCAATGTCCATGATCAGGAAACCATGATCATCAGTTGATCAACAAGCTAGCCAACTAGAGCCTTATTAGGGACTTATTGTGATCTATATATTCACACATGTATTACTATTTCCGGTTAATACAATTATAGCATGAACAATAAACAATTATCATGAACAAGGAAATATAATAATAACTACTTTATTATTCCCTCTAGGGCATATTTCCAACACTCGCCACGCCTCTCCTCTACCTACTAGCGTGAGGAGGAAGACGATAGGGGAAAGAGTTGAGTTGGGCCTGCTAGGTGGGCTGCGCGAGGTAAGTCAGGTAAGGTTCTTTCCCCTTTTTTCTATTTTTGTTTTATGTTTTTTGCAGTTTCTTTTGATTTGATTAAAATACCAAATCACTTTATAAAATTCTGACAACTTATATGTGGCAGGTTATAATATATCCAACGCCACTCACAGGTTTTCGGAATTATTGGATCTAATAAATACTTATAGTATTTTGATAACTCCAATTCAAATAATATTTAGGTTAACTCAAATGCCCAAGATAATATTTCTGTGACTCCAAAAATATTCACTTTAATTTAAACCCTTGCCAATATATTCACAGAATATAAGGAACATTTTTTGGAGTTATTTGAGGAATTTTTTATATGGCTTATTTGACAAAAACTCTTTGTGTGGCTTGATCATTCCTCAATTCAATTTCAAATGAAACAAATGCATGCATGAAATGCAATGACAAACAAGTCTAAATCTAGGGTTGTGACAACTCACCCCCGCCAAACAAGAATCTCGTGACGAGATTCAGACGTAGGGTAAGAGGAAGAGGGGACACTAAACTATCGCAATCTTCATGATCCAATTGCCCTCCTTAAAGATGTCGATTCATTGCATCATGTTCATCTTGACATATTTTCCTTTGAGGTCTTCACCTAAGCATCATGTACAAAAAAAGGAAACATAAAGCTCTACGGAAATCGATCTTCATGAAGGTCGAACAACTCATGATCTACTCATAGAATGAGACGTACGAGAATCCCTTGAGCTGACACACAAAATGCATAACAGGAATAAGGAAATGAGGCATATGACAAAGGTTCAATTGGTAGGCAACAATTCCTTGGTTAAAATAAATGGTGAAAAAGGTTTCAATGTAGCGAGGAATGAATTTGCCCTTAACACCATAACGGAGCACCTTGGGAAGGTGACTCATCGAGTTATTTCCTTAAGTGGCAAAAAGAATTACTTTTGATCCATAGATCATTGAAACTCTTCATACCAGGGTAAGTCAATTCATAAATGATCGTTTGAAGGAGTTCAGAGACCTGAAATACTCAGCTTGGAAAAGAAAACTAGAGTTATAGAGAAATTTGGCAAAGGAAGGCACCTTCCAATTGATACCAAGGATATAACCTAGTGTCTGAGTGTGCTCTCAAGAATTTGAGAAATCCCATATTCATCAAGGTTTTACCAACATCCATGCCAAGATCTTGGTGACACATCATACTACCATGATGAATAATGATGGAGGATGCAAATACAAAGGAAGACAACACTTTCTCGGATTTCACCTTAGTTGTGCCAAGGGAACAAAATCTAGATGATTGACCGAGAGACATTTAGCACTCCCCTTCTAATGTTATCCTCGATTACAAGCGTAACCCAATTATAGATAACATTTGGTATCTAGAACATCAAGTAGAGGTCGGACTTCGAGATCTCGAAGGGTCCATGAGGAACAAGTTCTAAAATAAATCATACAAAGTCCTCATGGGGGGTGCAAAAGGTTGCTGATACAAGATGTTATAATAATAAGTCTTTCGGCTAGGTGCGTTAGACACAACATCACTTTACCGGGTTACAGGGAAACCAATATTGTAATTCTTGAGAAATGTTCCAACCATCATGTCTGTCTGAGATTTAGATCTGGTTGGCGATAGGATGTTTCAGACTCAACATGTCTGAAAGAGAAGGTTTGCAAGACAAATCGACGAGATGGCGTTGCGAGATTCTTGGGAAATAAACTACGGAAGACAACTTCAAAACATGAGCGGGATTGCAAGACACACGTGAACACACTCTCCAAGACAAGTGCGACCACATAGAAATCGTACAACAAAACAGTACCAAGTTTGGGTTGGGAACCATTATTGCGGATAACGAAGCCATGTGCAAGTCCGTTTGGGCCCTTTAGGAATAACACTTAACTTATTTTCCTTGGACAAATAAATTAGTGGCTTGGGGTGCTAGGAGATACATATGGAATGGAGGTAGCTAATCTCTCAAACCATAGAATACTTCGCACGTGCATGATTGACTTGGGATGATTCCAAAGAAAACAAAATAACTTTTCTTTAATTCACGGCGGCAACTTGCATCAATTGCATGTGAATGGAGAGGAAGTCACTTCTTACACCTAACATATACTTCATGTACTAGACATAAAGATAGTATCTATGAAAGTTTCCAACACTAGCATGATGTTCAACAAAGCATCAAGAGGATAAACAATGTTATCGATGGGCTCAACAACAGTTCCTCAAGGTTTCCATATACAAAGGAAATTCCACTACTATGTGAACAATGTGGTAGCATTGGCCAGACCGAAAGATATAATGGTATATGCTCGAGGAAGACAACCAAGAGTAAGACAACATGAAGAAGATCTTTGGTTCTGGTTTTGATTTGATTATAGCCCATTCTCAAATCAAAAATTGGACATGACAATAGATGCAACAATTGATCACACGAATCAATCGATGAGAATATTATCTTTGTTCAACACTCACACACACACACAAAGATATCCCTTTGAAATGATCTAAGTTGTGGATGCATAGATTAGCATGTCGAATGAGTTGAATATAATTCTTCTAGATAATCCATGCGGAAAGGTTGAATTGGCAGAGTCACAACTATGGAATGGACAACTCATCAAGAGCACTCTTGTTGTGATCATTTAATTCGCGAAGAACTTCTGCCATGATGGTTAATGGTAGTGGAAGAATGATATACCACGAACCTTGACAAATATAACAAGGTTACTAACCATCCTAAAGCATCGAGCAAACACTATCAAAATGAGTGAGCAGAATGAATCATGGATTCAAAAACCCAGAAATAGAATATCTACGGACTAAATAACATCACGGAATGTTTTCCCTAACGAGGGCCAGAATTATCACACTGAAACACAAAACACAACTAGAGCATTGGGTGGTTCTCTGAGATAACACAGTTTCCTAATACTTCAACAAATACGTTGAGGTAATAGAGTACCTCAACACAATAATTGGTGTGCTTTAACTAGCCAAAAATACATCGGAAAAAGGAGGACGGAATTTGCAATTGCATCAGATTTTATAACCCTTGGATAACTCGGACAACACAACGGCTTTACGAGCATGAAATATGAGGCAACCTGCATGAAAACTAACAACATAACAATGAATTCATATGGATACATCGATCCAGGAATACCACAACTTTCCTATGAGTCTCCAACATAGTAACTCATCATCCTAATAGATAGATGAAAATCCTAATTCTTAAACCCCGTAGAATATATAAGAGGGTGACTCCGAATAAGAATGACACAAGGAAAGGAGTAAAAAGAGCCTTACGTTCCATTCAACAAGCAATTCCCTTATATAGCTAAAGAGTTGCTAGACTCAACATCGACGAGTTTGGCTTGGTTATCCTACACGGAGTCAAGATCTGATACCAATGATGTTGGGACCCTGACCCTAAGCCATACGAATCCAGCATGTAACACATCACATCACTTTGCGGCCTCACGCGCGGTAAACTCCATGGCTCCCACCTTATGTTGGACGGGACCGTTTGCGTATTTTGGCTCACGTATATGAATGTGTCGCTAGCAATCATATCTCAAAGAACCCGGGTCGGCATGACAAGTTATAGGCCCAAGTGGCACAACCATACAAGGACAGACATACATAACCCAACAAAGCAGGTGTCGGTCATCAGCGTGTGTAGACGAGTCGTAGCAAGCTAAATGGACTCCATTACATCGCGTGACATTTCCCCGTAGGGACAGACATAGTACCGAAGAAGGATACATGTCAATCAATCAATGTGTCAGGAGCAGTAGCAAGCTACTGTTGGAAATATGCACTAGAGGCAATAATAAAGTAGTTATTATTATATTTCCCTGTTCATGATAATTGTCTATTGTTCATGCTATAATTGTATTAACCGGAAACAGTAATACATGTGTGAATATATAGATCACAATATGTCCCTAGTAAGCCTCTAGTTGGCTAGCTCGTTGATCAACAGATGATCATTTTTTCCTGATCATGGACATGGGATGTCGTTGATAACGGGATCACATCATTCGGAGAATGATGTGATGGACAAGACCCAATCCTAAGCATAGCACTAGATCGTGTTGTTCGTCTGCTAAAGGTTTTATAATGTCAAGTATCATTGCCTTGGACCGTGAGATTGTGCAACTCCCGGATACCGTAGAAGTGCTTTGGGTGTATCAAACGTCACAACATAACTGGGTGACTATAAACATGCACTATGGGTATATCCGAAAGTATCCGTTGAGTTGGTATGAATCGAGACCGGGATTTGTCACTCCGTGTGACGGAGAGGTATCTCTGGGCCCACTCGGTAGAACATCATCATAATGAGCTCAATGTGACTAAGGAGTTAATCACGGGATGATGTGCTACGGTATGAAAAAATAGACTTGTCGGTAATGAGATTGAACAAGGTATAGGGATACCGACGATCGAATCTCGGGCAAGTATCATACCGATAGACAAAGGGAATTGTATACGGGATTGATTGAATCCTTGACATCGTGGTTAATCCAATGAGATCGTCGTGGAACGTGTGGTAACCAACATGGATATCTAGACCCCGTTGTTGGTAATTGGCTGGAGAGAAGTCTCGGTCATGTCTACACGTCTCCCGAACCCGTAGGGTCTACACACTTGAGGCTCGATGACGCTAGGGTTATAGGGAAATAGTGTACGTGGTTACGGAAGGTTGTTCGGAGTCCCGAATGAGATGTCGGACATCACTAGGAGTTCCAGAATGGTCTGGAGGTAAAGATTGATATATAGGATGAAAGGTTTTGGACATCGGAAATGTTTTGGGCGTCACCGGTAGCGTACCGGGACTACCGGGACCACCGGAAAGGGTTTCGGAGGTCCACCGGGAGGGGCCACCAGCCCCAAAAGGTGACGTGGGCCAAAAGGTGGAAGGGAACCAGCCCAGAGTGGGCTGGTGTGCCTGCCACCAGGGCCCAAGGCGCAGGGGAGAGGGAAGGGGGGCAAACCCTAAGCCAGGTGGGCCCAAGGCCAACCAGGGGTCCGCCACACCCCTCCTCCCCTCCTGGCCGCCACTTCTTGGTGCAGATGGGGGCTACCGCACCCCTTGGGGTGAGAACCCTAAGGGCTGCGCCCCCTCTCTCTACCCCTATATATAGTTGAGGTTTGGGGCTGTTTTGAGACACACGAATCTCTCTCTCTCGGCGCAGCCCTACCTCTCTCCTTCCTCATCCTCCGCGGTGCTTTGCGAAGCCCTGCCAGAGTTCCACGTAGTTCCACTGTCACCACGCCGTCATGTTGCCGGAGATCTCCCTCAACCTCTCCTCCCTCCTTGCTAGTTCAAGGTGTTGGAGACGTCACCGGGCTGCACGTGTGTTGAACACGGAGGTGCCGTGGTTCGGCACATAGATCGGAATCACACCGCGATCTGAATCGCTGCGAGTACGACTCCATCAACCATGTTCTAGTAACGCTTCCGCTTAGCGATCTTCAAAGGTATTAAGATGCTCTTCCCTCTTGCTCGTTGCTGGTCTCTCCATAGATAGATCCTTGTATGGCGTAGGAAATTTTTGAATTTACTACGTTACCTAACAGTGGAATCCGAGCCAAGGTTCTATGCGTAGATTCTATGCACGAGTAGAACACAAAAGTTGTGGGATGAAGCGTCCTACACCGACTTTACACGTACGCTTACGTGAGACTGGTTCCACCGCCAGACATGCACATGGTGCATAAGGTGGCTAGCGGGTGCCTGTCTCTCCCACTCTAGTCGTATTGGATTCGATGAAAAGGGTCCTTATAAAGGGTAAATAGCTTTGGCATATCAACGTTGTGGCTATCATGTAGGTAAGAAGGCGTTCTTGCTAGAAACCCAAATCAGCCACGTAAAACTTGCAACAACAATTAGAGGGCGTCTAACTTGTTTTTGCAGGGCTTGCTATGTGATGTGATATGGCCAAAGGATGTGATGTTACATGTGTGATGTATGAGATTGATCATGTTCTTGTAATAGGATTCACGACTTGCATGTCGATGAGTACGACAACCGGCAGGAGCCATAAGAGTTGTCCTAATTTATTGTATGAGATGCAACCTCATGTGTTTATTACTTTACTTCATTGCTAACGGTTAGCTGTAGTAGTAGAAGTAATAGTTGACGTGACAACTTCATGGAGACACAATGATGGAGATCATGATGACGGAGATCATGGTGTCACGCCGGTGACAATATGATCATGCGATGCCCCGAAGATGGAGATCAAAGAAGCAAAGATGATAATGGCCATATCATGTCACTATATGATTGCATGTGATGTTTATCATGTTTTTCATATTATTGCTTAGAATGACGGTAGCTGAATAAGATGATCCCTCGTAAAATTTTGAGAAAGTATTTCCCTAAGTGTGCACCATTGCGAAGGATCGTTGTCTCGAAGCACCACGTGATGATCGGGTGTGATAGATTCTAACGTTCGCATACAACGGGTGTAAGCCAGTTTACACACGCAAAACACTTAGGTTGACTCGACGAGCCTAGCATGTACAGACATGGCCTCGAATACGAGAAACCGAAAGGTCGAACATGAGTCGTATGGTTGATACGATCGGCATGGAGATGCTCACCATTGATGACTAGTCTGTCTCACATGATGATCGGACACGGGCTAGTCGACGTGGATCATGTAACACTTAGATGACTAGAGGGATGTCAATTTAAGTGGGAGTTCACTACATAATTTGATTAGATGAAATTGATTATCATGAACTTAGTCTAAAAGTTGTCTTTACAAATTTTGTAGATCCAATGGCCAACGCACCTATCAACCTGAATTTCAACGCGTTCCTAGATAAAACAAAGCTGAAAGATGATGACAGCGACTATGTGCATTGGGTCCGTGGCTTAAAAATCATCCTTATTGCGGCCAAGAAGGCTTACATCCTTGATGCGGCGCTAGGTGATCCCCCCGCTGCCCCGGCAGCCCAGGATGTTCAGAACGCCTTGGAGTCGCGAAGTGATGACTACTCTTTGGTGCAGTGCGGCATGCTATACAATTTAGAACCAGGGCTCCAAAGGTGTTTTGAGAAACATGGAGCATATGATATGTTCCAGGAGCTGAAACTAGTTTTTCAGCGTCATGCCCGGGTCGAGAGATATGATGTCTCTGACAAGTTCTTTAGCTGTAAGATGGAGGAGAACAGTTCTGTCAGTGAGCATATACTCAGAATGTCTGGGTTGCACGGTCATCTAACTCAGCTTGGAGTCAAACTTCCGGATGATGTTGTCATTGATAGAATCCTCCAGTCGCTTCCACCTAGCTATAAAAGCTTTGTGATGAACTACAACGTGCAAGGGATGGACAAGACCATTCCCGAGTTATACTTGATGCTGAAATCTGTAGAGGTAGAAATCAAGAAAGAGCATCAAGTGTTGATGGTCAATAAGACCACCAGTTTCAAGAAAGGCAAGGGTAAGAAGAATTTCAAGAAATACGGCAAAGCTGTTGCCGCGCCCGGTAAGCCAGTTGCCGAGAAGAAGAAAAAGAATGGACCCAAGCCTGAGACTGAGTGCTACTATTGCAAGGGAACCGGTCACTGGAAGCGGAACTGCCCCAAATACTTAGCGGATAAGAAGGCCGACAACATCAAAGGTATATATGATATACATGTTATTGATGTGTACCTTACCAGCGCTCGTACTAGCTCCTGGGTATTTGATACCGGTGTTGTTGGTCACATTTGCAACTCAAAGCAGGAACTACGGAATAAACGAAGGTTGGCTAAGGACGAGGTGACAATGCGCGTCGGGAATGGTTCCTAGGTCGATGTGATCGCCGTCGGCACGCTACCTCTACATCTACCTTCGGGATTAGTTTTAAACCTTAATAATTGTTATTTAGTACCAGCTTTGAGCATGAACATTGTATCGGGATCTTGCCTAATGCGAGATGGCTACTCATTTAAGTCACAGAATAATGGTTGTTCTATTTATATGAGTGATATGTTCTGTGGTCATGCCCTGCTGGTCAATGGTTTATTCTTGATGAATCTCGATCGTGATGTTACACATATTCATAGTGTGAGTACCAAAAGGTGCAAGGTTGATAATGATAGTCCCACATAGTTGTGGCACTACCACCTTGGTCATATCGGTGTAAAGCGCATGAAGAAACTCCATACAGATGGACTTTTGGAGTCACTTGGTTTTGAATCATTTGACACATTAGAACCGTGCCTCATGGGCAAGATGACCAAGCCTCCATTCTCTGGAATAATGGAGCGAGCAACCAACTTGTTGGAAATAATACATACCGATGTATGCGGTCCAATGAGCATTAAAGCTCGCGGTGGCTATTGTTATGTTCTCACCCTCACTATTGATTTAAGTAGATATGGATATGTCTACTTAATGAAGCACAAGTCTGAAACCTTTGAAAAGTTCAAGGAGTTTCAGAGTGAGGTGGAGAATCAACGCGAAAAGAAAATAAAGTTTCTACGATCTGATCGTGGAGGACAACATTTGAGTCATGAGTTTGGCACACACCTACGGAAATGTGGAATTGTTTCACAACTCACGCCGACTGGCACACCGCAACATAATGGTGTGTCTGAATGTCGTAATCACACTTTATTGGATATGGTACGATCTATGATGTCTCTTATCGATTTACCGCTATCATTTTGGGGATATGCATTGGGAACCGCAACATTCACTTTAAATAGGGCACCATCTAAATCCATTGAGACAACACCGTATGAATTATGGTTTGGAAAGAAACCTCAGCTGCCATTTCTGAAAGTTTGTGGCTGCGATGCTTATGTGAAGAAACTTCAACCAGAAAAGCTCGAACCCAAAGCGGAGAAATGTGTCTTCATAGGATACCCTAAAGAAACTATCGGGTATACCTTCTACCTTAGATCCGAAGCCAAAGTCTTTGTTGCTAAGAACGGATCCTTTCTAGAGAAAGAGTTTCTCTCAAAAGAAGTAAGTGGGAGGAAAATAGAACTTGATGAGGTAATCATACCTCCTCTCGAATCGGAGAGTAGCGCAGTGATACGTCCATTTTGCATCATGCTTTCATGTTGATATTTATCGCTTTTTGGGCTGTTATTTCACTTCACGGTACAATAATTATGCCTTTTCTCTCTTATTTTGCAAGGTTTACATGAAGAGGGAGAATGCCGGCAGCTGGAATTCTGGCCTGAAAAAGGAGCAAGTTTGAGATGCCTATTCTGCGCAACTTCAAAAGCCGTGAAAATCAACGTGGATTTTTTGGGGGATCTATAAAAAATACTAGGCCAAAGAAGTGCCAGAGGGGCGCTAGCAGGTGGCCACAAGCCTGGTAGGCGCGGCCACCCCCCTGGCCGCGCCTAGGGGGCTTGTGAGCTCCCTGCTGGCCCACTGGCCCCCTCTTTTGCTACAAGAAGGGTTTCGGTCTGGAAAAACTCGGGAGGAGGCTTTTCGGAGGATTCGCCGCCGCCACGAGGCAGAACTTGAGCAGAACCAATCTAGAGCTCCGGCAGGACGATCCTGCCAGGGAAACTTCCCTCCCGGAGGGGGAAATCATCGGCATCTTCATCACCAACACTCCTCTCATCAGAGGGGACTCTTCATCATCAACATCTTCATCAGCACCATCTCATCTCCAAACCCTAGTTCATCACTTGTAACCAATCTCCATATCGCGACTCCGATTGGTACTTGTAAGGTTGCTAGTAGTGTTAATTACTCTTTGAGGTTGATGCTAGTTGGATTACTTGGTGGAAGATTATACGTTCAGATCTTTGATGCTACTCATTACCTCTCTGGTCATGAATATGATTATGCTTTTTGATTAGTTACTTTTGTTCCTGAGGACATGGGATAAGTCATGCTATAAGTAGTCATGTGAATTTGGTATTCGTTCGATATTTTGATGTGTTGTATGTTGTTTTTCCTCTAGTGGTGTTATGTGAACGTCGACTACATAACACTTCACCATTATTTGGGCCTAGAGGAAGGCATTGGGAAGTAGTAAGTAGATGGTGGGTTGCTAGAGTGACAGAAGCTTAAACCCTAGTTTATGCGTTGCTTCGTAAGGGGCTGATTTGGATCCACTAGTTTAATGTTATGGTTAGACTTTGTCTTAATTCTTCTTTCGTAGTTGCGGATGCTTGCGAGAGGTGTTAATCATAAGTGGGATGCTTGTCCAAGTAAGGGCAGTACCCAAGAGCCGGTCCACCCACGTATCAAACTATCAAAATAACGAACGCGAATCATATGAACATGATGAAAAGTAGCTTGACAGAAATTCCCATGTGTCCTCGGGAGCGTTTTACCTCCTATAAGACTTTGTTCAGGCTTGTCCCTTGCTACAAAAGGGATTGGGCCACTTTGCTGCACCGTTGTTACTTTTTTACTTGCTACGTATCTTTTCACCACACAACTACTTGTTGCCGATAATTTTAGTGCTTGCAGATATTACCTTGCTGAAAACCACTTGTCAGATCCTTCTGCTCCTCGTTGGGTTCGACACTCTTACTTATTGAAAGGACTACGACTGATCCCCTATACTTGTGGGTCATCACGCAACGCATGAAATAGTTTTTGAGGCGCATGTACCGGCTTGAGATGAAGTTAATGATGATGATCATGACACTTCAGATCGAGTTGCTATTGAACCTCGAAGGTCGACAAGGGTATGCTCCGCACCAGAGTGGTACGGCAACCCTGTCATGGAAATCATGTTGTTAGACAATAGTGAACCTTCGAACTATGAAGAAGCTATGGCGGGCCCGGATTCCAACAAATGGCTTGAGGCCATGAAATCCGAGATAGGATCCATGTTTGAGAACAAAGTATGGACTTTGGTGGACTTGCCCGATGATCGGCGAGCCATAGAAAATAAAGGGATCTTTAAGAAGAAGACTGACGCGAACGGTAATGTGACCGTCTACAAAGCTCGACTTGTCACAAAGGGTTTTCGAAAAATTCAAGGAATTGACTACGATGAGACTTTCTCTCCCGTAACGAAGCTGAAGTCAGTCTGAATCATGTTAGCAATTGCCGCATTTCATGATTATGAAATTTGGCAAATGGACGTCAAAACAACATTCCTTAATGGATATCTTAAGGAAGAGTTATATATGATGCAACCGGAAGGTTTTGTCGATCCTAAGGGTGCTAACAATGTGTGCAAGCTCCAACGCTCCATCTATGGGCTGGTGCAAGCATCTCGGAGTTGGAACATTCGTTTTAATAAGGTGATTAAAGCGTTCGGGTTTATACAGGTTTATGGAGAAGCCTGTATTTTCAAGAAAGTGAGTGGGAGCTCTCTAGCATTTCTCGTACTATATGTGGATGACATATTGTTGATGGGAAATGATATAGAGTTATTGAAAAGCATAAAGGCCTACTTGAACAAAAGTTTTTCAATGAAGGACCTTGGAGAAGCTGCATACATATTAGGCATCAAGATCTATAGAGATAGATCAAGACGCCTCATAGGTATTTCACAAAGTACATACCTTGACAAGATATTGAAGAAGTTCAATATGGATAAGTCAAAGAAGGGGTTCTTGCCTGTATTGCAAGGTATGAGATTGAGTAAGACTCAATGACCGACCACAGCAGAAGAAAAAGAGAAGATGAGTGCCATCCCCTACGCTTCAGCCGTAGGTTCTCTTATGTTTGCCATGCTGTGTACTAGACCTGATGTGAACCTTGCCATAAGTATTGTAGGGAGGTACCAAAGTGATCCCGGTATGGAACACTGGGCAACGGTCAAGAATGTCCTTAAATACCTGAAAAGGACTAAGGAGATGTTTCTCGTTTATGAAGGTGACGAAGAGCTCGTCGTAAAGGGTTACGCCGATGCTAGCTTCGTCATAGATCCGGATGATTCCAAGTCACAAACCGGATGCGTGTATGTTTTGAATGGTGGGGTAGTTAGCTGGTGCAGCTGCAAGCAAGACGTCGTGGCAGCATCTACATGTGAAGCAGAGTATATAGCTGCTTCAGAAGCAGCTCAAGAAGGGATCTGGATGAAGGAGTTCATCACTGACCTTGGAGTAATTCCAAGTGCATCAGGCCCGATGACACTCTTCTGTGACAACACTGGAGCTATTGCCATAGCCAAGGAGCCCAGATTTCACAGGAAGACCAAGCACATCAAACGTCGTACAACTCCATTTAGGACTACATCCAGAAAGGAGAAATAGATATTTGTAAAGTACATAAAGATGTGAATATTGCAGACCCGTTGCTAAACCTCTTCCACGAGTAAAACATGATTAACACCAGAATGTTATGGGTGTTCGATTCATCACAATGTAACTAGATTATTGACTGTAGTGCAAGTGGGAGACTTTTGCGAATATGCCCTAGAGGCAATAATAAAGTAGTTATTATTATATTTCCTTGTTCGTGATAATTATGTATTGTTCATGCTATAATTGTATTAACCGGAAACAGTAATACATGTGTGAATATATAGATCACAATATGTCCCTAGTAAGCCTCTAGTTGGCTAGCTCGTTGAACAACATATGATCATGGTTTCCTGATCATGGACATGGGATGTCGTTGATAACGGGATCACATCATTAGGAGAATGATGTGATGGACAAGACCCAATCCTAAGCATAGCACTAGATCGTGGTGTTCGTCTGCTAAAGCTTTTCTAATGTCAAGTATCATTTCCTTGGACCGTGAGATTGTGCAACTCCCGGATACCGTAGAAGTGCTTTGGGTGTATCAAACGTCACAACGTAACTAGGGGACTATAAACATGCACTACGGGTATCTCCAAAAGTATCCGTTGAGTTGGTACGAATCGAGACCGGGATTTGTCACTCTGTGTGACGGAGAGGTATCTTTGGGCCCACTCGGTAGAACATAATCATAATGAGCTCAATGTGACTAAGGATTTAATCACGGGATGATGTATTACGGAACGAGTAAAGAGACTTGCCGGTAACGAGATTGAACAAGGTATAGGGATACCGACGATCGAATTTCGGGCAAGTATCATACCGATAGACAAAGGGAATTGTATACGGGATTGATTGAATCCTTGACATCGTGGATCATCCGATGAGATCGTCGTGGAACGTGTGGGAACGACATGGATATCCAGACCCCGATGTTGGTTATTGGCCGTAGAGATGTCTCGGACATGTCTGCACGTCTCCCAAACCCGTAGGATCTACACACTTAAGGTTGGATGACGCTAGGGTTATAGGCAAATAGTGTACGTGGTTACTGAAGGTTGTTCGGTGTCCCGGATGAGATCCCGGACGTCACGAGGAGTTCCGGAATGGTCCGGAGGTAAAGATTGATATATAGGATGAAAGTTTTGGACCGGAAATGTTTTGGGTGTCACTCGTAGCGTACCGGGACCACAGGGACCATCGGAAAGGGTTCCGTAGGTCCACTTGGAGGGGCCACCAGCCCCAAAAGGTGAGATGGGCAAAAAGGTGGAAGGGAACCAGCCCGGAGTGGGCTGGTGTGCCTCCCACCAGGGGCCCAAGGCGCAGGGGAGAGGGAAGGGGGGCAAACCCTAAGCCAGGTGGGCCTAAGGCCCACCAGGGGTACGCCACACCCCTCCTCCCCTCCTCGCCGCCACCTCCTGGCGCAGATGGGGGCTACCTCACCCCTTGGGGGTGGGAACCTGATACATCTGCAACGTATCTATAATTTTTGATGGTTTCATGCTATTATCTTGTCAAACTTTGGATGTTTTGCATGCCTTTTATACATTATTTGGGACTAACTTATTAACTCAGTGCCAAGTGCCAGTTCCTGTTTTTTCCATATTTTTGACCCAATTCAGAGGAGATTTTGAAACGGAGTCCAAACGGAAGAAATCCCCGAAAAGATTTTTTCTGGAACGGAAGAAGATCGGGGAGCTTGGGAGCCAAGGCAGGGGAGCCCCAGGGGCCCCACAAGCCCCCACCTCGCGTCCAGGGGGGAGGCCGCGCCATCCAGGCTTGTGGGCCCCCTGAGCGCCCCCTGACCTAGGGGTTGCGCCTATAAATTCCCTAAAATTCCCCAAAAAATCAGAAGATCATCGCAATCACTTTTCCACCACCGCAAGCTTTTGTCTCCGCAAGATCCCATCTGGGGCATGTTCTGGTGCCCTGCCGGAGGGGGGATTCGGACACGGAGGGCTTCTTCATCAACACCATGACCTCTCCGATGATGCGTGAGTAGTTTACCATAGACCTACGGGTACATAGCTAGTAACTAGATGGCTTCTTCTCTCTCTTGGATCTTCAATACAAAGTTCTCCATGATCTCAATGGAGATCTATCCGATGTAATCTTATTTTGTGTTGTGTTTGTCGAGATCCGATGAATTGTGGATTTATGACCAGATTATCTATGAATCTTGTTTGAGTTTCTTCTGATCTCTCTTATGCATGATTTCATATCCTTGTAATTCTCTTCGAGTTTTGGGTTTTGTTTGGCCAACTAGATCTATGATTCTTGCAACGGGAGAAGTGCTTGGTTTTGGGTTCATACCGTGCGGTGACCTCACCCAGTGACAGAAGGGGTAGCGAGGCACACATCATGTTGTTGCCATCAAGGGTAAAAAGATGTGGTTTTCATCATTGGTTTGAGATTATACCTCTACATCATGTCATCTTGCTTAAGGCGTTACTCTGTTCGTGATGAATTCAATACACTAGATGCATGCTGGATAGCGGTCGATGTGTGGAGTAATAGTACTAGATGCAGAAAGTATCGGTCTACTTGTCTCGGACATGATGCCTATATGTATGATCATTGCCTTAGATATCGTCATGACTTTGCGCGGTTCTATCAATTGCTTGACAGTAATTTGTTCACCCACCGTGATATTTGCTATTATGAGAGAAGCCTCTAGTGAACACTATGGCCCCGAGGGTCTACTCCACACCATATTTTCAGCCTGACACTTTTTACTCCGTTGCACTTTCCGCCTTCAGATGTCACTTTGCAAACAATCTTGAAGGGATTGACAACCCCTTTGAAGCGTTGGGTGCAAGCTTGTTTGTGTTTGTGCAGGTACTTTGGACTTGACAAGGCCCTCCTTCTGGATCAATACCTTGGTTCTAAAACTGAGGGAAATACTTACTGCTCCTGTGATGCATCACCCTTTCCTCTTCAAGGGAAAAACTAACGCAAACCAGAGAAGTAACAAGAAGAATTCCTACGCGCCAAGAAAGGACTTTTGTTGCCGCAGCAGAACCCTAAGGGATGTGCCCCTCCCTCTCCGCTATATATAGTTGAGGTTTGGGGCTGTTTTGGGACACACGAATCTCTCTCTCTCGGCGCAGCCCTACCTCTCTCCTTCCTCGTCCTCCGTGGTGCTTGGTGAAGTCCTACCGGAGTTCCACATAGCTCCACCGTCACCATGCCGTCGTGCTGCCCGAGCTCTCCCTCAACCTCTCCTCCCTCCTTGCTGGTTCAAGGTGTTCGAGACGTCACCGGGCTACATGTGTGTTGAATGAGGAGGTGCCGTGGTTCGGCACATAGATCAGAATCACACCGCGATCTGAATCGCTGCGAGTACGACTCCATCAACCGTGTTCTAGTAACACTTCCGCTTAGCGATCTTCAAAGGTAAGAAGATGCTCTTCCCTCTTGCTCGATGCTGGTCTCTCCATAGATAGATCCTTGTATGGCGTAGGAAAATTTTGAATTTACTACGTTACCTAAGAGCTACCAAGGCTCAGTGGAAGCACAGAGAGGCATTTCCCCGTAAAGAAGGCTACTAAAGGCACACAACTAGGTGTCGAATATCACACATACCAATGCATTTCAAAGCATACACACGATATGCACGATATGTGTAGATACAACATGGCATCACAACACAACTCTACGACTCAAGCATTTATTAAAGACTCATAAGAGTCAACATAGTATGATATTACAAACAGGGGTCACATGACCCAGCACTCAAGTCATACAAGCATCAAGCGGAAGCAACTTGTCTGGGTACATACATCTACTAAAAACGGCTGGAAGAGGCTGAAAAGCTACAATGACCCTACCAAAAGAGCGAGACCTTTGTTTGGGATTCCCAAGCTATTCTGGTCAACGTCAAACTCATCGCGTAGAAACCTTTAATGATACCAAGGTCTCCTCTGGAAAACATAATTAAGCAATCGTGACTACAAAGGTACTCAACAAGACTTACATCAGAACTATAAACATATGAATCATTGTCAACAAAGGGGTTGTGGAGTTTAATTGCAACAAGCCAGCTTCGACTCTTGGCTAACCTATACTATGACTATGAGTACTTTCTTTGAGGTGGGATAGCGAACACGAGTCCACATATTCACCAAATCAATACACCACTATGGATCCACTCTCGTCTCCCTAAGAGAAATCCATCCATAGCACTCACACTTATCTTGCATATTTTAGAGTATCGATTTCAATTTGTCTATGTACCACGTGATGTTTCCAAGTTGTAAATATCCGAGGACGCGGCTATTCGAACAGATTAATTCACCTTGCAGGGGTATACTTTTTAACACATGCTCTCACCACTTATCACCATATGCACGTCATGCATCTCGGCAACCTTCAAGCGAAAGCACTGGTGTGTGTGTCGGCCACGATCGTTAACCACACAAGACCCTAGTCCAGGTTTATCGCCTATTTGAGACTGAACCCGCAAGGAAGTCGGGGCGAAGTTTCATTAACAGCCTCAAATGATGTGCGCAGGGTTCCACAAGTCCCACCATCCGGGTGCCACTTGGTACATCATGCCTCTGTGTATCTACCGCACTCAAGCCTACCCCATCGGGCAGATCTAAACACGACCTCCAACACTTTTCCTACAAACATAAGAAACTAATTGCAACTCCTGGACAGAGATCTAGGCGATTAATAAGCCGAGAGGGGTCGAGTTACCGGAGCCCAATGTGTGGTAGTATCTTGTCTTGAATAACATACACATAACTTAGTTCTTAAGGATGGTCCCAGTGAGACAACCCGCCATGTACTCCTAAATGGCCTCTCATCGCTACCTTTACCAAATTGGATTCACATGCATTATTCTCACATAGTAGGACATGAACACAACCATTCTGATTCATCTTCCAGATGGATCAGACCCGACACAACTCTAACCATAGCAGGCACACTAACAAGCATGGATGAGTAGGCACATCAAGGTTCAAGTAGTTGCTACTCATGCTAAGTGGTTTCAACTATTTACTATGGCAAAAACAGGTCATGCAAAGGAATGGTTCAACTACGGAGACATGTAATAGTTGAATCGTTGTTGTCCTAATGCAGTAAAAAGAGCAGGAGCGAGAGAGTCGGTTTATATCGATATGCTCAAGGCAGGGTTGCTTGTCTGACAGTTATGAAGATACTGCTTCTATTCATTAATGTCAACAGTCATATTGTCGGAACCATCGTCTACCGAGAGGGAACAACACCGGCAAACACAAACAGAATAACATTTACTTCACGAAGATGCAACACTATGATGCATGATCAAGACATGGAAATATGTTCTTGATTGATCTAATGCATCTAGCATCAAGATTAAATGAAGTTGATTTGAAACAAAGGTTCAAATTCAAACTCCATATGTGGTTAATTATATGGCATTTTTAGTTTCCCCTAAACAGTGCATATAAACTGTTCAAACATGCATGAAAATGGTACCATTAGATTCCTTGAATTTTTCTGATAATTTTTTCATATATAAATTATTTAATTTGGAGTTATGGTTGAATTTCTATGAATTTTACAAGTTTTACCATTTCTGGATTTATTTTAAAATCAAAAAAGCAATTATTGTGCCAGTCATACATCAGCATCACGTCACCCTCGTCAACTCGATGTTTCATGTCAAATCTGACTAGTGGGGCCGCCGGTCACTGACCTAGTGCTAAGCTGGGGTTAACCCCACACTGACGAGGGGTTTGACACACAACAGGGTCCATATGTTAGTGACCCAAGGGGTTAATTAACAGGGGGGTTAGCGCAAATTAAGATCCTAACCGGCGGGACCCACCGGCCAGTGGCTTAGGCGACGGCTCGTCGCAGGCGACCTCTGGTCGCGGTGGTGTCCGCGCTACCAATCACGGGAGCGGCATTCGTGGCCACTAGGGCGTAGCTCTGGCTGGCCCGCACTGAGGGAAAATAGCTGGGGCCGCGGGGGTTGCCGGAGCTGAAGGCTACAACGTCGGACGCGGCGGCCGGAGCTCGGCGAGGTCGGGCTCGAGGTCACGGACATTGAGATGCGGAGCTGAAGGCGTGTACGGGTTCCTAGGAGCGTGGTGAACGCAGTGGTGCTACTCAAGCAAGCATAGGGGCATAGGAGATGGGAGCTCGGCAGCCGTGGTGGTGGACGGAGCTCGGGCTTGGTGGCACACGACCCTAGAAGAGGGAAATGGCGACGGAACTAGGGGGAAAGGAATCAGGGTCTCACCGCGGTTTCAAGCGCATCGACGGCGAAGTCGAGGATGCGTTGGGTCTGACGAATCATCGGCGGGGAGGTCTGGTGCCGGTGGTTGAAGTCGACGGAATCGGGGATCCACAGGGTGTTCGGTCTTCTATTTCTTGTCGAGGATGGAGCTAACGGCGAGGTAGAGCATATGGAGGGGAAGCAGGGGCAAGGGGGTGACCGTGGCTACGGTTCCAGG
This sequence comes from Hordeum vulgare subsp. vulgare, assembly GCF_904849725.1. Taxonomy (NCBI): domain Eukaryota; kingdom Viridiplantae; phylum Streptophyta; class Magnoliopsida; order Poales; family Poaceae; genus Hordeum; species Hordeum vulgare. The sequence continues at coordinate 351,449,920 of NC_058522.1, read as the reverse complement.
GCGGTGAGCTCATGGAGCTTCGGCCATGGCGATGGAAGGGCGAGAGAACGAGGGAGAGAGGGAATGAGAGGCTCGACTTGATCCAGAAGGTTGCAGGAGACCTATCCCACCTATCGGGTTGGCGAGGAGCAAGCATGAGGTGGCGATGGAGCTCGGTGAGCTTGCCACACCTCTCTTGTGCCTACTGGCACGAGGAGGAAGACGATAACGGAAGGAGCTGAGCTGGGCCTACTAGGTGGGTTGCGTGAGTGTGACGCCCTTGATTTAATCATACGCTAATCATACACGCAAATGCGTACGATCAAACTCAAGGACTCCCGAGAAGATATCACAACACAACTCTAGACACAAATAAAATAATACAAGCTTCATATTACAAGCGAGGGGCCTCGAGGGCTAGAATACAGAAGCCCGATAAACACACGAGTCATTGGAAGCAACAATATCTGAGTAGAGACATTAAACAAGGGGCGCCTTAGAGAAGGCTAGCACAAAAGATACAACGATCGAACGAGGCGAGGCCTCCTGCCTGGGAACCTCCTAACTACTCCTGGTCTTCAATGGCCTCCACGAAGAAGACACCATCGGGGGACAAACATCGGCAGGAAACTCCATCTCCTGGGCTCCATCATCTGGTCGCAGCAACGGATCAAGGGGACAAAGGGGGAACAAAGCAACGGTGAGTACTCATCCAATGTACTCGCAAGACTTTTATCAGAACTATGCCAAGTATGCAACAACATCAAAGAAGGGGGGTTTTATATGTGCACTGACTACAGCAATGCAAGAATAGAGAGAAGGTGTAGTCCTATCAAAGACTAGCATCTTCAGGGGGTCTTGAAGCAATAGACGAGAGTAGAACAGGGTAACACAAATAGTAGTCATATTATTGTAGCAATAATTAAAATGAGGTCACGCCCAAAGATCCTCCCTCGACTCCCTACGAGGAAGCAATCACGGGGCAACTAAATCCAGTTAAGTAACAGTTGTAGTTGTATAAGATCAGAGCACAACTCCAAGTCGTCTTGTAATCATGGACACGACTATTCGAATAGATAAGTTCTTCCCTGTAGGGGTGCACAACATATTCCCCGTCACGCTCAATAACACTCTGGCCGTACACACTTTTCTGGGTCATGCCCGGCCTCGGAATATCGACACGTCGCAGCCCCACCTAAGCTCAACAGAGAGGCCAGCCCGCCGGTCTAACTCCTAAGCACAAAGGGGTCGTGGGCCCACTTACCCTCTGCGCTCCTGCATGATGCAAGGGCGGCCGATGTCAGTCCTAGCATCCCTTAATCACAAGTGCGATGCATCTCGGGAACACTCGGGCGCGCACCGCTCCATTGCTGACGTCTGAAGAGCTTCGGCTGATACCGCGACGTCGAGTACCCATAATTCATCCCACACAGACGGTTAGTGCGTAATAAGTCCTTCCGACCAACCCAGATCAAATACTCAAATCCATTATTTTAAATAAGTCATCGACACATCCACGCAGGAATCCACTCGCTTAACATCTATTCATCAAAGATCCTAGTAAAATGGTCGGGTAACTGTGTGGTTGTAACATTGGGGGGAATCTGAGGTATCACCCTCGTTGGATTCCGAACAATGTAACCGTCAAGGTGGACCTAGAGGAATCACCCTCGAGGGTCCCAGACTTGAGGGGTTGCATGACAGAGACATCGTCGGGAGTGGTGAAAGAGAAATCACCCTCGATAACCATGACCGACTAGCTATACTACATAGATATCATCCTGAGTACTTCGCGAGGTGTCACCCTCAGTACCCGATAGTATCTTTGTAGCGTCGTACAACTAAGGGGGGTGTAAGTGTTGTGTCGGGTTTGGCTCGTCGATCAAGGATCCAGATTCGACAAATAATGGGGCAACTGAATTAAGGGGTCAGAGGGGATGACTGCTCCACCTATACTAAGCAAATTAAAAGTACAGTATTGAAAGTAGCAGTTCATCATAAATAGGCTATGCATCAGATATAGGAGCCAAGTACACCAGTAGCAAAATTCTAATGCAAGTAGTAGTAAGAAAGACATAGGCGATATAAGAATGATCAAGGGGGGGTTGCATGCCTTACTGCTCTGCGGCAAAGGGTTGGTCATCAGGAGGGTAAGTGTACCTGGCAGCAGCATCAGTCTCGGGGTCTACCAGTAAGAAGAGGGGGGAGAAACAATAAATAACAGCAACATGTGCAACACTAAGAATGACATGGCAATATGCAGGCTAGGCATGAGCTAACGCAGCAACACATGTGATACGTCTCCGTCATATCTACTTTTCCGAACTCTTTTGCCCTTGTTTTGGACTCTAATTTGCATGATTTGAATGGAACTAACCCGGACTGACGCTGTTTTCAGCAGAATTGCCATGGTGTTGTTTTTGTGCAGAAATAAAAGTACTCGGAATGTCCTGAAAATTTACGGAGATTTTTCTGGAATAAAAGAAAAATACCTGCGTAAAGATCCACCGGAGGGGGCGTGCCAGTGGGCCACAAGCCCACAGGCCGCGGCCACCCCCCTAGGGTGCGTCGTGCAGGTTTGTGGGGCCCACGTAGCACCACCGCCCGCAAACTCAGCTCTATATCTTCCGTCTCACCTGGAAAAAAATCAGAGAGAAGGTTTCATCGCGTTTTGCGATACGGAGGCGCCGCCACATCCTGTTCTTCATCTGGAGGGCAGATCTGGAGTCCATTTCGGGCTCTAGAGAGGGGAAATCGTCGCCATCGTCATCATCAACCTTTCTCCATCGAGAATTCCATGATGCTCTTCCTCGTTCGTGAGTAATCTCATCGTAGGCTTGCTAGACGGTGATGACTTGGATGAGATCTATCATGTAATCGAGTTAGTTCTTGACGGTGATTGATCCCTAGTATCCACTATGTTCTAGATTGATGTTGCTACTACTTGGCTATGCTTAATGCTTGTCACTAGGGCCCGAGTGCCATGATTTCTGGTCTGAGCCTATTATGTTGTCGCCAATATATGTGTGTTTTAGATCCTATCTTGCAAGTTGTAGTCACCTCCTATGTGTTATGACCCGACAACCCCGGAGTGACAATAGCCGGAACCACTCCCGGAGATGAGCATAGTATGAGGAGTTCATGTATTCACCGCGTGTTAATGCGTTGGTCCGGTTCTTTATTAAAAGGAGAACCTTAATATCCCGTAGTTTCCATTAGGACCCCGCTACCACGGGAGGGATGGACAATAGATGTCATGCAAGTTCTTTTCCCTAAGCATGTATGACTACATACGGAATACATGCCTACATTAGATTAACAAACGGGAGCTAGTTACATATCTCTCCGTGTTATAGCTGTTACATGATGAATCACATCCGTCATACTCATCCATCACCGATCCACTACCTACGAATCTTTTACTACTGGTTCTCGCTACGTTACTTTGCCTAGGCTTGTCCCTTGCTAGAAAAGGGATTGGGCCACTTTGTTGCTATTGTTGCTACTGCTGTCACTTTGCTGCTTCTGCTACTCCTGTTCCTTGTTGCTTCGCTGTTACTTGTTGCAAGACTTTTCTGGAGCCATAGCCGGGGAAGCATTCTTCTAAAGAATAAGCCCCCGTCCACGTGCTTTTTACTGGCGCCATTGATACAACAGTTAGGAATAGTCTACCGTACAACAGATCGTTTCTGGCACCGTTGCTATCATACTACTTTGCTACTGATACTTTGATTGCACACATTAATCTTTGAGGTGTGGTTGAATCTGACACACTCAGCTGCTAATACTTGAGATTATTCTTTCACTTCCCTTGTGTGAACCAACAAATTTGGGTTGAATACTCTACCCTCGAAAACTGCTGCAATCCCATACGCTTGTGGGACATCAACATGTCGCAGACGGGTCGGAAAAATATCTCACGATATTTTTCGGGTCTCTCGCTACTACCGGTCAGACGAAAAATGATGAAAAAGTTCCATGTTTGCTATGCCAGGGACGCGTGACAGACGAATGGACCGCGTATCCGGGTTCGTCTCGTTCTGCTGATCAACATTCATGTTGAAAATATTTTCATCTTAGGTACGGTTTATTTTATATTAATTTTTAAAGTTTTATTAATATTTAGGAATTAAAAACATATTTAATTAATTGAAAATGCTATTATGACATCAGCATGATGTCATGCTGACATCAGCAATTGACTGGTTAAACTGACGAGTGGGTCCTACGTGTCACTGACACAGTTTATTAATTAGGGTTAATTATAAGCTAATCAGATTAATTTAGTGGGGGGACCCACGTGTCATATACTGCCTAGTATATTTTATTTAACTTAATTAATAGATTCAGCAAACATCTTATTTAACTAGCTTACCTAATCTTTAAATAGTGCAACTAACTAATTACTCATTTATCTATTACTATTATTACTTCATTATTATTATTATCGTTATTTCCTTAAATATTAAATCCTAATTATCCAAAATAGTAATTACTATTCAAATATATAAATAATCCAAATAATTAATATATTAATATTAATTATTTATAAAACTATTTCTATTTATTTCAATTATTATTATTATTATTGGGACATGGCCCTGCATGTCATTGGGACAACGAGTACACCAACAATACACGCACCACATATATACCTCCATACATATTTTCATTCTAACATACATACATACATATTTATACACATGCACCACACATACTCTCATCTACATATACATACAAAATGTTATACCCCTGCAAACATACATATATACAACACTTTGTTTTATTTTCTTTTTTTAACTCTCAACAACCACAAGAGGTTCAACCTCTTGGACTAACAGGAAGGGCCAGAAAGGGGCGCGATGGAGGTCATTGGAGGCCGCGGTGCGGGGTGTCGGAACGGGATCGGAGGGGAGGAGAGGTGTGGAAGGATCCCGGGGGGAGGGCTCACCCTCGTTGTAGTCGAGCAGCGGCTCGAGGAAGACCCGGCGGGGTAGTCCTACGTCGTGGTGGCCCGCACGGGGGAGCTCCAGTGATGGAGGTAGCGCGGGAGTCGGCGTGGGTGGTGGATCCGACGAGGAGGAGGCGCACGGGCGCCGGATCCGGTGCAGGGCGGCCGGTGGAGGTGGGGCTTCGGCCTCCCAGCAGTGGCGGGTAGAGACGATGTGGCCCCGGTGCGGCGGATGGTGACGATGCGGGTCCAGTGCGGGGGGAGCGGAGGCGCGGTGGGCCGGCTCTAGTGCGGCCCCGGCGCGGCGCGCGGCGGCGAGGGGCGAGGGCACTCGCGGTTAGCAGGGAGGAGCAGGAGGTTGGGGCAGTGAGGGAGATCGGTGAGGGGAGGGGCGAGCGCTGAGGGCGGCCCGAGTGGAGAGGGAGCGGTGGGGGAGGCGCCCGAAGAGGAGGCAGGGAGGGGCCCCGGCAGCTGTGGCCAGTGGGTGAGGGTGAGGGGCGGCAGCAGGGTGAGGTGAGCGACTGGGGCGGCGCTGTGGGAGGCAGGGGTGTCGCTGGGGATTCGGTCGGGGGGAGCGACGGGATGTGGCCCTGGCGGAGGGATCGATGGGGGGTTTTTGCGGGAGACCGAGCGAGAGGGAATCGGGGTGAGCAAGGGAACGCTCTGGCGGTGTGGTGGTGGGAAGGAGTGGGAGGCATGGGTAGTTAGGGTTCCCACGGGGGTTTTTATACCCCCTGGTGTAGATGGGCCGGGTTAGATGTTGGGTTGGGCTGACCGGCCCGAAGGGGTTGGTTTTTTATATTATTATTACTTACTTTTACTTTTTTTGCTATTATTATTTTTTATAGTTTCTGTTTTAAATATATAGGGGTTTTAAATAATTTTAAAAATGCCCGATTCAATTCTATAAATAATTAAAGAATATTTGAAACTCATCTCAGATTTTTATTTTAACATTCGAAAACTTTTCTCTTTCGACTTATTTTCTAAATTTTGAATTTGACTCGGTTGCGACTAACACGAGATCAACGATAGAAATCACGGTGACATGTCACCATTAGCGTGGGATGAGTGAGGCTTAACTACATTCATTACTGTAGCAAAAGTTGAGGATGTCACATCGAGGTAAGTCACGTAAGGTTCTTTCCCCTTTTTCTATTTTTTGTTTTATGTTTTCTGCAGTTTCTTTTGATTTGATTAAAATACCAACTCACTTTATAAAATTCTGATAACTTATATGTGGCCTTTTATTATATATCCAAAGCCACTCACAGGTTTTCAGAATTATTGGAGCTAGTAAATACATATAGTATTTTGATAACTCCAATTCAAATAATATTTGGGTGAACTTAAATGCTAAGATAATATTTTTGTGACTCCAAAAATATTAATTTTAATTTAAACCCTAGCCAATATTTTCACAGAATATAAGGAACATTTTCTTGGAGTTATATGAGGAAAAACTTATATGACTTATTTGACAAAATTTCTTTGTGAGGCTTGATCATTCCTCAATTAAGTTTCAAATTAATAAATGCATGGATGAAATGCAATGACAAACAAGCCTAAATCTAGGGTTGTGACACCAGAGAATGAAGTGCTCAATTTTAAACAAAAGGGTGGGAGAAAGTTTAAAATATGCTTGTCATAGGATTTGCGATGCTCAAAATAGATCACCTCATAGGCAATCCACCAACATCTTGCTTTGTAATTTCTATGTGGTTATTACTACTTGGTATAGATTTGTCCTTGATACTACTTGGTATAGATTTCTTATTGATTCGTCCTTCGCATGTTTTCAATGCAATGGAAAATTTAGTGGGATCACCACCTATTATTATTAATGAAAAAACATTGACTTTGGAGCATGTCATGCAAAGGCTAGAAATTATTGAAAATAAAATGCCTACCATAGAACACACTAAGGAATTAGATAAAAAGATCCACAATCATATTACTCAATTTGGATCAAAGGTAGGGATTACTTTGAAAATATTAAAAGAGAAAGATACAATAATTAATGAGAGGTTGGAGCAAGGTCTCGTTAGAATTGATAAAATGGAGCAAGTTATTGATAAAATGGGTTCCACTTTAACTCCATCTAAAACTAATGCAAGGACTTCTCCCATGAAAACTCCTAAAGTTATGTATGTCCTTAAAAATGCTAGTATCTCACATATTAAAAGAAATGAAGATCTTAAAATGATTATTATGCATCCCATTTTTATAATCGTCATAAGGGACCCTATTATCAAGCCTCCTCCCTTAATTCATAAGTAGCATGGTTGTGTGATTGAGCATCTTGATAAGAGGGATGACAACACTTGATAGTATGCACTATGCCTAGCTAAGAGCGTAAAATGATAGCGCTTCTTGGGAGGCAACCCAATAGTTATCTTATTTTTTGTGTTCTAACTTATATTATTTTGTGTAAACATAATTATTGCTACTGTACTGATTGTTTTTTTATGTTTTAATTAGTGTTTGTGCCAAGTAAAGCCTTTGGGGTGATTTGGATGAGAGTAGATTAGATCATGTGCAAAAAACAGAAACTTTTTGTGTGCAATAAAGAATTTCTGTGATTTTACTAGAAGATCCTTTTGCTCTAAATTTATTAGAAAACACTTATATACAAATTTCCTAGGTTCTCCTAAGTTTTTGAGAGGTATAGAAGTATGGTTTTAGTGATGAACATTACACACTATTCTGTTTTAGACAGACTCTTTTTTTTTTACAAAGTTTTCTTTTTTTGATGATTCTATGGATTATATCAGGGGTATAATACACGGAGAATTTAGAGTACAATACCTTATGCAATAATTAAATATGAATTAATTTATAATGGTACCCAATGTTTATGATTTGCCTATTATACTAACGGATCTCACGAGGTTTCTATTGAGTTTTGTGTGTTGAAGTTTTCACGTTTGGGTGTAATTACGATGGATGAAGGAATAAGGAGCGACAAGACCCTAAGCTTGGGGATACCCAAGGCACCCCAAGGGAATATCCTAGGAAGACTCAAGCGTCTAAAATTGGGGATGCCTCGGAAGGCACCCCCTCTTTTGTCTCCATTCCATCGGTATGTCACTTGGGGCTATATTTTTATTCATCACGTGATATGTGTTTTGCTTAGAGCATAGTGTATTATAGTTTGCTTTTGTTTTACTTTTCCACAATAATTGTTTGCTGGACACACCTATTTGAGGGAGACAAATGTTATCATGATTTGTTACAATACTCTATGTGCTTCACTTATATCTTTTGAGTTAAGCATTTGGTGTAGTGCTTCACTTATATCTTTTAGAGCATGCTGCATGTAGATTTTATAGAAATAATTGCACTCTCGTTCTTCACTTATATTTGTTTGAGAGTCTAATAGGGAGTAATGGTGATTTGCATGGGTTATAAGACTAGTTCAAAAATGATAAGTATTCAAGGAGGATATAATAAAAACTACCATGTACCATATAAAAGAGAAATTGTGGGTTAATGGTATTGATGCGGTAATAAGAAAAGGCATGAGTACATGGTTATTGGTTAGTGGAAATTTCAATAATTAAAGGGTATTACTTGTTGTTAATCTAAATATTGGTTATGGCATGGTGATGTCTGTGAGCATTCTTATTCCTCGTTGAAATCCTAGTGTTGTTCAGGGGGCGATGGTTAAATCCATCCAACATCCTCCCTAGGGGCATGAGGTAGTTATTTGCTTTGAGAAAGCTAATAAGGCTTTGCAATAAGTATATGAGTTCTTTATGACTAATGTGAATCCATGGATCTACGCACACTCACCTTTCCCTATTTGCTAGCCTGTTCGGTACCGTGCATTGCCCATTCTCACCTCGAGGATCATTGCAACCTTCGTCGGTGCATCCAAACCTCGTGATATGATACACTCTATCACACATAAGCCACCTTATATATTCTTAAAAACAACCACCATACCTACCTATCATGGCTTTTCCATAGCCATTCCGAGATATATTGCCATGCAACTTCCACCATTACATCACATGACTTGTGTGTTCATCAACATATTGCTTTGCATGATCATGTAGCTGACATAGTATCCACGACAAAGACACTGTTAATCATTATTTACATCTTACTCTAGATCATTGCACATCCTCGTACACTACCAGAGGCATTCATTTAGAGTCATCTTTGTAACACCCCTGGATTACCAGCTAAAGTAACCTATGTAATCAAGCTACAGTGATCACAAGATTAAGCTAACCCATTTTGCTAAATAGTGGTTGATCCCATTTGAATCATATCTCATTTCAAATTCCTTTTGAAATTCAAAATTCAATTAATTAGTGGTTTACGTATTTTTGCAAACCTGAATACAAAAATCATGTTTTGGTTACACATATTCCCTAAGTATTAATAAAATTGAAACCAACATTTTATCAAGTATTTTGGTTCCTCAAAACAAATATAAGAGATGCCAAAAAATTAATTAAATGCCTTTTGAATTATGAAAAATCCCACACTTTTCAAAATGCTCCCAAACTTTTTGTGGCTCTCCCTCTTGGAAATATGCCCTAGAGGCAATAATAAATTAGTTATTATTATATTTACTTGTTCATAATAATCGTTTATTATCCATGCTAAAATTGTATTGACTGGAAACTCAAATACATGTGTGGATACATAGACAACACACTGTCCCTAGTGACCCTCTAGTTGACTAGTTCGTTGATCAAAGATGGTCAAGGTTTCCTGACCATAGGCAAGTGTTGTCACTTGTTAACGGGATCACATCATTAGGAGAATCATGTGATCGACAAGACCCAAATTATATACGTAGCATATTGATCGTGTCATTTTATTGCTATTGTTTTATGCGTGGCAAGTATTTGTTCCTATGACCATGAGATCATAGAACTCACTGGCACCGGAGGAATGCCTTGTGTGTATCAAACGTCACAACGTAACTGGGTGACTATAAAGGTGCTCTACAGGTATCTCCGAAGGTGTCCGTTGAATTAGTATGTATCAAGACTAGGATTTGTCACTCCGTGTGACGGAGAGGTATCTCGGGGCCCACTCGGTAATACAACATCACACACAAGCCTTGCAAGCAATGTGACTAAGTGAAAGTCACATGATCTGGTATTATGGAAACGAGTAAAGAGACTTGCCGGTAACGAGATTGAAATAGGTATGCGGATATCGACGATCGAATCTCGGGCAAGTAACATACCGAAGGACAAAGGGAATGACATACGGGGTTATATGAATCCTTGACACTGAGGTTCAACCGATAAGATCTTTGGAGAATATGTAGGATCCAATATGGGCATCCAGGTCGCGCTATTGGATATTGACCGAGGAGTACCTCGGGGCATGTCTACATAGTTCTCGAACCAGCAGGGTCTGCACACTTAAGGATCGACGATGTTTTAGTATAGTTGAGTTACATGCGTGGTTACCGAAGGTTGCTCGGAGTCCCGGATGAGATCACGGATGTCACGAGGGTTTCCGAAATGGCCCGGAGATGAAGATTGATAAATAGGATGACTTCAATTCGTTACCGGAAGGTTTTCGGGCATTACCGGCATCGTGCCGGGAGTGACGAATGGGTTCCGGGTATTTACCGGGAGGGGGGCAACCCACCCGGGAGTGGCCCAAGGCCTTGAGGGTGGCGCACCAGCCCTTAGTGGGCTGGTGGGACAGCCCAAGAGAGGCCAGGTGCCACAAGGAGAAAAACCAAGAGAAAAGGAAAAAAAGAAAGGTGGGAAGGTGGAGAAGGACTCCACTTTCCAATCCTAGTTAGACTAGGATTGGAGGAGGACTCCTCCACCTCCTTGGCTGGCGCACCTAGAGGGCCTTGGCCCTCAAGGCAAGTCTCCCCACCTCTCCTCCTATATATACTCGTGATTTAGGGCTTATTCGAGACAACTTTGCCACGTGCAACTCAGATCTAGACACCATAGTTTTGCCTCTAGATCATATTTCTGTGGAGCTCGGGCGGAGCCCTGCAGGAATAGATCCTTCACCACCACCGGAGCGGCATCACGCTGCCGGAGAACTAATCTACTTCTCCGTCTTGCTTGCTAGATCAAGAAGGCCAAGATCATCGTCGAGTTGTACGTGTGCTGAACGCGGAGGTGTCGTCCGTTCGGCACTAGATCGGAACGGATCATGAGACGGATCGCAAGACGGTTCGTACAGCGGATCGTGAGACGGTTCGTGGGACGGATCGCGGGTCGGTTCGTGGGACGGTTCGTGGGACGGATCGCGGGTCGGTTCGTGGGACGGATCGCAGGACGGTTCATGGGACGGATCGCGGGACGGTTCGTGGGACGGTTTGCGGGGCGGATCGAGGGACGTGAGGACGTTCCACTACATCAACCGCGTTTCTTAACGCTTCCTGTTGTGCGATCTACAAGGGTTCGTAGATCCAAATCTCCTCTTGTAGATGGACATCACCATGATAGGTCTTCGTGTGTGTAGAATTTTTTTTGTTTCCCATGCAACATTCCCCAACAGTGGCATCATGAGCTAGGTTCATGCATAGGTGTTATCTCGAGTAGAACACAAAGGGTTTTGTGGACGGTGATGTTCGATTTTCTGCCCTCCTTAGTATTTTCTTGATTCAGCGGTATTGTTGGATGGAAGCGGCCCGGACCGACATTATTCGTACGCTTAAGAAAGACTGGTTTCATCGATTGACATGCAACCTTGTTGCATAAAGATGACTGGCGGGTGTCGGTTTGTACAACTTTAGTTGAATTGGTTTTGACCGAGGCGGTCCTTGGATAGGTTAAATAGCAATTTGCACATCTCCGTTGTGGTTTTTGCGTAAGTAAGATGCGATCTACTAGATACCCATAGCAGCCACGTAAAACATGCAACAACAATTAGAGGACGTCTAACTTGTTTTTGCAGGGTATGCTTGTGATATGATATGGCCAATGACGTGATGTGATATATTGGATGTATGAGACTATCATGTTGTAATAGTTAATATCGACTTGCACGTCGATGGTACGGCAACCGGCAGGAGCTATAGGGTTGTCTTTAAACTAACGTTTGTGTTTGCAGATGCGTTTACTATATTGCTAGGACGTAGCTTTAGTAGTAATAGCATAAGTAGCACGACAACCCCGATGGCGACACGTTGATGGAGATCATGGTGTGGCGCCGGTGACAAGAAGATCGTGTTGGTGCTTTGGTGGTGGAGATCATGATGATGGCCATATCATGTCACTTATGAATTGCATGTGATATTAATCCTTTTATGCACCTTATTTTGCTTAGAACGACGGTAGCATTATGAGGTGATGTCTCACTAAAATTTCAAGACGAAATTGTGTTCTCCCGATCGTGCACCGTTGCTACATTTCGTCGTTTTGAGACACCACGTGATGATCGGGTGTGATAGACTCAGCGTTCACATACAATGGGTGCAACACAGTAGCACACGCGGAACACTTGGGTTAAACATTACGAGCCTAGCATGTGCAGACATGGCCTCAGAACACAAGAGACCGAAAGGTCGAGCATGAATCGTATAGTTGATATGATTAGCATAGAGATGCTTACCACTGAAACTATTCTCGACTCACGTGATGATCAGACTTGAGATAGTGTATTTGGATCATGTACCACTCAAATGACTAGAGAGATGTACTTTTTGAGTGGGAGTTCTTAAGTAATATGATTAATTGAACTAATTATCATGAACATAGTCTAATGGTCTTTAAGAATTACGATGTAGCTTGCGCTATAGCTCTATTGTTTTTATATGTTCCTAGAGAAAATTTAGTTGAAAGTTGTTAGTAGCAACTTTACGGACTCAGCCCGTAAAACTGGGGATTGTCCTCATAGCTGCGCAGAAGGCTTATGTCCTTAATGCACCACTCGGTGTGCTGCACCTCGGGCGTAGTCTGTGGATGTTTCAAACATCTGACATACACGTCTTTGATGACTACATGATAGTTAAGTGCACAATACTTAATGGCTTAGAAGCTAGGCGCTGAAGACGTTTTTAAAACGTCGCAGAACATAAGAGATGTTCAAAGAGACGAAATTGAGATTTCATGCTCGTGCCCTTGTTGAGAGGTATAAGACCTCCGACAAGATTCTTTGCCTACAAAGTAAAGGAGAAAAGCTCAAATCATTGAGCATGTTCTCAGATTGTCTGAGTACAACAATCGCTTGAATCAAGTGGGAGTTAATCTTCCAGATGAGATAGTGATGGTTCTCCAAAGTCACTGCCACTAAGCTGCTAGAGCTTCATGATGAACTCTAAACAAATCAAGGATAGATATGATGATCCTTGAGTGATTCGCAATGTTCGACACTGCGAAAGTACAAATCAAGAAGGAGCATCAATTGTTGATGGTTAGTAAAACCACTAGTTTCAAGAAGGACAAGGGCTAGAAGGGATACTTCATGAAACGACAAACCAATTGCTACTCTAATGAAGAAACCAAAAATTGAACCCAAACCCGAGACTAAGTGCTTTTGTTATGAGGGGAACGGTCACTGAGGCGGAGCTACCCTAGATACTTGGTAGATAAGAAGGCTGGCAAAGTCGATCGAAGTATATTTCATATACATGATATTGATGTGTACTTTACTAGTACTCCTAGTAGCACGAGGGTATTAGATACTGGTTCGGTTGCTAAGTGATTAGTAACCCGAAATGAAAGCTACGGTATAAAGGGAGATTAGCTAAAGGCGAGGTGACGATACCTGTTGGAAGTGTTTCCAACGTTGATGTGGTCAAACATCGCACAGTCCCTCTATCATCGGGATTGGTAGTAAAACCTAAATAATTGTTATTTGGTGTTTGCGTTGAGCATGAACATGATTGGATCATGTTTATTGCAATATGATTATTCATTTAAAGAGAATAATAGTTATTCTATTTGCTTGAATAATTACCTTCAATGGTTTATTGAATCTCGATCGTAGTGTTACACATGTTCATAATATTGGTGCCAAAAGATACAAAGTAATAATGATAGTACCACTTAGTTGTGGCACTGCCGCTTGAGTCATGTTGGTATAAAATGCATGAAGAAGCTCCATGCCGATGGATCTTTGTACTCACTACTTTTTGAAATGTTTGAGACATGCAAACCATACCTGTTGGTATAAATGAATGAAGAAGCTCCATAGAGATGGATCATTTGGACTCACTTGATTTTGAATCACTTGATACATGCAAGTCATCCCACATGAAACAAGGGAGTAACTTGTTGGTAGTAATACATTTTTGATGTGTGCAGTCCAATGAGTGCTAAGGCACGCAGTGGATATCGTTATGTTCTTACTTCACTGGCGATTTGAGTAGATACGGGAGTATTTACTTGATGAATCACAAGTTCGAAATATAGAAAAGTTCAATTCTGTTTTAGAGTGAAGATCATCATGACAAGAGGATAAACTATCTACAGTATGATCATAGAGATGAATATCTGAGTTGCGAGTTTTGGTACACAGTTAAAAGACAATGTGGAAATTGTTTTGCAATTCAAGCCACCTTGAACACCATAGTGTGATGGTGTGTCCGAACATCATAGCTACGCCCTATTTTGATATGGTGCATACTATGATGTCTCTTATCGAATTACCACTATCGTTTATGGGTTATGCATTAGAGACAACCGCATTCACTTTAAATAGGGCACCACGTATTTCCGTTGAGATGACACGGTATAGACTATGGTTTGGAGAAACCTAAGCTATCGTTTCTTAAAAGTTTGGGGTTGCGACGCTTATGTGAAAAAGTTTCAGTCTGATAAGCTCGAACCCAAAAGCGGATAAAAGAATCTTCATAGGATATCCAAAACAGCTGGATACATCTCCTATCTCAGATCCGGAAGCAATGTGTTTGTTTCTAGAAACGGGTCCTTTCTCGAGGAAAGGTTTCTCTCGAAAGAATTGAGTTGGTGTGTGGTGGAACTTGATGAGGTTAGTGAACCGTCACTTCAACAAGTGTGTAGCAGGGCGCAGGAAGATGTTCCTGTGGCGCCTACACCAATTGAAGTAGAAACTAATGATGGTGCTCATTGAGCTTCGGATCAAGTTACTACAAACCTCGTAGGTCGACAAGGTCGCGTACTGCTGCAGAGTGGTACTGTAACCCTATCTTGGAGGTCATGCTGTTGAACAACAATGAACCTACGAGCTATGGAGAAGCGATGGTGGGCCTGGATTCCGACAAAAGGCTGGAGGCCATGAAATCCGAGAGAGAATCCATGTAGACTTTGGAAGAACTACTTGATGGTCATAAGACTATTGAGTAAAGATGGATCTTTAAAAGGAAGGCAGACGATGATGGTGATAAGTCACTATTAAGAAAAACTCGACTTGTCCAAAGATGTTTCCGACAAGATCAAATAACTGACTATGATGAGACTTTCTCACTCGTAGCGATGCTAAAAGTCTGTTAGAATTATGTTAGTAGTTGCTGCATTATTTATGAAATATTGCATATAGGATGTCAAAACATTGTTTCCTCGACGGTTTCCTTGAGGAAAGATTGTATGTGATACAACCAAAAGGTTTTGTCGATCGTAAAGATACTAACAAGTATGCAAGCTCTAGCGATCCTTCAATGGACTGGTGCAAGCATCTCGGAGTTGGAATATACACTTTGATGAGATGATCAAAGATTTTGGGTTTGTACAAGGTTTATGAGAAACTTGTATTTCCAAAGAAGTGAGTGGGAGCACTATAGTATTTCTGATAAAGTATATGTGGTTGACATATTGTTGATCAGAAGTAATGTAGAATTTTTGTAAAGCATAAAGGTTGTTTGAAAGGGTTTTTTCAAAGGAAGACCTGTATAGAGCTACTTGAACATTGAGCATCAAGATCTATGGAGATAGATCAAAATGCTAAACAGAACTTTCAAATGAAATGCATGCCTTGACAAGTTTTTGAAGGAGTTCAAAATAGATGAGCAAAGAAAGAGTTCTTGGCTGTGTTGTAAGGTGTGAATATGAGTAAGACTCAAAAGCCTCACCACGACACAAGAAAGAGAAAGGGCGAAGGTCGTCCCCTATGCCTTAGCCACAGACTCTACAGTATGCCATGTTGTGTACCGCACCTGATGTGTGCCTTTCCACAAGTCTGTTAAGAGGTACATAGAGTGATCCAGGATTGAATCACTGAACAGCGGTCAAAGTTATCCTTAGCAACTGATGGACTAAGGAATTTTCTCGATTATGGAGGTGGTTAAAGAGTTTGTTGTAAAGCGTTACGTTGATGCAAGCTTTGACAATAATCCGAATAACTGTGAGTAGTGAAACAGATTCATATAGTAGAGTAGATATTTGGAGTATTTCCGAATACCACGTAGTAGCAGCATCTATAAAGATGACATAAAGATTTGTAAAGCACACATGGATCTGAAAGTTTCAGAACCGTTGGCTAAAACCTCTCTCACGAGGAAGACGAGATCAGACCCCAGAATTATATGGGTGTTGGATTCGTTGGAATCACATGGTGATGTGAACTAGATTATTGACTCTAGTGCAAGTAGGAGAGTGTTGGAAATATGCCCTAGAGGCAATATAAAATTAGTTATTATTATATTTGCTTGTTCATAATAATCGTTTATTATCCATGCTAAAATTGTATTGATTGGAAACTCAAGTACATGTGTGGATACATAGACAACACACTGTCCCTAGTGAGCCTCTAGTTGACTAGTTCGTTGATCAAAGATGGTCAAGGTTTCCTAACCATAGGCAAGTGTTGTCACTTGATAACGGGATCACATCATTAAGAGAATCATGTGATGGACAAGACCCAAATTATATATGTAGCATATTGATCGTGTCATTTTATTACTATTGTTTTCTGTGTGTCAAGTATTTGTTCCTATGACCATGAGATCATATAACTCACTGGCACCGAAGGAATGCCTTGTGTGTATCAAACATCACAACGTAACTGGGTGACTATAGAGGTGCTCTACAGGTATCTCCGAAGGTATTCGTTGAGTTAGTATGGATCAAGACTGGGATTTGTCACTCCGTGTGACGGAGAGGTATCTCGGGGCCCACTCGGTAATACAACATCACACACAAGCCTTGCAAGCAATGTGATTAAGTCTAAGTCACGAGATCTTGTATTACGGAAACAAGTAAAGAGACTTGCGGGTAACGAGATTGAAATAGGTATGCGGATACCGATGATCGAATCTCGGGCAAGTAACATGCCGAAGGACAAAGGGAATGACATGCGGGCTTATATGAATCCTTAACACTGAGGTTCAACCGAAAAGATCTTTGGAGAATATGTAGGATCCAATATGGGCATCCAAGTCGCGCTATTGGATATTGACCGAGGAGTACCTCGGGGCATGTCTACATAGTTCTCGAACCAGCAGGGTCTGCACACTTCAGGATCGGTGATGTTTTAGTATAGGTGAGTTATATGTTTGGTTACGGAATGTTATTGGAAGTCCTGGATGAGATCACGGACGTCACAAGGGTTTCCGGAATAGTCCGGAGACGAAGATTGAAAGGATGACTTCATTTGGTTACCAGAAGGTTTTCTAACAATGCCGACATCGTATCGGGAGTCACGAATGGCTTCCGGGTATTTACCGGGAGGGGGCAACCCACCCGGGAGTATCCCCAGGCCTTGAGGGTGGCGCACCAACCCTTAGTGGGCTGGTGGGACAGCCCAAGAGAGGCTAGGCGCCACAAGGAGAAAAACCAAGAGAAAAAAAAGGTGGGAAGTTGGAGAAGGACTCCACTTTCCAATCCTAGTTAGACTAGGATTGGAGGAGGACTCCTCCACCTCCTTGGCCGGCGCACCTAGAGGGACTTGGCCCTCAAGGCAAGTCTCCCCACCTCTCCTCCTATATATACTGGTGATTTAGGGCTGATTTGAGACAACTTTGCGACGTGCAACTCAGATCAAGACACCATAGTTTTGCCTATATATCGTATTTCTGCGGAACTCGGGCAGAGCCCTCCAGGAGTAGATCCTTCACCACCACCGGAGTGGCGTCACGCTGCTGGAGAACTCATCTACTTCTCCGTCTTGCTTGTTGGATCAAGAAGGCCGAGATCATCGTCAGCTGTACGTGTGCTGAACGCGGAGGTGTCGTCCGTTCGGCACTAGATCGTAACGGATCGTGAGACGGATCGCAAGACGGTTCGTACAAAGGATCGCGAGATGGTTCGTGGGACGGATCACGGAATGGTTCGTGGGACAGATCGCGGGACGGTTCGTGGGACGGTTCGCGGGGCGGATCGAGGGACGTGAGGACGTTCCACTACATCAACCGCGTTTCTTAACGCTTCCTGCTATGCGATCTACAGGGGTATGTAGATCCAAATCTCCTCTCGTAGATGGACATCACCATGATAGGTCTTCCTGTGCGTAGGATTTTTTTTTTGTTTCCCATGCAACATTCCCCAACACTCCCTAATATTGCATTTTTAATAATGGAGCAAACTCCATATTTTTGCAGAAGTCTTTTTGTGTTGGTTTTAAGTTAAACGTTAGTTGTTTAAAGGAAAGCTCAAAATAAAAATGGAAAGGGGAAAAGGCGTAAGTGTCGTGGGCACTTAGGCCAGTCAGCCCAGTAGCTGGTGCAGCCCACTAGGGGGGTCGTTCTCCTCTTACTGCTCACAAGGAAGACGTGGCCATGTCCGATGTGAGCCAACGGCCACGAGTGTTGCCCTGGAGGCCATCTGCCCCTCCCCGATGGCTATAAGGTCCCTCCCGACGCTTGGAACACTAGCCCCAGGCTCTTTCCTCCCCCTCGCGCCGCTGCTCTCTCCCGACGTCATGGCCGCTTCGGTCGTCACCATCGCCAACTTGCCCGCATAGCCACCGACCCCACTGTGCCCCGCCGACGTGTCCAACAGCTCTGTCTCCGTCTCCTATGTCATCAGAGGCCTCCCATTGGTGCTCAACGCCCCTGCATTGCCCCTCATGCCATAATCATCTTCCTTGACCGTCGGAGATCACCGTCGCGTCGAGCTGTTATCCCGAGCCTCCCCCGCCTCCACTTTGATCGCTTACAGACTTGCGGTGAGCCTCTCTCTCCTTTCCCCCACTCCATGAGCTCGATTGCGAACCCCGGCGATTGATTCCCCGTTAGCCGAAATGCCCCGCCGCGGGATCTCGTCGCTGACGAGGCTCTGGTGACCAAATGGTCTCGGGCTCGTGCCCATCGTCTTCCCTGCGATCGCGTAGGACCTCGTAGACCCGTTGGTTAGCTCGCTAGCACATCGTAGCCCCGACCCCGTCATCGCCCGTGCTCCGGTTGGTGCAAAGCTAGTCGTCGGCGTTGATTTTGGCCATTCCAGCCGGTGCTACCACCGCAAATCAACGTGGTTATTCCCCCTCGTTCAATCTTGACTAGCCCCGTGCTAGATGGCCCAGTGTAGACGAAACCTGACGGTCTCCCGAGTCTCTCTGTCGTGTTTAAGGTCACCGGAGCAACTCACGTGACGTCCGCTAGCGTGGTTGACCCGGGGCCACCCCCAGGGTCACTAACCTGCAGGCCCCTCGCTCCAGTTGACTGGTTGACCCAGTCAACTATGCTGACTAGGCAGCCCCAGCCACTGATTGGTGGGCCTCGGTCGCCCGTTTGTTAAGCTGCCTAATTAACTTAATTAAAATGTTTTAATTAGCCTAATGACCCACTGACTTGTGGGGGCCCTATTATATGATTAGTTATTTAGTTTAAATTTAAACTTAAGCCACTCTCCATGACACGTGGGGCCCACCTGTCAGGTTTGACCTAAGACACCTCGGTTGACTACTCACGTCACCGTGATGTCATGTTGACGTATTAATGTTTTGTTTTAATTAGAATAAATCTACGGATTTCATAATATTATTAAAATTTGAAAATTCATATAAAATAAATTATAACTCGGATGAAAATAATTTATATATGAAAGTTGCTTAGAAATACCAACGAATCCGAATACGTTGTCCATTTGTTTGTCACATGCGTGTAGCATGATGAACATGGACATTTTGGCGTTAGGGTCATCTGTCCGTTAGAAGCCAAAGACCCGGGAAATATCGTCAGATAATTTTCCGCTCAATTTGTAATGTGTAGTACGGCGTTAGCTCATCCCTAGCACTGCATGTTGTCATGTCATGCATCGTTATGCATTTGTTTGCTTTTATTTATTGTTTCTCCCCCCTCTTCTCTTTGGTAGACCTCGAGATTGACGTTGCTACCAAGTACAACTATGCCCCTGACGATCAGCCTTTTGCAACAAAGCAACAAGGCAAGCAAACCTCCTTGATAATTCTGATATCACCCATTATTTCTCCCTCATGATTGCATTAAAGTTTGCTACTGTTGTAGTTAGCTCCTATTCTGATGCATAGTCTGTTTTTTGCTAAACTGTTGTTGTACCCTACTACATATTAAATGTTTAGTATAGGTTGATTAGTGATCCCTAGTGACACCATTATGTCCGAGTTGCCCTTGCTTCATCATCGAAGGCTCAGCAACTTGGAAACTCAAAGACTCAAAGACTCGATCATCTTGATCGACAAACCAGACCAATCAGATCACATCACACCCCTGAGTTGTATGACTCTGTAGAGCTAATATCGAGTACCAAGGTGGATATATCGTAATGTACTCCTCATGTTTACTTTGTAGTGTAGTCAACCGGAGGTGGATTACGAAGGGTGATTCCTCCTTCACCATTTTCGATAATGACTGTGTCGTGCAACTCCTCAGACATGAACCATTGAGATTGACTCCTCCCTGGTCACCTTGATGGTTACATGGATTGGAACCCATTAAGGGTGATACCTGATAGGTCTCCAACATATCTATAATTTTTGATGGTTTTATGCTATTATCTTGTCAAACTTTGGATGTTTTGCATGCCTTTTATATATTTTTTGGGACTAACTTATTAATTCAGTGCCAAGTGCCAGTTCCTGTTTTTTCCATGTTTTTGACCCCTTTCAGAGGAGATTTTGAAACGGAGTCCAAAGGGAAGAAAACGGAGTCCAAACGCAAGAAGATCGGGGAACTTGGGAGCCAAGGCAGAGGAGCCCCAAGGGCCCCACAAGCCCCAACCCCGCGGCCAGGGGGGGCATGCCATCCAGGCTTGTGGGCCCCCTGGATGCCCTTTGCCCCAGGACTTTCGCCTATATATTCCCATAAATTCCAGAAAAAATCAAGTGATCATCGCAATCACTTTTCCGCCGCCGCAAGCTTCTGTCTCCGTAAGATCCCATCTGGGGCACGTCCTGGTGCCCTGCCTGAGGGGGATTCGGACACGGAGGGCTTCTTCATCAACACCATGACCTCTCCGATGATGCGTGAGTAGTTCACCATAGACCTACGGGTCCATAACTAGTATCTAGATGGCTTCTTCTCTCTCTTGGATCCTCAATACAAAGTTCTCCATGATCTTCATGGAGATCTATATGATGTAATCTTCTTTTGCGGTGTGTTTGTCGAGATCCGATGAATTGTGGATTTATGATCAGATTATCTATGGATCTTATTTGAGTTTCTTCTGATCTCGCTTATGCATGATTTCATATCCTTGTAATTCTCTTCGAGTTGTGGGTTTTGTCTGGCCCGCTTGATCTATGATTCTTGCAATGGGAGAAGTGCTTGGTTTTGGGTTCATACCGTATGGTGACCTCACCCAGTGACAGAAGGGGTAGCGAGGCACGCATCATGTTGTTGCCATCAAGGGTAAAAAGATGGGGGTTTCATCATTGGTTTGAGATTATCCCTCTACATCATGTCATCTTGCTTAAGGCGTTACTCTGTTCGTCATGAACTCAATACACTAGATGCATGTTGGACAGCGGTCGATGTGTGGAGTAATAGTAGTAGATGCAGAAAGTATCGGTCTACTTGTTTCGGACGTGATGCCTATATGTATGATCATTGCCTTAGATATCGTCATTACTTTGCGCGGTTCTATCAATTGCTTGACATTAATTTGTTCACCCACCATAATATTTATTATTTTGAGAGAAGCCTCTAGTGAACACTATGGCCCCCGGGTCTACCCCACACCATGTTTTCAGCCTTACACTTTTACTTTGTTGCACTTTCCGCCTTCATATCTCACTTTGCAATCAATCTTGAAGGGATTGACAGCCCCTTTATAGCGTTGGGTGCAAGCTCTTTGTGTTTGTGCAGGTACTCTGGACTTGATGAGTTTCTCCTACTGGATTGATACCTTGGTTCTCAAACTGAGGGAAATACTTACTGCTCCTGTGCTGCATCACCCTTTCCTATTCAAGGGAAAACCAACGCAAGCTCAAGAGACGACAGAAGGTTTCTGTCGACGTAGCAGAAGGATTTCTGGCGCCGTTGCCGGGGAAGGATTTTTGTTGCCGTAGCAGAAGAATTTCTGGCGCCGTTGCCGGGGAGGATCAAGTCAAGAACTCATCCAAGTAAGTGTCGCAAACTCATCTCTTGCATTTACTTTTTTGCCTCTCGTTTTCCTCTACCCCACTTCTGAAAAACAAAAATTTGCAAAAAAAACTTTGCCTTTTTCGTTTGCCTTTTTCATTCGCCTTTTCGTTTGCCCTTTTCTCTCGCTTGTTTTCTGTTCGTCTGTGTTGGATATTCTACCTGTCCTCATGGCTAGATCCACCACTTCGAACGATACTCCCGAGAGCGAAGTTCTTAATTTCAAACAAATTGAGGAAGAAAACTTAAAGGACGCTTGGTATAGGATTTGCAATGCTCAGAGTAGATCTACTCATAAGCAATCCACTACCGTCCTGCTTCGCAGTTTTTATGTGGGTGTTTCTCCTTGGAATAGGTATATTCTTGACACCATCGTAGGTGGAAATTTCTTGGGTAGCCATACCGTTGATTTTTACGGAGCTATAATAAATTTGGTAGGCTCTCCCCCACTCATGGTTAATGGAACTACCTTAACTCTGGAACATGTGATGCGTAGGCTGGACGTCATTGAAAATAAAGTTGCTATGATCGAACTCATTGAGAATTAGGATAAAAAGATCCACAATCAAATCACTCAGTACAGATCCAAGGTGGGTATGGTTTTGAAAAATTTAAAGGAGAAGGAACCCACAATTAACGAAAAACTAGGTCATGATTCCGCTAGGATTGGCAAACTTGAGGACGTTATAACCAACTTGGGTTCCGCTTTTGCCGCTGTATAGAATACTCCAAACTTTGCCCACAATAAGGTCACCAAGTCTGTTTTTGTTCCCAAAAATAAGGGTGAATCATCTAGCAAGAAACATGAAAACCTTAAGATGATAAGTGATCAAGCTACTTATGGTTTGAGCACCAAAGACGACGATACGTGATTCTATCGCCTTATGCCTAGCTAAGGGCGTTAAACAATAGCGCTTGTTGGGAGGCAACCCAATGAATTTATTTCCCTTTTCTTTCTTTTTTGTTGCTTAAACACCATCATAATTCTTTTGTGATTGTGTTTTTTGTGTTTCTTTTTGTGTTTGATCCAAGCGAAACATTTATGACTAGTCTTGATGATGGTTGTTTGATCCTGCTAGAAAAAGACAGAAACTTTTCTCTCACGAGATGATTTTTAATTTTTATTCAGAAAGAGCTTTTGAGTTGATTCTTTTTGCTGCTGGTTCATCTGCCTTTTTCCCATGCAGTTGTAAGTTTTCAGAATTTTTGAGGTACCACAAGTACACGAAGGTATACAGATTGCTACAAACTGGTCTGTTTTTGACAGATTCTGTTTTTGTTGAGTTGGTTGCTTGTTTTGATGAAACTATGGATAGTATCGGGGGTACTAGCCATGTAAAAGTGATAATACAGTAGCCCAACACCAATATAAATAGAAATCAAGATTGCTACAGTACCTAAAGAGGTGGTAGTTTGTTTTCTTGTGCTAATGTTATCGCGAGTTTCTGTTGAAGTTTTGTGTTGTGAAGTTTTCAAGTTTTGGGTGATGTTCTCATGGAGAAAGAGGTAAGGAATGTAAATAGCTCAAGCTTGGGGATGCCCAAGGCATCCCAAGCCAAATTCAAGGACACCCAAAATCCTAAGCTTTGGGATGCCCTCGGAAGGCATCCCCTCTTATGTCTCCAATCCATCGGTAACGTCACTTGGAGCTATATTTTTATTCACCACATGATATGTGTTTTGCTTGGAGCGTCTTGTATCTTAGGAGTCTTTTCTTTTTATTGTGTCACAATCATCCTTGATGCACACCTTTAGAGAGAGAGACATGCACTCATCATAATTTTTCTAGAATGTTCATAGTGCTTCACTTATATCTTTTGAGCTAGATAATTTTGCTCTTTGTGCTTCACTTAGATCTTTTAGAGCACTGCGGTGCGTGACTTGGTAGTTGGCTTATGCTATGAAAGTATTCCCAAAGGTGATAGGTACCCAAAGAGGATACAAAAACTTCCATCTTCATGTGCATTGAGTAGAAAGAGAAGTCTTGATTCCTCTCAATTAGTTTTGAGACGTGGATTTGGTAATATTAAGAGCTATGTTAGTAGGGTGTTGTGGATCTAGAAATACTTGTGTTGAAGTTAGTGATTCCCGTAGCATGCACGTATGGTGAACCGCTATGTTAGGAAGTCGGAGCATAATTGATCTATTGATTGTCATCCTTTGTGTTGAGGTCGGGATCGCGCGATGGTTAACACCTACCAACCCTACCCCTAGGAGTATACGGTTAGCACTTTGTTTCGATTACTAATAAAAACTTTCGCAACAAGTATGTGAGTTCTTCATGACTAATGTGAGTCCATGGTATAGATACACTTTTACCTTCCACCATTGCTAACATCTCTAGTGCCACGCAATTTTTGCCGGTACGTAAACCCACCATATGCCTTCCTCAAAACAGCCACCATACCTACCTACTATGGCATTTTCATAGCCATTCCGAGATATATTGCCATGCAACTCCCACCGTTCCGTCTCATGACTTGTGCCGTCACTCTCATATTGCCATTGCATGATCGTAAGATAACTAGCAAGATGTTCCAACGTCATACGCCAAGCTAGATCGTTGCACATCCCGGTACACTGCCGGAGGAATTTCCTATAGAGTCATTTCTAAGCTTTGAGCTGTGAGTAAATAAAAGTGTGATGATCATCATTATTAGAGCATTGTCCCATGTGAGGAAAAAAAAGAGGCCAAAGAGCCCAAAAAAAAAGAGATATGGAAAGAGGCCAAAGAGCCAAACAAAAAAATAAAAATAAAAAAAGAGAAAAAAAGAGAGAAGGGACAATGCTACTATCTTTTTCCACACTTGTGCTTCATAATAGCACCATGTTCTTCATGATTGAGAACCTCTTGTTTCGTCGCCACCATATACTAGTGGGAATCTTTATGATATAACTTGGCTTGTATATTCCAATGATGGGCTTCCTCAAAATTGCCCTAGGTCTTCGTGAGCAAGCAAGTTGGATGTACACCCACTAGTTATCCTTTTGAGCTTTCACATACTTAGAGCTCTAGTGCATCCTTTGTATGGCAATCCCTACTCATTCACATTGATATCTATTAATGGGCATCTCCATAGCCCTTTGATACACCGAGTCAATGTGAACATCTCCTCCTTTTTGTCTCACAACCACCACCACACTCTATTCCACCTATAGTGCTATATCCATGGCTCACGCTCATGTATTGCGTGATAGTTATAAAAAGTTTGAGAAAGTAAGAGTGTGAAAACAGATACTTGGTCAATAGCGGGGTTGTGCATGATTTACATTAGTTGTGTGAGGATGATGGAGCATAGCCAGACTATATGATTTTGTAGGGATAACTTTCCTTGGCCTTGTTATTTTGAACGTTCATGATTACCTTGCTAGTTTGCTTGAAGTATTATTATTTTTCATGTCAATAGCAAATTATTGTTTTGAATCTTACGGATCTGAACATTCATGTCACATGCAAGAAGTTGCAAAGGACAACTATGCTAGGTAGCATTCCACATCAAAAATTCAGTCTTTATCACTTCCTTACTCGAGGACGAGCAGGAGTTAAGCTTGGGGATGTTTGATACGTCTCCAACGTATCTATAATTTTTGATGGTTCCATGCTATTATCTTGTCAAACTTTGGATTTTTTGTATGACTTTTATATATTTTTTTGGGACTAACTTATTAATTCAGTGCCAAGTGCCAGTTCCTGTTTTTTCCATGTTTTTGACCCCTTTTAAAGGAGAATTTTAAACGGAGTCCAAACGGAACGAAAATGCCAAAAAGATTTTTTCCGAAACAGAAAAAGACCGGGAAGCCTAAGAATTAGGGCAGGGGGCCTGCACGGACCCCACAAGCCCCCTAGCCACGGCCAGGGGGGCCCACGCCACCCAGGCTTGTGGGCTCCCTGGTCCACCTCTGCCCTAGGTCTTTCGCCTATAACTTCCCTAAAATCCCAGAAAAAATCACGAGATCATCGAAAGTACTTTTCCGCTGCCGCAAGCTTCTGTCTCCGCAAGATCCCATCTGGGGCACGTTCTGGTGCCCTGCCGGATGGGGATTCGGATACGGAGGGCTTGTTCATCAACACCATGACCTCTCCGATGATGCGTGAGTAGTTCACCATAGACCTACGGGTCCATAGCTAGTAGCTAGATGGCTTCTTCTCTCTCTTGGATCTTAAATACAAAGTTCTCCATGATCTTGATGGATATCTATCCGATGTAATCTTCTTTTGCGGTGTGTTTGTCGAGATCCGATGAATTGTGGATTTATGATCAGATTATCTATGAATCTTATTTGAGTTTCTTCTGATCTCTTATATGCATGATTTCATATCCTTGTAATTCTCTTCGAGTTGTGGGTTTTTCCTATCCCGCTTGATCTATAATTCTTGCAATGGGAGAAGTGCTTGGTTTTGGGTTCATACCATGCGGTGACCTCACCCAGTGACAGAAGGGGTAGCGAGGCACGCATCGTGTTGTTTCCATCAAGGGTAAAAAGATGCGGTTTTCATCATTGGTTTGAGATTATCCCTCTACATCATGTCAGCTTGCTTAAGGCGTTACTCTGTTCGTCATGAACTCAATACACTAGATGCGTGCTGGATAGCGGTCGATGTGTGGAGTAATAGTACTAGATGCAGAAAGTATCGGTCTACTTGTCTCGGACGTGATGCCTATATGTATGATCATTGCCTTAGATATCGTCATGACTTTGCGCGGTCCTATCAATTGCTCGACAGTAATTTGTTCACCCACCGTAATATTTGCTATTTTGAGAGAAGCCCCTAGTGAACACTATGGCCCCCGGGTCTACTCCACACCACATTTTCAGCCTTACACTATTACTTCATTGCACTTTCCGCCTTCAGATCTCACTTTGCAATCAATCTTGAAGGGATTGACAACCCCTTTATAGCGTTGGGTGCAAGCTCTTTGTGTTTGTGCAGGTACTCTGGGCTTGACGAGATTCTCCTACTAGATTGATACCTTGGTTCTCAAACTGAGGGAAATACTTACTGCTCCTGTGCTGCATCACCCTTTCCTCTTCAAGGGAAAACCAACGCAAGGTCAAGAGACGGCAGAAGGTTTCTGTCGACGTAGCAGAAGGATTTCTGGCGCTGTTGCCGGGGAAGGATTTTTGTTGCCGTAGCAGTGGGACACAAGCCCTGGAGGCGCGAGCACCCCCTGGCCGCACCTACTAGGCTTGAGGGGCCCACGTGTCCCCCCTCCACTTATTCTAGCTCCCATCTCCTTCTCCTACCTCCACAAAAAATCGTTTCGCAGCTCAAACCCGTGTTCTTGCTCTTCTTGCTGCGATTTTCGATCTCCTTGTGCAAAGCACCATTCACCAAACTGTTTTGGGGAAATTTCTCCTTGGTATGTGATACCTCTAAAACATGTCTATAATTTTTGATGGTTTCATGCTGTTATCTTGTTATCTTTGGATGTTTTATGTACCTTTTTTATCTTTTTGGGACTAACTTATTAATTTTGTGCCAAGTGCCAGTTCCTGTTTTTTCTGTGTTTTTGGCTCTTTTCAGATCTGATTTTGGAACGGAGTCCAAACGGAATAAAATCTCCGAATTAAATTTTTCCTGAACGAAAGAAGATCACGGGGCTTGTGGGCCAAGCCAGGAGGGCTACAGGGAGCCCACAAGCCCCCCATCCGCCACCAGGGGGCGGCGGATGGCAGGCTTGTGGCCTCCCTGGCGCCCCCTGACCTAGATCCTTCACCTATGTATTCCCTAAAATACAGAAAAAATCAAGGGATCCACGAAAATACTTTTCCGCCGCCGCAAGCTTCCGTTTCCGCGAGATCTCATCTGGAGACCCTTCCCGGTGCCCTGCCAGAGGGGACTTTGGAGTTGGAGGGCTTCTACATCAACATCATCGCCCCTCCAATGACTCGTGAGTAGTTCACTTCAGACCTACGGGTCCGTAGTTAGTAGCTAGATGGCTTCTTCTCTCTCTTGGATCTTCAATACAAAGTTCTCCATGATCTTCATGGAGATCTATCCGATGTAATCTTCTTTGGCGGTGTGTTTGTCGAGATCCGATGAATTGTGGATTTGTGATCAAATTATCTATGATATATATTTGAGTCTTTGCTGATTTCGTATATGCATGATTTGATATCCTTGTAAGTCTCTTTGAGTCTTGGGTTTTGTTTGGCCAACTAGATCTATGATTCTTGCAATGGGAGAAGTGCTTGGTTTTGGGTTCTTACCGTGTGGTGACCTTTACCAGTGACAGTAGGGGCAGCAAGGCACACATCGTGTAGTTGCCATCAAGGGTAACAAGGTGGGCTTTGTCGTAGATATGAGATTGTCCATCTACATCATGTCATCTTTCTTAAGGCGTTACTCTATTCTTTTGGACTTAATACACTAGATGCATGCTGGATAGCGGTCGACGTGTGGAGTAATAGTAGTAGATGAAGAAAGTATCGGTCTACTTGTTTTGGACGTGATGCCTATAGATATAATCATTGCCATAGATGACGTCACGACTTTGCGTTGTTCTATCAATTGCTCGACGGTAATTTGTTCACCCACCGTCTACTTGCTTTCATGAGAGAAGCCACTAGTAAACACTACGGCCCTCGGGTCTATTCACACCTATCGTTTCCACTTTTGCTTTTACTTTGCTTTGTTACTTTGTTGCTTTCAGTTCTCACTTGGCGAACAATCTATAAGGGCTTGACAACCCCTTCATAGCGTTGGGAGCAAGCTGTTTGCGTTTGTGCAGGCACTTGAGATACTCCTTCACTGGATCGATACCTTGGTTCTCAAAACTGAGGGGAATACTTACCACCGCTGCGCTACATCACCCTTTCCGCTTCGAGGGAACACCAACGCAAGGCTCCAAGGCCACGGGGGAAATCCTTTGCATATTTGCCTAGGAAGTCCCTTAAGGCATAGCCGTAGCAGAAGGATTCCTGGTGCCGTTGCTGAGGAGTATCAAGACAAGAACAGTCTCCCATCAACACTCCTATTTCTGGCGTCGTTGGAAGGTCTTTTGTTGCAGTAGCAGAAGTATTTCTGGCGCCGATGCCGGGGAAGGAGAGATCTATCCAAGTAGGTCTCACAAACTCATCTCTTGCATTTACTTTTTTGCGGGTTGCCTCTCGTTTTCCTCTCCCCCACTTCACATTTGCCGTTTTCATTTGCCTTTCTCCTTTGCCTTTTTCGTTTGCCTTTTTCGTTTGCCTTTTCGTTCGCCCTTTTCTCTCGCTTGCTTTCTATTCGCTTGTGCCATGTGCCTTCATTATGCTTGCATCTTCGCTTGCTGAAAATCTAGTGATATGGATCCTCACCCACTTGCTAATCTCTTTAAGAGATCCAATTATGTTGATCCAATTGCTAGTAAGTTGAGGGCACTTGACTATTTTTATGGAGTTTTTCTTGATATGCGTGAATCCGAAAATTCCGAGGAAGAAATTTATGAAGTGATTCACGAGGGCTCCTTGGATGAAAATCATGATTGCAATGGTTTCACTATAAATTCTATTAGTGACAATCATGCTAAAAATATGCAAAACCCTAAGCTTGGGGATGCTAGTTTTGCTATGTCCACTACTTGTTGCAATAATCATGATTGGGGTGATGATCTTTCTTATGATCTTGAAAATTTGTTCAAACCTCATGATGAATAAGATATTTGTAACAATATTGAAAGTGGGATTGGAGAAGTCATGACTTTAGTTGATGATAATCCCACTATTTTTTAAGAGCGTCAACTTTGCATGCATGTGGATCATGAAAAGAATATCCTATGGGATAGCTATATTTTTGAATTTGAATATGATCCCACATGTAATTGCTATGAGAGAGGAAAATATTATGGTAGAAACCTTCATGTTACCAAATCACCTCTCATGAGGTTGAGATTGCTCTTGTCTTTTTCTTCTTCCTTGCATATGGCAGCTATTTGTTGTCTTGACAATTTGTTTTCCTATAAAATGCCTATGCATAGGAAGAATGATAGACTTAGATTTGATTTTCACATGCTTTAGGATGCTCTCGTTGTGCTTCAATTCTTGTCTTTTGTGAGAGCATCATTGAATGCCTAGCTAAGGGCGTTAAACAATAGCGCTTGTTGGGAGGCAACCCAACGAATCTATCCTTTTTCTTTCTGTTTTGTGTTTTCCACACTTTCATAATTCAGTTATGATTGTGTTTTTTGTGTTTGTTTTCGCGTTTGTGCCAAGCAAAACCGTTATGATTAGTCTTGGGGATGATCGTTTGGTCATGCTGGAAAAGACAGAAACATTCTGCTCACGAAAAGAATTTTCATTTTTTTTATATCAGAGCTTTTGAGTTGATTCTTTTTTATTATGATTTCTACGCAAATTCTTCAGACTTTCGTAATTGTTCAGAATTTTTTAAGTACCAGAAGTATACGAAATATACAGATTGCTACAGACTGGTCGGCTGTTAACAGATTCTGTTTTTGTTGTGTTGGTTGCTTATTTTGATGAAACTATGGATAGTATCGGGGAATATTTTCCATGGAAGATTGAAAATACAGTAACCCAACATCAGCATAAGTAGAATTTAAGTTTGCTACAGTACCTAAGGAAGTGGTGGTTTGCTTTCTCATACTAATGTTATCACGAGTTTCTGTTTAAGTTTCGTGTTGTGAAGTTTTCAAGTTTTGGGTGAAGTTCTTTTGGACAAACAGATAAAGAGTGGCAAGAGCTCAAGCTTGGGGATCCCAAGGCACCCCAAGATATTCAAGGATTCCGTAAAAGCCTAAGCTTGGGGATGCCCCGGGAAGGCATCCCCTCTCTCGTCTTCAATCCATCGGTAACGTTACTTGGGGCTATATTTTTATTCACCACATGTTATGTGTTTTTGCTTGGAGCGTCTTGTATCGTAGGAGTATTTTATTTTTGTTGTGTCACAATCATCCTTGCTGCACACCTAGATAGAGAGACATGCACTCACCATGATTTTGTCGAGCTTGACTTATATCTTTTGGTAGACAATTCAGCTCACATGTGCTTCACTTATATCTTTTGAGCTAGATACTTTTGCTCTATGTGCTTCACTTATATCTTTTAGAGCACAGCGGTGCGTGGCTTGGTAGTTGATCTATGCTTTGAAACTAGTCTCAAAGGGGTAGTTATCCAAAGGGATATGAAAACTTCCACCTTCATGTGCATTGAATAGTTAGAGAAGTTTGATTCATCTCAATTAGTTTTGAGTTGTGGTTTTGGTAATATTGAAGTCATGCTAGTAAGGTGTTGTGGATCTAGAAATACTTGTGTTGAAGTTAGTGATTCCCGTAGCATGCACGTATGGTGAACCGCTATGTGATGAAATCTGAGCATGATTAGTCTATTGATTGTCATCCTTTGCGTGGCGGTCGGGATCGCGCGATGGTTTATACCTACCAACCCTTCCCCTAGGAGTATGCGTTGAATGCTTTGTTTCAATTACTAATAAAACTTTTGCAACAAGTATATGAGTTCTTCATGACTAATGTTGAGTCCATGGTTTAGATGCACTTTCACCTTCCACCATCACTATCTTCTTAGTGCCGTGCAACTTTCACCGATGCACAAAACCCACCATTAGCCTCCCTCAAAACAGCCACCATACCTACCTACTATGGCTTTTTCAAAGTCATTCCGAGATATATTTCCATGCAACTACCACCATGACATGTGCCACCACGTCTACATTGCCATTGCATGATCGTAAGATAGCTAGCATGATGTTTCCATTAATCTCTATGCCATGCTAGATCATTGTCACGGTACACTACCGAAGGCATTCCATATAGAGTCATCATTGCTCTAAGTTTTGAGTTGAAAGTGTGATGATCATCATTGATGGAGCATTGTCCCTGTGAGGAAATAAAAGAGGCCAAAGATGTCCACCAACAAAATAAAATAAAAAAAGAGGCGAAAGAGCCCACCAAAAAAATAAAAAAAAATATGAGAAAAAAAGAGAGAAGGGACAATGCTACCACCTTTCCACACTTGTGCATATTAAGCAGCATGATCTTCATGATTGAGAGTCTCTCGTTTTTTCACCACCATATAGCTAGTGGGAAATTTTCATTATATAACTTGGCTTGTATATTCCAATGATAGGCTTCCTCAAAATTGCCTTAGGTCTTCGTGAGCAAGCAAGTTGGATGCACACACACTAGTTTTCCTTAAGAGCTTTCACATACTCTTAGCTCTAGTGCATCATTTGTATGGCAATCCCTACTCATTCACATTGATATCTATTGATGAGCATCTCCATGGCTCATTGATATGCCTAGTTAATGTGATCATCTTCTCCTTATTTTGTCTTGCAACCTCCACCACACTCCACACCACTTATAGTGCTAAAACCATGGCTCACGCTCATGTATTGCGTGAGAGTTGAAAAGGTTTGAGAAAGTAAAGGTGTGAAACAATTACTTGGCCAATACCGAGGTTGTGCATGATTTAAATTCGTTGTGCAATGATGATAGAGCATAGCCAGACTATATGCTTTCGTAGGGATAACTTTCTTTCGGCCTTGTTATTTTGAAAGTTCATGATTACCTTGCTAGTTTGCTTGAATTATTATTGTTTCCACTTCAATAGCAAACTATTGTTTTGAATCTAATGGATCTTAACATTCACGTCATATAAGAGGAGGTACAAAGGACATCTATGCTAGGTAGCATGAAAGCATCAAAAATTCATTCTTTATCACTTCCCTACTCGAGGACGAGGAGGAGTTAAGCTTGGGAATGCTTGATACGTCTCAAACTTATCTATAATTTTTGATGGTTTCATGCTGTTATCTTGTCATCTTTGGATGTTTTATGTACCTTTTATATCTTTTTTGGGACTAACTTATTAATTCAGTGTCAAGTGCCAGTTCCTGTTTTTCTGTGTTTTGGGCTCTTTTTAGATCTGATTTTGGAACGGAGTCCAAACGGAATAAAATCCTCGAATTAAATTTTTCTCGAACGGAAGAAGATCACGGGGGCTTGTGGGCCAAGCCAGGAGGGCTACAGGGAGCCCACAAGCCCCCCATCCGCCACCAGGGGGCGGCGGATGGCAGGCTTGTGGCCTCCCTGGCGCCCCCCTGACCTAGATCCTTCGCCTATATATTCCCTAAAATACAGAAAAAAATCTAGGGATCCACGAAAATACTTTTCCACCGCAGCAAGCTTCCGTTTCCGCGAGATCTCATCTGGAGACCCTTCCCGGTGCCCTGCCGGAGGGGACTTTGGAGTTGGAGGGCTTCTACATCAACATCATCGCCCCTCCAATGACTCGTGAGTAGTTCACTTCAGACCTACGGGTCCGTAGTTAGTAGCTAGATGGCTTCTTCTCTCTCTTGGATCTTCAATACAAAGTTCTCCATGATCTTCATGGAGATCTATCCGATGTAATCTTCTTTGGCGGTGTGTTTGTTGAGATCCTATGAATTGTGGATTTGTGATCAGATTATCTATGATATATATTTGAGTCTTTGCTAATTTCTTATATGCATGATTTG
This sequence comes from Hordeum vulgare subsp. vulgare, assembly GCF_904849725.1. NCBI lineage: Eukaryota > Viridiplantae > Streptophyta > Magnoliopsida > Poales > Poaceae > Hordeum > Hordeum vulgare. Next base: position 351,416,092 of record NC_058522.1, on the reverse strand, counting down.
ATATCCTTGTAAGTCTCTCCGAGTCTTGTGTTTTGTTTGGCTAACTAGATCTATGATTCTTGCAATGGTAGAAGTGCTTGGTTTTGGGTTCTTATCATGTGGTGACCTTTCCCAGTGACAGTAGGGGCAGCAAGGCACACATCGTGTAGTTACCATCAAGGGTAACAAGGAGGGCTTTGTCGTAGATATGAGATTGTCCATCTACATCATGTCATCTTGCTTAGGGCGTTACTCTGTTCTTTTGGACTTAATACACTAGATGCATGCTGGATAGCGGTCGACGTGTGGAGTAATAGTGGTAGATGCATAAAGTATCGGTCTACTTGTCTTGGACGTGATGCCTATAGATATAATCATTGCCATAGATGACGTCACGACTTTGCGCGGTTCTATCAATTGCTCGACAGTAATTTGTTCACCCAACGTCTACTTGCTTTCATGAGAGAAGCCACTAGTAAACGCTACAGCCCCCGGGTCTATTCACACCTATCGTTTCCACTTTCACTTTTACTTTGCTTTGTTACTTTGTTGCTTTCTGTTCTCACTTGGCGAACAATCTATAAGGGATTGACAACCCCTTCATAGCGTTGGGAGCAAGCTTTTTGTATTTGTGCAGGCACTTGAGATACTCCTTCACTGGATCGATACCTTGATTCTCAAACTGAGGGAAATACTTAGCACCGTTGCGCTACATCACCCTTTCCGCTTCGAGGGAACACCAACGCAAGGCTCCAAAGCCACCGGGGAGATCCTTTGCATATTTTCCTAGGAAGTCCCTTAAGGCGTAGCCGTAGCAGAAGGATTCCTGGGGCCGTTGCTGAGGAGTATCAAGACAAGAATAGTCTCCCATCAAATCTCCTATTTATGGCGTCGTTGGAAGGTCTTTTGTTGCAGTAGCAGTATGTGACTCCTCCATTGGTCCAATTAGTTTTTGCTCTAGTGCCTTATTCGTTGCGTATTTTTGCTGCCTTGGTGACCCTGTTCTTGAGCTTTGCATGCTAATTTTAGCTGGTCCCAAGTAGTTTTGATGCGTGATATGGCCTCTAGGCACTTGAAGGAGTAGTTGCTACGAGTTTCGTTGAGCCTTGTTCACTTTTCCTTTGAGTCACTAAGAATTTCAGAAAAGGAAGATGTTTAGGAGAAACTATCATGGTGGTTCCTCAAGCAAGAGGGGTCCCCGTCTCGCGATTCGAGAGCCCGATCATTACCAACCGAGGACCGCACAGGTACAACCATGTGAATGGCCTTCTGATGAACTCATGATTAATGCAGGTTTCAAAGACGAGTTTGATACACTTGTTCACAATGTTGGACTTGAAGAATTCATCTCCGATAAATGTGAACAGTACACTACTCTCACTGCCTCTTTTGTTCATAGATTCAAATTTTCAGCTGGCCGTGACACATATGTACTGTTTGATCTCTATGACAAATCGTATACCATGGATTTAGAGGATTTCAATAGAATTTGCAAGATACCTGATTGGGGTAGTCTCAATGATCCTCCTAAATCTTCGGTTAGGGATTTTTTTCTCTAGTATAACTGTTGGAGAAACTAGAGATATTACGTAGGCTACCATGAGGAGCATTCATTTTCCTGCCTTGCATTACTTTGCCCTCTTCATAGGTAGATGCATTAACGGCAAGATCGAGCATTGTCACCTCTGCGCACCTGACCTTACTATTCTTAAGAGCGCAGTAACGGGTGATAGAAGTTTCAACATGGGAGCTATAATAGCAAGGAGGCTTAATAATAATGCTAATGAAGGGGATTTCTTTGGTGGGATCTATGCCACTCGCATAGCAAATTTTCTTGGAGTACCCATCCACGAAGGAGATCCCCTGCTCCATACAGCTTTCCTTGATCGCGCCGCTATGACACGCTATCAGTTCCTTGAGAGGGATAATGAATCCCTCCTATACCGGTTAATATTTAACCGACAGCGTGTTTTCCATATTACCCTTCCTACTCCTGCCTTCTTTGACTTTCAGGTAAAACGGAGATATTACATAACCAGAGGAGAGGCAGAGGAGTATGAGAGGTACGCAAAGGTTGCTCGCCTCCGTGAGACAGCTATTCAGGCGGTAGCTGCAGCGCTCCCGTACAACCCCCATTACGATTTTGGTTATCGCCCGAACCATCCATGGGAGTAGACCAACTTAGGCCAAAAGCCTAAGCTTGGGGGAGTACGTGTTTCTCACCGACTTTATATTCTTGTTCACACTTTCACTTTGATAGTCGGTGTTCACACTTTGCCAATGTATCATCCATGCTAGTTTATTTCTTTTTCTCGCTTTCTTCTCGTGTGTTTGTCTAGTTTGAGAAAACCCAAAAAGATTTCTCGTTCTTCTTTTGCTTGTTGGGAGCTTTCCCGTGTAAATAGTTTTCTTTTTCTTTGGGTCAAGGTAGAATAACATGGTTACAATGTTTAGTGGCTCTCGCATGCATATCTGTTTATCTGTCAAAGAGCCATATTACTTTGTATTCTCCTTTGTTTTTGCTTGCAGATTCCAGCTTAGTCCAATGCACGAGCACTCTTATTATTGTTCACATCATTCGGTTGTGCAAGTGAAAGGCAATAATGACGATATATGATGAAGTGACTGAGCCTGGAAAAGCTGGTATGAACTCGATCTATTTTGTTTTTGTAAATATGACTAGCACATCGTTTCTAGTTCAGCTTTGTTGTGAGAGAAACATGTTTGCAATGACAACTTAGAGATAGTTTATGATGCCATGCTTAATTACCTAGGAGCTTATAATGGTTTGTCTTGGATGCCAACATGAATTCTGAGATGATTATGATGTAGTGTGATAGGATGATATCCTCCTTTGAATGATTCAAGTGGCTTGAATTGGCGCATGTTTACGCATGTAGTTGAAACAAAATCAACATAGCCTCTATGATATTGATACGTCCATTTTGCATCATGCTTTCATGTTGATATTTATTGCTTTTGGGCTGTTATATTACTTGTGGTACCATATTTATGCCTTTTCTCTCTTATTTTGCAAGGTTTATTTGAAGAGGGAGAATTCAGGCAGCTGGAATTCTGGACTGGAAAAGGAGCAAATCCTAGTCCACTATTCTTCACATCTCCAAATGCCTTGAAAATTTACGTGGATTTTTTCTGGATTATATAAAAATACTGGGTGAAAGAACTACCAGAGGGGGGGCACCAGGGCTCCACAAGCTTGCCCACCGCCACCCCCCCTGGTGGCGCGGGGAAGGCTTGTGGGCTGCCTGACAGCCCACTAGCCCCCCTCTTTTGCTATATGAAGGGTTTTGGTCTAGAAAAATTCAATCGGGAGCTTTTTCGTGGTTTCGCACCCGCCACGAGGCGGAACTTGAGCAGATCCAATCTAGAGCTCCGGCAGGACGATCCTGTGGGGGAAACTTCCCTCCCGGAGGCAAAAATCGTCGCCATCGTCATCACCAACACTCCTCTCATCGGAGGGGAGGCATCTTCATTAACATCTTCATCAACACCATCTCCTCTCCAATCCCTAGTTCATCAGCATGACAGAAATTCCCGTCTGTCCTCGGGAGCGTTTTTCCTCCTATAAGACTTTGTTCAGGCTTGTCCCTTGCTATAAAAGGGATTGGGCCACTTGCTGCACCGTTGCAACTACTTGTTACTTGTTACTTTTTGCTTGCTACGTTTCACCTCGCTACAAAGTCACTTGTTACCGCTACTTTCAGTTCTTGCAGTTATTACCTTGCTGAAATCCGTTTATCAGAGCCTTCTACTCCTCGTTGGGTTCGACACTCTTACTTATAGAAAGGACTACGATTGATCCCCTATACTTGTGGGTCATCAGATATTCATGTTCATGGTGATTTATGTCCTACTCATGCTTGCATTCAATGTTGGTTAATCTCAATGCATTTTGTTGACTGTTGTCGCTCTCTAGTTGGTCGCTTCCCAGTCTTTTGCTAGCCTTCACTTGTACTAGGCGGGAATACTGCTTGTGCATCTACTTACATAAACCCAAAGTTGTTCCATATGAGTCCACCATACCTACCTATATGCGGTATCTACCTGCCGTTCCAAGTAAATTTGCATGTGCCACTCTCTAAACCTTCAAGAAATAATCTGTTTTGCATGCCCGAACCGCTCATGTGGTGACAAGGGGCGATCAGTATCTTCCATGCTAGGCGTGTTATCCTCGATACGTGTTTATTCACTATCATTCACGAGAAAGGGGCCGGTAATTGGAATGCCCAGTTCCATGCTCAAATCGAAAAGATAATTGCAAACAAAACTCCCCCTGGATTGATGTAGGTATGGACGCCACCCGAGTATTCGGCTAGTCGTGGAGTGTGATTGATCAGTGGTGGGGGGTCAAAACTTTACTTTTCTGTTTGGGAACCTCCTATAGTATGTGTAGCATGGAAGATGGTGAAAACTCTTGGTCATTGTGTTGACAATGAAAGCATGCCACCCAAAATTATTTATCTCTGTCTTCAAAGCTTGAGCTCTGGCACCTGTGCAAATCAATGCTTCCCTCTGCGAAGGGCCTATATATTTATGTTTCTGTCGAGTCATCCTCTTCTTATAAAAGCACCAATTAGAGAGCACCTCCGTCATTTCTATGCTTTGATTTTAATTGTGATTGAGTATGATTGTGACCGGATCTTCTTTGCCATGAATTACAATGTTCAGTCAGCCCTTGGTCTTTGAAGGTGCTCTGCATTTATGTTTTCCGGTCTCAGAAAGAGCTAGCGAGGTACCATCTGTTCATATTGCTTCATGATTGTTTTGATTGAAGTGTTGACGTTTGAAACTCATTATTATTGCTCGCTAGTTGATTATGCCATTGATATGAGTTCCTCTTGAGACCTAAGTGTCATTGCTTATGTGGTTTGCTTATGGTCTTGCTGAAATTCTAGATATGAGTTAGACATAATTGCAACAACAAGATCAAACAGAGTTCATAAAAGTTTTTCTTTTGTCTCTTTTAGTTTGTCAACTGAATTGCTTGAGGACAAGCAAGGCTTTAAGCTTGGGGGAGTTGATACGTCTCCGTCGTATCTACTTTTCCAAACTCTTTTGCCCTTGTTTTGGACTCTAATTTGCATGATTTGAATGGAACTAACCCGGACTAACACTGTTTTGAGCAGAATTGCGATGGTGTTGTTTTCGCGCAGAAATAAAAGTTCTCACAATGACCTGGAAATTTACGAGGATTTTTTGTGGAATATATAAAAAATACTGGCGCAAGAATCAACCGGAGGAGTGGAGAGTGGAGCCCACAAGCCCACCAGGCGCGGGCCCCCTGGCCGCGGCTAGCAGGCTTGTGAGGGCCACGGAGCTCCACCGCCTCCAATTCCAGCTCTATTTAGTCCCTTCCGTCCGAAAAAAATAAAGGAGAAGAGTTCATCGCGTTTTACGATACGGAGGCGCCGCCACCACCTGTTCTTCCTCTGGAGGGCAGATCTGGAGTCCGTTTTAGGCTCCAAAGAGGGGAGATCGTCGCCATCGTCATCACCAACCTTCTTTCATCGCCAATTCCATGATGCTCTTCACCGTTCGTGAGTAATCTCATCATAGGCTTGCTGTACGGTGATCGGTTGGATGAGATCTATCATGTAATCGAGTTAGTTTTGATGGGGATTGATCCCTAGTATCCACTATGTTCTAAGATTGATGTTGCTACTACTTTGCCATGCTTAATGCTTGTCACTAGGGCCCGAGTTCCATGATTTCAGATCTGAACCTATTATGTTCTCGTCAATATATGTGTGTTCTTGATCCTACCTTGCAAGTTGTAGTCACCTACTATGTGTTATGACCCGGCAACCCCGGAGTGACAATAGCCGGAACCACTCCTGGAGATGACCATAGTATGAGGAGTTCATGTATTCACTAAGTGCTAATGCGTTGTTCTGGTTCTCTATTAAAAGGAGAACCTTAATATCCCATAGTTTCCATTAGGACCCCGCTGCCACGGGAGGGATGGACAATAGATGTCATGCAAGTTCTTTTCCCTAAGCATGTATGACTATATACGGAATACATGCCTACATTACATTGACGAATTGGAGCTAGTTACATATCTCTCTGTGTTATAATTGTTGCATGATGAATATCATCCGGCATAATTATCCATCACCTATCCAATGCCTACAAGTTTTTCCTACTGGTCCTTGCTATGTTACTTTGCCGCTATTGTTGTCGCTGCTGCTACTGTTACTCTGCTACTGTTACTCTGTCGCTACTGTTTTCACCGCTGCTACTGTTATCATTGCTACTGATACTTTGTTGTAGATACTAAGTCTTTCAGGTGTCGTTGAATTGACAACCCAACTGCTAATACTTTAGAATATTCTTTGGCTTCCCCTTGTGTCGAATCAACAAATTTGGGTTGAATACTCTACCCTCGAAAACTGTTGTGATCCCCTATACTTGTGGGTTATGAAGCACATTGAGTATTATAACAAATTGTGATGATGTGGTATCTCTCTAAAATAGGTATGTACATCAAACGATGATTGTGGCAAACTGAAAGTAAAAACAAACAAAAGCAAACGACGCTCCAAGCAAAACGCATATCATGTGATGAATAAAAATGTAGCTCCAAGTGACATACCGATGGACTGAGACGAAAAGAGGGGATGCCTTCCAGGGCATCCCCAAGCTTAGATGCTTGAGTCTTGATAGAATATTACCTTGGGATGCCTTGGGCATCCCCATGCTTAGGCTTTTGCTGCTCCTCATTCCTATGTCCATTGGGATAACACCCAAAACTTGTAAACTTCAATCACATAAAACTCAACAAAACTTCGTGAGATCCATTAGTATAAGCAACATGTAAAATACTTCAAGGTCCTTTAATAAATTGATTTTTATTTTATTTTAGCATAAGGTACTGTATTCTAACTTCTCCATGGCTTATACCTCCCGATACAATCCACAGCATCATCTAAACAAGCAAACTATGCAAGCAAAAACATAATCTGACTGAAACAGAACAATCTGTAGTAATATGTAATGAAGCTATACTTATGTAACTCCAAAACTTCTAAAAAATTTGGAAGACCTGAGGAATTTTTATAGAAATATTGTTTATGAAAATTTAGCTTAAAAATGTTCTAGTAAAATCAAATAAATTCAACACTAGTCGTCAAAGTTTCTGTTTTTGAACCGTATCAATTATACTCATTATACAAATCATCCCAAAGGCTTTACTTGGCTCAAACACTAATCAAAACATAAAAGCACAATCATTATAGAGTAAATAATTATGTTATCACAAAAAAATAGAAAGTAAAAGACAAAAATAAATATAACTGTAGGGTTGCCTGCCAACAAGCGCTATTGTTTTATGCCCCTAGCTAGGTATATTGCATAATTTCAAGTGTTGTCATCTTTGTTCGTAAGAGGTACACTATCCTTTATGAACTTGTTTTTCCTAGCACGAAGGACATCAAGCTTCTGTTCTATGGTATCAATCCTCCTATTGTGTAGCATGACGTTTCCGTGGATCTTAGAGATAGAATTGAACAACCCCCCAAAATTAGATTCCATACTAGTTCCAGCCTCTTTTATTAGCTCAGTTTGGCGGTGGCACACTAGTATGGCAGGTTCAATGATTTCGATTTTAGGTCGCCCAAATATATTTTTCATCTTATCATAGGTGTCAAAACCATTGTTTCCAAGGAAATATTTTTCAAACATAGAATCCAAGACACGTCTATGCGAAAGAGATAGACCAACATAAAAACTTCTAAAAAGCAATTTAATATGAGTCTTAGGATTAGATCTAGCTTGTATTACTAGTAATATATCCCAAGCTTCTTTGAGTGACTCATCACCTACTTGCTTAAAATCCAAGATTGGGGAACCCTCTCCAAAGAAAGGAGGAAGAGGCATATCCAGAGAGGAGGTAGCCATGGCGTTAAACAAGTAAACAAGCAAGTAAAGATAAATATTTTTGTATTTTTATTTTTTATGAGATAAAATAAATAACTAGCAAATAAAATGAGATCAAGTGAATGAAAATTTGTGTGGAGTTACTTGGTAGTTGGGGATGATTTTCCCCAGCAACGACACCAGAAATCCTTCCTAATACTTGTGATGCGCGTTGGGTTTTTCATGAAGAGAAACTGTTTATCACAGCACAATGTGGGTAAGTATTTCCCTCAGTTATGAAACCATGGTTTATCGAACCAAGAGGAATATCAACCGTCTTCAGTGGCTGCACACAAAAGAACAAACAACTTGCATCCAACACGGGCAAGAGGGTTGTCAATCCCCTTGTGTAGATACTTGTAGATAGCAAGATAAAATAAAAAAACAAGTAAATGACAGCAAGGTATTGAAGGTTTCGTAAATATGTAGTGAATAGACTCAGGGGGGGGATAGTTTTCCCTAATGGCATCTCTCATAAAAAATAGCATGCGGTGGGTAAACAAATTATTGTTGGGCAATTGACAAAAAATGGATAGTTATGCGATATTCAAGGCAATGATCATGTGTATATAGGCATCACGTCCATAAACAAATAGGTCGACTCCTGCGTGCACCTATTACTATTACTCCACTCATCGACCGCTATCCATCACGCATCTAGAGTATTAAGTAAAACATAATAATGCATGGAGAACAATGACATGATGTAGACAAAGTAAACTCACGCAATATGAATAAAGCTCATCGTTTTATCCTTAGTAGCATTAAACAAAGACGCGTCTTGTCCCCTTCTGTCACTAGGATATAGAAATTCGCTAGGTTGAACCTACTACAACACACCTCTCTCACCAAAGAAATATCAGTCTAGTTGGCCAAATTATTTCAGTAGGTCGGAGAGATTGCCATCTAGGTACCGGCCATGGACTCATAGATCTATGGTGAACTACTCATACATCATCATGAGGGCAGTAAGGTTGATGAAGAGGCCCTCCGTGATCGATCCCCCACCAGTAGGGTGCGGAAACGGAGCTCCAGATGGCCTCCCGTCAGAATAGAGACTTGTTGCAGCGTAAAAAGTGATTCAGGGCTGCTTCTGGGGTTTCTAGGGTATATGAGAATTTATAAGCCACGAAACGGAGTCGGGAGGGCTTCAAGGGGTCCACAAGCCAGGAGGATGCCCCCAGGCTACATCAGGTTGGCTTGTGGGGCCCTCGTGTGGCCCTCGTGTGGCCCCAAGCCTTCCTCCAATGCCTCTTCTCTTCTTTTTGTCCAAAAAAAATCACCAAAAAGTTTCAGGTCAATTGGACTTCGTTTGGAATGGAAAACCTGAAAAGTGAAAACATGCAAAAAAACAGCAACTAACACTGGGCACTGGGTCAATAGGTTAGTGCTCGAAAATAAATATAAATTGGTAAATATATACTCCAAAATTATTCTAGAATGATAATATATTAGCATAGAACAATAAAAAATTATAGATACGTTTTCTGTGTGTTTTTGGATTTCTAGGAAATCAATACCAAACGAAGTCCAAATGCAACAAAAAAATTTGGTGATTTTTTTGGATAAAAATAAGACGTGGAAGCTTTGGAGGGAGACCGGAGGCCACACGGGGTGGCGCCAAGCCAACAGGGCGCGCCTAGGGGTGGTCGTGCCCTATTGGCTTCGGACCACCTTTCGACGCCTCGTGGCCTAACTCCACCTCTTTAAATCCCAAAATATTGGGAAAACACGAGAGAGCCACCCGAAACATTTTCCCGCCGTCTCAAGTCTATGTTCTGCCATGATTCCACCTGGAGCCTTGTTTCGGTGCCCTGCCGGAGGGGGGGTCAATCACGGAGGGCCTCTACATCAATCTTGTTGCTCCCATGGTGATGTGTGAGTAGTCTACCACACACCTACGAGCCCATAGCTAGTACCTAGATGGCTATCTTTCTCTCTATGTTCTTCAATACAAAGTTTACTGCTTCTCGCGGTGATCTATTCGATGTAATCCTCTTTGCGGTGTGTTTGTTGGGATCCGATGAGTTGTGGATTTATGATCAGATTATTCATGAAAATATATCGAGTCTACTCAGAATTCTTTATGCATGATTATTATAGCTTTGTTCTCTCCAATTTATCAGTTTAGTTTGGCCAAGTAGATTAATTTATCTTAAGTGATAGTGGTGCGTTGTGATGGGTTTAATCTTGCGGTGCTCCATCCGAGTGATAGAAGGGGACATGAAACGTATTTTTATTGCTGCCATTAAGAATAAAAATATGGGGTTTGTTCATATTAGTTGAGTTTACTTTATCTACACAATGTCATCTTACTCCAAGCATTACACTATTTTGACTTAATACTCTAGATGCGTGCTGGATAACGGTTGATGAGTGGAGTAATAGTAGTAGATGTAGGCAGGAGTCAGTCTACTTGCTTATAGACATGATGCCTATATATATATATATATATATATATATATATATATATATATATATATATATATATATATATATATGATCATTGCCGTGAATATATGTCATAACTATGCTCTTTTCTACCGATTGCCCAACAGTAACTATTTTATCCACCATATGCTTTCTTTGAGAGATAAGCCACTAGCGAAAACTAATGCCCTGGGGTCTTTATAAATTATATTACAAAAACCCTAAAAATAGTGTTGCCTTTCATATTCTATTATTTTATTTTACATTTACATTATCTATCTATCACTAGTTAATACTTGCAAATGACGAGTTCAAGGGGCTTGACAATCCTCTTGCCCGTGTTGGGTGCAAGTGTTTGCTCTTTTGTGTGGAGGTGATGAAGACGGGAATTTGTGTGGTTCTCCTATTGTTTCGATAATATTGGTTTTCACTGAGGGAAATACTTATCTCTACTGTGCTGCAACTCCTCTCCCCTTCCGGAAAAATCCCAACGCAATTTACAAATAGCAATGCTTCGGCCGCTTCGGGGTGCTGCTTCTCTTCTTCTGCTCAGGCACCGGATATACCGCATGTGCCCGAATGTCCGGCCGCTGTAGCACCAGCAGCTCCGTCTTTGCTTCCATGCTTCCCTCGCAGATGGTGTAGTTGTTCCTTGGCGATTGCACTCCTCCTCGTCATCCATGAAGCTTCGATAATACCTATGTATGTGTCGTGGGTATAAGCCTGACAGTAGATGAGTAGGATCGAAAGGAATGGGCAGAGCCTTAGCTACGGCGAGGTTGTATGACTTCAGGCCCCTCTACGGTGGAGGTAATAGCCCTACGTCTCAGTGCTCAGGGAGCTTGTTGTCGAGTGGAATATCGAATACAGTGAAATGCTAACCCCTGCACCAGAGGGGGAGGGTGGCTTATATAGAGTGCGCTGCCCTCCACAACGGTTCGGTGCACAGGGGTGGAGTAGTGGCGAATAAATGTCTACGTTACAGGTAACGTACGTCCTAAATGCTAATTAAGGCATATGGAAACGTATGACCGTTTCCCTCCAGGGGGGTTACGATGCGCAGAGTGGAATCCAGTCGGTTAGTTTGATAAACTCCGAATGCTAATCTCCGACTAGACGGTCGAGGATCTGTTACCGACTGGATGAATGGAACTCCTTAGTTCAGTCAGAACTGACTAAGGGCCTTGTCCCTTGTGAGCGGTAGTCCTTGGGTTGGACCTTTAGGGCACGCCTATGACCCTACCCTAGGACTATAACCCCATCATTACTCCCCCAATGGATTGGGGTTGGAACGACGAAGCGATGCTCGAAGTTTGGATCCGACTGGAACGGATGTGACTTTGGCGTTGTTTGCCTCGATCCATTTTATCTTCTCTGATCAATGATCCGAGTGGAATTAGTTGCGAAACAAACTGTCGGAAACCGAGTGCTTCCGCGGCATCTTCTGACGTGACCAGTCAACTGACAGCGGCGGATTTTCCGGGATCCTCAAATTTCGGTTACCGCGCGCTAAGCGGGGATGACGCCATCGCGCTCGAGTAGCGCCTGGCGCCTCGATTCTCGCGCCTTCATCTTCTCCACTGATATCGCCGCGGTTGGTCGGGGGATAAGGTTTCGGGGCCACCCGCCAGTGACACAGTCGGAACCTTACTTAAATCCCAGCGGCGAGGGTTTTCTCGTTACGCTCGCCGGATCTCTTGCCTTTGCTTGCTCCGCTCCTCTCGCCTTCCCCTGCGCACCCAAGCTTCCTCCTTTTCCTTCCCCTTCTAGGACCCGCAGCTTCCGCCATGACCAAGGGACAGACCAGCAAGCTGGAGGCGAAGAAGAAGAAGGGGAAGGCGGCGGCTCCTGCTCGGCGGCGGCAGCGAGCGTTGCCGGCGGGGTGGATCCAGGGAGACTTCCTCCCCTCCACAGTGATGGAGCGGGATCTGCTGCAGCTGGTGGAGCACGGGACGATCGTGCACAAGTCGTGGAGGCTGCCGGCGGAGGATGAGATCGAGCCGGCGCCTCGGGAGGGGGAGCGCGTCCTGCTGCTCAGCCACCTATATCGAGGTTTCTCTCTGCCCCTGCATCCTTTCTTCAAAGGCATCATGAACCACTTCGGGGCGCAGCTTCACCACTTTCCCCCGAATGCTATAGCTCATCTCTCTGCTTTCATAGTCCTGTGCGAGTGCTTCATCAGCTGTCCCCCCCCATTGGGGGCTGTTCAAACATATTTTCTCTGCTAGATCCCAAACTATCAAACGACTTCACCAGTCGGATGATAAGACACACCTTCTCCAGCTCTGCGGAGGCTTAGGTTTCCAGAAGAAGAGTAGGAGTAGTTATCCTGCCCTTCAGCTGATGGCGTCGGTTAGGAACTGGCAGTCGACGTGGTTCTACTGCCAGGACGTTGCCTGCCCGAATGCCACAACAGGGTTGCCTCCCTTTAGCCTAGATCGACCCGCTCTGCCTAAGCAACTTGCGCTCACGAAGGCGGAGAAGGTCGACATCCAGCCTCTGGTCAACACACTCACAGACGTCGTTAGAAGGGGGGTCACCGGCATAGATTTGCTGGAGATTTTCCTCGATCGGCGCATACAACCACTGCAGGCTCGCGACCACGCCATGTGGCACTACACGGGGCCCGAAGACTCCACTCGGACCAACGTCTTGGGCGTGACCGAGGAGACGGTGGCTTCATGGGTGCTCCAGATCACAGGCGCCTGCGAGAACCCCAGAGGGTCTCGGCGAATGAGGGCTTTCTGCGCGGACAATCCTCCTCCGAACCAGGTGAGTACCATTTGTCGAGTGCACGTATCTGTCTTAGTTTTATTGTTTTCTTGAATCTCTGCCTGGCGTCTGATGTCACCGACCGTATTCTATGCAGAAGTGGACCAACTGGTTTTCCCCTGTCTCGAACGGGAACCCGGCCGAGGAGGAGGAGGAGGGCAGCTAGGAGGGCCGCGTGGAGAGCGCCGAGTATGTCTCCGACAGCGGGGAAACGGTGGAAGAGTCTAGTGAGGAGGAGGAAGACGAAGAGCAGGACTCGCCGCCCCCGCTGCCGGAGCACCGAACCAAGCGCCGACATGAACCTGCAGTTCCTTCGGCCCCTCCGGCATCCTCGAGTGCTCCGCCCACTGTTCCCGTGGTCCCGAGTGCTCGGAGCACCAAGAGGACCAGGGACGTTGCTGCTGAGCCTGCGGGTCAGCCTTCCAAGGTGGCTAAACCGAGCGGGTCTAAACCTCGGAAGGCTTTGCCGCGGATGAGGGTCGTTGTTCCCGTCACCTCAACGTAAGTGCATTGTTCCTCTTCTGATATTCGATTGAACTCCTGTTTGATGGTCGAATGAATTTCACTCGACAGGGTTGCCACCTCTCCGGCGCGCCAGGAGGATGATCCCATGGATGCGGACAACGTCGTCTCATCCCAGCCAGGTGCATTGTAGCGATTCCGAAAGTTTTATATTATCGCATCGCGAATTCTGTCTTCGGTCTTGCCCCTTTCTTTTCCTGAGATCTCGCACCGTTCGGTCTGGCAGGGGCGATTTATGTGGATGAGGGTGACCAGGGGAGACCTGAGCAAGCTGCGGAGCCTATTCTTGAGGCTGTCCCACTAGTTACTGCTCTCGTCGCGGACGTGCCGCCGACTGAGGCAATGCCGCCGACTGAGGAGGTGCTGGTGGCTACTGAACCGACTGGAGCGGGCCTTGGGATGCCCAAGGAGCTTCCAACGATGCCAGGCCCGTCAAATGCCGGGTTCAACGTCCAGCGCCTCCCGGAGGATCAGGTGGGAGCGGCCAAGGGGGCCATGGTGCAGGCGGAGCTGATGGCGGGAGAAGCCAAGAAGGCGTACGACTCCATCGCATCCTTGTACCAGCGGAGCTTGGAGCTGCGGGACGATATCCGGGTAAGTGGGCTAGTAAGTATTTACTTTTCTCTTGTAACCCACTGGGTGTGCTCGGATACCGTATGATGTTTGCAATGGGTTCACTCTGAGTGAACCCAGTGGGTGTAGTCCCCGAGACTTCTGTCGAGTGCTTTCACCGGCAGTTGTCTTTACGCATATTGTCTTTGCCTTGGTCAGATCCGTAAATAATATGGTCGACTGCTAACAGTTAGGGCGCTCGGAGTGCACCTACTATAAGAGTCCCCGAGAGTAATTTTACTCAGGTCGGGTAGTATTAGCCTTGTGGGCGTAGGTGTTGTTATGTATCTCAATAGGGCGGGCCTGTTTGAGTTTCATGCCAGTGGGGTCACTCTCAGTGAACCCACTGGGTGTAGTCCCCGAGACCGTGGTCGACTACTTGCGTCGGCACGGGTCTGAAGAACTTAGACTTTGTAGTGTTGGATTTGTCTGATCGTCTCTTGTTGCTGGCTGGCAGAAAACTTGTGAGATGGGGGCAGCATACGAGACTCTTAGGGCGGAGAAGGTTCAGTTTGCCGGTGAGCTGGATGAGGCACTGATTGCAATGGCTGGTATGAAGGAGGTTCTGGTGGAGCGAGAGAAGTCGTTGGAGCAGGCTCGTGAAGCGAACAAGGCACTGACTGCTGAAGTTGAGAATATGGGGAAACAAAGGTCTGCACTGATGGGACAAATGGTTGTGCTGAACAAACGGTGTATAGCGCACGAGAAATACGTCAGTGACTGGGCTTGGCAGATGATGACGCGTCTGGGTGGTAAGTCCTGTTTTTCCGAGTGCTTGTGGTACGTGCGTTACACTCGGCGCTAATTGTTTGGTTGTCCCGTGTTTGCAGATTTTTGCATGGACGCTGAAGCTGAAGCACCTGACGTGGAGCGGTCGATTCGCGAGAACACTCCACTAGGCGAGGACGCCAATCGAGATCTGCTCGCAGCGCACATCGCGTGGGCAAAGTTGGTCCTTTCATCGCTCGACTGAGAGAAGTCGTCGGCCGGATCGACAAGGAGCTTTGGCCAGAAGATGAGTCGCGGCATGAGATGGAAAACTTGATGGCTCGACTGGAGGAGGTCCCAAACCGGGTGCAGTCATGGAAGAAATATGCGGCTCGCTGTGGTGCAGACGTTGCTCTGTCCCTGGTCCGAGTGCATTGCAAGGAGGTGCGCGAGGAGAAGCTGAAAGCGTTGAAGGTCGCCAACACGAAGAAACTTCGATTCGAAGACTTCATGGAAACCTTCCTTGAGAGTGCCACCCGCATCGCCGACGGGATCGACCTGGACACATTCGTGGAGCCCTCCAGTCCTGGCGCCAATCCGGACGACGCGTAAGAAAACTTTTACCTCGGTATGCCGAGTTTTGGTTGTAAGAAACCTTGGCCACTTCTGTTGGCCGTCACATTCTTGGTTCGGTGCGGGTAAGCTTGATCCGCACTGAGTGAACCATCTTTAGGTGAACTTCGAATTTGAGTCAAATCGTTTGCTCTTCTGTTGCGATTTTGGCTCGAGTTTTGTTTGGCGTTTCTTGGTTAAGCCAATGGCAAACATGCGGAGCATGTAACTGGCAGTTTGCTTGACATCTGTGTGAACCTTTCGGAGGATCTGCCAAGTCACCGAGTAGATCTGTAGGATACACTCGAGGGTAATATAGTACTTAGGCGATTCATGATCGCGGCTAAGTCTTCGAGTGCGACAGATATGCCGCACTCGGAGCGAGTTGTTACTCATGTAATTGTCAGTTATCTTGACATCCACATGAGACTCAATGAGGGTCTGCTATTCATGTAATTGTCAGTTGTCTTGACATCCACATGAGCCTCAATGAGGGTCTGCTGAGTCTCCCAGTGGATCTATAGGATACACTAGAAGGTAATAGAGTACTTAGGCGATTCTTGATCGCAGCTAAGTCCCCGAGTGCGACGGACATGCTGCACTCGGAGCGAGTTGTTACTCATGTAATTTTCAGTTGTCTTGACATCCACATGAGCCTCAATGAGGGTCTACTACTCATGTAATTGTCAGTTGTCTTGACATCCACATGAGTCTCAATGAGGGTCTGCTGAGTCTCCGAGTGTACCTGTAGGATACAGTCGTGGGAAGCTTTCCCATTTCGGCGATTGTTGATACTTAGGCGATTCTGGATCGCAGCTAAGTCCCCGAGTGTGACGTTTAGTGCACATTCAGAGAAAGTTAGTACTTAGGCGATGCTGGATCGCAGCTAAGTCCCCGAGTGTGACGTTTAGTGCACACTCGGAGAAAGTTAGTACTTAGGTGATGCTGGATCGCAGCTAAGTCCCCGAGTGTGACGAGTAGTGTACGCTCGGAGAAAGTATATACTTAGGCGATTCTGGATCGCAGCTAAGTCCCCGAGTGTGACGAGTAGTGTACGCTCGGAGAAAGTTATTACTTAGGCGATTCTTGATCGCAGCTAAGTCCCCGAGTGTGACGAGTAGTGTACGCTCGGAGAAAGTATATACTTAGGCGATTCTGGATCGCAGCTAAGTCCCCGAGTGTGACGAGTAGTGTACGCTCGGAGAAAGTTATTACTTAGGCGATTCTTGATCGCAGCTAAGTCCCCGAGTGTGACGTTTAGTGCACACTCGGAGAAAGTTAGTACTTAGGCGATTCTGGATCGCAGCTAAGCCCCCGAGTGCGACGTTTAGTGTGCACTCGGAGAAAGTTAGTACTTAGGCGATTCTGGATCGCAGCTAAGCCCCCGAGTGCGACATTTAGTGCGCACTCGGAGAAAGTTAGTACTTAGGCGATTCTGGATCGCAGTTAAGCTCCCGAGTGCGACGTTTAGTGCGCACTCAGAGAAAGTTAGTACTTAGGCGATTCTGGATCGCAGCTAAGCCCCCGAGTGCAATGTTTAGTGCACACTCGGAGAAAGTTAGTACTTAGGCGATTCTGGATCGCAGCTAAGCTCCCGAGTGCGGCGTTTAGTGCACAGTCGGAGAAAATTAAAACTTAGGCGATTCTGGATCGCAGCTAAGTTTTTTTTTTATACCGGAGTCTGTGACCACGGAAGAATTCTGAATCTGCAAAAGCTCAATCTGCTTTATATTATTTCGTCAATACTTGCTTTTTACATCGCTTTAGTCGACGGTCATGTGTAGAAGCGCTTCAGGAGATCTCCGTTCCATGCTCGCGGCTCGTCTGTCTCCCTGTCGATGTTGTAGAGTCTGTATGCTCCGTTGTTCAGCACCTTGGAGATGATGAAGGGCCCTTCCCAGGCAGGAGCCAGCTTGTGAGGTCTTTGCTGATCCACTCGGAGCACCAGGTCGCCTGCTTGGAACGTGTGACTCCTGATGTGGCGTGCGTGAAAGCGCCGCAGATCTTGTTGATAAACGGTTGAGCGAGTCAGTGCCATCTCGCGCTCCTCCTCTAGAAGGTCCACTCCATCTTGCCTTGCTTGTTCTGCTTCAGCTTCGGAGAAGAGTTCGACTCGTGGAGCATTGTGAAGCAAGTCACTCGGAAGGACTGCTTCTGCTCCGTAAACGAGGAAGAACGGTGATCGCCATGTAGATCTGTTCGGGTTTGTGCGGAGACCCCAAAGCACTGAAGGTAGTTCGGTGACCCATGCACCAGCGGCATGTCCCACCTCTCGCAGGAGTTGGGGCTTCAAACTGTTGGGGAACGTCGCATGGGAAACAAAAATTTTCCTACGCGCACGAAGACCTATCATGGTGATGTCCATCTACGAGAGGGGATGAGTGATCTACGTACCCTTGTAGATCGAACAGCAGAAGCGATTAGAGATCGCGGTTGATGTAGTGGAACGTCCTCACGTCCCTCGATCCGCCCCGCGAACAATCCCGCGATCAGTCCCACGATCTAGTACCGAACGGACGGCACCTCCGCGTTCAGCACACGTACAGCTCGACGATGATCTCGGCCTTCTTGATCCAGCAAGAGAGACGGAGAGGTAGAAGAGTTCTCCGGCAGCATGACGGCGCTCCGGAGGTTGGTGATGATCTTGTCTCAGCAGGGCTCCGCCCGAGCTCCGCAGAAACACGATCTAGAGGAAAAACTATGGAGGTATGTGGTCGGGCAGCCGTGAGAAAGTCGTCTCAAATCTTCCCTAAAAGCCCCATATATATAGGAGGAGGGAGGGGGACCTTGACTTGGGGTCCAAGGGAACCCCAAGGGGTCGGCCGAGCCAGGGGGGAGGACTCTCCCCCCCCAAACCGAGTCCTACTTGGTTTGGTGGGAGGGAGTCCTTCCCCCTTCCCACTTCTTCCTTTTTTTTTCTTTCTTCCTTTGATTTTTATTCCTTGGAGCATAGGACTTGGTGGGCTGTCCCACCAGCCCACTAAGGGCTGGTGTGACCCCCCCAAATACCTATGGGCTTCCCCGGAGTGGGTTGCCCCCCTCCGGTGAACCCCCGGAACCCATTCGTCATTCCCGGTACATTCCCGGTAACTCCGAAAACCTTCCGGTAATCAAATGAGGTCATCCTATATATCAATCTTCGTTTCCGGACCATTCTGGAAACCCTCGTGACGTCCGTGATCTCATCTGGGACTCCGAACAACATTCGGTAACCAACCATATAACTCAAATACGCATAAAACAACGTCGAACCTTAAGTGTGCAGACCCTGCGGGTTCGAGAACTATGTAGACATGACCCGAGAGACTCCTCGGTCAATATCCAATAGCGGGACCTGGATGCCCATATTGGATCCTACATATTCTACGAAGATCTTATCGTTTGAACCTCAGTGCCAAGGATTCGTATAATCCCGTATGTCATTCCCTTTGTCCTTCGGTATGTTACTTGCCCGAGATTCGATCGTCAGTATCCGCATACCTATTTCAATCTCGTTTACCGGCAAGTCTCTTTACTCGTTCCGTAATACAAGATCCCGCAACTTACACTAAGTTACATTGCTTGCAAGGCTTGTGTGTGATGTTGTATTACCGAGTGGGCCCCGAGATACCTCTCCGTCACACGGAGTGACAAATCCCAGTCTTGATCCATACTAACTCAACTAACACCTTCGGAGATACCTGTAGAGCATCTTTATAGTCACCCAGTTACGTTGCGACGTTTGATACACACAAAGCATTCCTCCGGTGTCAGTGAGTTATATGATCTCATGGTCATAGGAATAAATACTTGACACGCAGAAAACAGTAGCAACAAAATGACACGATCAACATGCTACGTCTATTAGTTTGGGTCTAGTCCATCACGTGATTCTCCTAATGACGTGATCCAGTTATCAAGCAACAACACCTTGTTCATAATCAGAAGACACTGACTATCATCGATCAACTGGCTAGCCAACTAGAGGCATGCTAGGGACGGTGTTTTGTCTATGTATCCACACATGTAAATGAGTCTTCATTCAATACAATTATAGCATGGATAATAAACTATTATCTTGATACAGGAATTATAATAATAACTATACATTTATTATTGCCTCTAGGGCATAATTCCAACAGTCTCCCACTTGCACTAGAGTCAATAATCTAGCCCTCACATCACCATGTGAATTACATTGTAATAAATCTAACACCCATACAGTTCTAGTGTCGATCATGTTTTGGCCGTGGAATAGGTTTAGTCAGCGGGTCTGCTACATTCAGATCCGTGTGCACCTTGCATATATTTACGTCCTCCTCCTCGACGTAGTCGCGGATGAGGTTGAAGCGTCGTTTGATGTGTCTGGTCTTCTTGTGAAACCTTGGTTCCTTTGCCAAGGCAATGGCACCAGTGTTGTCACAGAACAAGGTTATTGGATCCAGTGCACTTGGCACCACTCCAAGATCCGTCATGAACTGCTTCATCCAGACACCCTCCTTAGCCGCCTCCGAGGCAGCCATGTACTCCGCTTCACATGTAGAATCTGCTACGACGCTTTGCTTGGAACTGCACCAGCTTACTGCACCCCCATTAAGAATAAATACGTATCCGGTTTGCGACTTAGAGTCGTCCGGATCTGTGTCAAAGCTTGCATCGACGTAACCTTTTACGGCGAGCTCTTCGTCACCTCCATACACGAGAAACATCTCCTTAGTCCTTTTCAGGTACTTCAGGATATTCTTGACCGCCGTCCAGTGATCCACTCCTGGATTACTCTGGAACCTACCTGCCATACTTATGGCCAGGCTAACATCCGGTCTAGTGCACAGCATCGCATACATGATAGAACCTATGGCTGAAGCATAGGGGACGGAGCGCATATGCTCTCTATCTTCATCAGTTGCTGGGCACTGAGTCTTACTCAATCTCGTACCTTGTAACACTGGCAAGAACCCTTTCTTGGACTGTTCCATTTTGAACCTCTTCAAAACTTTATCAAGGTACGTGCTTTGTGAAAGTCCTATCAGGCGTTTTGATCTATCCCTATAGATCTTAATGCCTA
Source organism: Hordeum vulgare subsp. vulgare (assembly GCF_904849725.1). Classification (NCBI taxonomy): domain Eukaryota; kingdom Viridiplantae; phylum Streptophyta; class Magnoliopsida; order Poales; family Poaceae; genus Hordeum; species Hordeum vulgare. The sequence continues at coordinate 351,395,475 of NC_058522.1, read as the reverse complement.
GAATGTAAGCAGCTTCTCCTAGGTCCTTCATAGAGAAACTTTTATTCAAGTAACCTTTTATGCTCTTCAAAAGCTCTACGTTGTTTCCAATCAGTAATATGTCATCCACATATAATATTAGAAACGCCACAGAGCTCCCACTCACTTTCTTGTAAATACAAGATTCTCCAACCACTTGTATAAACCCAAATGCTTTGATCACCTCATCAAAGCGTTTGTTCCAACTCCGAGATGCTTGCACCAGTCCATAAATGGATCGCTGGAGCTTACACACTTTGTCAGCATTTTTAGGATCGACAAAACCTTCGGGTTGCATCATATACAACTCTTCCTTAAGGAAACCGTTAAGGAACGCCGTTTTGACATCCATCTGCCATATTTCATAATCGAAAAATGCAGCTATTGCTAACATGATTCTGACGGACTTAAGCATCGCTACGGGAGAGAAAGTCTCATCGTAGTCAATTCCTGGAACTTGTGAAAAACCCTTTGCCACAAGTCGAGCTTTATAAACGGTCACATTACCGTCAGCGTCCGTCTTCTTCTTAAAGATCCATTTGTTCTGAATAGCCTTGCGGCCCTCAGGCAGTATCTCCAAAGTCCACACTTTGTTCTCATACATGGATCCTATCTCGGATTTCATGGCTTCTAGCCATTTGTTGGAATCTGGGCCCACCATTGCTTCTTCATAATTTGCAGGTTCATTGTTGTCTAACAACATGATTGATAAGACGGGATTACCGTACCACTCTGGAGCAGCGCGTGATCTCGTCGACCTGCGTGGTTCAACAGAAACTTGAACTGGAGTTTCATGATCATCATCATTAACTTCCTCCTCAACCGGTGTCGCAATGACAAAGGTTTCCCCTTGCCCTGCGCCACCATCCAGAGGGATGAGAGGTTCGACAACCTCGTCAAGTTCTATCTTCCTCCCACTCAATTCTCTCGAGAGAAACTCCTTCTCGAGAAAAGTTCCGTTCTTAGCAACAAACACTTTGCCCTCGGATTTGAGATAGAAGGTGTACCCAACTGTCTCTTTTGGGTAACCTATGAAGACGCATTTTTCCGCTTTGGGTTCCAGCTTTTCAGGCTGAAGCTTTTTGACATAAGCATCACATCCCCAAACTTTAAGAAACGACAACTTTGGCCTTTTGCCACACCACAGTTCGTATGGTGTCGTCTCAACGGATTTCGATGGTGCCCTATTTAAAGTGAATGCAGCTGTTTCTAATGCATAACCCCAAAACGATAACGGCAAATCAGTAAGAGACATCATAGATCGCACCATTTCTAATAAAGTACGATTACGACGTTCGGACACACCATTACGCTGTGGTGTTCCAGGCGGTGTTAACTGCGAAACAATTCCACATTGTCTTAAGTGAGTACCAAACTCGAAACTCAGATACTCACCCCCACGATCAGACCGTAGGAACTTGATCTTCTTGTTATGATGATTTTCCACTTCACTCTGAAATTGCTTGAACTTTTCAAATGTTTCAGACTTGTGCTTCATCAAGTAGACATAACCATATCTACTTAGATCGTCAGTGAAGGTGAGAAAATAACGATATCCGCCGCGAGCCTCCACGCTCATTGGACCACACACATCGGTATGTATGATTTCCAACAAGTCACTTGCACGCTCCATTGTTCCAGAGAACGGAGTTTTAGTCATCTTGCCCATGAGGCATGGTTCGCACGTGTCAAGTGAATCAAAGTCAAGTGACTCCAAAAGTCCATCAGCATGGAGTTTCTTCATGCGCTTTACACCAATATGACCCAAGCGGCAGTGCCACAGAAATATGGCGCTATCATTGTTTACTCTAACTCTTTTGGTCTCAATGTTATGTACATGTGTATCGCTATAGAGATTCAATATGAACAATCCTCTCACATTCGGTGCATGACCATAAAAGATGTTACTCATAGAAATAGAACAACCATTATTCTCAGACTTAAAAGAGTAACCGTCTCGCAATAAACAAGATCCAAATATAATGTTCATGCTCAACGCAGGCACTAAATAACAATGATTTAAGTTCATCACTAATCCCGATGGTAGTTGAAGTGACACGGTGCCGACGGCGATTGCATCAACCTTGGAACCGTTTCCTACGCGCATCGTCACTTCGTCTTTCGCCAGCCTCCGTCTATTCCGCAGTTCCTGCTTCGAGTTGCAAATGTGAGCAACAGAACCGGTATCGAATACCCAGGCACTACTACGAGAGCTGGTTAAGTACACATCAATAACATGTATATCAAATATACCTGATTTTTCTTTGCCCGCCTTTTTATCTGCCAGATACTTGGGGCAATTGCGCTTCCAGTGACCCATACCCTTGCAATAGAAGCACTCTGTTTCAGGCTTAGGTCCAGCCTTGGGTTTCTTCGGCGGATTGGCAACAGGCTTGCCGCTCTTCTTCGAATTGCCCTTCTTGCCTTTGCCGTTTCTCTTGAAACTAGTGGTCTTGCTCACCATCAACACTTGATGTTCTTTACGGAGTTCAGACTCTGCGACTTTCAGCATCGCAAACAACTCGCCGGGAGACTTGTTCATCCCTTGCATGTTGTAGTTCAACACAAAGCTTTTATAGCTTGGCGGCAGTGATTGGAGGATTCTGTCAGTGATAGCTTCTTGCGGGAGTTCAATCCCCAGTTCAGCTAGACGGTTTGAGTACCCAGACATTTTGAGCACATGTTCACTGACAGACGAGTTTTCCTCCATCTTGCAAGCATAGAATTTATCGGAGGTCTCATACCTCTCGATCCGGGCGTTCTTCTGAAAGATGAACTTCAACTCCTGGAACATCTCAAATGCTCCATGACGCTCAAAGCGACGTTGAAGTCCCGGTTCTAAGCCATACAAGACTGCACATTGAACTATTGAGTAGTCCTCCTTACGTGCTAGCCAAGCGTTCTTAACATCCTGATCAGCCGTAGCGGGTGGTTCATCTCCTAGCGCAGCATTAAGGACATAATCCTTCTTTCCAGCTTGTAAGATTAGCTTAAGATTACGAGCCCAGTCTACAAAGTTGCTTCCATCATCTTTCAACTTAGCTTTCTCTAGGAACGTATTAAAATTGAGGATGACACTTGCGTGAGCCATGATCTACAACACAAATATGTTCAAAGTGGACTTAGACTATGTTCAAGATAATTAGAGTTTAACTTAATCAAATTATATGCTAAACTCCCACTCAAAAAGTACATCTCTCTAGTCATTTGAGTGGTTCATGATCCACCTACACTATCCCAAGTCCGATCATCACGTGAGTCGGGAGTAGTTTCAGTGGTAAGCATCCCTATGTTAATCACATCATCTATATGATTCATGATCGACCTTTCGGTCTCATGTGTTCCGAGGCCATGTCTGCACATGCTAGGCTCGTCAAGCTTAACCCGAGTGTTCCGCGTGCGCAACTGTTTTGCACCCGTTGTATGTGAACGTTGAGTCTATCACACCCGATCATCACGTGGTGTCTCGAAACGACGAACTGTAGCAACGGTGCACAGTCGGGGAGAACACAATTTCGTCTTGAAATTTTAGTGAGAGATCACCTCATAATGCTACCGTCGTTCTAAGCAAAATAAGGTGCATAAAAGGATTAACATCACATGCAATTCATAAGTGACATGATATGGCCATCATCACGTGCTTCTTGATCTCCATCACCAAAGCACCGGCACGATCTTCTTGTCACCGGCGCCACACCATGATCTCCATCATCATGATCTCCATCAACGTGTCGCCATCGGGGTTGTCGTGCTACTTATGCTATCACTACTAAAGCTACATCCTAGCAAAATAGTAAACGCATCTGCAAGCACATATGTTAGTATAAAGACAACCCTATGGCTCCTGCCGGTTGCCGTACCATCGACGTGCAAGTCGATATTTCTATTACAACATGATCATCTCATACATCCAATATATCACATCACATCATTGGCCATATCACATCACAATCATACCCTGCAAAAACAAGTTAGACGTCCTCTAATTTTGTTGTTGCATGTTTTACGTGGTGACCAAGGGTATCTAGTAGGATCGCATCTTACTTACGCAAACACCACAACGGAGATATATGAGTTGCTATTTAACCTCATCCAAGGACCTCCTCGGTCAAATCCGATTCAACTAAAGTTGGAGAAACCGTCACTTGCCAGTCATCTTTGAGCAAAGGGGGTTACTCGTAACGATGAAACCAGTCTCTCGTAAGCGTACGAGTAATGTCGGTCCAAGCCGCTTCAATCCAACAATACCGCGGAATCAAGAAAAGACTAAGGGGGGCAGCAAAACGCACATCACCGCCCACAAAACCTTTTGTGTTCTACTCGAGAAGACATCTACGCATGAACCTAGCTCATGATGCCACTGTTGGGGAACGTCGCATGGGAAACAAAAATTTTCCTACGCGCACGAAGACCTATCATGGTGATGTCCATCTACGAGAGGGGATGAGTGATCTACGTACCCTTGTAGATCGAACAGCAGAAGCGATTAGAGGTCGCGGTTGATGTAGTGGAACGTCCTCACGTCCCTCGATCCGCCCCGCGAACAATCCCGCGATCAGTCCCACGATCTAGTACCGAACGGACGGCACCTCCGCGTTCAGCACACGTACAGCTCGACGATGATCTCGGCCTTCTTGATCCAGCAAGAGAGACGGAGAGGTAGAAGAGTTCTCCGGCAGCGTGAAGGCGCTCCGGAGGTTGGTGATGATCTTGTCTCAGCAGGGCTCCGCCCGAGCTCCGCAGAAACACGATCTAGAGGAAAAACTATGGAGGTATGTGGTCGGGCAGCCGTGAGAAAGTCGTCTCAAATCTGCCCTAAAAGCCCCATATATATAGGAGGAGGGAGGGGGACCTTGACTTGGGGTCCAAGGGAACCCCAAGGGGTCGGCCGAGCCAGGGGGGAGGACTCTCCCCCCCCAAACCGAGTCCTACTTGGTTTGGTGGGAGGGAGTCCTTCCCCCTTCCCACTTCTTCCTTTTTTTTTCTTTCTTCCTTTGATTTTTATTCCTTGGAGCATAGGACTTGGTGGGCTGTCCCACCAGCCCACTAAGGGCTGGTGTGACCCCCCCAAATACCTATGGGCTTCCCCGGAGTGGGTTGCCCCCCTCCGGTGAACCCCCGGAACCCATTCGTCATTCCCGGTACATTCCCGGTAACTCCGAAAACCTTCCGGTAATCAAATGAGGTCATCCTATATATCAATCTTCGTTTCCGGACCATTCTGGAAACCCTCGTGACGTCCGTGATCTCATCTGGGACTCCGAACAACATTCGGTAACCAACCATATAACTCAAATACGCATAAAACAACGTCGAACCTTAAGTGTGCAGACCCTGCGGGTTCGAGAACTATGTAGACATGACCCGAGAGACTCCTCGGTCAATATCCAATAGCGGGACCTGGATGCCCATATTGGATCCTACATATTCTACGAAGATCTTATCGTTTGAACCTCAGTGCCAAGGATTCGTATAATCCCGTATGTCATTCCCTTTGTCCTTCGGTATGTTACTTGCCCGAGATTCGATCGTCAGTATCCGCATACCTATTTCAATCTCGTTTACCGGCAAGTCTCTTTACTCGTTCCGTAATACAAGATCCCGCAACTTACACTAAGTTACATTGCTTGCAAGGCTTGTGTGTGATGTTGTATTACCGAGTGGGCCCCGAGATACCTCTCCGTCACACGGAGTGACAAATCCCAGTCTTGATCCATACTAACTCAACTAACACCTTCGGAGATACCTGTAGAGCATCTTTATAGTCACCCAGTTACGTTGCGACGTTTGATACACACAAAGCATTCCTCCGGTGTCAGTGAGTTATATGATCTCATGGTCATAGGAATAAATACTTGACACGCAGAAAACAGTAGCAACAAAATGACACGATCAACATGCTACGTCTATTAGTTTGGGTCTAGTCCATCACGTGATTCTCCTAATGACGTGATCCAGTTATCAAGCAACAACACCTTGTTCATAATCAGAAGACACTGACTATCATCGATCAACTGGCTAGCCAACTAGAGGCATGCTAGGGACGGTGTTTTGTCTATGTATCCACACATGTAAATGAGTCTTCATTCAATACAATTATAGCATGGATAATAAACTATTATCTTGATACAGGAATTATAATAATAACTATACATTTATTATTGCCTCTAGGGCATAATTCCAACACAAACCTTGCAGAATAAGTCCATTCGCCCGCTCTGATTGTCCGTTGGATTGAGGATGCGCCACGGAAGCAAAATCCACTCGGATACCTTGGCTTGCACAGAAACCTTTGAATCTGTCCGAGTCAAAGTTTGTCCCGTTGTCCGTGATTATGCTGTGAGGTACACCGAATCTGGAGATGATGTCCCTGACAAACTTGATGGCTGTTAGGGCGTCGAGCTTCTTGATGGGCTTGGCTTCAATCCATTTTGTGAACTTGTCGACTGCCACCAGCAAATGTGTGTATCCTCCTTGGCCTGTCCTGAATGGACCGACTGTATCTAATCCCCATACTGCAAACGGCCACACAAGAGGGATTGTCTTCAACGCAGATGTTGGCTTGTGGGACTTGTTGGAGTAGAACTGACAGCCCTCACATCGGTCGACCATATCTTTAGCCATTTCGTTTGCCTGCAACTAGAAGAAACCAGCTCTGAACGCTTTGGCGACGATTGCCCTCGAAGAGGCGTGATGACCGCGGGTTCCCGAGTGAATATCTTCCAGGATTAACTGTCCCTCCTCTGGGGAGATGCATCGTTGAAGAACGCCTGAAACGCTTTCCTTGTACAACTGGCCATCAATGACAGTGAACGACTTCGACCTGCGGACTATCTGCCGGGCCTGGACTTCGTCTTCTGGTAATTCTTGCCTTAGGATATATGCAATGATCGGCACAGTCCAATCGGGGATGACAGCAAGAATCTCCATGATCAGATCAACCACAGCAGGTACGTCGACTTCAGTCGGATCAGACGAGCTCTTTGGTTATGTTGGTTCCTCTGTGAAAGGATCTTCTTTGACTGAGGGAAGGTGGAGGTGCTCGAGGCAGACGTCACTCAGGACTGGTCACCGAGTGGATCCGAGTTTTGCCAACTCGTCAGTTGCTTGGTTCTTCAGTCGCGGAACATGGTGGAGTTCTAGACCTTCAAACTTCTTCTCAAGCTTCCTCACTACATTGCAGTATGTGGTCGTGGTGGGGTTCCTGACGTCCCACTCTTTCATCACTTGATTAACCACCAAGTCTGAATCGCCATAGACCATCAGGCGACGGACGCCGAGTGCGATGGCCATACGCAGTCCATAAAGGAGAGCTTCATACTCTGCCTCATTGTTGGAGGAATCAAAGTGTATCTGCAGCACATATTTGAGTTTGTCGCCCTTTGGCGATACGATCACAATGCCAGCGCCCAAGCCATTCAACATCTTGGACCCATCAAAGAACATTGTCCAATGAGCCGAGTAGACGTGGGTCGGTTGCTGTTGTTCTACCCATTCTGCTATGAAGTCAGCCAGAGCTTCAGACTTAATAGCTTTCTTGGCCTCGAACTTGATATCGCAGTACAACATCTCCATTGCCTACTTCGCCACTCGGCCTGACGCGTCTCGATTGTGGAGGATTTCCGACAACGGAGGATCAGAAATGACAGACACCGAGTGGTCTTGGAAATAATGGGCTACCTTCTTCGCAGTCATGTAAATCCCATAGATGAGTTTTTGATAGTGGGGATACCTCTGCTTGGAAGGAGTGAGGACTTCGGAGACGTAATACACTGGCCGCTGAACTTTGTATGCTTTGCCTTCTTCTTCTCGTTCGACTGTAAGAACAGTGCTGATGACTTGATTTGTAGCCGCGATATACAGAAGAAGGGGCTCTTTACTGAGCGGAGCAGTAAGAACTGGCTGGGTGGAAAGTAGGACTTTGAGGTCGTCGAATGCGACTTGGGCTTCGTCTGTCCACTCGAAAGTATCTGATTTCTTCATGAGTCGGTACAGAGAAAGTGCTTTCTCGCCGAGTCAACTGATGAACCTGCTCAAAGCCGCTAGGCAACCTGTGAGACGTTGAACATCGTGTATTCTGACCGGCCTCTCCATTCGGACGATGGTCCCGATCTTTTCGGGGTTGACATCGATCCCTCGTTCGGAAACGAAGAAACCGAGTAACTTCCCGCTGGGAACACTGAATGAACATTTGGCAGGGTTGAGCTTGATATCGTACCTACGAAGGTTGGCGAACGTTTCTGCCAAGTCAGTCAGCAAGTCGGAACCTTTGCGTGACTTGACTACGATATCATCCATATACGCCTCCACATTCCGACCGATCTGGTCGAGGAGACATTTTTGGATCATGCGCATAAAGGTAGCTCTTGCATTCTTCAAACCGAATGGCATAGTGATGTAGCAGAAGCACCCGAATGGGGTGATGAAGGCTGTTTTTAATTCATCGGGGCCATACAGACGGATCTGATGATAGCCCGAATAGGCATCAAGAAATGACAGACGCTCGCAACCCGCAGTCGACTCGACGATTTGATCGATGCGGGGGAGCGGAAAATGGTCTTTCGGGCAGACCTTATTGAGGTGCTTGAAGTCGATGCACATTCGGAGCGACTTGTCCTTCTTGGGCACCATGACAACATTGGCGAGCCACTCGGAGTGGTGAACCTCGCGAATGAAGTTGGCTGCCAACAGCTTGGCCACCTCTTCTCCGAATGCCTTCTTCTTATGCGTGGCGGACCGACGCAGGCGTTCTCGGACAGGCCGAGCGGTGGGATCCACATGCAGTCGGTGCTCAGCCAACTCCCTGGGTACACCTGGCATGTCAGAGGGTTTCCATGCGAAGATGTCCTAGTTCTCACGGAGGAATTGGGTGAGCTCGGCTTCCTATTTAGGATCGAGGGTGGTGGAGATGTTCGTCGGGGCAGCAGTGGCGTCCGTCTGGTGGATGCTGACCTTCTTCGTCTCTCCCGCCGACTGGAATGCAGACTCCGAAGCTGGCTTCTTTGAACGCATCAAGTCAGCGGGGTCGACTGTTTTCTTGTACTCGTCAAGCTCGAGGACGGCCATCTGCTGGTCGGCGATTCTTGATCCCTGCTGCAGACACTCATCGGCCCGCTGCCGATTGCCTGTGATGGTAATCACGCCCTTCGGGCCCGGCATCTTCAGCTTCAGGTATACGTAACATGGACGGGCCATGAAACGTGCATACGCTGGGCGGCCCAGAATCGCGTGGTAAGCGCTCTGGAAGTCGACCACTTCGAACGTCAGCTTTTCCTTGCGGAAGTTCTTGTCGGAGCCGAAAACAACGTCCAACGCGATCTGGCCGAGTGACTTGGCCTTTCGTCCAAGGACGACTCCATGGAACTGCATGCTGCTCTCGCTGAGTTTGTACATCGGAATGCCCATCCCCTTGAGAGTGTCGGCATACATGATGTTCAAGCCACTGCCACCGTCCATGAGGACTTTGCGCAGTCGGACTCCTTCCACCACTGGGTCGACGACCAGAGCCTGTCTCCCTGGGGTGGGTACGTGTGCTGGATGATCTGACTGGTCAAAGGTGATCGCAGTCTGGGACCATTTGAGGAACTTGGGGTTGGTAGGGGTGGCCATGTTCACCTCCCTGTTCACCAGCTTCAGTCGACTCTTGCTCTCGACGTCAGCGAAAATCATCAGTGTTGCATGGACTTGGGGGAACGGATCCTCCTTATCCTCCTCATCCTGTTCATTGTCCTTCTCACTCGGTTGCCCTTCGCTGAACCCTTGGATCAGGAGGCGACACTGTCGAGTGGTATGCTTCGCATATATGGGGTTGCCCTCTTCATCCATCTTCGTATGAACCGGACATGGCTGATCCGGGATGGGGTTATTGAACTGTTTCTTCTTAGGGGTGAACTGAGCCTTCCCTTTCCCTTGAACTTGGCATTGGTTACAGCTGCAGCTTCTGCCTGCGGAGTAGACGGAGCTTTCTGCTTCTGCTTCCGAGTGTTGCCCCCATCTCCATCGGCGACTGTTTTGTGCTTGCCGCTCCGGATGCGGTCCTCTTCTTCGCCATTTGCATAGCGTGTTGCTATCTCCATCATCTTGCTCATGGAGATGTCGCCTGTTCGGCCGAACTTCGGGTACAGATCCCTATACCGCACGCCTGCCTTGAAGGCGCATACTGCTTGATGCTCCGTGACATTCTCCACCGTGTGGTAGAGAGTTGTCCAGCGCTGAATGAAATCACGCAGGAGCTCATTCTGCTTCTGGACGCAGTGCTGGAGCTCCACGAGGCCAGCAGGGCACTTGCACGTCCCTTCGAAGGTCCTGATGAACACTCGGGCTAGATCTGCCCAGCTGTAGATGCTTGAGGGGGCCAACTGGTTCAGCCATGCTCACGCCGAGCCGTCGAGCATCATGGGGAGGTGCTTCATGGCGACATGGTCGTCTCCTCCTCCGATCTGGACTGCTACTCGGTAATCATCCAGCCACGTTTCTGGCTTGGACTCTCCTGTAAACTTGCTAATTCCCGTCGTCAATCGGAAGTTGGGAGGGATGTCAGCCGAACGGATGGCTCGACTGAAACACTCGGGACCAGAAACGATGGTCCTGCTTCCACTCGGACAGTCAATATCGTAACCATCGCGGTGGGCTCGGCCCCTGTCGACCCTCCGCTGGGCGATATGCCCTCTCGCGTTGGGCCTTGGGTCGTAAGTGCCGCCGACTAAACGCCGATCATCATGATGTCGGGGCCCATAGGGCCCACCCCGCGGAGGGGTGCGTGAACGGCGACGATCTTCGGGATTTATGGAACGACTGCCTCCTCTGTGTCGCTGATGAGAACCAGGGCTATGAACTGACCGATGCGTATTCGCATGAACAGAACTATTTTAGATCATGTTGTGCGACTGGGAGACCGCCAAATTTTGCTGTTGCGCCGTGTGCAACAGGGCGCGGATTTGCTCGATTCCCCTGCCAGCCTCTGAATCAGTCGGCTGAAGGGAATCGGCTATCTTGGCAGCCGCGGCCAAGTTGAGGAGGGGTGTGCGGAACAGCTCCACGTTGCTCCGCTGAGTGTGCCGACTGGCAGAACGGCGAGGCGGACGACGCGTGCCGGACGTTTCGCCGATCTCGTGCTCGTTCCGGCCAGCTTGACGGGGATCTTCATGGGAATTGGCCATGTGTACTTCTGCTGCAGGCCCGCGACCCGTGTACTCGGAAGGAAACTCAGTCAGAACCGAGCCCGAGTGCTGGGACGGCGGGGCAACCACAACTGACTCTAGAACCGCCACTTGTGAAGACGCGTTCTGGCGTGCCTGGCGTGTTGCACCCAACGCTGGAGCCACGGACGGCGGGACCGCTTGTTGCGGCGCGTGACGGCAGTGTAGGTCGACACCGGAGCCGACTGCTGGAGAAGAAGAATGTCGCGGGCGCCGGCACGGAAGTGCGTAGCCCCGCGACGGGGAAGCGCCTCGACGTCGAGAGGGGCGTCCCGAAGCCATGCCGAATCGTCGACGATGAAGGAGAGAGCGCTGAAGAAGATCTCGTGACCCATGCTCGAATCTCCACCGGACGACATGACGAAGTGATGTAGTCGCAAACTCGCCGGAAGTCGCTTAGACGCCTGCCCCACGGTGGGCGCCAACTGTCGTGGGTATAAGCCTGACAGTAGATGAGTAGGGTACGAAAGGAATGGGCAGAGCCTTAGCTACGACGAGGTTGTATGAGTTCAGGCCCCTCTACGGTGGAGGTAATAGCCTTACGTCTCAGTGCTCAGGGAGCTTGTTGTCGAGTGGAATATCGAATACAGTGAAATGCTAACCCCTGCACCAGAGGGGGAGGGTGGCTTATATAGAGTGCGCTGCCCTCCACAATGGTTCGGTGCACAGGGGTGGAGTAGTGGCGAATAAATGTCTACGTTACAGGTAACGTACGTCCTAAATGCTAATTAAGGCATATGGAAACGTATGACCGTTTCCCTCCAGGGGGTTACGATGCGCAGAGTGGAATCCAGTCGGTTAGTTTGATAAACTCCGAATGCTAATCTCCGACTGGACGGTCGAGGATCTGTTACAGACTGGATGAATGGAACTCCTCAGTTCAGTCGGAACTGACTAAGGGCCTTGTCCCTTGTGAGGGGTAATCCTTGGGTTGGACCTTTAGGGCAGGCCTATGACCATACCCTAAGACTATAACCCCATCAGTATGCATACGAGAGGAGTGTTATGTAGTATACCATACTCGAAGGGGTCAAGTAAACACGTGTGCAGGAGATGATTTACCTTTAAGTATGTGAAGTAGATATTGCACGTGTTACTTGCCAAATGGATTCTTCTAATGGTGATACTCGAAGGATGCTCCCCATCATTTGTTCTTGAAACGAGCAAAATATATGTTTTAAATGAAATTGTTTTTTAAGACGAGTGAATAAGTGAAACAATGTTTAAAAATGAGTGAAATTATTTTTTCGCAAATAGTGAAATTGTTTTTCAAAAAGAGTGAAATATATGGTTTAAAACAAGTGAAACTAGTGTTTCAAAATAAATGAAACTAGTTTTTCAATGACTAGAATTAGTTTTTTTAAATTAGTGAGTCAATCTAAATATTGTTCCTGAAATACCGAAACATCCTTATGTTTTATGGCAGTGATTTAAAAGATAATTGAAATATGTAAATTAAAAACTAGTTAAAATATATCCCAGATTGATCTTATTTTGAAGGCCTTGTCACCACAATGTCAAATATATAAAAAGATTCACAAATAAACTTTCGGTTCAAAAAATATCAAGCATTCAAAATATATGAGGATGAAATAAAATGCATGTCATTATGTGGGGAGAAACAATATGCATGCGCCGACCACTCTCCACTCATGGTCAAGACGTACTCTCCCTCTCTCTTCTTTGGCAAAAAGCTGACATGATCAGGATGTATTCCCGAGTATTGTTGTTGAAAAGAATTCTCTTGTTTATACTACACCAACTGAACCAATCTTGATGAATTTAATGAATGATGGATTATCCAATCCATCGATAGATACCGGTTCCGGCAAATTTACTTATTCGCTGCAGTGACGGTGAATCTGCCACGCGAGAAATAACCGACGAGAACCAACCTTGCCGCGACCGTCTATATCACTCCTGCTCCGTCCATCCACCACACACCACCCCATCCCCGTACATCGGAGGAAGCAAAAGTAGAACTGCTCCCTTGAAGAGCAAAAGTGTACTTTCTTTCAAGTCTGGTTAGATCGGCGTTTATGTGGCGTTTATATATATAGGTAAATTGTTTGACACACATAGTAAATTGTCTGGGGCACCTAGGCCCATTATATGACAACTCATAATCGTAGTGCATGATGTGTAATCCTGACAAAATGACCTTCCAAATTTTGTTTGCATGCACTACCATCATCAATAGTCATTGATTACTTTCCAAAGAACAAATATATTTTTAATTTCCTATTAATGATTTATTTCCGAAGAAAGAAGGTATTCTAATTTCTAAGATATCAGATACGATGAAATAATATGAAATGTCGTTCAAAAGGTTTGGATGTATAATTAGGACGTTCTTATGACTTTTTTTTTCCATAGTTTTACTTTCCTGAGTATTAAGTTTTTTTTAAATAGCGCCGGGTCACACATTTGAACACCTAATATTTCTGTAAAATTTAAGGTGATCAAATAATATAAAATATGATCTTAATTATTATATTACTTTTAGGAAAATCTGATGCATGTTGATACCCATACATAAATTTTTTCGTGCGTACATATACCCATACTTATTTATTTTTAGTTATAGGAACCGACATTGGATGTGAGTACACACACATTTTTTTCTTACGTACGCGGAAATAAGATATCATACCCGCATATCATGTTTCAATATACGCATATTTGTAGATTGAAATAAAACTGATATACTTTGGACGATATACTCAAAAAATGATACACTATTTTTTATACACGCATATTCCTTTGAGAGATACATGTGAATTATAGTGGAGACATACCCAAAAATTGTATATAATTTACATATACCTAATATATGAGGTATGTACATATACCTAATATATTATGCGTATAAACTCATTTCTTAGTACCTGTATATTCCTTGAAGACATATCCAAAAATAATATATTTTTAATGAGGACATACCTAATAATGATATAGTCTTTTTCGGAGGGTATATATATACCTAAGATATTGTATGCACAGATTATTTTCTTCAAAAGTATAACGTGAATATGGTGTCATGTACGATACATTTCTCTCAAAATAAGTGTCACACCTAAGGTATTATTCTATGTAGAAAAATGCATGGACCATGCATGTAAGCATTAATGTCCATTTTTGCTTTCTATTCTAATGTGGGTATTAAATGTCCAAATCATGCAATAGTTAGTACTCATTTTCTCCTAATGAAACATTCTATTACTAATATAAATGCACACATCTCAACTTAATCTGACGGTTTGTAGCCAAGGTGCCCAGGCACCTAGGTGTCCCAAACGGTCGTCCTATATAGATAAATTGTTTGACACACACTCATATACAGTCATCCCTAACTAAATCTAAGATCGTGCGTGCATTAATGTCAAATATATGATTTGAACCCTTGTGACATGGAGATACCACCGTCTTCTAATCATCCAACCACATATCGGTTTGTTTGTACTATGATTCTTATGATGTAAATAGATGAGATAAATATTATCATGAAAAAAAGGTTAATTAATGGATTATAACTTTGTTGTCGTGGAATAAAACTATGTGATTCTTCTGTCGAAGAAGAAGAAAAACGGTGTTCACATGTTTTAGAATTCCATCGTCTCCCCTTCATTGAATTCGGACCGTACATCGTCTCAGCCGGTTGGCATAGATTCCAGCCTATTTGTGTTTCACTCCCAGACCTGCCTCGGAATTCCTCCGCGCCGGCGCGTCGGTCAAAATTTTTGATCGGTTGCATGCGGGCTGCCCAATCTGCCGGCCGTATGTAGGGTGCACCGTCAGATCGTAGCAAAAAACTATGGTTATAGCAAAAAATGTCAATGTAATCGTAGCAAAAAAGACGCTAATGATACGTAGTAGCAAAACAAAATATGAGTTGCAACAAAAATAATCCGGTGAACTCGGGTTTTAAATCTGACAAACATGTATGCAACTTTTTTTAATAAACGATTGCAGCAAAAAAGATACCTGCTGTAGCAAATATTAACACGGTTGTAGCAAAAATCAAAAACACCGATGGTAGCAAAAAAACCGACAAACTAAATTTGCAACCAAACATATATGCAGCTTTTTTATGGACAAACGAACATAAAAACGCTTATAACAAATTTAAACGCTAGTTGCAGCAAATTTAGACGAAAAAAATGCTGCAATCCTAATCAGCTACACGAGCCGGTCGCGCGTGACGGGCGGAACGGTTCGGCCGGCCGCAAGCGTTTCCCAATTCACATCGCCGGATCGTAGTCCGCCCGTGCATCGATGGGCGTCACGCCCGCGAGAAGACGGCCAGCCAGAAAGGCGATGCAGAAACGAACGGGAAACAAGTAAACGATCACGTGCATCACCGGTGAATCTCCCACGCCAGAAAGAAGCGAGCAGAACCACGCCCGCCGCGACCGTCCCCCTCACTCCCGTCTCCGTCCATCCACCATTCCCCACCCCCGCCCACCGGAGGGACCAAAAGTAAAACCAACACGCCTCCCTTCCCTCGCCCGCCGACCCGCTATAAAAATCCAAGCACATCCACCCCTTCTCCCATCCATCGGCGGTCTCCCTCCCCCCCCTCTCTCTCTCTCTCCTGCCATCATATCATCCCGGCCTCTCCCTCCCGCTCCATCCCTCCCATTCCCATCCCCTCCGATTGCCCCTGCGCTCGCCATGGAGGCCGCCGCGTCCACGCTGCTCCTCTCCGCCGACTCGCCCCTCGCCAACGGCCGCCTCCTCCTCCTCGCCCCTTCTCGGCCCGCGCGGGCACGGCGGGGCGCCGCGCCCAACAGGTGCCGCTGGGCGTCCGTCCGCGCGTACGCCGCGCCGGCCATGCCAGCGCCGGCCTCTGGAAACGGCCTCGTCCCGGTGAGTGCCGCGCCCGCACGCCTTTTCTCCTCTGCAGCTAGCCAATTACTTTCAGCGCAAATTTTGCGTCGCTTGCTTTTCTTGCCTACGTGTAGTGGTAGTGCACGGATTAAGCAACTAGTAGTTCGCTTGCTTTCGTGCTCCCTTTAATTGGTAGGCACTCAGCCTGCTTTTGTAGCAACAATAACAAAGCAGCTGAGATTGCTTTCTGACTAATATAAGGGAATGAGCCATTTCAGAAAGAAACGAAATGATGCATCATCCGCTATGCTTGGGGTTTTCCCGAGAAGCAAATTGTTGTGTTTGTGTTGGAGGAATCGATATCTCCACATAAGCCAAGAGGCAGATCTTGTACCCGCTCCACCACCACTGGAACTTGGCTGATAGCTCAAATTCCATTACCCAGCTCGTTTCATTCTCGCACATATATCCCTCTCCCCAAATACTCAACGAAATGTTTTCTTACTGCCGAGTGTTCAATGTTCAGCCTCAAATAAGTAGTTTGCTTGTGTTACATCCTGCTTACTTACTCAGAATAACAACGGAGTGTACACTGTTGGAGACTTCATGACGAAAAAGGAGGATCTCCATGTCGTCAAGCCGTCAACCCCGGTTGATGAAGGTGTGGCCCATTCTTAGTTGTCTCTTCTGCTCACTGACCAGCTTCCAAATTGCTAACTAGTTCTTTGGTTTGCATGCAGCGCTCGAGATGCTGGTGCAGAACAGGATCTCTGGTTTCCCTGTTATCGATGACGACTGGAAGTTGGTTAGTTCCATTTAAATTTAGTTAACCCGCTCTTCTTGTTTCCCAGTCCATGTTTTCTATGACATAGCTAAGCTCAGAATATACCAGTCCTTTTTCGGAACAAAGGGTTTTGGGCGGCAAATACAGTGTTGCAATCCCAACTAAAAATTCCTATCCATGCATTTGGACCAAATTATTGCATCGGAAGAATTTCATAGAAAAGGGGTTTCCTACAAATATTGGAGGAAGTTAAATATGAGCTCTAACCTGATCATGGAAATTTCCTTTTGACAATCTGGATGCATCTTCGCTCGTTCTCTCTCCTTCTCCGATTCTCTCTAAGTAAGTAACATCCAATCTAAAAATTCCTGATGTGCAGCATCAGAATAACTTCTAAGCAATCCATGTGGGTTTTAATATTCCATGACAAGTCAATCCTCTTCCTACGGTTTTAGATTATTGAATTTTAGAGAGGCTTAAAGAAGGGTTCTTCCCAAGGAAAAAGGAAAGAGCCCTTTTGTTGTTCCCTATCATGTTATGTCTTAGGAAGCATTATATTGCAATGATGAACTGACTGACTTTCACATGCTTTCTTCTTGACCTCTTCTGTTGGTTTTGGTTGCACCCCAGTTTTTCTGTAATGAAATACTCAGCCACAACACGGCTTTATTTCCACCTGCAGGTTGGCGTTGTCTCAGATTATGATCTATTAGCTTTGGACTCAATGGCAGGTATTCCATCTTGAACTTTTAGTCACTTCCTTGCAAAGAAATCATACGGTCAAATTAATACATATTTTCTGAGCTGTAAAAATCAATTCACATATGCGCTACCGTTGCATATCATCCCAAAAGGTTCCCAGGATCTTAATTTGAAGCAGTTTAAAAGAATGGCCACTGTCTTCTGATCTTCCAATCCTGGATTGAAGGATTTAAAAAAAAAAAATGGGATATAATATCTACAACGCAACGATGCTAACAGCCATGGTCATAAATTGTCTTTTGCTGATTTAAGATTCACGGATAAACTTGGGGCCATTCATTCCCAGATTTTAGTGCTTTCGTAGTACTCTCAAATGTACTGAGATTATGTCTACAACACAATGAATCTTAACGAGTAGTTTTGTCAATATTTGAATACATTCTTATGCTTCAGGATGTGGACTGGCCGATACAAATTCAAGCATGTTCCCTGAAGTAGATAGCACTTGGAAGGTATATTCTGTAAAACCTTGGTTGATGATTTTATGTTTTATATTTCATAAGTATGCATTTCTTTTCATATGTTGAGTTGTATAACTTCTATGTGTTGGGATGGAACGTTCTTGTTTGCAAGGCAGGAATTTTCTGTGATTGGAATTTATTATCTTTCTGTGTTGAGAAACAGTGATCTAGCAAATGTTTCAGCACCTTCACATTTAATGGATTAAATTATGTTCTGTAATAACTATATAATATTGTTGACTGAATAGTATATTATACTGTACCCCGTGGAACTGTTGGTGTAATTAAGCGTGTGTTGTAGAGCAAATTGTTACTGTTCTTTTCCTACTCAAGAATGTGGGACATCACTAGATTAGGTCCCTTAATATAATGAACTTACATAGTATGTAACATTCAAAGCATCCAGTTAATTTTTAATTGTGTGCTCCCACTCAATGTTCCTGGTTCAGTAACTTACAGACTCCTTCATAATCACTTGTTTGCAGACATTTCGCGAGATCCAGAGACTCTTGAGCAAAACCAGTGGCAAAGTTATCGGTGATGTTATGACTCCCTCGCCTCTTGTGGTGCGTGAAACTACTAACCTCGACGCTGCTGCAAGGTATTTTCAACCAATCCTTGTGAATCCCCAGGGCTAAATCTACCGACTTATTATTACTGAGAGTGGTGTTTTTTTATTATTCAACAGGTTGCTGCTTGAAACCAAATACCACAGATTGCCTGTTGTTGATAGCACGGGAAAATTGGTGAGTGGATGAATCTATGACTCCCCTTTTCTCTCTTTAGCTCGGTGTCTTAAAACGAAATTTCTATCCTGAACTAGGTTGGGATGATCACAAGGGGGAATGTCGTCAGAGCTGCTCTCAAAATAAAGAAGAAAGCTGAAGGTGCTTAAATTTGATGGTTCTTTGTAAGGACACCACTGGGGTTGAACCTGCGGGGCAATTCGACAATTCAGCTGAATTGAAATATTGTCTGGTAGCGCAGAAGCAGATTTTCCCTGGAGCATAGATGGACATAATGTTGTTTACAATGTAATATAAGTAGTGTACTGTTGCAGAGAAATGGAATATAGGTATCGCGTGACGACGATTACAATTCATTTGAGGTCAGCATACTCAGCTGTCTCTCCATATTAGGTAGTAGTAGCATGGTATATGGAGGTTAATATTCTTTTCTCGATGGCTTGTACGAGCCTCGAGCATATTAAAGTGATTTATATAGTGCATTCAACGCTTTGATATGATGATGCCCTTTATAGTTGTCCAGAAAATGATTTCATCCTACAACTGACGAGGATGTAGCAAATAATATTAACCAGACACAAAGGTGTGGTTGCACCATGTATTTTGCATAGTTTCCCGACATATGATTCATACTGTGGTGTGCAAGTTCCAAACAATCTATTACACGGTGAAAGTTGGGCGAGGTTATGTACTTGTTGGGAAATGAAGCAAGAGCAACCTTTTATGAGTTACTGTTGTTTCAGTTTTATGCTAACCTGAAAATTGTGTTTTTTGTGAGGTTTAGATCTATTTGTGGTATAGAAATTCATAAGTTGTGATCATCTCCCTTGACCCTGAGTAAACTGCAACGGTCTTTCGTTGGTTTTGTGTGCCTTTTTATTGAAAGAACGCGAGTCTATATATATGCACAGAAGTTCCGGTTATATATACAAAATTAGGTCTCTTTTGAAAGGGCAAAGAGATCCCAAATCCCTACAGCCAAAGTCCATTATCTAGATAAAGGTAAGACAAGTAATATGGATCAGAGGAAGTAGTATTTGGTTGCACCATTGGCGCTACTTTGTGGCTGCGTCAAAGCCATTCACCGCACCCTTGAAAACTGTTTTGTTTATTTCTCAACAGAAATGCCACCAAACACTGACCAAGACACCGTAGTGGCCGCACTTTTGTTCTTTTGCTGCTGCCGCCACGGTTCTGTCCCACCATTCATCTTGTGTGTCGGAGCTTTGCTGGTATTGGCGTTGTAGTCGGACCATTCTACACCTTGCGACCAAATCCCGGTTTCTTTGGAGGAGAACTTTTGGAACATGAGTGTATATACATCCTATAAGCAAAATAATAAATAGCGATTCAATAAAAAATTAAAAAAGTCGAAAATATTTTTAAAATAAACTTAACCTTTCATTGTACTTGTAAGAAAAAATCCATAAAAATAAAATTATAGTTTGACTTCTTTTTTAAAAAAGACAAATCTTCGATCAAAATAGTGTGAATAGTAACCTATAATAGCAAATAAATTTGGTCTTTTTTGTTCAGAAGTCAATGTTGACCTTTTTTCGTGAAAATTTATATACTAGTGCAAAACAAAGTCAAATTTAATTTAAAAATATTTTAGAACTATTTTGACTTTTTAATTAATTATTAAAAATTCCTCATGTAGGATGTATATACAACCGGAAACCAAAGTGTATTTTCTGTTTTTCTTTCCTCATTCTCTTTTCTTTGACTATTACTAATCTGGACATTTTAACAGAAGCACTTACACATAAATATTTTGGGCGCCGTACTATGGTAGGGGTGGATATGAGTTACTGTTTTCAGCATCCTACAGAAAATTAAAGGCTGGAAAGGAATTTTTCTCTCAATGCAAGGGAAGGAAATTTTGCTGAAGGCAGTGGCCCAATCAATTCCCTCATATGCTATGTCAGTATTTAACTTGCCCAAGAACATATGTAAGTCAATAACAGTTGAGATTGCAGCTTTTTGGTGGGGAGATAGTGAGGAAAAAAATGCATTGGTTTGCATGGTTAAAGTTATGCATCTCGAAGAGGAAAGGTGGCTTGGGGTTTCGAGACCTTCACAATTTTAACCTTGCTTTACTAGCAAAACAGTGTTGACGGTTGCTCCCGAATCCTGAATTTTTGTGTGCAAAAGTTCTAAGTGCAAAATATTATCTGGACGGAAACATACTTCAGGTCGGACCCAACAAGGGCTCTTCGTTCACCTAGCAAAGTATTGTATCGGGCATACAAACTTTTAAGCGTGGAAGTATTTGGCGGGTGGGTACGTGCTCACGAATCAATATCCGGCATGATCCTTGGGTTCCTTTAAGTGAGTCGAGGAAGATCATAACTCCAAGGAGGACAACTATGTTGACTAAGGTTGAATAACTAATTGACCCGTTCACTGGTCAATGGGATGAGAACCTAATCCGATCAGTATTTTGGCCAGTTGATGTTCGCAGGATCCTACAAATCCCACTTCGAGTGCACGTGATGGAAGACTTTGTTTCGTGCCACTACAACTGGTCCGGAGAATTTACAGTGGGATCTGCATATCACGTAGAATTCCAGCACCAATTTGGCCATAAATGGGACCAATCCAGTGCACAAGGAAGTCAGCCTCGTGATATATGGAAGCGAATCTGGGCACTACGAACCCTTGGTAAGGTCAAGCACTTTGTTTGGAAAGTGATCAGAGGAGTTTTACCTTGCCTTGGCATTCTAGTAGTCCGCCACAGACCGACTAGGAGACAATGTCCGGTCTGTCACATAGGTTTTGAAGATATCCAACATTGCATGTTTAATTGTGGGCGAGCAATGAAGATGTGGGGAGAGCTAGTATTAAGGGAGGAGATTCAAAAAGTAGTAGCAGAAGACAGGTCAGGTTCATTCACTATGACTGCTCTCATGGACTGGCAAGATGATGTGAGAGCTTTAGCTATGGCGGAGTTGGTGGCAGTCGGTAGCTGGTATATTTGGTGGCAGCGACGTCAATTAGTTAAGTCCAGTGCTCCGCGCCGGCGTGTCGGTCCCACGATCCATCAACCCCGTGCGTCCGCATCGTTGGATCTCCATGTAACATTTTTTCTTTCGATGCAGCAATTTTTTCAACGGTTGCAACAAAAAATAAAATTTGTAGCAAAAATATATCTACGTGATCGTAGCAAAAAAAATAAAGCTGATGGTGCGTGGTAGCAAATGCCAAATGCCGGTTAGCAAAAATTAACACGGTTGTAGCAAAAGTAAAAAACATCAATTGTAATGAAAAATCCGACGAACTGGAGTTGCAACCCAACGTATATGCAACTTTTTTATTGAACAAAATGTAGCAAAAAAAAAAAAAAAACGCTTGCAGCAAATATGACGCTGGTTACAACAAATTTAGACGAAAAAATATTGCATCCACTGACCAACAGAGCGCGCGCGCGAAAAATGTTACATGACCCACGGGCAAGGAAGCGACCGACGCGTCGATTCGGCCGGCGTGCCGTATAAAAACGTTTCCCATTAGGTAAGGGTGAAAATACCTGGCCGCCACACCGTACTACAGTTTCTATAAAAGTTTTAGCGACAGATTACATCTGACCACTAACTCCAAATCGGCCAATGGTGAAACATGATCATATGTGGCACAAGCCAAGAAGAGGAATGGTAAATATAAATGCTGATGCATCATTCAGCATGGAGCAGCGAAAAGGCGGCGCGGGCGCTGCAGGTCTCGACGTCGGTCATCGACGGGAGAAGGCCAACTGCATCCTGGCGGCGCTTGGCGCGTCGCAGCGCGCGCATCCCGCCGCCGCGGCTGTGACATCCTCGACTTTTGCTACAGTAATTATTGTAATTAAGCTACAATGATCACCCGCTAATGATGCCACGTCATCGAATTTCCATCTCAGACCCGCATTGATTCGAGCCTATCCGGATTCAAAATTTGAAAACAAAAGAAAAGTACTTTATAAATTCATTACAAATATTAAAAGAATATGTATATGAAAGAGAGAATTAAAAGTATGTATAATAAATTGTAAAAGAAAATATTTAAAAAGAAAAATCAGTTAGTAAAATAAATAGGAAAGAAAGAAATAATAAAAAAAGAAAAAAAGGAAAAACAAAAAAAAA
Organism: Hordeum vulgare subsp. vulgare; assembly: GCF_904849725.1. Taxonomy (NCBI): domain Eukaryota; kingdom Viridiplantae; phylum Streptophyta; class Magnoliopsida; order Poales; family Poaceae; genus Hordeum; species Hordeum vulgare. The sequence continues at coordinate 351,372,555 of NC_058522.1, read as the reverse complement.
CAACAAAAAAAAGAAGAAGAAACCCCCCCCCCCCCGGCCGAGCTGGGCCAAGAGGCCCAACTGGCCAGCCCACTCCAAACCCTAGCGCCTCCCCCCTAGCGAGGGAGCCCCTCTCGCTCCCTCCCCTCCCACCGTGCGCCGCCAGCCTCCCCCTCGTGGGGGGGCCCTACCCCCACCGACACAGCCCCCCACCTCTCCTTCCCCTCTCGGTCCCCCCACTCCCACCTCCCGTGACTCCCTCCCCCACGAGCCCTCCTCTCCTCCCGTCGCCCCTCCCCCTCAGATCCACCCCTCCCTAGCCGGCGCGCCTCCCCCCCGCCGGCGAGCCGATCCCCCATCTCCCTCCCCCACGGCCTCCTCCTTCCCGCCGGCGAGCCCCCCCCCACGGCCTCCTCCTCCCGCCGGCGAGTTCCCCTCCCACGACCTCATCCTCCTGCGGCGAGCCCCCCCCTCGGCCTCCACCCCGCCGGCAGGGGCCCCGGCCACCTCGGCCCTCCACCTCGCCGGCCTACAACCCCGTCCCCGTCGGCCTTCCTCCCGCTCGGTCCAGGAGGGACCGGGCAGGGAGACTTCTTCGCCTCGCCGGATCCGGCCGGCTCCCCCTCGCCGGCACGACCTCTCCGGTGACCGGCATCATCATCACCGCCTCCGGGAACGCCTCCACGCCGTCTCCTCCGCCCCTTCCCGCGAACTCCGGCTTCACCGGCCCCTCCGGGAACGGCTTCGATACCCGTATTTATGTATGTATTGGCGTATATAGGCATGTGGAAAAATACGACATTTGTATGGTTATGTATTTGTGATTAAAAATGTGTTTTTGGCCTAGGGTCACTTACCGGTGGGGCCAATGCACCCGCTGTCTATGACAGGGAGGCCCCACGCGATAGTTAAAATAAAAATAAAGATAATGTTTTTATTAAATAAATAAATAAATAGGTATATTAGTTAAATTAATTAATTAGAATAATTAGAGTATGACACGTGGGCCCCCCACTAAATTAATCTGATTAATTAATAATTAATCTTAATAAAAACTTGTGCCTATGACGTTCGGGACCCGCTGGTCAGTTGACCAGTCAAATGTTGATGTCAGCATGACATCGCGATGATGTCATATTGGAATTTTATTAAAATAGCTAAATCTGTTTTTAATTCCTAAATAATTAATAAAACTTTAAAAAATTAATATAAAATAATCCGTAAGTCAGATCAAAATGATTTCAACATGAAAGTTGATCAGCAAAACGAGACGAACCCGGATACACAGTCCATTCGTTTGTCACGCGTCCCTAGCATAGCAAACATGGAACTTTTCCATCGTTTCCAGTATAACCGGTAGTAGCCCGAGACGCGGAAAATATCGCCAAATATTCTTCCGACCCGTCTATGACGGATGTTGCTGCGTTAGCTCATGTCTAGCCTGCATCTTGCCATGTCGTGCTTTGTGTTGCATCGGTACTATTATTTATTGTTTCTTCCCCCTCTTCTTACCGGTAGACCCTGAGACTGACGCTGCTGCCGGGTACATCTACGACCCTGCCGATCAGTCCTTTGCCGCAGAGCAGCAAGGCAAGCAAACTCCCCTTGATCATTCCTATATCGCCTATGTCTTTCTTCCTACTGCTTGCATTAGTATTTTGCTACTGTTGTAGTTAGCTCCTATATCTGATGCATAGCCTAATTTTGATGAACTGCTACTTTCAGTCCTGTACTTTAAATATGCTTAGTATAGGTGGAGCAGTCATCCCCTCTGACCCCGTAGTCCAGTTGCCCCGCTTGTATTCAAATCTCGATCTTTGATCGACGAGCCAGACCCGACACAGCACATACACCCCCCTTCGTTGTAGGACGCTACAAAGATACTATCGGGTACCGAGGGTGACACCTCGCTAAGTACTCTTGATGATATCTCTGTAGTATAGCTAGTCGGTCGTGGTTATCGAGGGTGATTCCTCTTTCACCATTCCCGATGACGCCTCTGTCGTCCAACCCCGCGAGTGTGGGACCCTCGAGGGTGATTCCTCTAAGCCCACCTTGACGGGTACATCGTTCGGAATCCAACGAGGGTGATACCTCGGATTCCCCCCGATGTTACAACCACACAGTTACTCGACCATGTTACTGGGATCATTGGTGATTAGTTGTAAGCCGGGTGGATTCCCGTGAGACTGTGTTGTTGGCCTAATTAAAATGCTAATGGATTTGGGTATTTGATCTGGGTTGGTCGGAGACCTTTTCGCACTAACCGGCTACGCGGGAAGAATTATGGGTACTCGGCGTCGCGGTATCAGCCGAAGCTTTTCAGATGCCAGCAATGTAGCGGCGCGCGCCCGAGTGGTCCCGAGATGCATCGCGCTTGTGATTAAGGGATGCTAGGACTGACGTCGGCCGCCCACACCACGTGCGGGAGCGTGAAGGGGAATTGGGCCCACGAACCCTTTGTGCTTAGGATTTAGACCGGCAGGCTGGCCTCTCTGATTAGTCTTAGGTGGGGCTGCGACGTGTCGATATTCCGAGGCCGGGCAGGACCCAGAAAAGTATGTCCGGCCAGAGTGTTATCGAGCGTGACGGGACATGTGGTGCACCCCTGCAGGGATGAAAATTAACTATTCGGATAGCCGTGTCCACGGTTACAGGACGACTTGGAGTTCTGCCCCGATCTTTTACAACTACAATTGTTACTTAACTGGAATTAGTTTGCCTCGGGATTGCTTCCTCGCAGGGAGTCGAGGGAGGATCCTTAGGCGTGACCTCACTTTAATATTGCTGCAAAAATATGACTATTAATGTTACCCCTGTTCTACTCTCGTCTATTGCTGCAAGACCCTGAAGATGCTAGTCTTCGATAGGACTAGGCCTTCTCTCTCTATTCTCGCATTGCTGCAGTCAGTCCACATATAACCCCCTTCTTTGATACTGATGCATAATTAGAATAGTTCTGATGTAAGACTTGCGAGTACTTTGGATGAGTACTCACCGCTGCTTTGCTCCCCCTCTTGTCCCCTCGATCCGTTTGCTGCGACCAGATGATGGAGCCCAGGAGATGGAGGTCCCCGCCGCCGACGACTGCTACCCCGACGGTGCCTACTACTACGTGGAGGCCGCTGATGATCAGGAGTAGTTAGGAGGTTCCCAGGCAGGAGGCCTCGCCTCGTTCGATCGTTGTATCTTTTGTGCTAGCCTTCTCTAAGGCACCCCATGTTTTATGTCTGTACTCAGATATTTTTTGCTTCCGCTAACTCGTGTGTTTATCGAGCTTTCGTATTCTAGCCCTCGAGGCCCCTGGCTTGTACTATGAAGCTGATGTTATTTTATTTATGTCTAGTGTTGTGTTGTGATATCTTCCCGTGAATCCTTGGGTTTGATTGTACGCATTTGCGTGTATGGTTAGCGTATGATTAAATCGAGGGCGTCACAAGTTGGTATCAGAGCCAACTGCCTGTAGGTAGCCCCCTTTCCAACTCCTTGGCCGAAGTTGAGTCTAGTGTTTGAAAAACTTTACTAACACTGATGTTGTGGCTTACGGGCCCACATCTCAATTGGGTGGTATTAGTATCTTTTACTCCTTTCCTATACTCTCGGCTCTACTTTCTCTTCTCTTTCGGGTCAAAGATTTTACTAACTCTAACATTAGGTTCTCGAATCACATCGATCCGGAGCGCTGGACTATCTACTCTTTTTCTCCTGAATATGTATTACACACACTGTCATTGACATCCGTCAATCTTATTTTCAGATACATCCCGCATGCTCCTGCTGGGGATGAGACTGGATCTGATCTCACTGCCTACGCTTCTGACGTTCGGGAATGCAACGACCGTTCCTACGTCGCTGTCTGCGCCCCCTACGTGACGCGTCGCTACGACGCGCGGGTTCTGGTGCAGTACACTGAGGCAATGGATCGTGCTTTCCGAGCTCTGACTGTGGAGTTGTATGCTACACGCGCTCGTCTTTACGACGCGTTGACAGAGCTCAGCCATCACACTGTCCGAGGGTTCCACCTATGCGCATCCGCGAGCCGAGCAGGACAGAGCTACCATCAGCTCTCGAGTGGACTGATGTTGGGGGTAGAACCCCTGCACTTGGACCTCAGCTGCTCGACTAGATGCGGTACCCTCACCAGAGTCACAACGGGACACAGGGTCCTGTCCCTACCTTCTATCACCGCCAGCTACCAGGATTCGATCGTCCTCTCCGACGTTGATGTAGCCTTATCGTTACATCTCGTTGTGGTACTCTTCCACCGCGTGCCTGCGCGCCGCCTAGTGAGTCCAGGGTATCGTCTAATGCGTCCGGGCTATCGCCAAATTTCGAATTTGTAATCGTTAGCCTGTAATCGAACTTATGTATGGGTCTGTATGTCGAACTCAACTACTATGGAGTATCTATCCCATTTCCCTTTCATTATGCTTAATTACTTCATGAATGCGTGCGATGCCTTTCAATTACTTTAAGCTAAACTACCCCTGCTAAATATTTAACAGGATGGTTAGACCAGCTGGCCGCCCGCGTGGCCCTGCCAACGATGCACCACCCCCGCCTCCTGAGTATATGGCGGGGATGATCCAACAGTTTGAGCTGAACCGCCAGTTTATGCAAGGGCTCATGGATCAGTTCCAAAGGCCGAACATGAACCAACCGCAAGGCGTGACACTGCAAGACTTCTGCCGTCTCAACCCTGCGATCTACCGCAGCTCAACTCACCCTCTAGATGCTGATGACTGGCTCCGTGACATTTCCTATGAGCTGGAGTCTGCCAATGTGCCCCTGGCGAGCTATGTCAACTTTGCCGCCTACTTTCTGAAGGGTCCCGCTGCTCAATGGTGGGACAGCCACAGGCGCTCTCAGCCCGATGGAACTATCATCACTTGGGCAGAGTTCAAGGCTGCTTTCCGTGCTCGATACATTCCCCAGGGAATCATGGACCGGAAGAAGCGTGAGTTCCGCAACTTGGTCCAGGGCAACAAGACTGTGGATGCTTATCAGCGGGAATTTCTGGAATTATCTCGCTATGCTGAAGAAGACATTGCGACTGATGCACGCAGGCAGGAGAAGTTCCGTGAAGGCCTCCACCCTGATATCAAGCTGACACTCCTCGTTCAGGACTATGCTGATTTTGCCACCCTGGTGAACAAAGCTATTCAGGTTGAGACTAGTCTGCAGGAATACAAAGATAGCAGCAAGCGCAACCGTGACATGGGCTCATCTTCGGGCTCATCTGCACAGAAGCGGAAGATCTGGATTCCCAACAACATGTACCATGCACCTGCTCCCACTCCGCGGCCGTCCTATGCTGCACCTCGCCTGCCTCCTCCACCACCTAGGCAGCCGAGGCTTCCAGCTCCACCGCCTCGAGTTCCTCCTTCCCGCCCTGAGGACGGGTTGTGCTTCAAGTGTGGCCGTACAGGTCACCGTGCTAGAGACTGCAGGCAGAATCCGAATCAGCTGGCACTTCCCGCAACTGGCAGTGGCAACAACCAGAACCGCAACTCCAACACTAAGCCTGCTTATGTTCGTGGTCAGGCCAACAACATTGATATGGGTCAAGCTCAAGACCAGCCTGCTACCGTGATGGGTACACTTCTCGTTAACTCAGTACCTGCTTCTGTATTGTTTGATACAGGAGCATCGCATTCCTTTATGTCGGAAAATTTTGCATACATGCATGACATTAGGAGCGAAGAGATGAACATCCCGATAGTGGTAAACACCCCTGGGGGCGAATGCCGAACCTCTGTGGTTTGCCCCCATGTTCCAGTTGAAATTGAAGGATTAGAATTCCTTGCCAACCCCATCCTACTAAAGTCATCCAACATTGATCTCATATTGGGGATGGACTGGTTGAAAGCTCATACGACATCGATCGTTTGTGCCACCAAGACCGTCCACCTCCTACACCCTTCAGATGAAGTAATAAGCTACCATGCGCATCTCGTCCGTAATGCTGAGGCACGACTGTATGCTTTGAATGCATTAAATGCGTCGCCTCTTGAAGGGATTGAAAACATACCAGTGGTCCGAGAATTTCAAGATGTCTTTCCAGAAGAACTTCCGGGGATTCCCCCTGCTCGAGCTGTCGAGTTTGTCATTGACTTGGTACCCGACACCACTCCTATTGCCAAGCGTCCTTATAAAATGCCACCACATGAACTCCTTGAACTTAAGCAAGAAATTGACAACTCGCTCCGTCTGGGTTTCATCCGTCCGAGTTCCTCTGCTTGGGGAGCACCTTCTCTCTTTGTTAAGAAGAAGGATGGGACAAATCGATTGGTCCAAGACTACCGTCCTATCAACCAGGCCACTATTCAGAACAAATATCCTCTCCCACGGATAAATGATTTGTATGATCAACTTGCTGGTTCCACCGTTTTCTCTAAGCTCGACTTGAGATTGGGATACCACCAGATCCGTGTTCGCAAGGAGGATATTCCAAAGACCGCCTTTGTTACTCGATATGGATCATACGAGTACACCGTCATGTCCTTCGGCTTAACCAATGCACCGGCAACCTTCTCTCGATTGATGAATTATATATTCATGGACTACCTCGACAAATTTGTCGTGGTATATCTGGATGATATTCTGGTGTTTTCGAAGAACAAAGAAGAGCATGCTGAGCATCTTCGTCTTGTACTGGATAAGCTTCGGGAGCATAAACTCTATGCGAAGTATTCCAAATGTGAGTTCTGGCTAGACGAAGTGACTTACCTTGGTCATGTGATTTCCAAGGATGGTATTGCGGTCAACCCCGAACGGATTCAAGCTATTCTTGACTGGACTCCCCCGAAGAATGTCAAGCAAGTCAGAAGTTTTCTCGGACTCGCCAGCTATTGCCGTCGATTCGTCGAGAACTTCTCCAAGATTGCGAAGCCCTTAACCATCCTGCTTCACAAAGGTGTTAAGTATGAATGGACTGATAAATGCCAGGAAATTTTCCAAGCGCTCAAGGACAAACTGACGTCCGCTCCAGTACTTGCTCCTCCAGATACGAAAAGGGATTTCGTCATACACTGTGATGCTTCTCGTCAAGGAATAGGTTGTGTCCTAATGCAGGATCGCAAGGTGATCGCTTATGCTTCACGTCAACTGCGTGCTCATGAAGAGAACTACCCAGTTCATGATCTCGAGCTTGCCGCAGTCATTCATGCATTGAAGGAATGGCGACAATACCTTGTCGGTAATCGCTGTGAAATCTAAACCGACCATCAAAGTTTGAAGTACTTGTTCACTCAACCGGAGCTGAACCTGCGTCAACAAAGATGGATGGAGCGTATAGAAGATTTTGACTTTAGTATATCATATACCCCTGGCAAGGCTAACGTAACGGCTGATGCCTTAAGTCGCAAGTCATACTGCAACCACCTCCAAGTTCATCAGGTTCACGATCGTTTGCAAGAGGAATTCCGTAAGCGGAACCTCCACATTGTTCCTCAGGGTTACCTTGTTCCCCCTCCTGAAGAGTGTCAAAAGATGAACCTTCGTGTTGTTAATCAGGGTTCCCTCAGTAACCTAGTGGTTGAACCAGATCTTGTGAGCTCCATAAAGAATCTGCAAGACTTTGACGATGATGTCGACAGGATTAAGAGCTATATTGCGAAGGGTAAACCCTCCTTTTTCACTGTTGATGAAGGTGGCGCCTTGTATTTCAAGGGTCGCCTATTCGTCCCAAATAAGAAGGAAAATCTCAGGATGACGGGGAAGGTGATGGAAGAAGCTCATGACACACCACTGTCTATTCACCCGGGTAGTACCAAGATGTACCAAGACATCCGGCAAAGATTCTGGTGGCCCAATATGAAACAAGATATTGCACGCTATGTGGCAGAATGTGATATATGCCGGCGTATCAAAGCAGAACACCAAAAGCCTGCTGGAACTCTGCAGCCTATCTCTATTCCTGAGTGGAAATGGGACCACGTTGAAATGGACTTCGTCACTGGTTTTCCCAGGTCTCAGAAAGGTAATGATGCTATTCTTGTCGTCATTGATCGACTGTCCAAAGTTGCACATTTCCTGGCCGTCAAAGAAACGATTAATGCTAGTCAGCTGGCAGATCTTTATATGTCAAGAGTTGTTTCACTTCACGGTATTCCGTTGGTAATCAGTTCGGACCGTGGCAGCTTGTTCACTTCAAAATTCTGGGAAAGTTTTCAAAAGGCTATGGGGACTCATCTGTCCTTCAGCACTGCATTTCATCCTCAATCCCAGGGACAAGTTGAACGAGTCAACCAAATTCTCGAGGACATGCTTCGAGCTTGTGTCATTTCTTTCGGTAAGAAATGGGAGGAATCTCTCCCGTATGCCGAGTTCTCTTACAACAATAGCTATCAAGCTAGTCTGAAGATGGCCCCTTTCGAAGTATTGTATGGGCGAAGGTGTCGAACTCCTCTGAATTGGTCGGAAATTGGGGAACGATCACTCTTCGGTCCGGATATTATTCAACATGCCGAAGATCAAGTCCGCATTATTCATGAGAATCTGAAGGCTGCTCAGTCTCGTCAGAAGAGTCAGTATGACCGTCATCATCAAGATATGGTCTATCAACCTGGCGAAAAGGCTTATCTTCGTGTCACACCAATGAGAGGTGCACACCGTTTTGGAATCAAGGGCAAGTTAGCTCCTCGTTATATTGGTCCTTTCACTGTTCTCGAAAGGCGTGGAAGAGTGGCTTATCAATTGGAACTGCCGGCGAACCTTTCTCAGGTTCATGATGTCTTCCATGTTTCTCAGCTCCGTCGCTGCTTCAAGGACCCTATTCGAGCAGTGGATCACGATATGCTTGAACTACAACAAGACCTCTCTTATAAAGAGCATCCGGTCCGCATTCTCGACCAAGCTGAACGTAAGACTCGTCGCAAGGTCACCAAGTTCCTTAAGGTGCAGTGGTCAAATCACTTTGAAGATGAAGCCACTTGGGAACGCGAGGATCATCTTCGTGATGAATACCCCGGGCTTTTTCCCTCTACCTCTTAATTCTCGGGACGAGAATTCTTGTTAGTAGGGGAGAATTGTGACATCCTCGACTTTTGCTACAGTAATTATTGTAATTAAGCTACAATGTCACCCGCTAATGATGCCACGTCATCGAATTTCCATCTCAGACCCGCATTGATTCGAGCCTATCCGGATTCAAAATTTGAAAACAAAAGAAAAGTACTTTATAAGTTCATTACAAATATTAAAAGAATATGTATATGAAAGAGAGAATTAAAAGTATGTATAATAAATTGTAAAAGAAAGTATAATAAAAGAAAATATTTAAAAACAAAAATCAGTTAGTAAAATAAATAGGAAAGAAAGAAATAATAAAAAGAAAGAAAAAAAAAGGAAAAACAAAATAAAACAAAACAAAACAACAACACAAAAGAGAAGAAAACCCCCCGTGGCCGAGCAGGGCCAAGAGGCCCAACTGGCCAGCCCACTCCAAACCCTAGCGCCTCCCCCCCTGGCGAGGGAGCCCCTCTCGCTCCCTCCCCTCCCACCGTGCGCCGCCAGCCTCCCCCTCGTGGGGGGGCCCCACCCCCACCGACACAGCCCCCCACCTCTCCTTCCCCTCTCGGCCCCCCCACTCCCACCTCCCGTGACTCCCTCCCCCACGAGCCCTCCTCTCCTCCCGTCGCCCCTCCCCCTCAGATCCACCCCTCCCTGGCCGGCGCGCCTCCCCCCGCCGGCGAGCCGATCCCCCATCTCCCTCCCCCACGGCCTCCTCCTTCCCGCCGGCGAGCCCCCCCCACGGCCTCCTCCTCCCACCGGCGAGTTCCCCTCCCACGACCTCATCCTCCCGCGGCGAGCCCCCCCTCGGCCTCCACCCCGCCGGCAGGGGCCCCGGCCACCTCGGCCCTCCACCTCACCGGCCTACAACCCCGCCCCCGTCGTCCTTCCTCCCGCTCGGTCCAGGAGGGACCGGGCAGGGAGACTTCTTCGCCTCGCCGGATCCGGCTGGCTCCCCCTCGCCGGCACGACCTCTCCGGTGACCGGCATCATCATCACCGCCTCCGGGAACGCCTCCACGCCGTCTCCTCCGCCCCTTCCCGCGAACTCCGGCTTCACCGGCCCCTCCCGTCAACGTCGGTGAGCCCCTCCTCGGGCTCCTCCCACCATGTCGTTCTCCTCGCCGCCCCGGTTCCGTTCCGGCAAACGAGGCCCCGATCCGTCGACGGTAGACTCCGGTAGGAAGGATTGAACTTTTGGTTCTTCTATGTTGAGTTAGCACATAGTTGTTTCTCTGTTGTTTGTTGACAGAGAGGGAGATGAGAGTTTTGAGAGAAATAAAAAAAACAAATGTTGTATTCCGTATGTATGTATGTATGTATGTATTCGATACCCGTATTTATGTATGTATTGGCGTATATAGGCATGTGGAGAAATACGACATTTGTATGGTTATGTATTTGTGATTAAAAATGTGTTTTTGGCCTAGGGTCACTTACCGGTGGGGCCAATGCACCCGCTGTCTATGACAGGGAGGCCCCACGCGATAGTTAAAATAAAAATAAAGATAATGTTTTATTAAATAAATAAATAAATAGGTATATTAGTTAAATTAATTAATTAGAATAATTAGAGTATGACACGTGGGTCCCCCACTAAATTAATCTGATTAATTAATAATTAATCTTAATAAAAACTTGTGCCTATGACGTTCGGGACCCGCTGGTCAGTTGACCAGTCAAATGTTGATGTCAGCATGACATCGCGATGATGTCATATTGGAATTTTATTAAAATAGCTAAATCTGTTTTTAATTCCTAAATAATTAATAAAACTTTCAAAAATTAATATAAAATAATCCGTAAGTCAGATCGAAATGATTTCAACATGAAAGTTGATCAGCAAAACGAGACGAACCCGGATACACGGTCCATTCGTCTGTCACGCGTCCCTAGCATAGCAAACATGGAACTTTTCCATCGTTTCCATTATAACCGGTAGTAGCCCGAGACCCGGAAAATATCACCAGATATTCTTCCGACCCGTCTATGACGGATGTTGCTGCGTTAGCTCATGTCTAGCCTGCATCTTGCCATGTCATGCTTTGTGTTGCATCGGTGCTATTATTTATTGTTTCTTCCCCCTCTTCTTACCGGTAGACCCCGAGACTGACGCTGCTGCCGGGTACATCTATGACCCTGCGGATCAGTCCTTTGCCGCAGAGCAGCAAGGCAAGAAAACTCCCCTTGATCATTCCTATATCGCCTATGTCTTTCTTCCTACTGCTTGCATTAGTATTTTGCTACTGTTGTAGTTAGCTCCTATATCTGATGCATAGCCTAATTTTGATGAACTGCTACTTTAAGTCCTGTACTTTAAATATGCTTAGTATAGGTGGAGCAGTCATCCCCTCTGACCCCGTAGTCCAGTTGCCCCGCTTGTATTCAAATCTCGATCTTTGATCGACGAGCCAGACCCGACACAGCACATACACCCCCCTTCGTTGTAGGACGCTACAAAGATACTATCGGGTACCGAGGGTGACACCTCGCTAAGTACTCTTGATGATATCTCTGTAGTATAGCTAGTCGGTCGTGGTTATCGAGGGTGATTCCTCTTTTACCATTCCCGATGACACCTCTGTCGTCCAACCCCGCGAGTGTGGGACCCTCGAGGGTGATTCCTCTAAGCCCACCTTGACGGGTACATCGTTCGGAATCCAACGAGGGTGATACCTCGGATTCCCCCCGATGTTACAACCACACAGTTACTCGACCATGTTACTGGGATCATTGGTGATTAGTTGTAAGCCGGGTGGATTCCTGTGAGACTGTGTTGTTGGCCTAATTAAAATGCTAATGGATTTGGGTATTTGATCTGGGTTGGTCGGAGACCTTTTCGCACTAACCGGCTACGCGGGAAGAATTATGGGTACTCGGCGTCGTGGTATCAGCCGAAGCTTTTCAGATGCCAGCAATGTAGCGGCGCGCGCCCGAGTGGTCCCGAGATGCATCACGCTTGTGATTAAGGGATGCTAGGACTGACGTCGGCCGCCCACGCCACGTGCAGGAGCGTGAAGGGGAACTGGGCCCATGAACCCTTTGTGCTTAGGATTTAGACCGACGGGCTGGCCTCTCTGATTAGTCTTAGGTGGGGCTGCGACGTGTCGATATTCCGAGGCCGGGCAGGACCCAGAAAAGTATGTCCGGCCAGAGTGTTATCGAGCGTGACGGGACATGTGGTGCACCCCTGCAGGGATGAAAATTAACTATTCGGATAGCCGTGTCCACGGTTACAGGACGACTTGGAGTTGTTCCCCGATATTTTACAACTACAATTGTTACTTAACTGGAATTAGTTTGCCTCGGGATTGCTTCCTCGCAGGGAGTCGAGGGAGGATCCTTAGGCGTGACCTCACTTTAATATTGCTGCAACAATATGACTATTAATGTTACCCCTGTTCTACTCTCGTCTATTGCTGCAAGACCCTGAAGATGCTAGTCTTCGATAGGACTAGGCCTTCTCTCTCTATTCTCGCATTGCTGCAGTCAGTCCACATATAACCCCCTTCTTTGATACTGATGCATAATTAGAATAGTTCTGATGTAAGACTTGCGAGTACTTTGGATGAGTACTCACCGCTGCTTTGCTCCCCCTCTTGTCCCCTCGATCCGTTTGCTGCGACCAGATGATGGAGCCCAGGAGATGGAGGTCCCCGCCGCCGACGACTGCTACCCCGACGGTGCCTACTACTACGTGGAGGGCGATGATGATCAGGAGTAGTTAGGTGGTTCCCAGGCAGGAGGCCTCGCCTCGTTCGATCGTTGTATCTTTTGTGCTAGCCTTCTCTAAGGCACCCCATGTTTTATGTCTGTACTCAGATATTTGTTGCTTCCGCTGACTCGTGTGTTTATCGAGCTTTCGTATTCTAGCCCTCGAGGCCCCTGGCTTGTAATATGAAGCTGATGTTATTTTATTTGTGTCTAGTGTTGTGTTGTGATATCTTCCCGTGAGTCCTTGGGTTTGATCGTACGCATTTGCGTGTATGGTTAGCGTACGATTAAATCGAGGGCGTCACAGCGGCGCCTTTTCCTTAGAGAGGCGACGAAATGGAGGAGCTGTCCGCGGCGGCCGCGGCAGCCACGACAACTGCGATATCTTTTTGCTGCCCGGATTTGGAGATGGCCACACGCCCAGGAGGCCGATTCTGGGTGTTGGCTAGCGATGAAGACGAAGAGGAGGCAGAGGGTGGCAAGATCGTATCGTCGGCGGAGGTATGTTCTTCCTACTCGACTGATGCGTTTTTTCAGGGAAGCTCTGACGAAGAATCGGTAGGGCATGCAGACACAATGAAGATACAGGCAGGTCAGAGTCTGACGAACAGGGTTCCCTGGACGACATCGTCGGGGACAATTCGGCCATGGCGAGGTCCTCTCCCTAGGGTAGTTTTGCCGAAGCTGACAGTATCTGATTGTATACTTCCTTCTTCTTGGACTATGGTTCGAAGTAAGAGGAAAACGAAGTCACCGGCGGCGACAACTCCAGCGCCGGTGATCCAGATCGCTGAGCAGCGATGTTTGCGCCTGCGTTCGCTTTTGGGCCCAGCTACAGATAGTTACTTCGAGCCAGTCGTGGGCCTCTAGGATACTGGGTATACGGCCCAGCCCGATGCGCAAGCTGAGCTCCAGCCGGTCTCCTGTAGTGATCGCTAGTCGGATGCACTTGGGATCGGTTCTGGTCAGATAACTAGCGACAGGATATAGATCATTCTCTCGCCTAGGGTTAGACCACGACGTAACTCTCCAGGATTTCCTCGTATCGCCTCGGGTAGGGCGGCTCGTATTCCATCCCTGCAAACGGAACGCAACGACCTTCGCATCAAGGCTGACACGGCTGCACGGGAAGCAGCGACGCCGACAGAGGGAGTGCCGGCCATGGCGGGCCGAGGCAATCCCCCTCATGCTAGAGTGCCGGTGACAGGTGCTGCAGGTCCGGGGCATGGGGAGAGTCACCCAGTGGCTCGTGGACGCGGCGACGCCGGAGGCGGTCGAGGTCATCCGCAGGCAGATGGACGCAATGGCTCGCGCGGACGCTGGGGCGATGATGGGTACAATGCTTATCACGCTGGTATTCACAGAGGTTCTTCTTCCACCGGGGCTGGTCGTGCTGAGATCAAGGGTCCACCAGGTCCGTTTGTGAAGGGGGCGACCGGACCTGTGCAGCGTAGCCGACCAGTGTTCAGGAATTATCATGGGGGTCGTGGAGGTGGCTGATGTCTACTACGCAACCTTCTCCTTGTAGACGTTGTTGGGCCTCCAAGTGCAGAGGGTTGTAGGACAGTAGAAATTTTCCCTCAAGTGGGTGACCTAAGGTTTATCAATCCGCGGGAAGTGTAGGATGAAGATGGTCTCTCTCAAGCAACCCTACAACCAAATAACAAAGAGTCTCTTGTGTCCCCAACACACCCAATACAATGATAAGTTGTATAGGTGCACTAGTTCGGCGAAGAGATGGTGAAACAAGTGCAATATGGATGGTAGATATAGGTTTTTGTAATCTGAAATTACAAAAACAGCAAGGTAACAAATGGTAAAAGTGATCACGAACGGTATTGCAATGCGTGGATACAAGGCCTAGGGTTCATACTTTCACTAGTGAAGTTCTCTCAACAATGATAACATAATTGGATCATATAACTAGCCCTCAACATGCATAAAAGAGTCACTCCAAAGTCACTAATAGCAGAGAACAAACGAAGAGATTATTGTCGGGTACGAAACCACCAGAAAGTCATTCTTTCTGATCGATCTATTCAAGAATCCGTAGTAAAATAACACGAAGCTATTCTTTCCGTTCGATCCATCATAGAGTTCGTACTAGAATAACACCTTAAGATACATATCAACCAAGACCCTAATGTCACCTAGATACTCCATTGTCACCTCAAGTATCCGTGGGCATGATTATACGACATGCATCACATAATCTTAGAATCATCTATTCAACCAACACATAGAACTTCAAAGAGTGCCCCAAAGTTTCTACCAGAGAGTCTAAACGTGTGCCAACCCCTGTGCATAGGTTCCTAATGTCACGAACCCGCAAGTTGATCACCAAAACATACATCGAGTACTAACATGAATCCACGTGTGCCAACCCATATGCATAGGTTCCCAATTGTCACAAACCCGCAAGTTGATCACAGCAGATAGACACGTGCAAGACATACATCAAGTGTTCTCAAAGACTCAATCGAATAAGATAACTCCAAGAAGGAGAGGGGGAAGAACATCATAAGATCCAACTATAGTAGCAAAGCCCATGGTACATCGAGATCAAGTCATCTCAAGAACACGAGAGAGAGAGAGAGAGATCAAACACATAGCTACTGGTACATACCCTCAGCCCCGAGGGAGAACTACTCCCTCCTCGTCATGGAGATCGCCGGGATGATGAAGATGGCCACCGGAGATGGATTCCCCCTCCGGCAGGGTGCCAGAACGGGCTCCAGATTTGTTTTTGGTGGCTAGAGAGGCTTGCGGCGGTGGAACTCCCGATCTAGGTTTCTTTTTGGAGGTTTCTGAATTTATAGGAATTTATGGCGGTGGAATTACGTCGGTTGGGCCCATGAGGAGGTCACAAGCCTGGTCGCCACCACCTAGGGGGGTGGTGGCGGCGTCAGGGCTTGTGACTCCCTCGTGGCCCATCTGGCCTTCTTCCAAAGCTTCGGGGGTCTCTTTTGGTCCAAAAAAATCATCGTAAAGTTTCATTCCATTTGGACTCCGTCTGAAAAAGGGTCAAAAACACGAAAAAAACAGAAACTGGCACTTGGCACTGAGTTAATAGGTTAGTCCCAAAAAAGATATAAAATAGCATATTCATGCATATTAAACATCCAAAGTTGACAAGATAATAGCATGGAACCATCAAAAATTATAGATACGTTGGAGACGTATCAAGCATCCCCAAGCTTAACTCCTGCTCGTCCTCGAGTAGGGAAGTGATAAAGAATGAATTTTTGATGTTGCATGCTAGCTAGCATAGTTGTCCTTTGTAACTTCTCTCACGTGACATGAATGTTCAGATCCGTTAGATTCAAAACAATAGTTTGCTATTGATGTGGAGACAATAATACTTCAAGCAAACTAGCAAGGTAATCATGAACTTTAAAAATAACAAGGATAAAAGAAAGTTATCCCTACAAAATCATATAGTCTGGCTATGCTCTATCATCCTTGCACAATAAATTTAAATCATGCACAACCCCGGTATTGGCCAAGTAATTTTTTTCACACCTTTACTTTCTCAAACTTTTTCAACTCTCACGCAATACATGAACGTGAGCCATGGTTATAGCACTATAGGTGGAATGGAGTAGTGGAGGTTGTGAGACAAAAAAAGGAGAAGATGGTCACATTAACTAGGCATATCAATGAGCTGTGGAGATGCTCATCAATAGATATCAATGTGAATGAGTAGGGATTGACATACAAATGATGCACTAGAGCTAAGAGTATGTGAAAGCTCTTAAAGAAAACTAGTGGGTGTGCATCCAACTTGCTTGCTCACGAAGACCTAAGGCAATTTTGAGGAAGCCTATCATTGGAATATACAAGCCAAGTTATATAATGAAAATTTCCCACTAGCTATATGGTGGTGACAAAACGAGAGACTCTCAATCATGAAGATCATGGTGCTTAATATGAAGCACAAGTGTGGAAAGGAGATAGTAGCATTGTCCCTTCTCTCTTTTTCTCTCATTTTTTGGTGGGCTCTTTGGCCTCTTTTTTTGGTGGGCATCTTTGGCCTATTTTTGTAAATGGGCTTCGCTGGCCTCTTTTATTTCCTCACATGGGACAATGCTCTATCAATGATGATCATCACACTTACAACTCAAAACTTAGAGCAATGATGACTCTATATGAAATGCCTTCGTTAGTGTACCGTGACAATGATCTAGCATGGCATAGACATTAATGGAAACATCATGCTAGCTATCTTACGATCATGCAATGGCAATGTAGACGTGGTGGCACATGTCATGGTGGTAGTTGCATGGCAATATATATCGGAATGACTTTGAAAAAGCCATAGTAGGTAGGTATGGTGGCTGTTTTGAGGGAGGCTAATGGTGGGTTTTGTGCACCGGCGAAAGTTGCACGGCACTAAGAAGATAGTGATGGTGGAAGGTGAAAGTGCATCTAAACCATGGACTCAACATTAGTCATGAAGAACTCATATACTTGTTGCAAAAGTTATATTAGTAATCGAAACAAAGCATTCAATGCATACTCCTAGGGGAAGGGTTGGTAGGTATAAACCATCGCGCGATCCTGACCGCTACACAAAGGATGACAATCAATAAACTAATCATGCTCAAACTTCATCACATAGCGGTTCACCATACGTGCATGCTACGGGAATCACTAACTTCAACACAAGTATCTCTAGATTCACAACACCATACTAACATAACTTAAATATTACCAGAACCACATCTCAAAACTAATTGAGAGGAATCAAGCTTCTCTTTCTACTCAATGCACATGTAGATGGAAGTTTTCGTATCCCTTTGGATAACTACCACTTTTGAGACTACTTTCAAAGCATAGATCAACTACCAAGCCACACACCACTGCGCTCTAAAAGATATAAGTGAAGCACACAGAGCAAAAGTATCTAGCTCAAAAGATATAAGTGAAGCACATGCGAGCTGAATTGTCTACCAAAGGATATAAGTGAAGCTCGACAAAATCACGGTGAGTGCATGTCTCTCTCTATAGGTGTGAAGCAAGGATGATTGTGACACAACAAAAATAAAATTCTCCTACGATACAAGACGCTCCAAGCAAAAACACATAACATGTGGTGAATAAAAATATAGCCCCAAGTAACGTTACCGATGGATTGAAGACGAAAGAGGGGATGCCTTCCCGGGGCATCCCCACGCTTAGGCTTTTATGGAATCCTTGAATCTCTTGGGGTGCCTTGGGCATCCCCAAGCTTGAGCTCTTGCCTCTCTTTATCTCTTTGTCCATAAGAACTTCACCCTTGAAAACTTCACAACACGAAACTTAAAAAGAAACTCGTGATAACATTAGTATGAGAAAGCAAACCACCACTTCCTTAGGTATTGTAGCAAACTTAAATTCTACTTATGCTGATGTTGGGTTACTGTATTTTCAATCTTCCATGGCTAATACCCTCCGATACTATCCATAGTTTCATCAAAATAAGCAACCAACTCAACAAAAACAGAATCTGTTAACAGCAGACCAGTCTGTAGCAATCTGTATACTTCGTATATTTGTGGTACTTAAAAAATTCTGAAACATTACGACAGTCTGAATAATTTGCGTAGCAATCAGAGGAAAAAAGAATCAACTCAAAAGCTCTTACAGAAAAAAAAATGAAATTCCTTTTCGTGAGCAGAAAGTTTCTATCTTTTCCAGCATGACCAAACGATCATCCCCAAGACTAATCATAACGGTTTTGCTTGGCACAAACGCAAAAAGAAACACAGAAAACACAATCATAACAGAATTATGATGGTGTGGAGAAAACAAAACAGGAATCAAAAAGCAAAGAAAAAATTATTCGTTGGGTTGCCTCCCAACAAGCGCTATCGTTTAACGCCCTTAGCTAGGCATTGATTTCAATGATGCTCACATAAAAGGTAAGGATTGCACCACAACGAGAGCATCATGGAGAAAATGGTTAGCACATTTAAGTCTAACCCACTTCCTATGCATAGGGTTTTTGTGATCAAACAATTTATTGGAGCAAGAATCAACTAGCACAGGAAGGCAAAACAAGCATAGCTTCAAAAATTTCAACATATGGAGAGGAAGCTTGATACTATTGCAATAAGTAGAAGCATATGATCCTCTCTCATAGTAATTTTGAGTAGCATCATGAATGAATTCAACAATATAACCAGCACCTAAAGCTTTCTTTTCATGATCTACAAGCATAGAAATTTTACTACTCTCCACATAAGGAAATCTATTCTCAAGAATAGTAGTGGGAGTATCGTAAAAGACTTGAGCACTAAAAATTGTGTGCACAATGAAAAAGCAAGGTTTAGCAAAAGAGTTCTCGAGAGTATGACAAGTTTTATCATCCCTATTCTTTAAAGCATAAGTATCCTCACAATAATCATAATAGATAGGTGGCATGCTTTCATCAAAATGATTTTGATCATTCAAAGTGGAAGAACTAAAAAGATCATCTTCATCAAATATAGCATCCCCAAGCTTGTGGTTTTGCATATCATTAGCATCATGGGTATTCAAAGAATTCATGCTAACAACATTGCAATCATGCTCATCATTCACATATTCTATGCCAAGCATTCTATGTAATTCTTCTTTCAGCACTTGAGCACAATTTTCCTTCCCATCATGCTCACGAAAGACATTGAAAAGATGGAGCATATGAGGCATCCTCAATTCCATATTTTTTTTGTAATTTTCAGCGAAAGAACAAGAAAAAAAAGATTCGATTGCGAGATCTAAAGATATACCTTCAAGCGCTAACCTCCCCGGCAACGGCGCCAGAAAATAGCTTGATGTCTACTACGCAACCTTCTCCTTGTAGACGTTGTTGGGCCTCCAAGTGCAGAGGGTTGTAGGACAGTAGCAATTTTCCCTCAAGTGGGTGACCTAAGGTTTATCAATCCGTGGGAGGCGTAGGATGAAGTTGGTCTCTCTCAAGCGACCCTGCAACCAAATAACAAATAGTCTCTTGTGTCCCCAACACACCCAATACAATGGTAAGTTGTATAGGTGCACTAGTTCGGCGAAGAGATGGTGAAACAAGTGCAATATGGATGGTAGATATAGGTTTTTGTAATCTGAAATTACAAAAACAGCAAGGTAACAAATGGTAAATGTGAGCACGAACGGTATTGCAATGCGTGGAAACAAGGCCTAGGGTTCATACTTTCACTAGTGAAGTTCTCTCAACAGTGATAACATATTTGGATCATATAACTAGCCCTCAACATGCAACAAAGAGTCACTCCAAAGTCACTAATAGCGGAGAACAAACGAAGAGATTATTGTCTGGTACGAAACCACCACAAAATCATTCTTTCTGATCGATCTATTCAAGAATCCGTAGTAAAATAACACGAAGCTATTCTTTCCGTTCGATCCATCATAGAGTTCGTAATAGAATAACACCTTAAGATACACATCAACCAAGACCCTAATGTCACCTAGATACTCCATTGTCACCTCAAGTATCCGCCGGCATGATTATACGATATGCATCACATAATCTCAGAATCATCTATGCAACCAACACATAGAACTTCAAAGAGTGCCCCAAAGTTTCTACCAGAGAGTCAAAATGTGTGCCAACCCCTGTGCATAGGTTCCTAATGTCACGAACCCGCAAGTTGATCACCAAAACATACATCGAGTACTCACATGAATCCACGTGTGCCAACCCATATGCATAGGTTCCCAATTGTCACAAACGCGCAAGTTGATCACAGCAGATAGACACGTGCAAGACATACATCAAGTGTTCTCAAAGACTCAATCCGATAAGATAACTCCAAAGGGGAAACTCAATTCATTACAAGAAGGATAGGGGGAAGAACATCATAAGATCCAATTATAGTAGCAAAGCCCATGGTACATCGAGATCAAGACATCTCAAGAACACGAGAGAGAGAGATCAAACACATAGCTACTGGTACATACCCTCAGCCCCGAGGGAGAACTACTCCCTCCTTGTCATGGAGATCGTCGGGATGATGAAGATGGCCACCGGAGATGGATTCCCCCTCTGGCAGGGTGCCAGAACAGGCTCCAGATTGGTTTTTGGTGGCTAAAGAGGCTTGCGGCGGCGGAACTCCCGATGTAGGTTTCTTTCTGGAGGTTTCTGAATTTATAGGAATTTATGGCGGTGGAATTACGTCGGTTGGGCCCACGAGGAGGTCACAAGCCTGGTCACCACCACCTAGGGTGGTGGTGGCAGCGTCAGGGCTTGTGACTCCCTCGTGGCCCATCTGGCCTTCTTCCAAAGCTTCGGGGGTTTCTTTTGGTCCCAAAAAATCATCGTAAAGTTTCATTCCATTTGGACTCCGTCTGAAAAAGGGTCAAAAACACGGAAAAAACAGAAACTGGCACTTGGCACTGAGTTAATAGGTTAGTCCCAAAAAAGATATAAAATAGCATATTCATGCATATAAAACATCCAAAGTTGACAAGATAATAGCATGGAACCATCAAAAATTATAGATACGTTGGAGACGTATCAGTGGCAGAAGGCCACGTGATAATCCGAGGGGCTTCGAACCTCCTCCTAAGCCCATGGAGGCGGTGCGACTAGGGCACCGGTGTCTACTCCTGCGGACGCACCAGGGTTGTTTGGAGCAGCTATGGAGGCAGTATGTGCTCTTGCTGGAGTTAATGTGACAGCTGCCCCTGGTAACGCTCCTCGGGGTACCATTGTGCAACCTCAGGGTGTTGATCCTGGACCGGTTGGAGTGGCGGAAAACAACAGCTCGGATGGGAGGGTTGACGGAGGTGATCGACCTTCCAAGTGGGCTTGTAAGAAAGAGAAGATGACGTGCTATCATTGTGGAGAGACTGGTCACTTTGTGTCTGAGTGCAAGACGGATCTATGCGAGTTCTGTCTCCGGCCCATGCATGGCACGAGCAGTGTCCTCTCACAATTGGACCAATGCGTGTTGTAACTATCTATGGTGTATGCTGGCATGAGCTAATGTTCTTTGAGTCCCCTACGGTTTCGTCTGCAGTCCACGCGCCTGATGTGGCCTTGACGGGTACGGTCACCATGGCTCGTGGGACGATGTCTGCTGAGCAGGTGGTGTAGCAGCTCCGGGAGTTGGTGTCTTCGACTTTCCGGTGGGAGCCTGTGCTGATTGCTGAGAATGTGTTCAAAGTTGTCTTTCCCACTAAGGAGGACCTCACACGTTTGCTTAAGTTTGGTATGTGCAGAGTGCCAAGCACCAATTGCGTGTTGGAGTTTGGTGCATGGTCGAGTGAAGAGCCACAAGGTGTTGCCCTTCCGCAGATTTGGGTTCGATTTTCTGGGGCCCCTTCAAATGTTGTTAGTGACTTTCTAGT
This sequence comes from Hordeum vulgare subsp. vulgare, assembly GCF_904849725.1. Taxonomy (NCBI): domain Eukaryota; kingdom Viridiplantae; phylum Streptophyta; class Magnoliopsida; order Poales; family Poaceae; genus Hordeum; species Hordeum vulgare. The sequence goes on along the minus strand of NC_058522.1, from coordinate 351,350,518 downwards.
TACTTGGAGCTTAGGATCTCTGATTGGCAAGATAGAAAATGTAGATATGAGGTTTACCCGAGCTAAAGGAGTTGCTTGTGTGCTTGTTAGTGTCATTGACATTGCACTGGTGGCGGATGAGGTGGTTTGGATGCATGCGGGTATGAGATATAGCCTCCAGCTAGAGATTGAGAGTCCTCCTTTATTTGAGGAACGAGTGCTGGATAAGGATGTGGATATGACTGATGGAGATGATGAGTCGGGATCAAAGGAGGCCGACAAGAGCGATCACAAGCATGCTAATGCTAAGGAACCAGCGGGTGCACAGGTGACCGGGGCGGTTGGAAGTGCCATTTCGGTTACGGCTCCGTTGGCGCAGCTTCGGTTTGGATCTTTTGGGCCGGCCTCGACTCCGGCCAAGGTTGGTCGTGGCCGTCTGGTGGGAAGCTTCGAGGGGCAGAGGCGTAAGATCCTGTTTTCTGGGAAGCTGCCCATCAAGGATGCGCAGGGGCCATTCTCGCCTACGATGGGATTGCCGTCTGTCTCTCTTGACACATATCTTGCAGAAGCAAGGAAGGAGAATTTGCTTTTGGTGCATGATCAGAGTCCGGCTGGTAATGAGATACCGACGGCTGTGGCAGTACAGGATTCAGTTCCGGCTGTGTCAACAGGGACTAACTGCTCTCTTGATGGGGTGATGGTTCATGACGGTGCACATTTCTCTACGGATGATGTTATAGCATTTGGGGGGCTCCCGGATCCGATGACGCAGGACAGGCGGTCTAGTCAGCGTATTCAGGATCAACCGGATGCGGATGACTTGCAGTTGGGGCGTGCAATGAGAGCTGCAAAGATGAAGGATGCGGAAACTGTAACAGGTATGTCTTTTAACAAAGACAATTCCATCCTTCATTTTTCTCTGCAGGATATTATTGATAATGCTGCTGCTGTTGGGGTGTCTTTGGGTAATACTAGTACACAAATTGCGAAATCTATTAATGACCTTCTAGACTTAGAAGTAGATAGAGCTCTTGATATTATTCGTAATTTAGCTGCCGTTAAACCTATGAATGACTCTGATATTAATGAGATGGGGGGTCTGAATACTCTATGTGAGAATTTGGACATAGTGGCCGATCCAGAGGTGGGAGAGGACAACACCCTACAGCAAAGTTCCGAGGAGACACAATCTTTTGTAGTTGACTCCCAAACACCTGGTTATATGGATCAGGGATTTGGGAGAAACCAAAAAGGCCTTGGAAACGGAAAGTATATCCGGTTTCTGCGGTTAGAAGGAGTGCTAGATTTAAGACTGCTATTTTTTTTATGATGAAAGATGAGAGGAATATTTTGGAATAGCAGAGGTCTTCGGGACTTGACTAAAACAAGATTTCTAGCTGAGGCAACTTTAGAGCATCACCTTGATTTTATAGCACTTATGGAGACTGGGAAAGATAATTTTACTTCTCAGTTTCCGAGTTCTCTGTCAGCGGGAGTAGAGTTTGACTGGCATTGTCTCCCTCCAAGAGGAAGATCCGGTGGGATTTTACTTGGAGTCAGATGTGATACCCTTCAAGTTACAGAAGTGGTATTAGGAGATTTTGCGGTGAAATTCAGGATTACGTCTAAAGAGGATGGATTCCAATGGGCTCTCATAGCTGTTTATGGGGCTGCTCAGCCAGAGCTTAAACCTAATTTTCTCACCGATCTGGTGAGGATCTGCGATGAGAGATTACCGCTTTTGATTGGGGGTGATTTCAATATTATTAGGAGAGCTGACGAAAAGAGTAATGACAATTTTGATGGCAGATGGCCATTTATGTTCAATACTATTATCGAGAGCCTGGAACTTAGGGAGATAGAGCTCTCTGGTAGGAAATTCACCTGGGCTAATTCCCTACAAAACCAGACTTTTGAAAAGTTGGACCGGGTCCTTACCAATATTGATTGGGAACAGAAATTCCCTCTAGTAACGGTGCGTGCGCTCCAGAGAGCCATTTCTGACCACACACCTTTGTTGCTGGATTCTGGTAGTCCTATTCATATGGGAAACAAGTGTAAATTCTCCTTTGAGTAAAGCTGGTTCTCACGGGAGGGTTTTACAGATATGGTTGCCCGGGAATGGAATAGAGAGTTGGGTGGGATATCCAACGTGGATCGATGGAAAAATAAAATTAGACATCTTAGACAATACCTTCGAGGTTGGGCTAAGAACATTGCAGGGAGCTATAATGATGAGCAGAATAGGCTCATCAAACTTATAGATGATCTTGACCGAAAGGCCGAGACCATTGTTCTGGATCTCAATGAGAGATCTTTGAAGAATGAAGCCGAACAACGCCTACGAGTGCTCCTTAGAGAGGAGGAATCGAAATGGGCTACTAGAGCTAAAGTGCGGGCAATCGTGTATGGGGATAATAATACCAAAATTTTCCACCTGATTGCAAATGGCAAGCATAGGAAACAGAAAATTATCCAGCTTGAGCAAGATGAGGGTACAATAGTGGGTCATGAGAACCTAAAATTGTATATTTCAAACTATTATAAAAAACTATTTGGTGCTTCTGACCATAGTTTCGTGACTATGGATGAGCATCAAACCACGGATATTCCTCAAGTTGGAGAGGCGGACAATGAGTTATTATCTGCCCCATTTTCGGAGAAAGAGGTGCCGGAGGCAATTGGGGAGATGAAGAACGGTAAAGCTCCTGGGCCAGACGGGTTTCAAGCGGAGTTTTACAAAAAATGTTGGCATATTATCAAGAAGGATCTTATGGCAATGTTTCATGATCTTTATGATGGTCACCTACAACTCTTTCATTTGAATTTTGGTACCATTACGTTGCTACCAAAGAAAGAAGGGGCGACTCGTATTGAGCAGTTTCGTCCAATTTTTTTGCTAGATGTTAGTTTCAAGATTTTCACGAAGGTGGGAACGGATAGACTAACGAAAATGGCACATTCAGTGGTGCAATCTACGCAAACAACCTTTATGCCTGGCCGGAATATTCTAGAAGGTGTCGTTGTTCTGCACGAAACGTTGCATGAAATCCATTCGAAGAAACTTGATGGTGTTATCTTCAAAGTGGATTTTGAAAAGGCATACGATAAAGTTAAATGGTCCTTTTTGCAGCAAACCTTGCGCATGAAGGGGTTCGATGAGCTTTGGAGAAAGCATGTCGATTGTTTTATAAAAAAGGGAAGTGTCGGGATTAAGGTAAACGATGACGTTGGTCATTTCTTCCAGACACTGAAGGGTCTTAGACAAGGGGACCTGATGTCTTCTATTTTATTCAACATCGTTGCTGATATGTTGGCCCTTATGATTAAGCGGGCAACCGAGAAGGATCTGATAGGGGGTCTTATCGCGCACCTCATGGATGGAGGTGTTTCTATATTGCAGTATGCAGATGACACTATTCTATTTATGGAGCACGATCTGGTAAAAGCTAGAAATTTGAAGCTTATTATTTGCTTGTTTGAGCAGCTATCAGGGCTGAAAATTAACTTTAACAAGAGTGAGGTATTCTGTTTTGGTAGAGCCAAACATGAACAACACACTTACAATCAATTGTTCGGTTGTGAAACTGGAAATTTGCCCTTCACGTATTTAGGGATTCCTATCCATCACCGAAAATTATCCAACAAGGAATGGAAATGCATTGAGGATCGTTTTGAAAAGAAGCTAAGTTGCTGGAAGGGCAAGTTGCTGTCTTATGGAGGACAGTTAGTTCTGGTTAATTCGGTATTAACCAGTATGCCTATGTTTCTCCTATCCTTCTTCCAACTACGCGTGGGGGTGCGAAAAAGATTGGATTTCTTTCGGTCCCATTTTTTCTGGCAAAGCGATGAGCTCAAGACAAAGTACAGGCTTACTAGATGGGATATTCTGTGTAGACCCAAAGATCAAGGGGGATTAGGAATTGAAAATTTAGTGTAACATCCCAAAATTATAAATTTTGGAATGTTAATATAATTATTAGATTTGCTTGTTTGTTTGTTTGCTTGAGTGATTGGAACTTGTGTGAAATTTGAAACTTTTCAAAAACTTTTGAATGAGAGGGAATAAAATGACTTTCCCCTTCTCCGGTGAATTCAAATTCAATCTTTTAAAAACAAAGAGAGAAGACGACATGACTTCTTCAACTATAAAGAATTTGAACGGAGATATTTGCATTGAATTCTTTTGCATTTCCATTCATTTTCTTTGTGCAAGAAATGCCGGGAAATACATTCTGTCAAACAGAAAAGAGAGGAGGAACATGACCCTCAAACCCACGGGCATTTTTAAAGTTATTTGAACCCAAAAACTTAGAGGGTCATTTGAAAATTATTTGCAAAAGAAATAAACCTTTTAGGCAATTTTGTGAAAATAATTTTTTCTGAAGTTTTTATTTTTGCCGTGGAAAAATGCCCATCATCTATATTTTATTTTTCTGATAATTTTAGTATATAGAAACTCTTTATTCCGAATTGATTTTATTTCCTTTTTATCGTTTTAGTTTCCTAGTTTTAAAAATAGGAAAGAAGTCTCTATTTAATGGAAATAAGGGCTGGCCCATTAAGAATCTTTCCTAAACTAGCCCAACAGAGATCATCTCCTACCTCTGTCTCTCCCTCACGTCACACAAACTTCCCTCCCATGGACAGAGGAATCCCCACCTCCGGGATTCGCGAAACACCTTCCCTCCCAGCGCCTCCCGTCGCCTCTATAAGAACCCCCAAGGCCTCCTCATTCCATTCCCGTTGAAACCGTTGCCTCTCCTCGCCTCTAGCTCGCGCCCCACCTCGCCGGATTTTGGCCACCAGAGAACTCGCCGGCCACCTCCCCATCGCCCGTGCATCTTCCCCTCGCCCCTGCCGAGCCCTCCCCACCCCTGCCGCACCCCTCGACCACTTCGGCCCTCCTCCACCACCCCTCCCGTCGGCCCCCTCCCCATCCCCACGAGGAGCTGCAGCTTCTCCCCATTGAGGAGCACGAGCAGCCACGAACTCCTCCCTTCGCCCCCCTGCAGGCCCACCTCCACCTCACCCCCCTCCACCCCCCCGCCACCCCACCCCCTCGCTGGTGACCCCCACCCCACCGGCGGCCGGCCACCTCGTCGGAGAAGGCTCCAGCCACGGGAGCTACCCCAGCCACGGTAAGGCTCCCTCCTTTTTTTTCTTTTACTTGTTTTGTTTTTTTAGTTTTACCCTTAGATCTATTTTCAACGGTGTAGATTAGAGTAGATAACCTTTCGGTTTTTAAACAAAAACCGCACTGGTTTTTATTCACTTAACTTTTAGCCAGAGAACTTTTCTTATTTAGCGGCCATTCACTGTTTAGCCTATGCAGCAAACACCCTTAGCCAATCAGTGGGCGCCACGTGTCTGTAGAAATTATTCTCTTTTTCTGTCTAGTTCCAAAAACAGCAAAGTTTCTGTTTTGTTTTGGCCATAACTTTTGAACCCGAAGTCCAATGATAGTGATTCTTTTTCCAGTAGCTCAAAAATTTGCTGAAGCTTTTTAAAACATATAATTTGTCTATGTTTTAAATTTCCAAATATAAGTTAGATCAGATTTAGTTTAAACCTTGTTTTGCCTATTCCAGGAGTTTAAAAATAGCTTTTAATTTGATTCTTTTTGGTACTGATCACTAGTGATCTTATTTATCAGTGGTAAAAATTTCAGATTTGTTTGAGTATTTTAGCTCACTGTTTCATGTGAAACAATTTCTGTTTCACCTCTTTTAGGATTTCGGCTAATTCCTTTTCTATTTTTGTTTTCAAATATTTTCTTTATTATTTCAGAAATATTATGTTTTTTTTCTGTTAGTTAAACAGTAGTTTTGCAACAAGTGTTGATTTTATTTTTATTTGTTTTCATGAAATCAATTCTAGTTCCTTAGTAACTTGCAATTGGTTTCTCCACTGTTTCAAATCCCGTTTGGGAATACTTTCAAGTAGTTTTGTGAAAAATACTTTATTTTATCTTAGTTAAACTTATATCTTAGTTCCTTGTTATTATTTTCTGTTGAACAAAAACCATTTAGTGTTTGATGTAGTAGAAGACTCCCTAGTCTTATTTGAAGTTTCTTTCGGAATTCCTATTCGCTTTCTTTCTGTTGTTTTGATTGTTAGAATGATTGCTAGTATGATTGCTTATGTGAATGATATGTTTGTTTTATAGATTTCATCGGAGAGTGACGAGTAGTCTATCAAGTTATTTTCTCGAGAAATTCTTCTTCGTCAACATCACCAGGCAAGTCACTTTGATCATACTATCACCTATGTTTTATGCATCGTAGTTCTACCATCCTATGCCCAATTGCATGCTGAGTAGGTACTTGGAGATTTTAGTACAGATTGTAGTATCATGTGGTAGGCACACAACAAACCCGATACTTGGCCCCGGGACGACAAATTTCATATTGCTAAGCTTGAGTAGACGGGATTTCGGTTGAGTGCATAACACGAGTGATGCAAGGTTGATTAAATAATCAAGACCGGTTAAGACAAGATTTTCAAGACCTCGGACGCAATGCAACTCTGGGTGAAGGACGGTTGATCGGCTCCCTGGAGAACCCAGTGGATGACCCGGGATGCTGGAGAGGCCATGACATCCCGCGGAAAGCTTCACCCAGGCTCAAAGGGACGAACGAATATTTTCAAGACCCAAGGCTTACCTGCACAGCCACAAGTCATTATGGGCTCTGGCTTGGTTGGACAACGCGGCGACTCTGGACAGGCGGTGCTAGCAGATGTAGAAGAACAGTAGGAATTGATGGGCACCGATAGGGATTCAGAGGGACTCGTTGAAAGACCATGTTTTGATCATTCGGTCTTCAAACACCCTGAAGTGCGAGGACATACTCGGAGGTGATCAAATCTTGTGGGGAACGTGTGCAAAACTCTGCAGAGTACTCAAACCTAATCGATTAGCCGTGTCCACGGTCATGGACAACTTGAGCCAAAGGAACTGAAGTTATCTGAAATTCTGAACACAACTAATATTATTGATGTGGGAATTATTGACAACTCGGGTATGAGAACTGGTTGGCGGAACCATCTCGTTAACAACCAACTATGTAGTAACATTTTTCTTTTAGCCCCCTCTTGTTGTAGGAGAAAACTTGCTTTTCGCTAAAAAAACATATAGCCCCACCTGCCATATATGCATATAGTATAGATGATTATTTTACCCCCTCTCATATGTGACTTGCCGGCATATTCAATATGCTGACCTACACGGTTGCAACGTCTTATGTTGCAGATATTTTTCTTCGACGAGTAAGAGTACGATTCAGGGTTACGGTCTACACTCAACTTGCCGTTGGTGTTTATTGGGACTCCACTCCCTTGACTGCTTCCGCTGAGATATTTAAGGTATATATATCAGTTTTACGCTATTTACATGTGATTGCACTTTGATATATACATTGATGTACTGTGTGTGCCAGCATACTGATCCAGGGATGGCACAGATACACAGAGGCTTGACTCGTTTTGAGTCGGGTCGCTACAGAAATGGTATCAGAGCACATGTTGACTGTAGGACGTGACCCTAGAAACTGGAAACTTCTTAGGATAGGATCTCTCAAAAATCTTATTTTCGAGAACACCTTTCACTCCTCATCTCTTCTGATTTCATCAAATGTTCTCTGTCACCTCAAATAGTTATACAATTCCCTTACCCCTTTGACCTCATGAAGAATCAACGGAGTTCTAATTCAAAGTAAAGAGGATTTCACCACACGTTTGAAGAATTGAAGCTACACCAACAGAAGACTCTCAAGACCCGAAGAACTCGAAGACCCTGAAGCGTTCGAATATTTAGATGACCATTAGAAGTCCAAACCCCTGTTATATACCCACGTTAGATACGATGATTTGTGAGCCGTCATTGGTGTGTGTTTTTCGACGGCCACAAATAAAACCTTTTCTCAAAAATATTGTTTGTATTGTGTGTATCTCCCTCCCTCTCTCTTACCCGTCTCATCCACAAAACCTCAACCCTACCAGATGGAGTATGAAGCTGGACTTGTAGTCTCTGGACCAATGACCCAGCTGGAGGCTGATATATGGATTCAAAACATGGAGAACCACTTCGGGAGTAACTTGATCTCAAGGAAGTATGAAGTGGAACACGCTCTTCAGTACTTTACACAAAGTGCTGCAATCTGGTGGAAAATGCATCATGCCATACAAGGATTTAGTGGAGCAGAAACTTGGGACGAATTCAAGAAGACTTTGTTAAGATCCCGACTTATTCAGAAGTGCTATGACAATTCGAAGGAGAAGACTTGTGCATGCAAGATCTGTGGAGAAAATAGGACACACCCAGGAAGAACACACGGATGGATGCCCTCATTGTGAAGAAAAACACCCAGCTGAGGAATGCCCAAGTAGTCAGGTGACTTGTTTCTTGTGTGAAGGAACCACCCACTACCCAGCTCAGTGTCACATTTACCCCAAGGTGCAACAAGTTGTCAAGCAGCAGAAAGATGCAGTGACGGAAACCCTCAATAAGAAGATTCTAGAAGAACCGGTGATGAACGAAAATATTGAAGACCCTGATGGACAAGGCCTGACCAGATTTTTCTCCAATGCATGCTACTCATGTGGAGAAGAAGGACATTATTCACAGGATTGCACGAAGAGAAGCCAAGAGTATCTGGGAAACTTCCCGACGGAAGAAGTGGAGTTTGATCCACTTGAAATAGAAGAACTGGCCAAAATAAAGGAGTCCGGAAAGAAGAACAGATACCCTCTGAAGAACCAAATCTCTGCACACATAGACCTGAGTCATGTCAGATGTTACAAGTGTATGAAATTTGGCCACCACAAATACATGTGCTCAGGAAGGAAGCCGGGAACCCACGGAGCAAAAGCAAACACTAAGACACCTCGAGACTGGTCAGAACTCATTTGCTTTTGTTGCAAGGAAGCAGGCCATTTTGCCAGCGATTGTCCACAAAGGAAGAAAGCTAGAATGGAGTAGTTAAGTTTTGACCATGGCAATAAGTGTAATCCGAAGCACTCTTGTTTCTCATAAGATCATGGAGTGAAATTTTTGTAACAGAAGTCCCTGAGATTGTAATAACATCATGAATAAATGGAATTTATTGTCTCATGATTGCCTATGTTGAAACTGTATGAGTTGTTTCTCTACGAGCAAAGATCTCTGCAACGCTTGTGAGGATGTCCAAGTGTTAGAATACGAGATTCACTAAGCCTTATACAAGGTAATGATTTCAGTGCGACATGGCTTGGCCACCATGACGACTTACTATTATCATTCTCTTGCTATGTGGAATGGTAAATCTGAGAGACTTACCCATAGTGAGAGACGACGTTCTTTGAAGCTTTTGTTTAAGCCTTAGCATGGTATGATGAAAGCCCCATGTACATGGCATTTGTTGTCACGCGTAGGAAATTTTACGGTGAGGATGAAGACAAGACCCCTCTCTCTGCAGGATAACCACAAATGGTAGACCACCATGAGAACCATCGATAGGTTATTTAGAATTGACCACGAGACTATCAGTTAAGAAGACCCAGTGACGGAAGAAACTTATATCAACGGGAGAGCATCACCAAAGGATTTAATATGAAGACTGTGCGATGTCAGTTGCCAAAACCCCAGCGGATCGTTAAAGCATTTTGAGGGACCAGTATCTCTCATTTTAAGTGTGGTTGCATCCCACCTTGCCGGAGATTGGAATTGTTAGAAGACCCCCAAACCCTAATCTTTCTTTGTAGCCTCTTCGAATCTCGAGGACGAGATTCATTTTAAGTGTGGTAGTTTGTAACATCCCAAAATTATAAATTTTGGAATGTTAATATAATTATTAGATTTGCTTGTTTGTTTGTTTGCTTGAGTGATTGAAACTTGTGTGAAATTTGAAACTTTTCAAAAACTTTTGAATGAGAGGGAATAAAATGACTTTCCCCTTCTCCCGTGAATTCAAATTCAATCTTTTAAAAACAAAGAGAGAAGACGACATGACTTCTTCAACTATAAAGAATTTGAACGGAGATATTTGCATTGAATTCTTTTGCATTTCCATTCGTTTTCTTCGTGCAAGAAATGCCGGGAAATACATTCTTTCAAACAGAAAAGAGAGGAGGAACATGACCCTCAAACCCATGGGCATTTTTAAAGTTATTTGAACCCAAAAACTTAGAGGGTCATTTGAAAATTATTTGCAAAAGAAAATAAACCTTCTAGGCAATTTTGTGAAAATAATTTTTTCTGAAGTTTTTATTTTTGCCGTGGAAAAATGCCCATCATCTATATTTTATTTTTCTGATAATTTTAGTATATAGAAACTCTTTATTCCGAATTGATTTGATTTCCTTTTTATCGTTATAGTTTCCTAGTTTTAAAAATAGGAAATAAATCTCTATTTAATGGAAATAAGGGCTGGCCCATTAAGACACTTTCCTAAACTAGCCCAACAGAGATCATCTCCTACCTCTGTCTCTCCCTCTCGTCACACAAACTTCCCTCCCATGGACAGAGGAATCCCCACCTCCCGGATTCGCGAAATACCTTCCCTCCCAGCGCCTCCCGTCGCCTCTATAAGAACCCCCAAGGCCTCCTCATTCCATTCCCGTTGAAACCGCCGCCTCTCCTCGCCTCTAGCTCGCGCCCCACCTCGCCGGAGTTTGGCCACCAGAGAACTCGCCGGCCACCTCCCCATCGCCCGTGCATCTTCCCCTCGCCCCTGCCGAGCCCTCCCTACCCCTGCCGCACCCCTCCACCACTTCGGCCCTCCTCCACCACCCCTCCCGTCGGCCCCCTCCCCATCCCCACGAGGAGCTGCAGCTTCTCCCCATTGAGGAGCACGAGCAGCCAGGAACTCCTCCCTTCGCCCCCCCTGCAGGCCCACCTCCACCTCGCCCCCCTCCACCGCCCCCTGCCACCCCACCCCCTCGCCGGCGACCCCCACCCCATCGGCGGCCGGCCACCTCGCCGGAGAAGGCTCCAGCCACGGGAGCTACCCCAGCCACGGTAAGGCTCCCTCCTTTTTTTTCTTTTACTTGTTTTGTTTTTTTAGTTTTACCCTTAGATCTATTTTCAACGGTGTAGATTAGAGTAGATAACCTTTCGGGTTTTAAACAAAAACCGCATGGTTTTTATTCACTTAACTTTTAGCCAGAGAACTTTTCTTATTTAGCGGCCATTCGCTATTTAGCCTATGCAGCAAACACCCTTAGCAAATCAGTGGGCACCACGTGTGTGTAGCAATTATTCTCTTTTTTTTGTCTAGTTCCAAAAACAGCAAAGTTTCTGTTTTGTTTTGGCCATAACTTTTGATCCCGAAGTCCAATGAAAGTGATTCTTTTTCCAGTAGCTCACAAATTTCCTGAAGTTTTTAAAAACATATAATTTGTCTATGTTTGAATTTTTCAAATATAAGTTAGATCAGATTTAGTTTAAACCTTGTGTTGCCTATTCCAGGAGTTTAAAAATAGGTTTTAATTTGATTCTTTTTGGTACTCATCACTAGTGATCTTATTTATCAGTGGTAAAATTTCAGATTTGTTTGAGTACTTTAGCTCACTGTTTCATGTGAAACAATTTCTGTTTCACCTCTTTTAGGATTTCGGCTAATTCCTTTTCTATTTTTGTTTTAAAATATTTTCTTTATTATTTCAGAAATATTATGTTTTGTTTCTGTTAGTTAAACAGTAGTTTTGCAACAAGTGTTGATTTTATTTTTATTTGTTTTCATGAAATCAATTCTAGTTCCTTAGTAACTTGCAATTGGTTTCTCCACTGTTTCAAATCCCGTTTGGGAATACTTTCAAGTAGTTTTGTGAAAAATACTTTATTTTATCTTAGTTAAACTTATATCTTAGTTCCTTGTTATTATTTTCTGTTGAACAAAAACCATTTAGTGTTTGATGTAGTAGAAGAATCCCTAGTCTTATTTGAAGTTTCTTTCGGAATTCCTATTCGCTTTCTTTCTTTTGTTTTGATTGTTAGAATGATTGCTAGTATGAGTGCTTATGTGAATGATATGTTTGTTATATAGATTTCATCGGAGAGTGACGAGTAGTCTATCAAGTTATTTTCTCGAGAAATTCTTCTTCGTCAACATCACCAGGCAAGTCACTTTGATCATACTATGACCTATGTTTTATGCATCGTAGTTCTACCATCCTATGCCCAATTGCATGCTGAGTAGGTACTTGGAAATTTTAGTATAGATTGTAGTATCATGTGGTAGGCACACAACAAACCCGATACTTGGCCCCGGGATGACAAATTTCATATTGCTAAGCTTGAGTAGACGGGATTTCGGTTGAGTGCATAACACGAGTGATGCAAGGTTGATTAAATAATCAAGACCGGTTAAGACAAGATTTTCAAGACCTCGGACGCAATGCAACTCTGGGTGAAGGACGGTTGATCGGCTCCCTGGAGAACCGAGTGGATGACCCGGGATGCTCGAGAGGCCATGACATCCTGCGAAAAGCTTCACCCAGGCTCAAAGGGTCGGACGGATATTTTCAAGACCCAAGGCTTACCTGCACAGCCACAAGTCATAATGGGCTCTGGCTTGGTTGGACAACGCGGCGACTCTGGACAGGCGGTGCTTGCAGATGTAGAAGAACGGTAGGAATGGATGGGCACCGACAGGGATTCAGAGGGACCCGTTGAAAGACCATGTTTTGATCATCCGGTCTTCAAACACCCTGAAGTGCAAGGACATACTCGGAGGCGATCAAATCTTGTGGGGAACGTGTGCAAAACTCTGCAGAGTACTCAAACCTAATCGATTAGCCGTGTCCACGGTCATGGACAACTTGAGCCAAAGGAACTGAAGTTATCTGAAATTCTCAACACAACTAATAATATTGATGTAGGAATTATTGACAAATCGGGTATGAGAACTGGTTGGCGGAACCATCTCGTTAACAACCAACTATGTAGTAACATTTTGCTTTTAGCCCCCTCTTGTTGTAGGAGAAAACTTGCTTTTTGCTAAAAAAACTTATAGCCCCACCTGCCATATATGCATATAGTATAGATGATTATTTTACCCCCTCTCATATGTGACTTGCCGGCATATTCAACGTCTTATGTTGCAGATATTTTTCTTCGACGAGTAAGAGTACGATTCAGGGTTACGGTCTACACTCAACTTGCCGTTGGTGTTTATTGGGACTCCACTCCCTTGACTGCTTCCGCTGAGATATTTAAGGTATATATATCAGTTTTATGCTATTTACATGTGATTGCACTTCGATATATACATTAATGTACTGTGTGTGCCAGCATACTGATCCAGGGATGGCACAGATACACAGAGGCTTGACTCGTTTTGAGTCGGGTCGCTACATTTAGAGACCAAAAACAAATGTCTACTAAGCAGATGGTTGTTTAGACTATCTTCGGAAACTGAAGATTTGTGGGTACAAATTATAAAGAACAAGTACTTACAAAACAAAATGTTATCTCAGGTTACAGCACGACCAACTGATTCTCCTTTCTGGAAGGGGTTGATGCAGACAAAAAATGCTTTCTTCAGCAGAACTAGGTTTATCATTGGCAATGGTGAATCCACTAGTTTTTCGGAAGATACATGGTGAGGGGGGATGCCTTTAGCTTTCCAATATCCGCGGCTGTACCATATTGCACAACGTCGACAAGCGCCCGTTGCATCAATTCTTAGCGAGATTCCTCTAAATATTCAATTTCGTAGATCTCTTGTCGGCGATAGATGGACTAGTTGGTTGCATCTCGTGAGAAGGTTGATGGACGTCAACCTCTCTCACAGTCCTGATCGTGTTCATTGGATGCTGACCACGAATGGGGTATTTACGGTAAAATCTATGTACACACATCTCATAGATTCATCACCTATTCTAAAATCAGCGCATATTTGGAAGATCAAAGTTCCTCTTAGAATAAAAATCTTTATGTGGTTTTTTCACAAAGGGGTAATTCTAACGAAGGATAATCTTGCCAAGCGAAACTGGAATGGTAATACTAGATGCAGCTTTTGTCCGAATAAAGAAAGTATTAAGCACCTCTTTCTCGATTGTCCTATGGCTAAACTGGTTTGGCGCTCGTTGCATATTGCTTTTAACATCACACCTCCTAATAGTATAAGCACGTTATTTGGGATGTGGTTACACGGGGTTGATGTACATACTGCAAAGCTTATTCGCGTGGGTTCTTGTGCACTGCTGTGGGCTGTATGGAATTGCAGAAATGACTTAGTGTTTAACACACAACGCGACTTTCACTTCTTGCAGGTTATCTTCAGGGCTACCGCACTGATCCACACGTGGTCATTACTCACTCCTGTGGAAGCCAGGGAGCCTATGGTTATTGGGTGTGTCCGTTGGGAGATGGTAGCACAGGGTATCTTCAACCGGTTTGGATGACGTCATGTTAATAGGATAGATGTTTAGTCATCTATATATTTTGTCATCTCCGGCTTGGGCAAGCTTGATGCCTTGTATCGCTTTATTTTTTATTTTTTGGCGCACACTTCATGTACCTATTTGAGACTTATTTGCAATTTTAATATATGGTGGTATGCATCTATCGATGCAGAGGCCGGGGCTCAGCCTCCATTTGAAAAAAAAATCATTCAACATGGAGAACATGACTGCAGGCACATGAGCAATAGCATCTGATGATCACGGCGATTTTATTGCTGCAACATCTTGTTTTATACCTCATGCTGCTGCAATGGATGGGGCAAATATGATAGCTATTCGTAATGCGTTCTACTTAGCAGCAAAAAATGGGTGCAACAATTTAAATATTGAATCGGATAGCTCAAACGCAGTCGAGGCTATTAATCTTGAACCTTTCCTCGGCCAGGAATCGATAATTCTACTGGAATGCAAGGAGATGATTCCAAGGAGATGGGCTTGGATTTCACCCAATACTAGGGGCAAGTTTGGTTACGTGCATATGGCCCAACCAGGCCCACGAGGGAAGGAAATGGGTTGTTTGGTTACCCTGCATACATTGTTCGGCCTACATAGCACGAACTTTGAAGTACTCCAGCCCAGGACCGTGACCTACAGTTGAACAAATAGTTTCTCCAGAGCCGGGTTCATGCGGAGGCACATGAGGGATACGCGACACTGATCTCCTGCGACCATCGAGATGGCGTGAGCTCGCGTGCATCTCTAAAAAACTGACGGGAGGATTTTAGCTCACCTCCCATTGATTCGGTCGCCCTATTTAGCCCCCCTCCTCTCATCGCCCAAAGCACCGCCACCCTTCCCCCCTTTCGATCTTTCCTGCCGATGTGCATCGGCGCCGACGATGAGGTAAGCGGAGCTCCTTCACTAGCCGACAGTCCATGGCAGCGGCGATTCCCCTCCTTAGCTCCTCCGACCCCTCCCACGTGCACCCGAGCTATAGCCATGGCCTCTATGAGTTGAATCACCTCTTTTCTCACAGTTTGTTGTAGCTAGATCTGATAGGATGTGGTGATAGGGTTCGATGTGCAAGCATGTGGTAGGATGTCATCTCTTAAAAGATGCTAGATTTTGATGTTTTGGTAGCTATTTGTGCTAAATCTGTGTAGCTAGAGTAGTATGACAGTGATGAACACTATGGATGAACATTATGCTATGCTAATTGTCTATGTTAGATCAGTGTAGCTAGAGTAGTATGGTACTTCTCATGTTGAGATAGCTATCGGTTGTGATGTTGAAATACTGTCTGTGCTATTCTTACTGTATATGCGTGATACGGTTGTAGGACATGGCCACGCAGACCCAAGATCTTAGTGATGCAATTGTCCTCTCGGATAGCCAGTTCTCGGCCTCCTACGTCGAGGACTCGCAAGCCCTCCTCGATCAGAACATGCCTCCTGATTCATATGTGGTCGTGGTGTCATCCGATGCGTCTATCTTTGTGCCGGTTGTGCTCGTTGAGTCAACTCCCATTTCTGCTGCTGCCACTGCACCGATGGCCAAGAAGGATGGTAGGGGGAACAATATGAAGTGGTAGTCGTCCCCGTCCACATCTGTGTTAAACAAGATGTGCGAGCTCATCTCTAGTGGGGTTAGGACTGACAAGGGTTTCAAGGAGGTTGATATGTCTCCAACGTATCTATAATTTTTGATTGTTCCATGCTATTATAATATCTGTTTTGGATATTTTATATGCATTTATATGATGTTTTATATTATTTTTGGGACTAACCTATTAATCTAGAGCCTAGTGCCAGTTTTTGTTTTTTTCACGTTTTTGAATAATGCAGATAAGGAATATTAAAAGGAGTCCAAACGGAATAAAATCTCCAGAAAGATTATTTTCCTGACCAAAAGACACACAAAAAGCTTCGAGTAGGGGGCAAGGAAGTTGCCGGGAGGCCACAAGCCTGCAGGGAGCACCCTAGGGGGGTGGCCGCGCCCCTGCCTTATGGCCCCTTGCAGGTCTCCTAACCCTAATTCTTGGCCTATAAATTCCCAAATATTCCTGTATCGTCAGAAGGAGCCACGAAAATACTTTTACGCCGCCGGGAGCCTCTGTTCCCGAGAGATCCAATCTGGGAGCCTTTTCCGGTAATCTGCCGAAGAGGGAATTGATCACGGAGGGCATCTACATCAACTCCATTGCCCCTCCGATGATGTGTGAGTAGTTCACCACAGACCTACGGGTCCATAGCTAGTAGATATATGACTTCTTCTCTCTCTTTGATCTTCAATACCATGTTCTTCATGATCTTCATGGAGATCTATCTGATGTAATACTCTTTTGCGGTGTATTTGTCGAGATCCGATGAATTGTGAGTTCATGTTGAAATTATCCATGAATATTATTTGAGTCTCTTCTGAATTCATATCTTTGCAAGCCTCTTCGAATTATTTGTTTGGTTTGGCCAACTAGATTGGTAATTCTTGCAATGGGAGAAGTGCGTAGTTTTGGGTTCAATCTTGCGGTGTCCTCACCCAGTGACAAAGTAGGGGTAGCGAGGCACGTATTGCATTGTTGCCATCGAGGATAAAAAGATGGGGTTTTCATCATATTTCTTGAGTTTATCCCTCTACATCATGTCATCTTACCTAATGTGTTACTCTATTCTTCATGAACTTAATACTCTAGATGCAGGCAGGAGTCGGTCGATGTGTGGAGTAATCTCTACTATTAAAGGGGGATCTGTCGTCTGTCGTGATGGTTCGACCACGACAGATCCCCCTCGCTAGCACTGCCACCGCTAGCAGTTTCATCGAGTTTTTCCATCCCTCCATAAACCAATCCGGTTTCCATCCCTTCATAAACCAATCCGGTTTCCATCCCTCCATAAACCAATCCGGTTCACACGGGAAAAACACCCTCCTCCCCCTATCGCTAGAAAAATAGCTCCGCATGAATTCCTCCTCCCATCGATTTTTTTCATTCTCCACCGCACGATTTTCCTGGTTTTCTACGTCTATTGGTTGACCTCTCCCCACGTTCCTTCTTGTCATCGGTTTTCGTTTTCTACCCTACACCCCACGAACGATTGTGCCCAGGCCTTGATCCCATCGCCACGACTGACGCATGCCGCCGCCGCCAAAACCATCTCTCTGATTCGAAGTGTAGTGCCTCCCTTGTTGCCGCTGCCTTGACGCCGCCTCCTCGACGACTACATCTACCACACTCACGGACGCCGACCGTTGCAGTTCATCGTGTGCTTTTCCCACGGACACCGACGATGGGAAGGACGATCAGGAGGAGGAGGAGGAAGTGGGTTAGGAGACGAGGTCAAGCGCGGACGGTCGGAAGGAGGAGGTGGGTGAGGAGACGAGGTCAAGTGCAAGAGTCGCATCGTTTTAAGGAACGTGGTGCAGGTCAAGAGCCACTAACATCGGCGTGGGATGTAGCATGTAGGTAAGCACTCCTTCCTCTCACCTCTCTCATCTCCCTCTCTCACAGCGGCCTTTCTTTGTCTCCTCTCTCCTCTGTCTGTGTCGTGGCAAGCATGATGCTTAGGTGAATGTTGGAAGTGTGGTCGTACTTCATAAGTAGCAGTTAGGGATGCACACAGGCAATGGTGGGTAGGGGCTCCAATGTTCAGGTAGAGGAGAAGACGGAAGATGAAGCCACTGGCCGCATCAGACATGTATAGCTGATCCATGGCCATGCATATTTGTGTCGGAATGGTTCGGCTTGAGGCAATTTGGTACAACAAGTTTTGAGGGTTCTTGCCTTGTCCATGTCTTTTGTTTGAGACGGCTGATTTGGGTTGTTCTGTCTTATAGGTCTTCGTTTTTTCTAATTTCAGTGAGGAGTTAGATCAACATCGAGTCATGCTCATGCTATAAGCTTTATTCCTATCTTTGAACCGGAGCTTTTGTAGACAAGAGTTGACAACTGATCAACAAAGTCAAGGCAAGAAATTAAAACAAAAGGTACGTGGTATATTTTCTGCAAGTATTGTGTAAATAACGAAGTTACAAAATATTAAAGATTCTATGTAGTAACTTCCAGTTTTTCTTCCCAATTTTTATCTTGTGGTAATTTATATTCTTTAAAGCTTTATCACATGTTTCCCTTAGTTAGCTCTAACATTGTGATAGCTTCTTTACCCCATTTTTTATTTTCCAAAAGAGTAAAAAGCTAGATCCACTTGCTAGAGTGACACATAAGTTCACTTGGTAGATAACTCTGGCATGTATTATTTCCTGGGGTACCAAACCATGTAAATATTCAACAAATTTAGTCAAATTTTATGATTATTTCAGATATGCTTGATAATTACCACTACCTATGTTCTGCCATATGTTGGTCTATTTGTTTCTATAACTTGATTAAGTTCTTATGTACGTCTTTTAATATTTTAAAATCGTGCACAAAAGACCTGTCAATGTGGTATCAAACTTCGAGGTCGCTAATAGTCCTAACATATTCCTTTCAATTTTACCTTCTCCATTTTTTTTGAATCTGAATGCGTTTCTCCAAAAAAGAAATATGTTTGTTTTGATTATTAAACAATATTTGAAACTGGTATAATGACACTTTTGATGTTGTTTCTAGATATGTTCTCTAGCCATTTTGTTTGTGTCTATGTGAACGCATATATTCCTCTTGTATCCTTCTTTGATGGATGCCTATATCATGATGCTTTTAGTTTTCACTAGCTATCCTCAGTTTTTGGAGCATGGTGTAACTTAATTTATTTCTTCACAGGATGGAGGTAGCCTATTGAATTTACCTGCATCTTGATATGGTATCAAGTATACATGAGATTCATCAGTTTTCATGTGTAGTGTTACTTTGTCTACTCTGTGAGTTCCCTTCTCATTGTACCTTTATCTTTCAACTTAGCATGCAATGCATCTCTCCTTGTATTTCGTTTTCACAAGAGTTCACTATATAGTTTAGCCTATTATAGAACGTTTTTACTTTATGCATTGGTGTGTGCAGATGAGATAAGGCTTACTTCCTAGGCATGTAAATGGCATGGTCATTTAAGGTTGTAAGAGAAGATTTTAAAGCTATGCTTCCAACACTACAAATATTCCTCGTTTCCATGTGTGAGTAGAGTAAGAACAATATGTGTGTTTTGTAAAAGCTATGATGGTGGTAGCAGCCACACAAACAAACCGGAATGGACAGTAAACACATCCTTCTCTCTATACTTTTTTTTCTATAGGTGGCTCGTGATGGCACACAACAGTGGAGGGGAGGAGATGCAGAAGAAGGATGTTGAGAAGCGAGGCAAAGACAAAACAAAGGACAGAGAATCCCTCTTCATTTGATGCTCATCAAACACTAACAAGCTTATTTTTCTGTGGCAACTATCAGAGATATGGTGGATCCTATGGGTGTGTTGTAGCCACGTTGCCTAGAATGTGGATGAAGCACCCAGTGTACTAGGCTACTAGCATGAATCAGGTAATTGTCATATCATTATACTATATATTTCAGTATATTGATGCATTAAGGCATCACTAAATCTTTGCCACACAATATCGGAAAAAAGCTTGAAGTTTGAGAAATAAGATCTACACATAGTGATAATAGGATGCGGATACTCAGAACGTGATGAAAAACTGCTACAGAGAGATGTGGGTTGAAGCGACGAAGACGAGAGCATGAGACAATATGATGATGTGCGGACGGAAATAACAAGGCATTATTTAAGCCGGCACGACCATGCACTTCTAAAGTAATAGTTATTTGGTTATATATTTTAGTAATAACTAGCAAAAAGGCCCGTGCATTGCAACAGAAAAAAAATGCATACACCCTCCTGCGAGGCTTGAGAATGTGACTCTCCTTTCCCAATGGAAGACTCATTCGTCGTGAATGAAAAGTATTTTTCGAGGTGGATGCATGATTATAAACACAAAAAATAACTTATTTTAGATTAATTTTTTGTTTTTTGAATCAGAATTATACAAAATACATCAATGCACGTGTAAATATGTGAATACATATCACTATATCACATTCTGACATATGACGGAGCCAGGATTCCTTGGGTCGCTCTTGTGCTCCTCTGCTGACATATGACCTCCGAGACCGCCGCCTCCGCCGCCGCCATCGCGAACCCCCGGGTGAGGGCAGGACTTAAGGGAGGGCATGGTTTTTCGAGGACGCCGCGTCGACGGCCATCGCGGAACCCTAGGGTCAGGGCGTGGTCTCCGGGCAGCGAGCAGCGGCGCAAGGCCGTGCCGACCGTTCCCTACATCACGAAACATCACATGTATTTACGTTATGTTCACTTTCTGAATCTTCATGTTCATTCTCTGTATTTTCCTGATCGTTTGTATGCTTCACCTGTCCTGAACAGCGTTGCTTGCAGCAAGGAGTGGTGCAAAGCCGTGGCCTACATCACCGAACATCACAGGTATTTACGTTTTGTTCATTTCCTATATTTTTCTGATCGTTTTTATGATTCACATATCCTAAATCATAGGTACATAGGTATATACAGATATAATGTGATGCAAATTAATCATGTATAGTTCGCACCTTGTATTGGAAACTTTCTCTTGATCATCGGTTCTAAACCACTTTCTATCGTGCATGAATTGTTTATCGTAGTTGAGGTCGCACATACAATGTGCAAATAGATCATGGGTACAATATTCAGGTTTTCTGAATTGTGCTACAGTTGGTGTTGCTTTTTCAGTATATTACAATGTTTATCATTTAATCATAGTGTTAAGATACTAGACAGGTGAAAGATACAAAATCAGGTTGTCCACTGATTTTAGTCTTAAATATTGTTCAGAATATAGTGGAATAGCATGCCAGATCGTCAGGTCTGCAGAATCATGATTCTGAACTTATAGATGCAAATATAGCATGTTATTTTTGCCATCTGCTTCTTTTCATCGAGTCCAGAGCGCCATGCAGGAGATCAACGAGTACGAGAAGGAGGGCCAGGAGAGAAACCTTGGCGGTGATAGCGCCGGTGACACTTCCTGTTATTTTCCTCATGGCACCTCCCTTCCCCTCCCATGATGTTCCCTTCCCTTCCAACGCCCCCTCCCTCTCCTTCTCATGGCTTTTCCTTTCTCTTTGTGGTGGTGGCTCTCCCTCCTGGTAAATCCTAGAGCACAAGTGTCTCAAATCCTAATAATTTATTTCCCTTTGCAGTTTAATTCGAATAGAAATCTACAGTAATCAATGGGAACAAATCTAATCTGACTTTTCTGATGAATTCTATAAATCCGGATGCAGCCACGTATTACAATGTGCTCCGTTTTTGTCATTCTGAAACTGGTGGTATCTTTTTTTTTTTTGAGAGAAAACTGGTGGTATCTTGTGCATGTAGTATAGCAAGTATTTTCTGATTTACTTAGGTCAAAATCTTACTAGGTACTGTGAGATACATCCTCGGTTTAATTTTATTTATTTGAAACAACAAGCACACCGCATTGAATTCCATTAAAGAAACCAACAACGTTTCCAAAGCATCCCAAAAACAAAGAAAAAGCCAGCACCTCATTGGTTTAACGTCATATGCACAAAATGAATATTGGCATAGCTGATGCACATAATAGTTAGCACCGACATTGGCAAATCTTATGAACGTCCTGTTGAACCTTGTATATAGATAAGTTCATAGTGAAGTTGGTAGTGAATGCATAGCTTACACCCGCACATTTTCTTTGTTTGTTTTGTGTGGACTAAAATGTCATGTAGTTGCTCAAGTTTTTGCAAGCTTTGGTCTATCTACAGCAAATTACCTGCACACATTCATTAACTCGACATGTTATCCAAAATTTTCTTCTAAATTTCATGAGGCATGAGCCACAAATTTTCTCAAGAATGACCATTGGTATATATAAGGCACACATGCAATTTTAATAATTCTCTCTTTTTAACTCTCATTTATCTGGTGACTCCGAGCATCGTATAATATAAAAGAGTCATTCAAACATAGCTCTTTGAATATCTACAAATGATTGGTTGCGTGATTTATTTATAAGATGATTCTTCTATGTATTTAGTTACATGATTTTAATTTGATTATCTTCTTTGAACATTTTCTTTTGCTGACTATTAGTTGATTCACATGTGTATGTGTTTTGTTGGTCATTAGAACATTGGAGGAGCAACACGAAACATCATGTGTAGCAGATAGCGCTCTACCTGCACTGGGCGGCGGAGCGTGGGGCTACGACCGTGGCCGATGTGCTACTGGAGAACGACACGATCTTGGAGGAGGCCATCATGAATCGCCACCGTGTATGTAATTTTTTTATATTGTTTTCCCCTGAATTTGTACACTCTTTTTGCATCTTTTGTAATGATGTGTGATTCATATTCTTTTCCCTCAAGGTGATGAATCAGAGAAGCGAGGGACTTAATTCTTCAGTGAGGCCAGCAGGGTATCCCATTACCTGCATTTCCTCTTCAATATGTTGACCAGATCTCGAGAGTTTTGGATGCTTATTTCGCAGTCCGTTTAAATATATTATTATTTTTACCCATTACCTCATTTCCTCTTCAGTATGTTGACCAGATCTCGAGAGTTTTGGATGCTTATTTCGTAGTCCATTTAATTATATCATTATTTTTACCAGGTTGTACACGTTTTTTCTCTCAATGTGCACTCTCACAATCATATACCTTTTTTGATCTTGAAAGTGATTTGTTGATGGTATAGGGTATCTCCCAAACAATGTCTTCTCATCAAGGCTTGGGATGTGTTCTCCATACAATATATTGTCCAAGGTATGTTTTTCCGTCCAATAAACTGAACTGACTCATAGACAATTATATGTAATACCCTCTTCTTCATAAATAAATGGTATTTACTTGGCTGTAGGCCATGCTTGGCAGCCTCTCCTCCTCCCGGTCTTCGGTGCTTCTGCAGGAACTAAGCGCCGGTGTGGTCGAGCCACATAGCACACTAGCGAGCTACAACAGCGCACCACTCCGTAAGTTATTTTTGCTCCTTTTTTAATAAATTCATAATTGAAGTCCTACATCTGTATATAACTATTTATATATAATTGGCCTCATTGGAATTCAGGTAGCTATTCTTAATAGTATTAAACATGTTAAATTAGTTGATAATTCATAGGAATATTGATAGAAGAATTCACAAATTTATCTATGATTTTATGATTATGTTCTTACTACAGTTTATGGTTTAATCTGTATCTTGCAAACTGTGCAGGCAAAAATTATGACGCATTTAAGAGATTAGAGAATGGTGTCAAAATGTGGCTAATTACCTTTCAAATTGTGTTACAGGATTCAATGGTTTATGTGTATACATTATACTTCCATGTCTACTTGATTCTTCTATATAGAATATGGATCCAGATGGTTTGTAATGTTAAATATGTGCTCATACGATGTCTGGATTGAGCAATCTATTTACCGACAGCCGATTTTTAATGTTGTCTTATGAAGTTGTGAAATTCTGCGAGGAAAAGCTTGTGAGTGGAATTAAAGAGTATGGTGCTTGTGATGTTTCCTCCAAAGCTCTTTTGCAATGAATCATTCCTATATTCTTATGTGTATAAATTCTCCCCTAAATCCTACTCCCTCCGTAAAGAAATATAAGAGCGTTTAGATCACTAAAATAGTGATCTAAACACTCTTATATTTCTTTATGGAGGGAGTACATAACAAAAAAAAGGTTGCATACATATGTGTGTTACAATCTATTTCTTTCATATTGTTCACGTGTTCCATTGTATACATGCACTTTGGAAGACAGATGTTAATGTTGGTTGGTTGCCCCATAAGTCAAAAAGGCTAAAAATCTTCAGTTGTATCGAGCATGGTCCTTTGGGCGTGTTTGGTTGAAGAACGAGGTGGAACGTAACGGAATGATTCCATGACATTCCATTCCACGAGGTTACGTTCCTATGTTTGGTTGAAACGAGATGGAACGGGCCGTCCGCCGCCGCCGCCGCTGCACCTGCTCTGGCCGCCGCCGCCACACGTGCTTCTCAAGCCGCTGCCGCACCTGCTCGGGCCGCCGCGCACCTGCTCCTCGAGCCGCCGCACAGGGAGAGGAAGAGGGTGGCGCCGGAGAGGGAGAGGGAGAGGGCGGCGCCGGAGAGGGAGAGGGAGAGGGCGATGCCGGGGAGGGAGAGGGAGAGGGTGGCGCACCTGCTCGGGCCGCCACGCACCTGCTCCTCGAGCTGCCGCAAATGGAGAGGGAGAGGGTGGCGCCGGAGAGGCGGTGCCGGAGAGGGAGAGGGAGAGGGCGGTGCCGGACAGGGAGAGGGAAAGGGCGGCGCCAGAGAGGGAGAGGGAGAGCGGCGGTTCCACGTGGTTCCTCCGATTTGGAGGTACCGGCGCATTCGAGATCTTGGGGGAATATGCCGTTCCGGAGAACGAGTTGGTTCCGGTTCCTCTACCCAACTAAACACGAGAACGACCCCTTGGAACGGAATGGACCCATTACATTCCACTTGATGACAGTAACCAAACACACTCGATGGACTATATAACATTGACCATTGAATCATTCCATGAGAATGAGACAAGGGCACTATTACATGGTGCGACAAAAAGTATATTGCTTTACCGATTCAGATATAATGTTTTTTCTTATTCTTGATTGTACCTATAAAATTATACAAGCAATTATTCTGAAAGTCCGTTCAGTCACACGGCTTGGTGACTAGAGTTGCATTTTGAATATTATACTGTATAATTGAAGCACCATCATATTTTATTATGTGGAATGTGCCCATGTGACAATCTTTATAGAAGCTACAAGAAATTTCTCTTGAAATTTGATTGATAGTATTAGATATCATTGTAAGTTTTAATATCTCGCCACACACCGGGATTGGACAAGACACTTAGTAGTAGAGATTGTGCAAGGTGAAGGATGAGGAAGATAACACGAAAGATAAAGGGTCGTGGAAGGAGGTTGATTGTTCTCTCGAGAAGAGGGAGGGGAGAGGATGACGATGAGATGTATTTATCTATCACTTTAGGATCATGAGATATCATATGTGAATAGTTTATTCCTCATGTCATATTACATTTTTCTTGATACATATATTTTGTTATCCCGTGGCAACGCATGGGTACTATAATAATACTAAAGAGGCTATTGCTTCCGTCGGAAAACCCGTCGTCGTCGTTTTTGCAAAAAAAGCCCCTAGTGTTTTTTGTATTCAACCTGTGGTCCTTCTTAAGTGAGAAAACCTTTTGTTCAGAAATAAACCCCCTTTCCTACCCTCGCCTCCCTATCCCAGCCGCCAAGAGACGCCCGACCTGTGCGACGCTCAATCCATGGCCGGGCCGGCCATCCCGGCGTGAAGTCGATGGATCTGGCGACGGGTGCGACAACTTGCTCCGGTGACGGTGCCGTCCTGCTCGTCCGAGAAAGAGAGAGGCAGGAGATGAGGGAGAAAGGATGGAGAGGAAGAAAGGACAAGGAGAAGTGGCGTAAGGTGAGGGAGGCAGTCGCTGGCGGCGGTGCCTCCAGTGACCAGCGAGCAGGCAAGGCGGCGAGATCCTGTTGAGGCGGCGGGGCTGAGTGCGTGCTGGTTCCTCGAGATCGAGTCTTGGCTCTCCTGAAGTGGGCAGTTGCGAGCTTGGATCTGGATGATCCCGATGGAGAGCTCGGTGGCGGCGCTAGTTTCCAGCCGCCTCTAGAGTCCTACGTCCCCGAGCTCGACGAGATTGCTAGCCACCTTTTGAGGTCCTCAGCACTCGGCGGGCTTCTCATCCTGTTCAGGTTTTCTTCCATGTTATGGGGTTGTGCTCCGGCGGCGACGTACGACCGAGGAGGATGGGGTATGATACAATGACTCCAATCTGTTCCGTAGGACAAGTGATCTTTATGGCGTGGTGCAAATTTGCCGTTCTAGACAGATTCCTGATTTCCAAATTCTGGTACGCGTATGCGTGAGACGCCTCTTGGCCCTGTTTTTTGCTTCTTTTTGTTGATTGACCCTGAAGTCTAAAGTTCCAAATGACGTGTCTACTGTCTACTTCTCTAGATTGAGGATCTGCATATATAACGTGATTCCTATCTACTGCATCTGCTTGGCTGCTAAGCTAGAGAACCGCAAGTTCATATATGTCTAGAAAGTACTTAAATTTCAGTCGAGTAATCATCAAATTATTTTCTTATCATGTTGGTACCACCTGTTCTAAGGTAGTAAATTTTTAGCTTCTACTACCACTTCTTCTATTACTTGTTCACTTGCTAATACATGTTCTACTTCTGTGCTACTTTTTTAGTGAAGACAGAGAGAATGCATGCTTGTAAGTCTCCAACTGTGCTATCTTGTCTTGGATGGAACTCCCTGTTCTGGTGGATGTCAAGCCTCCAGCTGGAGGGTAAACTAGATCATTACATTTACTGAAGCCCTGCCATGACTCCGACCATGTCTCCGGCAAGGCGGCGTTTAGAATACCAGAGCGCCACCCTACGTGACCTCTGTAGTGACGACCGACGCAAACCAAAGGCCTCCTGGAGGACTCGCTGGAGATTTGTTGGTATGCTAGATACATGAATGATACTGGATATTTTTGCGTGAAAATAGTTGCAGCCTCTTGGACATATAATTTTACTACCTACTCATGAGGAATCTCTTATTTTATGATTAGTACCGCAATAACCTTTTAGAAGATGTGATTACTAGAAATATGGAATTTCCTAGAAGATATTTGGAAAGGAGAGTTCATGAACAAATATCGGTCCTTTTATTTTCTGAAAAGCTCTCTTCATTATTTTTCTCGTCTATTCTTACTGCTTGAGAATTGTTGCACTCCGTACCATGTGTCCACTCTTCCCTAATCAGAGTGTTCCTAGGATAAAAGTTGTTGTTTTGTCCTTGTAGATTTTTTCTGTTGGATTTATGCGGTCTAAATAGCATTTTATTAGTTTTCTGGAAGGATGCAAAAGTCATACTAGGCTTCCTGTTTATACTGAATGCTAAAGGATGCAATAGTATTTGTGCAGTCGGGAAGTGCCATTCTCTATGTGTACCGATTGGACTCACCGTCTTAAGAGATCTAACCCTTGTCACCGTAAGGAAAAAACAAAGAGTATTATGAGGCCATAATGTTTGAATTCAGAGAAGCATATGCTGAAGGACACAAGAAATAGTCTTCATGAACCATTATCGCCTTGTTGATGATGCTTCACATGCAAGTTTTTCGGTCTATTGAGACAAAGTATTTTAATTATTCAGAAGCGATGTCAAATGGTAAATACCACTGTTTATTTAATTTTCTTTCGTTATTAAGTTGAGAAAATATTATTGCATTTCCATTTGGGAAAAGGAGAGGAGAGAATGATGGATTGGAGCTTTGGCAGAACATTATTTCTATCTAGAAAATTCATGGCAACAAGGCCAATGGTTGAACATATAAATCTTTTTGAATAAATTCTTTTGTAACTCTCAATCAGTACTACCTTGTCGATATATACTTAGAGGACGAGAGGGAAAAATCCAATGCAAGGCCCTACACATACCTGCACATCTGGCGTATGGATGTGATTTGAGCAATTTTAGGCCATTAAGCATCATCTTCATGCAGTCCCTACCCAAAAGGAGCAACTGTATTTTGTGATCTCGAATGTGATATAGTGATATGTATTCACATATTTACAGGTGCATTGATGTATTTTGTATAATTCTGATTCAAAAACACAAAATTAATCTAAAATAAGTTAATTTTTGTGTTTATAATCATGCATCCACCTCGGAAAATACTTTTCCATTCGCGACGAATGAGTCTTCCATTGGGAAAGGAGAGTCTCATTCTCAAGCCTCGCAGGAGGGTGTATGCATTTTTTTCTCCCATTGCAACACAAGGGCCTTTTTGGTAGTAGTAGTAGATGCAGAATCCTTTCGGTCTACTTGATACGGGCGTGATGCCTATATGCATAATCATTGCCTTGGATATCTTCATAATTATTTGCTTTTTCTATCAATTGCTCGACAGTAATTTGTTCACCCACCGTATTAATTTCCTACATGAGAGAAGCCTCCAATGAAACCTATGGCCCCCAGATCTATTTTCCATAATATATTTTCAGATCTATAAACCAAAAATACCTTGCTGCAATTTATTTACTTTTGTTTTACTTTCATATCTATCACTATTTTACCTATCTCTATCAGATCTCATCCTTGCAAATTACTCTGAAGGGATTGACAACCCCTTTATAGCGTTGGGTGCAAGTGTTTGATTATTTGTGTAGGTACTACTATTGGAGCCTTGCTAGTTCCTCCTACTGGATTGATACCTTGGTGATAACCCACAAGTATAGGGGATCACATTAGTTTTCGAGGGTAGAGTATTCAACCCAAATTTATTGATTCGACTCAAGGGGAAGCCAAAGAATATTCTCAAGTATTAGCAGTTGAGTTGTCAATTCAACCACACCTGAAAGATTTAGTATCTACAGAAAAGTATCAGTAGCAAGGTAGTATGATAGCAGCAGTAGCAACAATAACCAGTAGCAGCAAAGTGACAGCAGTAGCGGCAAAGTAACAGCAGTAGCAACAGAGTAACAGTAGCAGCAGTGACGGCAGTAGTGGCAAAGTAACGTAGCAAGGACCAGTAGTAAAAGACTCGTAGGCATTGGATCAGTGATGCATGATTATGCCGGATGCTATTCATCATGCAATAGTTATAACACGGAGAGATATGTAACTAGCTCCAATTCGTCAATCTAATGTAGGCATGTATTCCGTATGTAGTCATACGTGCTTAGGGCAAAGAACTTGCATGACATCTATTGTCCATCCCTCCCGTGCCAGCGGGGTCCTAATGGAAACTACGGGATATTAAGGTTCTCCTTTTAATAAAGAATCGGACCAACGCATTAACACTTGGTGAATACATGAACTCCTCATACTATGGTCATCTCCGGGAGTGGTTCCGGCTATTGTCACTCCGGGGTTGCCGGGTCATAACACGTAGTAGGTGACTACAACTTGCAAGATAGGATCAAGAACACACATATATTGGCGACAACATAATAGGTTCAGATCTGAAATCATGGCACTCAGGCCCTAGTGACAAACATTAAGCATGGCAAAGTAGTAGCAACATCAATCTCAGAACATAATGGATACTAGGGATCAATCCGTGTCAAAACTAACTCGATTACATGATAGATCTCATCCAACCCATCACCATCCAGCAAGCCTACGATGAGATTACTCACGAACGGTGAAGAGCATCATGGAATTGGCGATGAAGGAAGGTTGATGATGACGATGGCGACGATTTCCCCTCTCTGGATCCGAGAACGGACTCCAAATCCGCCCTCCAGATGAACAACAGGAGGTGGCGGCACCTCCGTATCGTAAAACGCGATGAACTCTTCTCCTTGATTTTTTTCCGGGCGAGACGGACTAAATAGAGCTGGATTTGGAGGCGGTGGAGCGTTGTGGGCTCCACAAGCCTGTCAGGCGCGGCCAGGGGGGCCCGCGCCTGGTGGGCTTGTGGGCTCACGGCTCCACTTCCTCCGCTGATTCTTGCGCCAATATTTTTTATATATTCCAGAAAAATTCTCCATAAATTTTCAGGTCATTCCGAGAACTTTTATTTCTGCGCAAAAACAACACCATGGCAATTCTGCTGAAAACAACGTTAGTCCGGGTTAGTTCCATTCAAATCATGCAAATTAGAGTCCAAAACAAGGGCAAAACAGTTCGGAAAAGTAGATACGACGGAGACGTATCAACTCCCCCAAGCTTAAAGCCTTGCTTGTCCTCAAGCAATTCAGTTGACAAACTGAAAGAGGCAAAAGAAAAACTTTTACGAACTCTATTTGATCTTGTTGTTGCAACTATGTCTAACTCATATCCAGAATTTCAGCAAGATCACAAGCAAACCACATAAGCAAATGACATCTGGGTCTCAGGGTAAACTCATATGAATGGCATAATTAACTAGCGAGCAAATAATAATTAGTCTCAAACATCAACACTTCAATCAAGACAATCATGAAGCAGTATGAACAGGTGGTATCTCGCTAGCTCTTTCTGAGACCGCAAAACATAAATGCAGAGCACCTTCAAAGACCAAGGGCTGACTAAACATTGTAATTCATGGCAAAGAAGATCCAGTCACAGTCATACTCAATCACAGTTAAAAGCAAAGCATAAAAATGACAAAGGTGCTCTCTAATTGGTGCTTTTATAAGAGGAGGATGACTCAACAGGAACAAAAATAGAAATGCCCTTCGCAGAGGGAACCATTGATTTGCAGAGGTGCCAGAGCTCAAGCTTTGAAAACAGAGATAATAATTTTGGGTGGCATGCTTTCATTGTCAATGCAATGACTAAGAGTTCTCACCATCTTCCATGCTACTCGTGCTATAGGCGGTTCCCAAACAGAAAAGTAAAGTTTTGACTCCCCCATCACCAATCAATCACACTCCACGACTAGCCGAATACTCGGGTGCCGTCCATACCAACATCAATCCTGGGGGAGTTTTGTTTGCAATTATCTTATTGGTTTGAGCATGGAACTGGGAATTCCAATTACCAGCCCCTTTCTCATGAATGATAGTGAATAAACACATATCGAGGATAACACGCCTAGCATGGAAGATACTGGTAGCCCCCTGTCACCACATGAGCGGTTCGGGCATGCAAAACAAAATATTTCTTGAAGATTTAGAGAGTGGCACATGCAAATTTACTTGGAACGGCAGGTAGATACCGCATATAGGTAGGTATGGTGGACTCATATGGGACAACTTTGGGTTTATGGAAGTGGATGCACAAGCAGTATTCCCGCTTATGTAAGTGCATCTAGTGCCACTTAGTGATTTTGGTGGTTTGAAGACTTATAGGTTAAGTATCTAATGTGTTTATGAGTGTACACAGGATCTATAAGTCACTGAGGAGTTTGAGATATTTGATGAATACCGACCCCTAAAAATGTATATTTTCGGTTGAAGAAATTTGTCTGAAGCTGAAGAATTGAATCGCGAAGAATCTGCGATGAAATTGATATTCCTCATGAAGATACTGAAATTGAGGAATTCGGTGTGTCCTGAAGAAAATCATTTTGAAGACTTTGAAGCATGAAGATTTACTCTTTCTGTTTTATTTTCTTCACACTTGAGTAATAGGAACACCGTACTGTTAAAGGGGGTCGAAGGTACACTTTGGAATGAATTTCCTCATGATGCTCAACCCAAGCCTAATCCTACCAAAATCCTCAAGTGAGGAATACGAGTGACATGAGGACTCTCACAGTTGAGGGTTCCGACCGTTTCGATAGCCACGCCAAGTCATTGGTCTTATCCACACCAACGGTCATATTATTTAAGGGCATTAGTGTCAAATCATGTCGGGATGCTCCCAGGATATAAATAGCCCCCCCACAACCATTAGCTGGTTGGCAGCTCCATTAGGAACTGACACTTGTCATAAGAGCAACCCAAATTCCTCAGAGGCTTCGAGAGTAATTCATCAGTGAGGAAATACCCCATACACTGAAACCACAAACCAAACCTAGTGATTGAGCATCACTGAAGAAGTTGTTCCTGTGTGGGACTGAAGCCTTTTACCTTTGAGGACTGTGCATCCTCCAGACGGTTAGGCGTCATGGTCTAGAGTTTTCCAGCAGTCAATTGTGGATCACCGGGTGACCAAGTTTGCGAGGGTTTGGAAGTCTGCCCTGAAGACTTACCACGAGTGTTGGGCGGGGACTGTGTGTTCTTAGCCCAAGGAGAACAGGGTAGGGACTGTGTGTCCTTTGCTTTCAATACCAAGCCGCTCCAAACCATATGTACGACTGTCACAACAGTTGGAACTGGGTCATCAACTACTGTCTTCGCTGAGAATCGGGTTCTAATTCCTCAACTCCTTACTTTCCTCAGATTATGTGTTGATGACTTTCACTGTTACTGTTTGAAGAATTTGCTGAAGACTTTCTCTGAAATTCCTCAACCCCAAATTCTTCACGCTAGTTAATCCTCATCTGTTTTCTGCGTGCCTCCTGACTGTGCAATCTGTTTTCACATTCCTCACACTGAAAAACTGCTGCTGTGAAAATTTGCACTTCTGATCCTTTACTGTTTCCGCTGTAAGTTAGTCATCAGTGAGGAATTTCCTCAAAAGGAATTTCCTCAGTGATGAAATTCTAAAAATCTCCTATTCACCCCCCTCTAGTCGATATAACACACTTTCAATTGGTATCAGAGCAAGGTACTCCCTTGTTCTGTGTGATTTTGGTTTAACCACCTGGAGTTTTAGCTATGTCGACTGCAGGCATGTTTAAGGTGACTGCAGCATGTCCTACCTTGGAAGGAAAGAACTTTCCCTTCTGGAAGAACAAGATGCAAATGCATCTACAAGCTATTGATAATGATCTGTGGTATATTCTGGAACATGGCGTCCCCATCATCTCTGCTAGTGTCTGTGCTGCTGATGTGAAGAAATTCAAGCAACTCGATTCTCAAGCGAAGAATATCATCTGTGGCCATCTGAGCCCAGGCCAGTTTGGAAGAGTGAGTGCTTTGGGCTCTGCAACACTGATCTGGGAGAGACTGTGCAAAATAAATGAAGGAGTATCAACCCAGCGTGACTCTCGTGTTGATATTCTTTGCAATATCTTCAATCGCTTCAAGAGGCATGACAATGAAAGCTGCCAAGACACCTTTGATCACCTCACTGACATATCAAATGAACTGCAAGCACTGGGAGCTCAAGACATCACTGATCACGAAGTTGTGAACAAACCGCTGAGATCTTTGCATTCTTCAATTGATACTTTAGTTCTGATGATTCAAGAAAGACCAGACTACAAGATGCTTGACCCAGCTGATATACTCGAAAGACTCAATACTCATGAATTCCAGCTAGAAGAAAAGAAAGATCTATATGTATCAAGCTATTCCACACCACATGCACTGAAAGCTAGAGCAATTTCCTCATCTGAAGAAGAAGTTTCAGATGATAGCATCGGTGATCCTGAAGAATTTGGACAGGAGCTTGCAATGCTCGTGAGGAAATTCCAGAGGTTTACACGATGTGGCCAGTTCGGTAAATCTTCAAGAAGAGACATGAGGAAATTAGAACCTTCATCTGAGGACTACAAGAAAAGAACCTGCCACAAATGCAAGAAATCAGGCCATTACATTGCCGACTGTCCCCGTTGGGGAAAGGAATCAAAGAAGAAGAAATACAAGGATGACAGTTCTGATGACTCAAAGAAGAAGAAGAAATCTTCAAAATCCTCATCTTCAAAGCCCTCATCGCACAAGAAGACTAGTTTCAGAAAGGCTCGGACACTTATTGGCAAGGAAATGGATTCCGAGGCAAAATCAGAGGAATGTGATGAAGAAGAGGGTTCTGATGAAGACTCAGAATCCGAACGGGCTAGTCTCGCACTCGCAACCACTTTCGTCAGCAAGTCAATCTTCAACCTTGAAGGAGATGATAACACCATCCACACTGATGACTATGCTGATGACTTCGCTCCAACGTATTGCTTCATGCCAAAAGGTTCAAAGGTACCGAATGATGCTCCCTCCTCTGATTCAAGTGACTATGAACCTGATGATTATAAAAAACCTAGTTACAGTAAACTTGCTATCATAGCCACTAAACAACAAACTGCCCTGGAAAGGCTTCAGAAACTGCTAGATAGAAGTGATGATCTGTTGAATGATGAAATGAATCTTACCCAAATCCTCACTGAAGATGTGAAAAGTCTTCAGTCTAGATTTGATAATCTTCAAGATCATTATGATACACTCCTCGCTGATCATGAGAAACTTTCCTATGAATTTCTTCAAAGGAAGCTTGATCTAGAGAAGCTGAGGATTTCTCATGATGATCTTCGTATGGAAAATGATTCATTACTAGCTCAACAGATCAGCGCTGCTCAAGCTGAATTCATTCATCCATGTATTAAATGCATTGAACGCGAAGTTGCTAATTCTTCACCAGAATCATCAAATGCTTCTATTGCTACAAATTCTTCAACTGCACCTGTAGTGTCTATTTCATCACTTGATGAAAACACAAATGTTACTGATGAAAATGCAGGGTTGAAGGAATTGTATGTGACAGGCATATACAAAATCCTCAAAGGACATCAAACCATTTGTGATGTGCTCAAAAAGCAGATCTTGAACAGGAACCCGAGGAAAGAAGGTATTTCCTTTGAGAGGAAATTAAATGCTGATGGATCTTATTGGAAACCTGAGCAGTATCCCAAAACCTCATGGGTTGCTGCTACTGGGCCTCCTTTTGATCCATATAATCTAATTGGCTTTTCATGTGAATTATCCTATTCCTCAGATGAGTCATTTGACTCCAACTATAAACTGTTCAAAAATCAATCTGGTGAAGTATTTGCTCGATATGTTGGAACTAACTGCACGAATGGCCCTCCCTTGAAGAAAATCTGGGTTCCCAAAAGCTGTCTTGAAAATCTTCAGGTGAATGTCCTCATGACACCACCGATGAAGAATCTAAACCCCAGATCAAATTCCTCAGGAGGTCCAAAGTCTTCAAGAGGATCAAAATCCTCAACTGATCATAATTTTGCTCGTACTCGTGCTAATGCTTCTAACATGCAGGGAAACTACAAGGAATATGAATATGAGCGTTACTCTTCAAATCATTATGTTCATAAATCCTCAAACCAGTTCTCTGCATATTCATACGAGTACTTTAACCCCCCTACTGTTAAGAGAAGTGCATTAGCTTCAATGCCACCTTTCTCATATGGTGCTCGCAGAATGATGAATGCTTTACCACCCCTTCAGATGTGGGTGGTGAGGAAATCGAACTAATCACTTCTGCAGGACAGGTCTCCAGATGAAAATCATCATCTGAAGAATTTGCTGGAGATGTGAGGAAATGCTTGACAGGATGCAAGCCAATATTGATGAAATAGAAATATTTCACACGTCCTTTTAATTCTGTTGTGATGAAATTCTTATCTGATGAAATTGATATCATATTCTTCAAATCTGAAGCATATGAGATGGTAAGCTGTACTAATTCATCTGCAGGATGACAAACCCAAGAATACTGAGTGGGTTCTTGATAGTGGTCGCACACATCACATGACTGGTGATAAAAGCTTGCTGATGAATATGCCACTAACTCCATCACCTCTGAAGAAAATCACATATGCTGACAAAGGTAAAAGCAAGGTATTGGGACTTGGCAAAGTGGCTATTTCCAAGGATAGGCATATGGACAAAGTGATGCTTCTTGAATCCCTTGGTTTTAGCCTCATGTCAGTCTTGATGCTTTGTGATCTTGATATGATTGTTATCTTTGGTAGATATAGATATGTAGTCATCATGGAATCTGACAGATCCAAAGTCTTTGAAGGTGTAAGAAGAGGGGATTTGTACATTGTTGATTTCTCTACAGGTCCTCAACCAGCCACTTGCTTACTAGCAAAAACCTCAGAAGGATGGCTGTGGCACCGAAGACTAGGTCATGCAGGCATGAGGAATTTGCACATGCTCGCGAAGAAGAAGCATGTCATCAACATCGAATCAGTCAAATTCCTCAAGGATCATCTCTGCGGTGCATGTGAATCTGGGAAAATGACCAGATCCAAGCATCCCTCGAAGACTATCATGACCACTACACGTCCATTAGAATTGCTTCATATGGATCTATTTGGACCTACTCACTATGCCACACTAACCAATGCAGCATCTTTATATGGCTTCGTCATAGTTGATGATTATTCCAGATATACATGGGTGCATATCACAGTGTATAAAACTGAAGTGCAGGAAATCTTCAAACGATTTTCTTCAAGGGCCTCGACGAACTTTGGCATCAAGATCAAACATATCAGGAGTGATAATGGAACAGAGTTCAAAAACACTGGTCTTGATGATTATCTTGATGAACTTGGTATTACTCATGAATTATTTGCTCCTTATACTCCTGAGCAGAATGGTGTCGTCGAAAGGAAGAAGAGGACTCTGGTTGAGATGGCAAGAACCATGCTTGAAGAATATCAGACTCCTCGTCGCTTTTGGCCTGAAGGAATCAGCACTGCATGCCATATCATCAACAGGGTATATCTTCATAAATTCCTCAAGAAAACCTCATATGAACTCCTCACTGATAAGAAACCCAATGTAAGTTATTTCAAAGTCTTCGGTGCAAACTGTTGGATTAGAGATCCTCACCATAGCTCAAAATTTGCACCTAAGGCACATGAAGGTTTTATGCTCGGTTATGGAAAGGACTCGCACACCTACAGAGTCTTCAGCAACTATCACAACAAAGTTGTTGAGACTGTAGATGTGCGGTTCGATGAAACTAATGGCTCGCAAAGAGAGCATTTGCCTTCTGATCCAGATAAGCTGTCTCCTGAGGAAGCTATAAAGCTCAAACCTACTGAACACATTGTCCCCACTAAGGAAATTGGTGATGAAACGATCCCCATCACTGATGAAAATCAAGAAGATGCTCCTGAGGAAATTGCACCAGAACCACTTCCTGAACTCAGACGAAATCCTCAACCAGCTCATCCGAGGATTGCAAATGAAGTAGAACTTGACAAAATCCTCAACGACATCAGCGCGCCAGGTCCTCTCACTCGCTCAAAATCTTCACACTTAGTTAACTTTTGTGGGCATTTTTCCTTTGCATCCATCAGAGAACCCTCAAAAGTTGCCGAGGCTTTTCTGGAACCGGAGTGGATCCAAGCTATGCAAGACGAACTTCTTCAATTCAAGCTGAATGACGTATGGGAGCTCGTCAAACGACCAGATCCTCGCAAGCACAACATCATCGGTACCAAGTGGATTTTCCGAAACAAGCAAGATGAGGACGGTCAAGTGGTGAGGAACAAGGCACGACTTGTAGCCCAAGGCTACACCCAGGTTGAAGGAATAGAATTCGATGAAACTTTTGCACCTGTTGCTAGACTTGAAGCTATTCGAATACTACTTGCTTATGCTAATCATCATAACATCATCTTATATCAAATGGATGTGAAAAGTGCATTCCTCAATGGTAAGCTTGAGGAAGAAGTATATGTTGCTCAACCCCAAGGTTTTGAGGATCCAAAGAATCCAGACAAAGTCTTCAGACTCAAAAAGGCTCTCTATGGTCTCAAGCAAGCCCCTCGGGCATGGTATGATACATTGAAGGAATTCCTCATGAAGAAAGGCTTCAAACCTGGTTCACTCGATCCAACTCTTTTCACTAAATCCTATGATAATGAGCTATTTGTGTGTCAAATATGTGTCGATGATATCATATTTGGCTGTACTGACAAACGATACAGTGATGAATTTGCTTACATGATGAGTGAAGAATATTAGATGTCTATGATGGGGGAGCTGAAATTCTTCTTAGGTCTTAAAATTCGTCAACAACGCAATGGAATCTTCATATCACAGGAGAAATACCTCAAGGATGTTCTGAGGAAATTCGACATGCATGAATGCAAAGGTGCCAAGACTCCAATGCCTAGCAACGACCACCTCGGCACTGATGAAAATGGTAAAGAATTTGATCAGCAGGTATATCGCTCTATGATTGGCTCTTTATTGTATCTATGTGCATCTAGGCCAGATATAATGCTTAGTGTTTGCATGTGTGCACGTTTTCAAGCAAAACCGAAGGAATCACACCATAAGGCTGTGAAGCATATTCTTAGATACTTAGCTCACACACCAACACTAGGATTATGGTATCCCAAGGGCTCCAATCTTCATCTGGTAGGATATTCTGATTCTGACTATGCTGGTGATCGTGTGGATTGCAAGTCAACTTCTCATACATGTCATTTCCTCGGAAGATCACTAGTCCGCTGGTCCTCAAAGAAGCAGAACTGCGTATCACTCTCCACTGCCGAAGCTGAGTACATTACTGCTGGTTCATGCTGTGCTGAATTACTATGGATGAAGCAAACCCTCAAGGACTACGGCATCAACATGAAGAATGTGCCTCTCTACTGCGACAATGAGAGTGCGATCAAGATTGCATACAACCCAGTACAACACTCGAAGACTAAGCACATCCAGATTCGTCATCATTTTCTTCGGGACCATGTCCTCAAGGGCAATATCCTCATCGACCATGTGAAGACTGATGATCAACTGGCAGATATCTTCACTAAGCCCTTGGATGAGAAAAGGTTTTGCAAGTTGCGGTGTGAGCTAAATATCTTAGAATCTTCAAATGTTTTGTAAAAACATGCACACATCCTAACATTTATGCAAAATTGATGACTTAGATGTGCAACACATGATGAATCGATATTCTTCAACTGATGAAGAATATCACTCTGAATGTGAAGAAATCAACGAAGAAATTAATTCTCAGGGCCTTACGACAATTGTACGCGGCGTCTGTAATCAACATTCTTATATGGCGGGTCACGCCACCGCCCAACGTGAAATTCCTCAAGTTGATTTTCTTCAAATGTTCCATTTCCTCAAAATGTGTTTTTCTTCAAAATAGTTGTTCTTCATTGTGACGATTTATCACAAAATCCTCAAGTTACTCAAATCTTCAAAAACACTTGATGACTTTCGTTTGACTAGATAGACTATGATTTCAGGTCCTCAACAACATTCACTTATAGCTATTTCTTCAAGTTGATATTCCTTCTAAGTGAATGTGATCGGACCCTACTTTCCCTCTATGCTATTCTCATCCAGTCTATTCGATTCTTCATATGCGTTCTACTTGAAACTTTGTTCAAAATCCTCACCGCGTCCTTGTCAGCTGATGATTTTGTAACAAAAATCCTCAAATCTTCAAAAATTGTTTCTTTAATGCACAGTAACTGAACCCCACTTTCCACGTTCGGATAACCACGATCTCCACTATCTCCACCGCCTTGCTCGGGAACTACACGTGTCCTGCGGAGACGTAGAGGCAGGGGCTTTTGGTCCGAATTCTTTGCACCAACAGTAACTGTCTGGCTATAAATATGTCCTTATCCCCCTCGGCAAACACTTCTTCGCCCCATCGCTCTCCTGCTATAGCAAAAAGCACCGAACCCTAGCGCCACCGCTGGAAGTTTCGTCACCGGTGAAGAAGAGCTTCACTGCCTCGACTTCTCCGTCGTCGGAACCACGTCGGAGTCGGACCATCTTCGTCCGCCACCGCCGTAGACGTCCTCTGTCGCCGGGTTAGGGCGCATTGGACACTCGACCGAAGAGCTTCTCTCCACAGCTTTTCTATGTTCTTCGTGCGCGCCTTCAAGGGTAAATAAAAACCCCATTTTTACAGCAAGTTAGGTCTACTATTTTACATCTCTGATGTGAAATCTGTTTTTCCTCAAGAATCGATATGCACTTGATTCCTCAAACACTGCCTATCACCGCACCATTGATGAACTTCACTAAGCATCTAAGATTTTCACGAGATTCCTCAATTGTGCAAATTTTCGGATCTGTACAACTCTGGAACCCAAGAACAGTATGCTTAGGCAAATTCCTCAACCACTGGTTAAATTCCTCAACTGTCAAACTTTTTCATTTTCTTGAAATCTGAGAACGCATATGACCTCTCCAAATTCCTCGCAACTATACTCTGTTCACAGGTACACACATGTCAGCTGATGAATCTCTCGGTTCTCATCACATTAACTCATTTGCAGCGTTTCTTGAAGAAAATCTTCAAGTCTCATTAGAATCCTCAAGAGTTCAATCTCATCAGCAAAATCCTCAGCTGAAGAAAATGAAGGATGACAGAAAGCAGAAGAGAGGGAAGAAACTTGAGCAGAACACAGCTTTGGACCATCAAGTAGCACATCCCTCAAGCCTCAAGACCATTGATGATTATCCAGATGAGAAGGACAAGCATTTGGCTAAGCTCAAGAAGCAGGCAGATGCTGCAGTGAGGAAATTCAATGAATCCTCAGCTGCTGCCTCAACTGCAGCTACTTCCTCTGCCGCTGAGACCTCTGGTTCAGCAATTCCTCAACCACAGTCTGTGCCGTCAAAACCAAGGGCTCCAAAGCCTCAAGAGAAGTCTTCTCATGCATCAGTTACAAAACCCTCAGCGCCAAAACCCTCAGCTCCAAAATCCTCAGCACCACCACCAAAGCCTCAAGAGATACCAGTACAAAAGCCGGTCATGAAGCCACTGACTGCCACATCCAGCTCCTCACTCCCGGCTGCAACCAGCTCGGAGACAAAGTCTTCACCACCTCCTGTGAAGACTCAGGTGTCTGCTGAAAGAGCAACTCTGCCAAGCCCCAGCAAAATCATCACAGTCCCGTCTGCATTAGAGGACAGTGATGAATATGATGATCAAACCCTGCAAGCGATAATCAGAAACAAGCAGGAAAGGGTAGCTCAAGCATCAAGTAGCGCCATTCCTCTGGCCATGGACCCCAAGGTCCTCCTAGACTACATAAACATCTGGTATGAGGACCCAAACACTCCGCTTGATGATTTGAAACTTCCCCCTGGCATCAGCCACATGGTAGCCACATTCATCAATGAAGCCAAGTGGAAAGAACCGCAAGCCAAGCAGGCCAAGGTTCCGAAGCTTAAAAAGGAGAAATTCCTCAAGCAGAATCTCCTCAGCTTGACGCCTGATGCATTGGTGTCAACACACGCTGAGTTGAAGAATTTGACTGATAAATACTCCAAGCTGTCAGATCGTCAGAGTCTCAAGAGCAATTTCATCAAGCTGGCCACTAAAGTTGTTGACGACTACAACAAGAAGGCTGCACCTCCAGCACCAACTCCCCAACCCCTGATTGAAGAGCCAGCTGATGAATCTCCTCAAGCTGAGGAAATACCCCAAGAAAGCTGTG
Organism: Hordeum vulgare subsp. vulgare; assembly: GCF_904849725.1. NCBI lineage: Eukaryota > Viridiplantae > Streptophyta > Magnoliopsida > Poales > Poaceae > Hordeum > Hordeum vulgare. The sequence continues at coordinate 351,309,387 of NC_058522.1, read as the reverse complement.
TGGATGTACCGGCTATTGAAGAAATCACCATGGAAAATCCAGCTGATGAACCTGCTGCAGCTGGTGAGACTGCCCCTGACCCAGTTGCTTCATCAAAGCAAGCTGATGACTCTGCTCCAGCTGGTTCCTCAAAGCCAGCTGAAGAATCTGTCGAGAGAACCCCTTCACCAAAAGCTTCAAAGGTGAAGAAGATGACTCCGTCTGCATCAGACGTGAAGAAAACCAGGGCTGCTGAGAAGGAAGCCAAAAAGAGAAAGGCCTCCTCAGCAGAAGAAGAAACAGAGGCCAAGCGCCTCAAAGCGCTTGAAGATAATGCTCCACTGGACCCTGTGCCCCTCAATGTCGCTCGGTCGTATGAAATGGTCATCCTTGATGACCAAGCGAAAGGGACAGATGAGGAAATAAAGGTTACCGCATCTGAGGAACACACTCACGAAGAAATTTGTATTGACGACAGTCCTCAGCCCTCCATTCCTCAGAAAGACACTGCAGAAGGATCAGCTGCACCAGCTGATGAAACTGCCTCTATCACCAAGCCAGCTAAGTAAGAGCAAAGTGAAATTCCTCAAGCTGATAAAATTCAAAGTCCTGAGAAAAATCCTCAAGATGAGGAACAGGCTGACCCAACTCCTCCAGCTGAGCAAGATGAACCTATTCCTTAGCCTGATGCCCAGCCAGAGCAAGCTCCTCAGCCTGAAGCCCCAGCTGATGAAATTCCTCACCTTGTGGACAATGCTGAGGAAAATGTAGTTGATCAAGACAATGCCTTTGTCGTGCTCAACCCCGAGACTGCAATTGTTGTCTCCCCTCCTGTTCCTCAGCAAAATCTTCAGCCGGTTCAACGTCAGCCGTTCTCCAAGCGACCACAGTTTCAAAAGGAGAATTTTTTTGAAGAGCGCATGTACTTCATTGGAGAGAATCCCTATGACAAGCCTCAAATGAGGCATCTGAAGTTTTGGACGAGGACACAGCTGAATTACTATGCCTCTGTGCTGTGTGGAAGAAACAAGATATTCCAGCACAGGCATATTCCTCATCTTGAACTTGAAGCAATACCGTGCCTAGCTCCAGTCCTTAATGTCCTCCATGAAGCTGGTCTGCTGCCAATGTGCTCCGACATTTCTGATTGGAACAGTGAGCTCATTCTTCAGTTTTATGCCACTCTTCACATATCTGGCGACCCTGAAGAAATTAACACCTGGGTGTTTGACTGGATGACACAAAACACTCACTACAAGGCTCCTGCTACCGAGCTCCTCCGTGAACTGCCTGTATCAATTCCCTCAGAGGAGGCTGTGAAGCTTTACGGTGAGCGTGAGCTTCCCAACGGGATGATGGAAGTCCTCATGAAGCCTTTGGCTGAAGGACAATCACCGAGAAAAACCTTCCTCGTCCACGAGCTCAAATATACACCAAGGTCTGTCTACAGAATCCTCTGGAGTGTGCTCGCGCCGATCAAAGGCCATGATGATGAAGAAGATGTCGTAGGAATCATGAAGAATATCCTCTTCAACATCATCCATGGTATTCCTATCAACATCCATGATTTGTTCTTGAGGACTTTGGCCGACAATGCTATGTGTCCATTTGATCACAAGATATATGCCCCATGGATCATGAGATTCATCTGGACAAGGACAGGCATCAACTTGCACACTGATTTCCAAAACCATGTTGGTTATATGCCTCCTATCCGGGTCAACAAGAAGACTTTCGAGCCAGTTGAAGGAAAAGGCAAGTCAGTGATTGATGAAGGTAGTAGGCCCCTTGATGGCCTGTTCAGAGAGCCAGAAGCTTATTCTTCATGGGATGATACTGAGACTCGCCCGGCAAGCCCCGTTCCTTTTCGCGTGATGAATACAAGAGAGCTCCTCCTCAGTCTTCACCAAAAGGTGCATCACAATCGCAAGTGGGTCAAACGCCAGTTTGGCGCCATTGTGAAAACCCTCACTGAAACACAGAACTCTGTGAAGCTTACCCATCACTATCTGCATGAGGTTTTTGATCGCTCTTGGGCTACACTTGCTCATCTGAAGACTCAGACAGAGCTTGAAGAAATGGACTTTGAGCGAGACTTTGACTGGTCGTGGTCTCCCAAGAAGAAGTTCAGGCCCATTCCAGTTCCAGACCTTGAAGACAGTTCCTTTTCTTCATTCCGCACTGCTAAAACTGATGAAGAACAACTCGACACTGCTACCGGTCCAAGGAAGAAGACTACTCCCAAGAAGCATCACGCCTCTTCATCAACTGCCAAGAAGTGAAGTCTTCACGGGCGTTAGTCCTCAGTTTGTCCCTTTTTGTCACTTGATGACAAAGGGGGAGAAACTTGAGAGTTAGTCATCAAGCGGGATATTTTCGGGCTTATGAACTATATTTAAGTTACAAACTCTTGGCTCTTCTGAAATTTTTATGTAATGAGTTGTAACTTAAGCCTGATGGTACTCTGACGCTTTTGAACGTTTTTCTTCGCATGCTTATTCCTCAAGTTTTTAATGCACGCATGCTGGAATTCGTCAGATACCATTTGTCATCATGCATCTTCATTTTCTTCATACTATATGTTACATGTATGCATGATTTACAAGACTCAAGGGGAGATCTCCATGATATAAATCATCAATGTGCATTTGCTGTAGAAAGCAAAATTCTCAAGATATGCACATCTTCAGGGCGAGTCTCTCTGAATCTTGATTTCAGATTCCTCAATTAAGTATTTACACTTCATATTGTTATCCCTGTTGAAGACTTAACCTAATTGTCATCAACGACCAAAAAGGGGGAGATTGTAAGTGCATCTAGTGCCACTTAGTGATTTTGGTGGTTTGAAGACTTATAGGTTAAGTATCTAATGTGTTTATGAGTGTACACATGATCTATAAGTCACTGAGGAGTTTGAGATATTTGATGAATATCGACACCTAAAAATGTATATCTTCGGTTGAAGAAATTGGTCTGAAGCGGAAGAATTGAATCGCGAAGAATCTACGATGAAATTGATATTCCTCATGAAGATACTGAAATTGAGGAATTCGGTGTGTCCTGAAGAAAATCATTTTGAAGACTTTGAAGCATGAAGATTTACTCTTTCTGTTTTATTTTCTTCACACTTGAGTAATAGGAACACCGTACTGTTAAACGGGATCGAAGTTACACTTTGGAATGAATTTCCTCATGATGCTCAACCCAAGCCTAATCCTACCAAAAGCCTCAAGTGAGGAATACGAGTGACATGAGGACTCTCACAGTTGAGGGTTCCGACCGTTTCGATAGCCACGCCAAGTCATTGGTCTTATCCACACCAACGGTCATATTATTTAAGGGCATTAGTGTCAAATCATGTCGGGATGCTCCCAGGCTATAAATAGCCGCCCCCACAACCATTAGCTGGTTGGCTGCTCCGTTAGGAACTGACACTTGTCATAAGAGCAACCCAAATTCCTCAGAGGCTTCGAGAGTAATTCATGAGTGAGGAAATACCCCATACACCGAAACCACAAACCAAACCTAGTGATTGAGCATCACTGAAGAAGTTGTTCCTGTGTGGGACTGAAGCCTTTTACCTTTGAGGACTGTGCATGTTCCAAACGGTTAGGCGTCATGGTCTAGAGCTTTCGAGCAGTCAATTGTGGATCGCCGGGTGACCAAGTTTGTGAGGGTTTGGAATTCTGCCCTGAAGACTTACCACGAGTGTTGGGCGGGGACTGTGTGTTGTTAGCCCAAGGAGAACATAGTAGGGACTGTGTGTCCCGGGACTGTGTGTCCTTTGGTTTCAATACCAAGCCGCTCCAAACCAGATGTACGACTGTCACAGCAGTTGGAACTGGGTCATCAACTACCGTCTTCGGTGAGAAACGGGTTCTAATTCCTCAACTCCTTACTCTCCTCAGATTATGTGTTGATGACTTTCACTATTACTGTTTGAAGAATTTGCTGAAGACTTTCTCTGAATTTCCTCAACCCCAAAGTCTTCAAGCTAGTTAATCCTCATATGTTTTCTGCGTGCGTGCTCACTGTGCAATCTGTTTTCACATTCTTCACACTGAAAAACTGCTGTTGTGAAACTTTGCACTTCTGATCCTTTACTGTTTCCGTTGTAAGTTAGTCATCAGTGAGGATTTTCCTTAGTGATGAAATTCTAAAAATCTCCTATCACCCCCTCTAGTCGATATAACGCACTTTCAGGTCAGTACAAGTGAAGGCTAGCAAAAGACTGGGAAGCGACCAACTAGAGAGCGACAACAGTCATCAAAATGCATTGAGATTAACCAACATTGAGTGCAAGCATGAGTAGGACATAAATCACCATGAACATGAATATCATAGAGGCTATGTTGATTTTGTTTCAACTACATGCGTGAACATGCGCCAAGTCAAGCCACTTGAAACATTCAAAGGAGGATACCATCCTACCATACTACATCATAGTCATCTCAAAATTCATGTTGGCATCCAAGGCAAACCATTATAAGCTCCTAGATAATTAAGCATGGCATCAGAAACTATGATCTATAAGTTGTCATTGCAAACATGTTACTCTCACAACAAAGCTGAATGAGGAACGATGAGCTAGTCATATTTACAAAAACAAAATAGATCGAGTTCATACCAGCTTTTCCAGGCTCAGTCACTTCATCATATATCGTCATTATTGCCTTTCACTTACACGACCGAATGATGTGAACAATAATAAGAGTGCTCGTGCATTGGACTAAAGCTAGAATCTGCAGGCAAACACAAAGGAGAAGACAGAGTAATATGGCTCTTTGACAGATAAACAGATATGCATGCGAGAGCCACTAAACATTGTAACCATGGTCTTCTACCTTGACCCAAAGAAAAAGAAAACTATTTACATGGGAAAGCTCCCAACTAGCAAAAGAAGAAAAAGAAAATATTTTTGGGGTTTCTCAAACTAGAAAAACACATGAAAAGAAAACGAGAAAAGGAAAATAAACTAGCATGGATGATACAGTGGCAAAGCGTGAACACCAACGAACAAAGTGAAAGCATAAGCAAGAATGTAAAGTCGGCGAGAAACACGTACTCCCCCAAGCTTAGGATTTTGTACTAAGTTGGTCTACTCCCAAGGAGGGAAATAACCAGCTTCGGGGTACTCCGGAGTGGACTGAGGATGCCACTGCTGTGTGAGCTCCTCTGGCTCCCACTGATAAACTGGCGTCTGGTACTCGACTGGTGGCTCGGGCACGGACACTTGTGGTTGGGCCAATCCCCAATATGCATAGATATCCGAGGGCATAATAATGTACCTGCTTGCATGAAGATTGAACAAAGAAGGAGCAGGCAGAGTAATAGTCTCACGAGTACCCTGACTAAATACCACGTTATAAATCATCCTTCTATTAATATCTCTATCAAGAAAGTCATGGCGAACCATGCTATCATAATCTAGATATCTCTCGGGAAGAATAATCTCTTCTTCCTCGTCCAGTCTAATAGGTATCTCAAAATGTCTGGCAAGATGAGTAGCATAGATACCTCCATAGACAACACCTTTAGAACGGTTCGTGTTCAACCGTTGAGCTACTATAGCGCCCAAGCTATAAGTTTTGTCATTATAAAGGGTTTCACGCAAGACCGCAAGATCTGGGGAGCTAAGGGACCCAGCTTTCCCTCGACCAATTAAACATTTTCCCACAAACAATGAGAAGTACCGAAGCACGGGAAAATGTATGCTAGCAGCTCTAGCGCAAGACACTCCTCTCTCCTCTCCTACATCAATTGTATCGATGAAAGCCTCCAAGTCCCTTGGACGAGGTTCATGAATGTCCCCAACAAAAGGCAATTTGCAAACATTGCAAAAATCCTGGAGTGACATGCGCTGGGGATATCATATAATTTGAACTCAACCATAGGAGGATTCTTCCTCGGATAGAAGTTAAAGCTTTGCACGAAGATATTAGTGAGGAGGAGGTATTGCGGACACTTATATTCAACGAAGGCGGTAAGGCCTGCGTTCTCCACCAAGTAATAAAAGTCCTCATAAAGTCCGGCGGCGCGTAAGAATACAACACTTGGCCATTCGCACGCTCGAACTTCTGCAACTCGGGGAACCGGATACTTGGGCTTCTTCTCACTTCCATCATCCTTGGGGTCACGGCTTGAAGAGCCTCTTAAGGACCTCCTCATATTTTCCCTTCTCTATCTCTCAAAATTTCTGAAATTTTTAGTGACTCTAAGGAAAAGTGAACAAGGCTCAACAAAAGTCATAGCAACTACTCCCACAAGTGCCTAGAGGCCATATTACGCATCAAAACTACTTGGGACCAGCTAAAATTAGCATGCAAAGCTCAAGAACTAGTCACCAAGGCAGCAAAAATACGCAAACTATAAGGCACTAGAGCAAAAACTAATTGGACCAATGGAGGAGTCACTTACCAAGGAGCAATTCCCCAAAACAGTTTGGTGAATGGTGCTTTGCACAAGGAGATCGAAAATCCCAGCAAGAAGAGCAAGAACACGGGTTTGAGCTGCGAAACGATTTTTTCTGGAGGTAGGAGAAGCAGATGGGAGCTAGAATGAGTGGAGGGGGTGCACGTGGGCCCCACAAGCCAGGTAGGCGCGGCCGGGGGGTGCCCGCGCCTCCAGGGCTTGTGGCCCACTGGTGCAGCCCCCAGACTAGCTCTTTGTCTCAGTATTTTTCAAAAATTCCAGAAAAAATCATACTTGATTTTCACGGCATTCGGAGAACTTTTATTTTTGGGGTACTTTTCCACGAGACGCTAAAACAGAAAACAGGGAAAACTAAACTAAATCTATCAATTTTCTTCTAAGTAACCGAAGGTGAAAGCTTGGAACAGAGGTTTGTGACTCCTCGATTCATCCATCTCATGGTTATCGAAAGAAATCTGTCAATGAGGTTGATCAAGTCTCCTTGACAAACTTTTTCGAATCGCAAAAGAAGACGGAGAATTTACGAATAGTCACTAGGTTACCTCAATGGGGATGTGAATATCCCCGACAATCAAATCATACTTCATCTTAATAAGAGGAATAGGTCATTCAAAGCTGCCAATAAGAATCGATGAAGTTTTTTCTATAGCATTGATGCAATGTACTCGATATTGTTTCTTCGGAAAGTGCACTATATGCTCATTACCATTGACATGGAAAGTGACATTGCCTTTGTTGCAATCTATAATAGCGCCTGCAGTGTTTAAAAAGGGTCTTCCAAGGATGACCGTCATGGCATCATCCTCGGGGGTATCCAGAATAACAAAGTCTGTTAAGATAGTGACATTTGCAACCACAATTGGCACATCCTCGCAAATGCCGATAGGGAAAGCAGTTGACTTGTCAGCCATTTGCAGAGAGATTTCAGTGGGTGTCAACTTATCCAGTTCAAGTCTACGATAAAGAGAGAGAGGCATAACACTAACACCGGCTCCAAGGTCGCATAAAGCAGTTCTAACGTAGTTTCCTTTAATGGAGCAAGGTATAGTGGGCACTCCGGGATCACCTAGTTTCTTAGGAGTTCCACCCTTGAAGGTATAATTAGCGAGCATGGTGGAAATCTCAACCTCAGGTATCCTCCTTTTATTAGTCACAATATCCTTCATGTACTTAGCATACGGAGACATTTTGAGCATATCTATCAAACACATTTGAAAGAAGACATGTCTAATCATTTCAAAAAATCACTCAAAATCCTCATCATCCTTTTTATTTGATGGTTTGGGAGGAAAGGGCATGGGTTTCTGAACCCATGGTTCCCTTTCTTTACCATGCTTGCTAGCAGCGAAGTCATTCTTATCGTATCTTCTATTGTTAGGCTGTGGGTTATCAAGATCAACAGGTTCAATCTCCACATCCTTATCATTGCTAGGCTGAGCATCATCATGAACATCACTATTGATATCATCATTAGGCTCATGTTTATCACCAGATTGTGTTTCGGCATCAGAGACAGAGACATCGTTTGGACTCTTAGGTGTAGTAGCAACAGGGTTGCTAGCGTGCAAATCCCTATCATCTTTCTTCTTCTTTCTAGGATAACTAGGTGCATGAGTGCTAAATCCTTGAGAATCTTGTTCAATTCTCTTAGGATGACCCTTAGGATACAAAGGTTCCTGGGTCATTCTACCGCCTCTAGTGATGACTCTGACAGAATTGTCATTCAACTCATTGAGCAAGTCATTCTGAGCTTCAAGTACTTGTTCTACCTGAGTAGTAACCATAGAGGCATGTTTACTCACAAGCTTAAGATCATTGACATTTCTGTCCACACAAGCACTTAAATGACTAAGCATACAAGCATTCTGTTCCAATTGTCTACTAACATAATCATTGAAACTCTGTTGTTTGGCAACAAAGTTATCAAATTCATCCAGGCATAAGCTAGCAGGTTTATCAAAAGGAATATCACTCTCATTGAATCTACGCAGAGAATTTACTTCTACTACCTGTATCGGGTTATCAAGACCATGGATCTCTTCGATAGGTGGTAGATTTTTGACATCTTCAAATTTAATGCCTTTCTATTTCATAGATTTCTTAGCTTCTTGCATATCTTCGGGACTGAGGAATAGAATACCCCTTTTCTTTGGAGTTGGCTTAGGAGGTGGTTCGGGAATAGTCCAAGCATTCTCATTGCACAAGATATTATTCAATAGAATCTCAGCTTGTTCTACAGTTCGTTCCCTAAAAACACAACCAGCACAACTATCTAGGTGGTCTTTGGAAGCATTAGTAAGTCCATTATAGAAGATATCAAGTATTTCATTCTTCTCAAGAGGGTGATCAGGCAAAGCATTCAGCAGCTGGACGAGCCTCCCCAAGCTTGTGGGAGACTCTCTTCTTCAACTTGTGCAAAGTTGTATATTTCCTGCAAGGCAGCTTGCTTCTTATGGGCAGGGAAATATTTTGCAGAGAAGTAGTAGACCATATCCTGGGGGCTACGCACACAACCAGGAGCAAGAGATGTGAACCAGGTCTTAGCATCATCCTTTAGCGAGAAAGGAAACAACTTGAGGATATAGTAGTGGCGGATCTTTTCCTCACTAGTGAATAGGGTGGCTATATCGTGCAGTTTGGTAAGATGGGCTACAACCGTTTTAGACTCATAACCTTGAAAAGGATCAGATTCGGCCAGAGTTATTAACTCAGGGTCGACAGAGAATTCATAATCCTTATCGGTCGTATTTCATCCTAGCGTTCAGAGATTTTTCTTTCCACTTGCGCAGTAAATTCTCAACATCATAGCTATCCTTACACGCAAGAAAATCATCAGCTATCTCTCCCTCCATAACATAACGCTCAGGCATATCAGGCAATTCATATCTAGGAGAGCTAGTTCTAGCAGGCAAAATAGCAGGTTCTACTTCAATAGTATCAACAGTTTCAGAAGTATCATCACATCTAGCAGCAACTCTAGCAATTTGTGCATCAAGGAATGCACCAACTGGCAAAGAAGTATCAAGCATAACATCATCAGGCAAAGCAGTATCAAGCATAGCATCATCATAAGCATCATGGGCAACAGAAGTAGCATCATCAAGCACATGCGACATATCAAGATTTCCAGCAGGAGGTGGCGTCGCAAACTTACTCATAACTGAAGGTGAATCAAGTGCAGAGCTAGATGGCAGTTCCTTACCTGTCCTCGTAGTTGGGGGCAAGACTTTAGTTCTTGGATCTTTCGGATTCCTCATAGTGACCAGCAGACGTAAATCCCAAGTGACTCGGAGAATATAGTTGTGCCTCCCCGGCAACGGCGCTAGAAAATAGTCTTGATAACCCACAAGTATAGGGGATCGCAACAATTTTCGAGGGTAGAGTATTCAACCCAAATTTATTGATTCGACTCAAGGGGAAGCCAAAGAGTATTCTCAAGTATTAGCAGTTGAGTTGTCAATTCAACCACACCTAAAAGATTTAGTATCTGCAGCAAAGTATCAGTAGCAAGGTAGTATTATAGCAGCAGTAGCAACAGTAACCAGTAGCAGCAAAGTGACAGCAGTAGCGGCAAAGTAACAACAGTAGCAACAGAGTAACAGTAGCAACAGTGAAAGCAGTAGCGGCAAAGTAACGTAGCAAGGACCAGTAGTAAAATACTCGTAGGCATTGGATCGGTGATGGATGATTATGTCGGATGCTATTCATCATGCAACAGTTATAACACGGAGAGATATGTAACTAGCTCCAGTTTGTCAATCTAATGTAGGCATGTATTCCGTATGTAGTCATACGTGCTTAGGGAAAAGAACTTGCATGACATATATTGTCCATCCCTCCCGTGGCAGCGGGGTCCTAATGGAAACTACGGCATATTAAGGTTCTCCTTTTAATAAAGAACCGGACCAACGTATTAACACTTGGTGAATACATGAACTCCTCATACTATGGTCATCTCCTGAAGTGGTTCCGGCTATTGTCACTCGGGGTTGCCGGGTCATAACACATAGTAGGTGACTACAACTTGCAAGATAGGATCAAGAACACACATATATTGGCGACAACATAATAGGTTCAGATCTGAAATCATGGCACTCGGGCCCTAGTGACAAGCATTAAGCATGGCAAAGTAGTAGCAACTTCAATCTCAGAACATAGTGGATACTAGGGATCAATCCCCGTCAAAACAAACTCGATTACATGATAGATCTCATCCAACCCATCACCGTCCAGCAAGCCTACGATGAGATTACTCACGAACGGTGAAGAGCATCATGGAATTAGCGATGAAGGAAGGTTGATGATGACGATGGCAACGATTTCCCCTCTTCGGAGCCCAGAACGGACTCTAGATCTACCCTCCAGATGAAGAACAGGAGGTGGCAGCACCTCCATATCGTAAAACGCGATGAACTCTTCTCCTTGATTTTTTTCTGGGCGAGACGGACTAAATAGAGCTGGATTTGGAGGCGGTGGAGCGTTGTGGGCTCCACAAGCCTGTCAGGCGCGTCGAGGGGGGGCGCACCTAGTGGGCTTGTGGGCTCACGGCTCCACTTCCTCCGTTGATTCTTGCGCCAGTATTTTTGATATATTCCATAAAAATTCTCCGTAAATTTTCAGGTCATTCTGAGAACTTTTATTTCTGCGCAAAAACAACACCATGGTAATTCTGCTGAAAACAGCGTTAGTCTGGGTTAGTTCCATTCAAATCATGCAAATTAGAGTCCAAAACAAGGGCAAAAGAATTCGGAAAAGTAGATACAACGGAGACGTATCACTTGGTTCTCAACAAACCGAGGGAAATACTTATCTACGTCGATGCATCACCCTTTCCTCTTCAAGGGAAAACCAACGCAAGTTCAAGAGGTAGCAAAGATGCACTTGAACACCGTTGCGAAGAAGGTGTGTGAGTTTTGTGTCTAGGAGGTGAGCGCTACCCTGGTGTACAACCACCTGAGGAAGTGGAGAGCCCGATGGACCGAAGAGTCCAGGCCTAGACACCTTAGTGGCGCCTTCTGGGATTAGAGCACTTGCTCTATCATTCTAGAGGCACAACACTACACCGGCCATGTCGCGGTTAGCTCACCGTCCCTTTGTTTTGCACATTGCCAACCATTGCCTTCTAGCAAATGACAACACTTGTGCTTCTATCTTAGGACCACCCAAAGTATGTTGAGTTCCTCAACACACCCATCCAGAACTACAACTAGATGCAGCACATATTGTCCATCAGCCTGGCAACCGGCAAGCATGCCATGGGCTCCGGTGAGCATCTCAGCTCCTTCGTCATGGCAACAACCGAACATACCAGGCACCCCACACATAGAGGCAATTTTTGATGGCCCTGAGAAGCCATTTGAGCATGTTCATTTGCTTGATACGAAGAGGAAGAGGGTGGCCTGATGAACAAGGAGATGAGTGTATTCACCAACATGATTGAGGTCATGAAGGAGGTGGCAACTGCCATTAGGGAGACAAAGACCCTTGACTCCCACCCTGACTTGTACAACTCCGTCATGGAGCAATGTGGCTTCAGCAATGAGGCTCTCATGGCATCTCCGACTCATCTGCTAGACAACAAGCCCCGGGGTGTTTGGTTTCTTGCCATGACAGACTCCCATAGGGTGCTCTGGCCGAGGAGCTGGCTAGGCAAGCACTACTACTAGAGCTTGCTGCTGGTTGCTGCTGGTGATGGCGATGGCGACAATGATGCCAATGTATATTTCGCATAGCTAGGGATTGAAAATTGTTTTATGGTGTGTATATTTTGTTGAGGTGGTATATACTAACCCATCATGATGATCATGAACTTATGGTGGTAGGATGACACCCTCTTTTGGATGTGGTGGTAGGTTTACACGAAGGTAGTGCTACATTAGAACTTGCTATGCCATATGATCATGCATGCTTACTAATTCTGCTACATTGCTTGCTCCTTGATTGTTCGTTTGCTTGCTGCTTGAACTGCTCCTCTTTTGCACTACTATTACTAATGGTATGCGGTGTTCATTAGGAAGGTACCTCGGGTTTACAGTTCGTGGAAAGATTGCAGTGAACAATTTGCTTGTGTCAGCAACAACAACCATAGAGGTTTAAGACTAAGCGGGCGTCAGAAGAAGCTTACACCAACTATTTGCGAAAGCATAGAGTTGGCATGTTTGAAGTTGGAGACATTGTAGCTGGCAAGGTGGCGCCATGCCTTGTGTTGAAGAACTTCATCATTGTCGTACAGTTCGTTGCCATTGCTCTGTTATGGCGTTGGTGTGCTAGGTGTGATCATGTGTGAGGTAACCTAACCACATAGGGTACAAGGTTAGTACACTTTGCACCCTATATGCAACCAAACAACATGCTTATATGTGACTTCGGACGATGCAGACAACCAAACAGTGTGCGCTAAGATGACCCCTAATGCGTGAGAAAGAAATGAAGGCAACCCAATAGGTTGCGGATGTTGGTTTAAAGGTTGTTTTTCCTCTTGTGAGACACCCTTCAGGTAGCTAGGGTCGGCTACTTCGGCTGCAAAACACGCCCTAGAAGAGTTAGGCGTGCTTTGCTGCACCGTTGATGTGTTGATTGGGTTTGCTTTTTTAGTCCCCGTGTCTTAAAATATATGGTGTTTTTGTTTTTCAAAAAGTAAAAACCCTTTTAAGTTTGATAAAATTTGTATATAAATATATCAATATTCACAATATCAAACATATATTAATGGATTCATCATGAAATAAATTTATATATTTTATTTATTGAATACACCCTCCATAATTTAATATAAGACATTTATACATTGCCTATGTAAAAAATGTCTTATATTAGGTTACAGAGATAGTATTGTGAATGTTGATATTTTTTTCTCTGAACTTGGTTAAAGTACAAGAAATTTGATTTTTTCAAACACTTAACATTTTGGAATTGAGGGAACATTTGGTTTGGTGAGTGGGCGACATGATGAAGTATGTTTTTTCTTTATTTAATGTGGTGTTTTGCTTGGTCTTCCGTGGTGTGATTATGTGTTACTAGCTAATCAATCCATATTTACGTGAGGAAATTTTGTGCATCATTAACTACATGTACTATATTAGTGCTACAGTATTGCATGTTGGCAGTACTTTTCTCTAGGTGATGAGAGTGTGCAATGGGTTGATATGTTTTTATTGATCAGTTGCTGCCGATTAATTCAAGTAATCATCAATCCCGTCAGAATGTGAACCAAATTCAAAATTGTATATGTGAATCAAATGTGAGAGCTCCAAAATTAGGAAGCATCTAAACTAAAAGAATTGAATGAGAATGCTCACTGCGAGATTCTTGACCCGGTCAAAATCAAATGACTCAATTATAAATTTCAATTAATTGTGAAGATTTGAAAATTAGGAAGCATTGTGTATTATATAAAAAATTAAAATGATAGACTTTTGAGAAGTTATTAACCCAGTGAAAATTGGGTGACCAAATTCCAATTGGAGACCTCAATTGATTGTGAGGCCTTCAATCCAATGGAGCTTAGTGATATAAAGTATATGTAAAGAAATATAAGAGAATTTTAGACCACTAGTGATCTAAACATTCTTATATTTTTTTGCACAGGGAGTATCAATGATATGTCCCTAGTTTATAGTCAATTTTAGTGGTCTCTATGTACATGTGTCACTATACATAAAGAATCAATAGCTCATATATGTTGAGTATATGAGAAAACTACTACAAGATTTAATCTGAATAACAATGAATAAATGATGTAGACAATAAAAAAAGATTGAAATAATCATGGAAGCTTGCATAATAGATGAATAGATCAAATCTATGCCCCAAACTAGATACATAAACTCTAGCATGATCTCAAAGGGAGAGGACAAGATTGCATACGGTGCAACAAGAGCACAACTGGCAGCATTGGTGTTGTCGGACATGTCATTGATGAAGAGTTTGCCGAGATCGGGGAAGAAGTCATCGTCCGGGAAGTAGTTGGTGCCAAGAGTCGCATGAGTGTGCTCCCCAAAAACCTGATCGCCCCTCTCCCATACACGATCACGAGAGGTGATATGTCTCCAACGTATCTATAATTTTTGGTTGTTCCATGCAATTATGTTATCATTCTTGGATCTTTTACAATCATTTTATAGCAATTTTATATCATTTTCGGGACAAACATGTTGACATAATGTCTAGTGCAAATTGCTGTTTTTTGCTATTTTTTCCTTCGCAGAAAATTCATATCAGATAGGTCCAATTGCCACAAAACTTTACAGATACTTTTTTGGGCCACAAGAAAACTTGGGGGCCAAGATTGAGTAGCATCCAAGGCCTAGGGGGCCACTAGACACCACGGCACACCAGAGGCCCCTGGCATGGCCTGGTGTCTAGTGGGGCCCTCTAGAAGCTTCTCCACTACCTTTGACCACTATAAATACCCCAATATTCCATAAACCCTAGAGGAGTCGATGAAAAATCGTTATCCATTGCAAGTTCGAGAGCCACGAAAACCAATCTAGAGCCTTTTCTAGAGAAGAACACGATCATGGAGGGGTTCACTATCTCTATTGGTGTTCCTCCCATGATACGTGAGTAGTTCATATCAGACCCACGGGTCCGTAGGCAGTAACTAGATGGCTTTCTCTCTCATTTTGTTTCTTAATACAATGGTATCTTGGAGATCCATATGATGTAACTCTTTCTTTTGCGGTGTGTTTGTTGGGATTCGATGAATTGTGAGTTTATGATCAGATCTATGGAAACATATGCATGCTTGATTATTATAGCCTCGTATTTCTCCTCGGATATTTGGTTTTTGTCTGGCCAACTTGATCTTTTATCTTGCGATGGGAATATGTGCTTTGTGATGGGTTCGATCTTGCGGTGCTCAATCTGAGTGACAGAAAGAGACACGACACGCATGTATCGTTGCCATTAAGGATAAAACAATGGGGTTCATTCCTACATGAATAGATCTTGTCTACATCATGTCATCATTCTTAAGGAATTACTCCATTTCTCCATGAACTCAGTACACTAGATGCATGCTGGATAGCGGTCCATGTGTGGAGTAATGGAAATAGATGCATGCAAAAGCCGGTCTACTTATTTTGGACGTGATGCCTATATACATGATCATTGTCAGGAATATCGTCATAATTATTTGATTTTCTATAAATTTCCCAACAGTAATTTGTCTACCCACCGCTTGCTATTTTTCTCAAGAGAAGCCACTAGTGAAACCTACGGCCCCTGGGTCTACTTCACATCATCTTTTTGCAATCCCTACTTTGGTATTCGCTTTTCTACTTTATTTGCTCTTTTGTTTTCAGATCTATATTATCAAAAAACCTGAAAATACCTTGGTGCATTCTATTTGCTATCACTCTTATTTGCATCTATCAATCTATACTTACCTTACCCATGTGGTATTGACAACTCCTCTACGCGTTGGATTGCGAGGATTTGCTATTTGTGTGCAGGGGTTGCTTACATAGTCTTGTGGATCTTCCTACTGGATTGATACCTTGGTTTCTTAACTGAGAGAAATACTTGCCATCCCTGTGATACATCATCCTTTAAGCTTTGAGGGAGAACCAACGCAATCAGCATGGAGTCACAAGGTTTCTAGCACCGTTGTCGGGGAAGATTAAGTCAAGATCTATCAGGTTCCTACATACAAATCGCATCTCCTTACAATTCCATTATTTTCTATTTGCCTCTCGTTTTCCTCTCCCTCACTTCAAAAAAATTTCCTTTTTATTTTGCCATCTTTCCCTTGCCGTTTTCTTGCTGGATCTTTTATCTACTTATTGCTATGGAAAACTCCTTATTGCTATGGCGAACTCCTCCCTCACTACGAATACCCATGAGATTGAAGTTCTCAATTTCAAAGCAAAGGGGAGGAGAAAGTTTGAAAGATGCTTGGTATAGGATTTGCAGTGCTTGTGATAGATATATCCACAAGCATCTACTTCCGATCTTCTTCAAAAAAAATTATGTGGTAATTACTACTTGGTATAGATTTGTTCTTGATACTACCACCAGGGGAAATTTCTTATGGTGTCCACCCTCTGATGCTCTCAATGCCATGGGAAGTTTATTAGGGTATCCACCTATCATTATAAATGAAACATTTTTAATGCTTGATCATGTTATGCAAAGGATAGATGCTATTGAAAAGAAAATTCATACCAAAGAACATGTTGAAAATTTGGATAAAAAGGTTCATGATCTTGTTAATCATATTTTCTCAAGGACGGGAGACGTTATTAAGATGCTAAAAGAAAAACAACCCATAACCAATGAAAGGGTAGTAGAGAGTCCCACTCATATTGATAGATTAGAAGAAATATTTAGTAACTTGAGCACAACTTTTATTCTATTGAAAATATTGAAAAACTCCTCTTGCGAAGAAAACTACCCAAACCCCCAAGAACGAGGGCGCCTCTTCTAGCAACAACGTAGATCTTAAGATGATTAGGGACCGCTTCAACTTGAATGAACCTCCCCATATGAATGAATTCTTTAACTTTATCCCTAGGAGTGTAATTCTTGAGAATATGCATGCCAAATATCTAATCAACCAGGGATGTGTTATTGAGGAGTTGGAAACTAAGCACGACATCACTTAAAATTTATCTTATATGCCTAGCTAGGGGCGTAAAATGGTAGTGCTTGTTGGGAGGCAACCCAATGAATAAAATTTATTTTCATTTTTGTTTTATGTACTTGAGTGTTTTCACAATTATGATATTGTTATAATTGTGTTTTTTTGTGTTATATTTAGTGTTTGTACCAAGCAAAGACTTTAGGATCATACGGGGTATTAGTTGTTGTAATCCTGCTATAAAACAGAAACTTTTGCATCAAGTAGAAAAATTCCTAAAAGTCATAGAAAAGTAAAATGTGTCTGTTTTTTACATAAGATTTATATACAAATTACCTACGTTTACATAATTTTTCAGAATTTTTAGAGTTACAGAATTATAAGTAAATTACGAATCTTTACAAACTATTCCGTTTTTAATAGATTATGTTTTCTTTGTGTTATGTACTTATTTATTGATTCTATGGTTTATATCGGGGGGCATAAGCCATGGTAAAGCTAGAATACAGTAGTCATAATGCAAAATCGAAATTGGAATGTGTTGCCAGCAGTACCTATAGTAAAGTTTGGTTTTCTTCTACTAACGGATCTCACGAAATTTTGTTGAGTTTTGAGTGATTGAAGTTTTCAAGTTTTGAGTGAGATCACGATGGATGATGGAATAAGGAGTGATAATAGCCTAAGCTTGGGGATGAAGATGGCACCCCAAGGCAATATCTAAGGAGTACCAAGCAGCTAAGCTTGGGGATGCCCCGCAAGGCATCCCCTCTTTCTTCTTGAAACCATCGGTAATTTTACTTGGAGTTATATCTTTATTCGTCACATATCATGAGTTTTGCTTGGATCGTCTTGTATCATTTGTGTCTTTGCTTTATTTTCTATTTAGTTTTTCATAATAAACCTTTATGGGCACACCCATTTGAGAGAGCTAAATTATGCTATGATTTGTTAGAATTGCTCTTTATGCTTCACTTAATTTTTTTTGAGCCATCAAATTGCTCAAGTACTTCAGTTATATCATTTTGAGCACGGTGGTGCTGTTATTTTGAATACATTTTCTCTCATGCTTCACTTAGATTATTTTGAGAGTTTCTGGAATTTTAAATAAATCCTCTCTTGCTTCACTTATACAATTTTGAGATTTGAAAATTTTAAAAGAAACTTGTGCTCTCGTGCTTCGCTTATACTTGTTTGAGAGCTTGTTATTTGCATTCACAATTTGCTTTAAATTAAACATAGTCACAAAGTGATGAATGTACATGCATGATATAATAAAAACTTTCATGAATATCATTGGATATTAAGCTTGATTCTTTTCAATAGTTTTGCGATATGAAGATAATAATATGTGAGTTATGTTGATGAGTAATTATGCTCTAGTAAGAATATTGGTGTTAAGGTTTTTGATTCCCTATGCATGCACATGAAGTCTATAATTATGTTATGAAATTACATCGGACTTGTGTTGCATTATTCTGTGTTAGTCATGTTTAGTGTTCACTTATGATGATTTTTGTTCCTTGGTTGGGCGCTTCTCAATCTATTTGCCAGCCTTCACTTGTACTAAGCGGGAATGCTGCTTGTGCATCCAAATTCTAAACCCAAAGTTGTGCCAATGAGTCCACCATACCTGCCTATATGTGTTATTTCAACGTCATTCCAAGTAAATTTACAAGTGCCAACTCTAATTTTCAAAATAAAATTCTGTTTAGTGTGCTCATACCGCTCATGAAGCGGCGAGGGGTGACCGGTATCTTACATGTTAGATAGGTTATTCTCAAGATGAGTGTTTATTCACTTATCATTGCACGAGAGTATGGAGGTAATAGGCATGCCCAGTCCCAAAAAGAAAAAAATATATTTTATGTTGTCAAATAATAAATTCCTTGGAAAGTGTTGGTATGGACTACACCCGTTGATACATCTATCCGTGGAATGTGAAAGAATGGTGGAAAAGGAATAAACTTTATTCTTAGTTTGGGAACGGACTACAATTTGTTTAACACAGAGGATATTGGAAACTCTTAGTCATTCTCGTTGACAGGAAAAGCATGATGTCCTAAGAAAATATCTCTAAGTTTTTCACTTTGAGCTATGGCACCTCTACAAATCCGGGCTTCCCTCTAAGAAGGGCCTATCTATTTACTTTATGCAATTTTTATTTTTGAATTTGAGTCTTCATCTTCTCTTATAAAGCCCCAACTAAGGAACACCATTATCACACTTGAGCATTGGATGCAGTTAATATTTGAGTTTGTTGCATGAATGGATCAATAATAGAGCATGATGGGCTAGGGATAACATTCTTTAGCATTGACATTTTGAAAGACTTAGTTGCTTGTTGATACAGGTGAGTATTGAAATCTTCATGTCAAATTAGAGACTATTGCTTTGCATCATCTACAAGTCCATATGCCCATGCTGAAAGATAAATAATATGATGAACATGAGAGACGACAATCCACAATCAAAAATTCAGATTTTATCATTTACCTACTCGAGGACGAGTAGGAATTAAGCTTGGGGATGCTGATACGTATCCAATGTATCTATAATTTTTTATTGTTGCACACTGTTATGTTATCATTCTTGGATGTTTCATAATCATTTTATAGCATTTTTACATCATTTTTTGGGACTAACATATTGACATAGTGCCTAGTGCCAGTTGATGTTTTTGCTGTTTTTTCCTTCGCAAGAAATACATATAAAATGAGGTCCAATTGCCATGAACTTTACAAAGATTTTTTTGGGACCAAAAAGATACTTGGGGGCCAAGATTGAGCAGCACCCAAAGCCCAGGGGGACCACTAGACACCGCGGCACGCGAGAGGCCGCTAGTGCGTCCTGGTGTCTAGTGGGGCCCTCTCGAAGCTTCTCCACCGCCTCTGAGCTCTATAAATACCCATATTCCAAAAACCCTAGAGGAGTTGACGAAAAATCATTTCAGTCGCCGCAAGTTAGAGATCCACAAAAACCAATCTAGAGCCTTTTTCCACAAAAGAACACGATCAAGGAGGGGTTCACCATCTCCATTGGTGTTCCTACCATGATGTGTGAGTAGTTCATATCAGAACTACGGGTCCGTAGGAAGTAGCTAGATGACTTTCTCTCTCGTTTTGTTTCTCAATACAATGGTCTCTTGGAGATCCATATGATGTAACTCTTTCTTTTGCGGTGTGTTTGTTGGGATCCGATGAATTTTGAGTTTATGATCAGACTATGAAAACATATTCATGCTTGATTATCATAGCCTCGCATTTCTTCCCTAATATTTGGGTTTAGTCTGGCCAACTTGATATTTTATCTTGCAATGGGAAGAGGTGCTTTGTGATGGGTTCGATCTTGCGGTGCTCAATCTCAGTGACAGAAAGAGACATGACACACATGTATTGTTGCCATTAAGGATAAAACAATGGGGTCTATTCCTACATGAATAGGTCTTGTCTACATCATGTCATCATTCTTGGCATTACTCCATTTCTCCCTAAACTCAATACACTAGATGCATGCTGGATATTGATCGATGTGTGGAGTAATAGAAGTAGACACATGTAGAAGTCGGTCTACTTATTTTGGATGTGATGCCTAAATACATGGTCATTGTCATGAATATCATCATAATTATTTTATTTTCTATCAATTTCCCAACAACAATTTGTCTACCCACCGCTTGCTATTTTTCTCGAGCGAAGCCACTAGTGAAACCTACGGCCCCCGGGTCTACTTCACATCATCTATTTGCAATCTCTACTTTGCTATTTTCTTTTATACTTTATTTGCTCTATTTTTTAGATCTATATTATCAAAACCCCGGAAATACCTTGATGCATTCTATTTAATATTACTCTTATTTGCATTTATCAATCTATCCTTACATTACCCGCGAGGGATTGACTACCCCTCTATGCGTTGGGTTACGAGGATTTGTTATCTGTTTGCAGGGGCTGCTTACATAGTCTTGTGGATCTTCCTACAAGATTGATACCTTGGTTTCATAGCTGAGGGAAATACTTGCCATCACTGTGCTACATTACCCTTAAGCTTGGACGGAGAACCAATGAAATCAGCGAGGAGTCAAGACGAGGGGTTTCGGAGGACCGTTGTCTCTTCTCATGGTGCACGCTGAAGGAGGGATAGAGAAGACTTGGATGGCGGCACAATGATCTAGAACGGTGTGAAACCATATGATGTGATGGCTTCTAGGGTTGGCAGGGACCTCCCGTATATATATGTGCATCCGGGTGAAGAGACGTGTACTAGACCCACGTCAGAGTCGGTAACAGCCCACAATCCGACGTCTGAAGTCAGTGTGTGTGTTACAGATTCTCCATTCCCGACCGGTAAAAATAAGCGCATAGGTATGAGCTCGGCTCAGCTCAATACCGCAATCCGCGGCGCATCATGACAAGCCGAGGCGAGGCGTGGCATGGCGTAGTGAGCGAGGAGGAGGAGCGTGCATGTAGATCTCCTCTTCTCATGTTCGTACAATTGCTAGAAGAGTTCACCTTATAAGGTGGTGCAACTCTCTCCCAACTAGCGGTATGGGACTAAACATTAGTCCCACTCACACCACACACACACACCCATGCAAGAATGGGCCATGAGAATTTCATATTTTAGTTAGGCTTTGGGCTAAAGGTCTACTAGCAAAAATCCAACAATCCCCCACAAGTCTCATTGGCACATCTCATCTCTTAGTTCTAAACACATTGTTTATATACCTATGCTTAATGGACACTGTTAAGTTGAACTTCCACTTAGAAATTTTATGCTACACTAGATCACAACTGGAATAGTGGACTATGCCTTGAACTACAAGCTTCCTGTGGGACTAGTTTCACACAAATCCTTGACTGATACTAGGCTGCCACAAGGCTTTCCCGTGTGTGGAGCGTATACGTCATAGTTATGGCCTTTCATGAATTTATTAGAGAACACCCAATTCTCATACAGTATGATGTTTAACAGTCAGACTCATATAGGTGTGTGATACGTCTCAAACGTATCTACTTTTCCAAGCACTCATGCTCTTGTTTTGGACTCTAATTTGCATGATTTGAATGAAACTAACCCGAGAAGATGCTCTTTTCAGCAAAACTACCTTCATATTATTTTTGTGCAGAAATAAAAGTTCTCGGAATTGGACGAAACTTTTTTGTGATTTTTTTTCTGGAATATATAATAAATTCTGGAGCAAAGAACCACCATAGGTGGGTTGCGTGTGGTACACAAGCCAACAGGGCACGCCCTGATGGCTTGTTGGGCCCATGTAGCTCCCATGACCCTAATTGGAGTCCTATAAATTCACATCTTCGGAGAAAATAATTAGACAGAAGATTTCATCGTGTTTTACGAGATGGAGCAACCACCACGTCCCGTTCTTCCTCGGGTGGGCCGATCTAGAGTCTGTTTGGGGCTCCGGAGAGGGGGATCCGTCGCCGTCGTCATCACTAACCCTTCTCCATAAAAAATTCCATGATGCTCGGCACCGTGAGTGAGTATTTCCTTTGTGGGCTTGCTGGACGATGGGTTTTGGATCGGATTGATCATGTAATCAAGTTAGTTTGATAGGGCTTGATCCCTAGTATCCATTATGTTACCAGATTGACGTTGCTATGCTTAATGCTTGTCACTAGGGCCTAGTGCTATGATTTCAGATCTGAATCTATTATGTTTTCTCTGAATATGAAAGTGTTTAGATCCTATCTTACAAGTTGTACGCACCTAATATGTGTTATGATCCGCATACCCCCAAGGTGGCAAAAATTTGGGATTCTTTCCTGTGATTGTCATAGTTTAAGGAGTTCATGTGTTCACCATGAGTTAATGCTTTGTTTCGGTTATCTATGAAAAGGAGGCATTAATATCCCTTAGTTTCCTTATGGACCCCATTGCCAAGGTAGGGTAGGACAAAATATGGCATACAAGTTCTTATCACAAACACGTATGACTATATACAGAATACATGGCTACATTATATTGATGAATTGGAGCTAGTTCTGTGTTGCTCTAGTGTGCAATTATTACATGATGAATGCCATCCATATCTATCCATCTCTAATCCGTGTGCCTATGCTTTACATATATTGAATCTTGCTAAAGTTACTATTGTTGCTACTACTATCACAACTGCTACAAATTGATGCTATAACTGCTACTGTTACTACTATTGCTTGTGGTGCTACTAGATCTCAGCTGCACAGAGATATCCTATGTGCAGTTGAATTGACAACTCAGATGGTAAGGCCAATAAATATTCATTGTCTCCCATTGTGTTGAATTAATAAATTAGGATGAAATATTACCTGCGAAGACTGTTGCGATCCCGTATATACTTGTGGGTTATCAAGACATTTTTCTGGTGACATTGCAGGGGAGCATAGCTATATTTATTGTGTTAACTTGAGGATATCCAATTGCTAATATTAAGAATCTGAAAGATACTTGAACCAAGATCATTCCCTCTCGCATGAGAGGGGGTAAGGAACTGCCATCTAGCTCTGCTTTTGATTCACCTACTATTTTTAATCAGCTTATAAGACCAACGCCTCTTGCTCGTTGTAATATATCGCATGAAATTGATGGTGGTACTTCTGAAATTAATGACACTACTACTGCTACACTTGATGAAATTGAAACTATGCCACTCAATGCATTACTTGATGCTCATATCGCTAAAGCTAGACAACTTGAAAATGTTGAAACTGATGAAGATTTTGAGTCACCTATTACACCTCTCTCTCATAATAGATATGAACTCCCTTATGTACGTGAAGGTTACGTTATGTATGGGGAGGTAGCTAGGAAATTTA
The DNA here is from genome assembly GCF_904849725.1 of Hordeum vulgare subsp. vulgare. Taxonomy (NCBI): domain Eukaryota; kingdom Viridiplantae; phylum Streptophyta; class Magnoliopsida; order Poales; family Poaceae; genus Hordeum; species Hordeum vulgare. The sequence continues at coordinate 351,285,579 of NC_058522.1, read as the reverse complement.
TTGCTTGTAATGATGGAGATGATTTGTAGAAACTACTATGCAAACTGAAAGAAAAATCTATGATGGAGAAAATGAAACACGATCCCAAATTTCCGACTTCTCCTATAATTGTTACTGATATGGATTATGAATTATCTATAGACCCTGAGTTGATCCCTATAGTAGAATCTGATCCTTCCCATGGTTATGAAACTAAAACTGTTGTTGGACATCTCATAAATTGAATGATATTGCCGCTTTGTTTACTCATGAGGAAAATATGTGCTACTATTATATCCTTCAGATTTTTTACTTTCTCGCTAAAGGGTGAGGCTAAGGAATGGTTCCTCGCTCATTTCATGTTCGATTTTCCATGGAGAGGAATGGGAGAACCATGGTTTATTGAACCAATGGGAGTAACAACCAACCCTTGTCTTCAGCGGCTACACATAAAAGAGAAAACACTTGCACCCAACGCGGGTAAGAGGGTTGTCACACTACTAGAATCTGCTGGTTTGCCATCAGCCAGAGCTGACGGCAAAGACATGGATCCCGACGGCAAAGGCTTTGCCATCTGTGTACTGACGGCAAAGAACCTGGCCACGATTTTATTGGCAAACCACTTCTTTGCCGTCAGCCAAAAATCGACCGATGGCGTAGGCTTTGCCGTCAGCTAGGAAACAGCGGCTGACTACAAAGCGGGATGACGACAACGACGTGAGCCGAGGCCCATTAGATGTTAACGACATGCTTTGTCGTCGGCCATACTCCGGGCTGACGGCAAAGAAGCCTGCCATGTGGGTCCATGTTGTCATGACGGTTATCAACCCGACATGTGGGTCCCCACTTTGCCGTCAGCTTGCGAAAGGCTGACCACAAAGCCAACAAACCTTAGACTTGCAGTTGCCAGATTGCACAGGCTTTAGCCACGTGTCCTCCTTTGCTGCCAGCCCACCGACGACAAAGCTTATGCCGTCCGTAAGCTGATGGCAAAGCCCCTATCTACTGTTTTTTATATTTGTTTTTTGTTAATTCCCTGCATTTGCAAAAACATATATAAAAACAATATTTTTTTTCTTGGACCTAAACAACACCACAATTGCATCACAACGTGCAAACAGCACCACAATATATACAAACATCACAAAGTATCACATCACAAAAACAAAAACATCACAAGTGTGCATCACATAAATAAGTAGTGCATCACAAGTGCATTACAAGTGCATCACAAGTGCATCGAAGACTACCTGAGAAGAGTCTTCGAGCATCCATCCATATGCCATGTTGCTTTATCAAAATCTGCAAAATGAAAGAACACAATAAGAAAGAAGTAATCTAAATTAAGCTAAGCAATTAGAATCAGAACAACGAGAAGAAGAAGAAGAAGAAGAAGATGGAGAAAAAGAAAGAAGTGAAAAAGGAAGAATAAGAAGATTTGTTCTTCTTATTCTATCTTCGTCTCCTCTTTCTTATTCTCTTCTTTCTTCATCTCTTATTTTTTTCTTCTCTTCTTTTTTATTTTTAAGCTTTATAAACTAATTATGTCATTTTTGAGCTCTAATATAAGCTAATTATGCTATTTTCTATTATCAAGTAATTATGTCATGTTTGTACCAAATAAGCAAAGTCTATATCATTTTTGATGTAAGCAAGCTAATTATGTTTTTTTGCCTAACTAACATTTACTAAGCTAACTAAAGCATGGCATAATCTAGATTGAGCTAACCAATAAGAAGAATAAGAAGGAGAGGAATAACTTACCGAAGGGAAAGTCACGGAGGAGAAACACCATCTCGGTTGGTCATCGGGTTGGTAGGGCTCTCACCGGGATCGTGGGATGCAACTCTGGAATGATGCTACAACAAGGCAAGAGTTGACATATTTGATTAGCACGACGACAGACAATGGTATAAGACCGTGCAAGGTTGGTCATTGAAAGGGAACTCACCGTTCCCACCAGAGAAGGCATCGACGGAGGGGGAGGCAAACCTTGCTTCTCACACATAGCCTGCAAATTAGTTTTTGAGGAGGCAAAGAAATAAGTACTCAAATTTGTGCATACATGCACGCTTTGCTGATATACACAACTGACTTACCGCAACGTAGTTGTGTATGGCCTTCGCATGGGCATTATTGCGTACCCTCTCCTCCTCAAGCAACCTCTCCGTATTTTGGTCCCTATCCTCCAACAAGAGCCTGGTGGCCTCCCTCTCCTTCTCAAGTGCGGCCTGCAACCACTCCTCAAAAGGAATTGTCATCATCCATCCAGGGACAAATGAACAAAAGAAATAATGAAGCAAAACTAACCTCGATGGCAAGATCAACTGGCCTCACGCGCTGTTGTATTACACGAGCGAAGCTCGTTTGCCTAGCCTTGATTTGAGATAGAGTCTCAGTGATAGGGACGAAGCCATCCATCATGGACATCGTGCCATGACTTTTACTGCCACCACAGATCATCAACGCCTCCGGATCCATAGGATTCTGGCTCGGGTCAAACTCAGGCCCGCGCGGCTATTTGACCACTCAGGATAAGTCGTCATCTTGTTGTAGGCGGACCGGCTTGTGTACGCCAACGACCCGTCCCCCTCAAAATATGGCTTCGCCGTCTTGTACGAGCCCTTTTGGTCCATGCCAAACATGGCGTATCCCTGAGGCTCGGGCTGGTTATGGTGTTTGGCCTACAAGAAAAGGCAAAGAATTAGTACAACAGAAACCATGAACAAATGAATTAATGATGAAAGAAAACAAGGCAGACATACCCATTTTTGGCGTATTGCTTGATGTTGGCATTGCCTTGGTAGTGTGGCACACCAACCAATTGGGAACGGCGGTCCTTGGCCACATTATGGGTGCTCAACCAAGCCTCTGTGCACCCACTTGTCCACTATCATCTCCCAACAATCCATCTTATCGACCAACCATCTCGGGGGCACCTATGAATGTAAGTTAATGAAGAATGAAACTAACTATTGTAACTAAATAGACCTAACTAGCCCTAACAAAACTAATAAAGGATGTAACTAAGGAATGTACGTACCTCCATGTACTCGGCCTTATCAGGGTAAAGCTTTCGACAATCAACATTCGTCTTCGGCTCCCCTTGCTTGGCGTACCAATATCGAACGGCCTGACCACGCATCTCGTGCCTCGTGTTATTTAATAAACTCTTGCACTCTGTCTCAAGGTTCTTCTTGGCCGCCTCCTCCATCCCCTCCTCGACCTTATTGTAACTCTGCAATTATGCCATATAGATGCACAGATGAATAGTGAAATGATCTGGAAGGAAATAACAAGATATAACATTGTAGCGACCCGACTCAAAACGAGTCAAGCCTCTGCGTTTCTGTGCCATCCCTGGATCAGTATGCTAGCACACACAGTACATCAATGTATATATCAAAGTGCAATCACATGTAAATAGCGTAAAACCGATATATACCTTAAAATCTCAGCGGAAGCAGTCAAGGGAGTGGAGTCCCAATAAACACCAACGGCAAGTTGAGTGTAGACCGTGACCCTGAATCGTACTCTTACTCGTCGAAGAAAAATATCTGCAACATAAGATGTTGCAGCCGTGTAGGTCAGCATATTGAATATGCCGTCAAGTCACATAAGAGAGGGGTGAAAAGTAATCATCTATACTATATGCATATATGGCAGGTGGGGCTATAAGTTTTTAGCGAAAAGCAAGTTTTCTCCTACATCAAGAGAGGGCTAAAAGCAAAATGTTACTACATTGTTGGTTGTTAACGAGATGGTTCCACCAACCAATTCTCGTACCCATGTTGTCAATAATACCCACATCAATATTATTATTTGTGTTGAGAATTTCAGATAACTTAAGTTCCTTTGGCTCAAGTTGTCCATGACCGTGGACACGGCTAATCGATTAGGTTTGAGTACTCTGCAGAGTTTTGCACACGTTCCCCACAAGATTTGATCGCCTCCGTGTATGTCCTCGCACTTCAGGGTGTTTGAAGACTGGATGATCAAAACATGGTCTTTCAACGGGTCCCTCTGAATCCCTGTCGGTGCCCATCCAATCCTATAGTTCTTCTACATCTGCTAGCACCGCCTGTCCAGAGTCGCCGCGTTGTCCAACCAAGCCAGAGCCCATAATGACTTGTGGCTGTGCAGGTAAGCCTTGGGTCTTGAAAATATATGTTCGTCTCTTTGAGCCTGGGTGAAGCTTTCCGCAAGATGTCATGGCCGTCTCCAGCATCCCGGGTCATCCACTGGTTTCTCCAGGGAGCTGATCAACCGTCCTTCACCCAGAGTTGCATTGCATCATGAGGTCTTGAAAAGTCTTGACTTAACCGGTCTTGGTTATTAAATTATTCTTGCATCACTCGTGATAAACTCTCAACCAGAATCCCGTCTACTCAAGCATAGCAATATGAAATTTGTCGTCCCGGACAAAGTACCGGGGTTGTTGGGTGGCTACCACATGATACTACAATATGTAACCATAATTTCCAAGTACCTAGTCACCATGCAAATTGGGCATAGGATGGTAGAACTACGATGCATAAAACATAGGTGATACATGATCAAATGACTTGCCTGGTGATGTTGACGAGGAAGAATTATCGTTTCTCGAGAAATAACTTGATAGACTACTCGTCACTCTCCGATGAAATCTATATAACAAACATATCATTCACGTAAGCACTCATACTAGCAATCATTCTAGCAATCAAAACAAAAGAGAGAGCGGATAAGAATCCGAAAGAAACTTCAAGTGAAACTAGGACTCTTCTACTACATCAAACACTAAATAGTTTTTTTGTTCTAACTGAAAATAAAACATTAAATAACAGAGAACTAAGATATAAATTTAACCAAGATAAAATAAAGTTTTTTACATAAAACTATTTTGAAAGTAGTTTCAAATGGGAGTTGAAACAGCAGAGAAATCAATTGCAAGTTATTAGAGAACTAGAATTGATTTCTTGATAACAAATAAAATAAAAATAAAAATTTGTTGAAAACCTACTGTTAACTAACAGAAACAAAATATAAACTTTCTGAAATATAAAAGAAAATAATTTGAAAATAATTATAGAAAAAGAAATAGCCATAATCCTAAAAGAAGTGAAACGGAAAGTGTTTCACAAGAAACACTGAGCTAAAATACTCAAACAATTCTGAAATTTTTACCACTGATAAATAAGATCACTAGTGATCAGTAGCAAAAAGAATTAGTTAACAATCTATTTTTAAACTCTCAGAATAAGCAAAACAAAGTTTAAACTAAATCTGGTCTAATTCAAATTTGAAAATTTCAAACCTAGACAAATAATATGTTTTTGAAAACTACAGAAAAATTGTGATCTACTGGAAAATGAATCAACCTCATTGGATCTCTAGAATAAAAGTTATAGGGAAAACAAAACTGAAACTCTCTCAGTTTCTAAACTAAAACAGATAAAAAGAAAATTGATCTGACAAACAGGGGGGTTAGGTGGCAGCTTCTGATTGGCTAAGGTGTGTGAGCTGTGTAGCTAATCCAACAAACGGCCGCAATGTAACTAAAACAGCTCGGCTAAAGTTAAGTGAAATAAAAACGTTTCGGTTTTTCTGACTAAAACGAAAGGGTATCCTCGTTCCTAATCCTGCGCGTTTACTCTAGATCCAACGGCTAGAAGAGGTGATGGAGTTCATAGGGGGCTGGCTCACCGAGGCAGGAGGTTCTGCGGCGAGCAGGGAGGTGGCGGGGGTCGAGGTCGTCGCTCCGGCGGGTCTCGGCGGTGTCCGAGGTGTCCAGCGGGTGGCGCGGGGCTCCGGCGTCCGAGGGAGGCGACGGCGAGGCGAGAGGGAGCCGTGGGCAAGCAGGGGGAGCTCGGGGAGGCTCGGTGGCGGCTGGGAACTCCGGCAAGGCGCGGGGTGGCGATGCAGTGGAGGGGCTCGGGTGTAGGGGGAAGAAATGGGGCGCAGCGGCGGTGGCGAGCTCGCTGGTGGGGTCGGGCGGGGAAGGGAGGCGAGGGTGGCGAGGCAGGGCGAGGAGGGGCTTCTGTGGAGCTTTTGCTCCGGCGAGCATCTGGGCAGGGGCAGGGGTGGCGAGGGGCTGGGGCTGGGGCAGGGGAACGGGTGCGGTGGCGAGGGGGGAGCTTTATAGGGGAGAGGGGGTGCTCGGGAGGGCAAGTGGAGGGAGATCCGGCGAGGGGATCGGGCTCCGGCGATCTCGGCTGAGAGAAGGAAGGAGAGAGGGAGCGGGTCTTGGGGGTGACCGAGGGTGGGGGAGGCTTCGGGCGGTGGGGCCCGCTCGCAGGGAGAGGGGTGCTCGGGAGCTTCGGTCGGTTGACCGATTTGGAAGGAGAGAGGGATCCCGGGCTGAGGTGATTCGGCCCACGGCACTAAATGCCGCCCATGCGCTTTCCTAAAAAAATATCTTTCCTATTTTCTATTTTAATTAAAAACAGAAAGAAAAATACGAAAAAAGGAAATAAAATAAAATCTAGATATAGGGGTATTATATACCAAAATTTTCAGAAAAATATTTCCTATTTGTTTATCATCTTTCCAAGACCAAAATAAAAACTTTTAAAAATGTTTTGTTTTTAAGAAAAACCCCTAAGGCTTTATTTTCTTTTTGCAATTATTTTCTCCATATACTTTGGTTTTTCTTGGATCAATATTCTCAAAAATACCCCTGATTTGGGAGGGTCATATTCCTCCGCCCTTTTTTGCTTGCAAGAATTATTTTTGGGGTATTTCTCGGGGAAGAAAAAAAAATAGAGAATGCAAAAGCAAAATTTGAAAGAATTCAAATGCAAACTCCATTCAAATTCTCTATAGTTGAATAAGTCATGTCATCTTCTCTCTTTGTTTTTAAATGATTGAATTTTAATTTACCCGAGAAGGGGAAAGTCATTTTATTCCCTCTCATTCAAAAGTTTTTTTTTGAAAACTTTCAAACACCACTCAAGTTTCAATCACTCAATCAAACAAACAAACAATGTAATAATTATTTTTAACATTCCAAAATTTGGGATGTTACAAACCTACCACACTTAAAGTGAATCTCGTCCCCGAGATTCGAAGAGGCTAGAAGGAAAGGTTAGGGTTTGGGGGTCTTCTAACAAATCCAATCCTCGGCAAGGTGGGATGCTACCACACTTAAAATGAGAATTACTGGTCCCTCAAAATTTTAGAAATCCTTTCGGGTTTTGGCAACTGACTTCTCACAGTCTTCATATTGAATCCCGTGGTTATGCTCTTCCGTTATATTCATAACGTTTCCATTAAAACAAGGGTCCTTCTGTTGATATAAGCTTCTTCCTTTGTGGACAATCGTTAGCAAAATGTCCTGCTTCCTTGCAATGAAAGCAAATGAGTTCTGACAAGTCTCGAGGCGTCTTAGTGTTTGCTTTTGCTCCTTGGGTTTCCGGCTTCCTTCTTGAGCACATGTATTTGTGGTGGCCAAATTACATACACTTGTAACATCTGACATGACTCAGGTCTATATCTATAGAGATTTGGCTCTTGCGAGGGTACCTTTTTCTTTTCTTTCTGGACTCCTTTATTTTGGCCAGTTCTTCTATTTCAAGTGGATCAAACTCCACTTTTTCCATCGGGAAGTTTCCCAGATACTCTTGGCTTCCCTTCGTGCAATCCTGTGAATAATGTCCTTCTTCTCCACATGAGTAGCATGCATTGGAGAAAAATCTGGTCAGACCTTGTCCATCAGGGTCTTCAATATTTTCGTTCATCATCGGCTCTTCTAGAATCTTCTTCTTGAGTGTTTCCTTCATTGCTTCTTTCCGCTGCTGGAGAACTTGTTGTACCTTGGGGTAAACGTGACATTGAGCTGGGTAGTGGGTGGTTCCTTCACAAAGGAAACAATTCACCTGACTACTTGGGCACTCCTCAGTTGGGTGATTTTCTTCACAATGAGTGCAGCCATCCTTGTGTTCTTCCTGGGTGTGTCCTATTTCTCCACAGATCTTGCATGCACAAGTTTTCTTTTTCGGATTATCATAGCACTTCTGAATAAGACGGGATCTTAACAGAGTCTTCTTGAATTCGTCCCAAGTTTCTGCTCCAGTAAATCCTTGTATGGCATGGTGCATTTTCCACCAGATAGCAGCACTTTGGGTAAAGTACTGAAGAGTGTGTTCCACTTCATACTTCCTTGAGATCAAGTTGCTCCCGAAGTGGTTCTCCATGTTTTGAATTCATATATCAGCCTCCAGCTGGGTCATTGGTCCAGAGACTACAAGTCCAGCTTCATACTCCATCTGGTAGGGTTGAGGTTTTGGGGATGAGACGGGTAAGAGAGAGGGAGATACGCACAATACAAACAATATTTTTGAGAATAGGTTTTAGTTGTGGCTGTCGGAAAACACACACCAATGACGGCTCACAATTCATCGTAACTAACATGGGTATAACAGGGGTTTGGACTTCTAATGGTCATATAAAGATTCGAACGCTCCAGGGTCTTTGAATTCTTCGGGTCTTGAGAGTCTTCAAAGGGTGTAACTTCAATTCTTCAAATGCATGGTGAAATCCTCTTTACTTTGAAGTAGAACTCCGTTGATTCTTCATGAGGTCAAAGGGGTAAGGGTATTGTCTAACTATTGTAGGTGAGAGAGAACATTTCATGAAGTCAGAAGAGATGAGAGGTAAAGAATGTTCTTGGAAATAAAATTTTAGAGAGATCCTTTCCTAAGAGATTTCCAGTTTCTAGGGTCACGTCCTACAGTCAACATGTGCTCTGATACCATTTCTGTAGCGACCCGACTCAAAACGAGTCAAGCCTCTGTGTTTCTGTGCCATCCCTAGATCAGTATGCTGGCACACACAGTACATCAATGTATATATCAAAGTGCAATCACATGTAAATAGCGTAAAACTGATATATACCTTAAAATCTCAGCGGAAGCAGTCAAGGGAGTGGAGTCCCAATAAACACCAACGGCAAGTTGAGTGTAGATCGTAACCCTGAATCGTACTCTTACTCGTCGAAGAAAAATATCTGCAACATAAGACGTTGCAGCCGTGTAGGTTAGCATATTGAATATGCCGGAAAGTCACATAAGAGAGGGGTGAAAAGTAATCATCTATACTATATGGATATATGGCAGGTGGGGCTATAAGTTTTTAGTGAAAAGCAAGTTTTCTCCTACATCAAGAGAGGGCTAAAAGCAAAATGTTACTACATTGTTGGTTGTTAACGAGATGGTTCCACCAACCAATTCTCGTACCCATGTTGTCAATAATACCCACATCAATATTATTATTTGTGTTGAGAATTTCAGATAACTTAAGTTCCTTTGGCTCAAGTTGTCCATGACCGTGGACACGGCTAATCGATTAGGTTTGAGTACTCTGCAGAGTTTTGCACACGTTCCCCACAAGATTTGATCGCCTCCGTGTATGTCCTCGCACTTCAGGGTGTTTGAAGACCGGATGATCAAAACATGGTCTTTCAACGGGTCCCTCTGATTCCCTGTCGGTGCCCATCCAATCCTATAGTTCTTCTACATCTGCTAGCACCGCCTGTCAAGAGTCGCCGCGTTGTCCAACCAAGCCAGAGCCCATAATTACTTGTGGCTGTGCAGGTAAGCCTTGGGTCTTGAAAATATCTCTTCGTCTCTTTGAGCCTGGGTGAAGCTTTCCGCAAGATGTCATGGCCGTCTCCAGCATCCCGGGTCATCCACTGGTTTCTCCAGGGAGCTGATCAACCGTCCTTCACCCAGAGTTGCATTGCATCACGAGGTCTTGAAAAGTCTTGACTTAACCGGTCTTGGTTATTAAATTATTCTTGCATCACTCGTGATAAACGCTCAACCAGAATCCCGTCTACTCAAGCATAGCAATATGAAATTTGTCGTCCCGGACAAAGTACCGGGGTTGTTGGGTGGCTACCACATGATACTACAATATGTAACCATAATTTCCAAGTACCTAGTCAGCATGCAAATTGGGCATAGGATGGTAGAACTACGATGCATAAAACATAGGTGATACATGATCAAATGACTTGCCTGGTGATGTTGACGAGGAAGAATTATCGTTTCTCGAGAAATAACTTGATAGACTACTCGTCACTCTCCGATGAAATCTATATAACAAACATATCATTCACGTAAGCACTCATACTAGCAATCATTCTAGCAATCAAAACAAAAGAGAGAGCAAATAAGAATCCGAAAGAAACTTCAACTAAAACTAGGAGTCTTCTACTACATCAAACACTAAATAGCTTTTTTGTTCTAACTGAAAATAAAACATTAAATAACAGAGAACTAAGATATAAATTTAACCAAGATAAAATAAAGTATTTTACAGAAAACTATTTTGAAAGTATTTTCAAATGGGAGTTGAAACAACAGATTAATCAATTGCAAGTTATTAGAGAACTAGAATTGGTTTCATGATAACAAATAAAATAAAAATAAAAATTTGTTGAAAACCTACTGTTAACTAATAGAAAAAAATATAAACTTTCTGAAATATAAAAGAAAATAATTTAAGAACAATTATAGAAAAAGAAATAGCCATAATCCTAAAAGAAGTGAAACAGAAAGTGTTTCACAAGAAACACTGAGCTAAAATACTGAAACAATTATGAAATTTTTACCACTGATAAATAAAATCACTCGTGATCAGTAGAAAAAAGAATTAATTAAAAATCTATTTTTAAACTCTCAGAATAAGCAAAACAAAGTTTAAACTAAATCTGGTCTAATTCAAATTTGCAAATTTCAAACCTAGACAAATAATATGTTTGTGAAAACTACAGAAAAATTGTGATCTACTGGAAAAAGAATCAACCTCATTGGATCTCTAGAATAAAAGTTATAGGGAAAACAAAACTGAAACTCTCTCTGTTTCTAAACTAAAACAGATAAAAAGAAAATTGATCTGACGAACAGGGGGGTTAGGTGGCAGCTTCTGATTGGCTAAGGTGTGTGAGCTGCGTAGCTAATCCAACAAACGGCTGCAATGTAACTAAAACAGCTCGGCTAAAGTTAAGTGAAATAAAAACGTTTTGGTTTTTTGACTAAACCGAAAGGGTAACCTCGTTTCTAATCCTGCGCGTTTACTCTAGATCCAACGGCTACAAGAGGTGATGGTGTTCACATGGGGCTGGCTCACTGAGGTAGGAGGTTCTCCGGCGAGCAGGGAGGTGGCGGGGGTCGAGGTCGTCGCTCCGGCGGGTCTCGGCGGCGTCCGAGGTGTCCAGCGGGTGGCGGCGGGGCTCCGACGTCCGAGGGAGGCTTCGACGAGGCGAGAGGGAGCCGTGGGCGAGCAGGGGGAGCTCGGGGAGGCTCGGTGGTGGCTGGGAACTCCGGTGACGCGCGGGGTGGCGATGCAGTGGAGGGGCTCGGGTGTAGGGGGAAGAAATGGGGCGCGGCGGCGGCGGCGAGCTCGCTGGTGGGGTCGGACGGGGTGGGGAGGCGAGGGTGGCGAGGCAGGGCGAGGAGGGGCTTCTCCAGAGCTTTTGCTCCGGCGAGCAGCAGGGCAGGGGAATGGGTGGCGAGGGGCTCAGGCTGGGGCAGGGGAACGGGTGCGGTGGCGAGGGGGGGAGCTTTATAGGGGAGAGGGGGTGCTCGGGAGGGCAAGTGGAGGGAGATCCGGCGAGGGGATCGGGTTCCGGCGATCTCGCCTGAGAGAAGGAAGGAGAGAGGGAGCGGGTGTTGGGGGTGACCGAGGGTGGGGGAGGCTTCGGGCGGTGGGGCCCGCTGGCAGGGAGAGGGGTGCTGGGGAGCTTCGGTCGGTTGACCGATTTGGAAGGAGAGAGGGATCCCGGGCTGAGGGGATTCGGCCGAGGGCACTAAATGCCGCCCATGCGCTTTCCTAAAAAAATATCTTTCCTATTTCTATTTTAATTAAAAACAGAAAGAAAAATACAAAAAAGGAAATAAAATAAAATCTAGATATAGGGGTATTATATACCAAAAAAATTTCACAAAAATATTTCCTATTTGTTTATCATTTTTCCAAGACCAAAATAAAAACTTTTTAAAAATGTTTTTTTCAGAAAAAACCCTAAGGCTTTATTTTCTTTTTGCAATTATTTTCTCCATAAACTTTAGTTTTTCTTGGCTCAATATTTTCAAAAATACCCCTAATTTGGGAGGGTCATATTGCTCCGCTCTTTTTTGCTTGCAATAATTATTTCCGGGGTATTTCTCGGGGAAGAAAAAAAATAGAGAATGTAGAAGCAAAATTTGAAAGAATTCAAATGCAAACTCCATTCAAATTCTTTATAGTTGAAGAAGTCATGTCATCTTCTCTCTTTGTTTTTAAATGATTGAATTTGAATTTACCGGAGAAGGGGAAAGTCATTTTATTCCCTCTTATTCAAAAGTTTTTTTTTGAAAAGTTTCAAACTCCACTCAAGTTTCAATCACTCAATCAATCAAACATACAATGTAATAATTATTTTTAACATTCCAAAATTAGGGATGTTACAAACATTGTATACTTTTTATTGGGTAAAATAATAGTTACCCAAAAATCAGCCAACACCTTGTCGGCCATGCTCGTGCAAAGAACACCGTTCACGTATGTGTTTTTCGGGAGCAGGGCGGCTTGGTAGTGCTCCCACTTGAGTCCTGGCTCAGGAACCATACCTTCATCGGGCAACTGCACTATCTCGGGGAAGTGGTCCCTAAGCAAAGCACCAAGGAGGCAATTTGGATTCCGGGTATTCTCCGGTTAATTCCACCCCCTGCATAATGAGAAGGCAAAGACATTAGCTACTTGGTGAAACATAATGATATAAGTTACACAATATATATCAACTTACTTCTTGCCATATGGCACAATCAACGCCCTGTGCTGCAACTCCAATCAGTCCGGAACTCATGTCATACCATGTTGGTAGACCGACTTGCTGGCAAACGAGCTCCTCTCTCCCGCAGCACCCTCTTCTCCGCCTCAGCCCCCTCATCGTCCCCCAACTCCCGCACTCCTCGTATGCGGGTGTCCGCTCCTGGACGAGAGGATCCTGCATCGGTGTCTGTGCCTGGACGGGAGGATCCTGCACCGGTGTAGACTCTTGCACGGGAACATCTTGCACCAGTGACACCCTCGTCTGTAGGGGTGAAGTGGCTGAGACTAAAGTACCTGAGGGTGGTGGTGACTGGCTCCTACTAGGCAGCCTCCCTCTCCCGCGACTACCTCCTCTGCCTCTCTTCTTTCCTCCACCTCTCCCACGGGGCTCGTCGGCAAAGCTCTGCAACAAATGTCTCCGTAGCTGCTCAGGTGCTATCCGCTGGTTTGCCCTGCCTGCCATGTCTCACCACCTGCAACGATAAATAGTTAAATAATTAGTACAAATTCAAGGACAATAACTAAACGATAAATAATAAATACATGAATAATTAAACGAAGAATTGAATAATTAAACAACAATGTTTGGATGCATACGAAGTACTAATAGTCGGGATCATCTGTCTCTTCTCCATGGTCAATTGAAGCATAATCATCATCTGTATCACACGTGTCATCATGAACGACATCGTCATCGGGTTCAGGGACATTATGTGGAAGGCCTTTTTGTAACCGATCAAGCAATGATAGCTCATCCGCGTTTATAACCTCTTGTACTTCCACTTCTTCCTCATCATCATATGATTCTTGTTCCTCCGTGTTTAGGGTGGACATAGAGCAGTTCCGGAGACAACGTCTCACACCACGTGATTCTTGGAAGAATTCTCCATCATATGTTATTGGGTCAATTTGAGATTCATAGTCGTCTTCATTTGGGGGAGGTGGTCTAATATGTGGTGGCACATCGTACATGACATAATAATCTTCCAGGTTCTTAACACTTTGACGGTTGTATGGAAGATAGAAAACTTTGGTGGCCTGATGAGCCACAATATGGACATCGGCACCGCTTAATTGTGTGTCTTGTCGAATTTCGACTAGCCCAACATGTTCATGAGTCCGTCTTGTCTTAGTAGGATCGGACCAATGACATTTGAACACAACAACGTTCGGAGGATTTTCACCATAATAATGAAGTTCGTAGACTTCTTCAAGTCTTCCATAATACTCGACACCTCCCTCGTCTATAGCAGAGACACCGGAATTGGTTGTTTTTCAACTAGGCATTGAAAGCTCTTTGCTAGCAGTACGAAAGCGATACCCATTGATGTCGTACTTCTAAAATGTACGGACCTTAAAGTCAAAACCATTAGCTATTTGTCTCAAATCATCGTCGACTTGCTCATCTGAATTAGCCTAGAAGTTAAGAAAAGATTTGGTGTGTTACTCACAAGTAATAGCAACAAAGGAAATCACCTATTATAGAGGGGAGGTACCATTTTTTTGAACCAAGATATGAAACCGGGATAGCCGCCTCCTGTCTTTTCAAGAAGTTCATACTCGAAAATAGATTCTTTTTCGATTGCAACACCATTCGAGAATTGTGCGACATATCAACTGTATCAATTAGTAACAGTTGTTAGACACAAAACTTGTTAAAAGTTGTGAAACAATGTACCGAGCACTTACTCGATGTACGACCGAACTTCTGTTAAGTTGTTCAATATATACACCGTTAGTGTGCGCCACTCCTCGATGCACAACAACTTTGGTTTTCCCACACCAGAAGGTGCAAGCTTCCCTTTGATGAGGCTGAGATTGGATTCACGTCATTTGGGGTCGCCAACATTGTACCGAGGCTATGGATTATGCAAGCTTGGAATAGTGGCATCATAGTGTGCTGTTACGAACTTTGCTGCCTCCTCGATAATGAACGCCTCGGCCATCGATGCTTCAATTCTACGTTTATTTTTACATTTTGCTCGAAGTGTGTTCTGCATTCTTTCAGTTGCATAGCACCAACGATTTTGCACAGGGCCACCCAATCTTGCCTCGGTCGGGAGATGCAAAATCATGTGTTGCATCGGATTAAGGAAGCCCGATGGAAAAATCTTCTCTAACTTGCAGAGAAACTCAGGCGCCAGCTCTTCCATGTCATCTAGCACGACACGCAACAACTCTTTAGCACAAATAACACAGAAGAAATAGCTCAACTCTGCCAATACTAGCCACTCAGCCTCGGGGATATAGCTGCGCAACATCACCGGCATTATCCGCTCAAGCCATATGTGCCAATCATGACTCTTGAGCCCAATTTTTTTGATTTTTTAATGCTCGCTCCCCTCACTAGATTCGTAGCATACCATCGGGGAACAACAAATTTTTTTGCACCCACAAGAGGATTTCCCTTATTGCTCTCTTCTCAAGATTGTACCAGGCAGGTGGTTTGGACCAATTTTTCCTTCCTTTTGGTTGTCACATGTATAGTGATTTCCTATCACACAGAGTCTCCTTGTTAACTCTAGCCTTTGTATTATGTTTGCCCTTATTAGTGCCGAAAAATGTGCCAAGAAGGGCCTCAGTGATATTCTTTTCAGTGTGCATCATATCAATGTTGTGTGGAAGTAAGAGGTCTTCGAAGTAGGGGAGTGATACATCTCCAACGTATCTATAATTTTTGATGGTTTCATGCTATTATCTTGTCAAACTTTGGATGTTTTGCATGCCTTTTATTTATTTTTTGGGACTAACTTATTAACTCAATGCCAAGTGCCAGTTCCTGTTTTTTCCATGTTTTTGACCCCTTTCACAGGAGATTTTGAAACGGAGTTCAAACGGAAGAAAATCCCTGAAAAGATTTTTTCTGGAACAGAAGAAGATCAGGGAGCTTGGGAACCAAGGCAGGGGATCCCCAGGGGCCCCACAAGCCCCCACCCCGTGGCCAGGGGGGAAGCCGCGCCATCCAGGCTTGTGGGCCCCCTGAGCGACCCCTCGCCTAGGGGTTGCGCCTATATATTCCATAAAAATCCCAAAAAATCAGAAGATCATCGAAAGTACTTTTCCGCCGCCGCAAGCTTCTGTCTCCGCAAGATCCCATCTGGGGCACGTTCTGGTGCCCTGCCGGAGGGGGGATTCGGACACGGAGGGCTTCTCCATCAACACCATGACCTCTCCGATGATGCATGAGTAGTTCACCATAGAACTACGGGTCCATAGCTAGTAACTAGATGGCTTCTTATCTCTCTTGGATCTTCAATACAAAGTTCTCCATGATCTTCATGGAGATCTATCTGATGTAATCTTCTTTTGCGGTGTGTTTGTCGAGATCCGATGAATTGTGGATTTATGATTAGATTATCTATGAATCTTATTTGAGTTTCTTCTGATCAATCTTATGCATGATTACATATCCTTGTAATTCTCTTCGAGTTGTGGGTTTTGTCTGGCCAACTAGATCTATGATTCTTGCAATGGGAGAAGTGCTTGGTTTTGGGTTCATACCGTGCGGTGACCTCACCCAGTGACAGAAGGGGTAGCAAGGCACGCATCGTGTTGTTGCCATCAAGGGTAAAAAAGTTGGGGTTTTCATCATTGGTTTGAGATTATCCCTCTACATCATGTCATCTTGCTTAAAGCATTACTCTGTTCGTCATGAACTCAATACACTAAATGCATGCTGGATAGCGGTCGATGTGTGGAGTAATAGTAGTAGATGCAGAAAGTATCGGTCTACTTGTCTCGGACATGATGCCTATATGTATGATCATTGCCTTACATATCATCATGACTTTGCACGGTTCTATCAATTGCTCGGCAGTAATTTGTTCACCTACCGTAACACTTGCTATTTTGAGAGAAGCCTCCAGTGAACACTATGGCCCCCAGGGTCTACTCCACACCATATTTTCAGCCTTACACTTTTTACTTCGTTGCACTTTTCGCCTTCAGATCTCACTTTGCAAACAATCTTGAAGGGATTGACAACCCTTTTCAAGCGTTGGGTGCAAGCTTGTTTGTGTTTGTGCAGGTACTTTGGACTTGACGAGACCCTCCTTCTGGATCGATACCTTGGTTCTCAAACTGAGGGAAATACTTATTGCTCCTGTGCTGCATCACCCTTTCCTCTTGAAGGGAAAAACCAACGCAAGCCCAGCCTCTGTCAACGTGTCAATTTCTGGCACTGTTGTGTGTGGGATAGCAGAAGGATTTCTGGCGCCGTTGCCGGGGAGGAAGATCAAGTCAAGAACTCATCCAAATAGGTGTCGCAAACTCATCTCTTTACATGAATGGCTTAAAAAGGCGTGTTCTCGTGATGAGAATCACGAAGATCTTAAAGTGCTTGGTGTGACTCCCATTGAATCTTCTTTTTCTTGTGTCAAACCGAATGATTATGGGGCTGGATATGAATCCACTTTGGTTGAAAAGTTCCCCAATGATTCGGAGTCCATTTATCTTGATGCTAAAAGCATTAAAAGTGGAGAAGAAGACGTTAAAACTTTGAGTAGTAATGAAATTACTACCATGGATTTCAAGGAATTCAATTATGATAGTTGCTCCTTGATTGAATGCATTTCTTTGATGCAATCCATGTTGAACTCTCCACACACTAATAGCCAAAACAAAGCCTTTACCGATCATATCGTCGAAGCTATGATAAAATCTCTTAAAGAGAAACTTGAATTGGAAGTCTCTATCCCTAGAAACCTTCATGATGAGTGGGAACCTACCATCAAAATCAAAATAAAAAACTATGAATGCAATGCTTTGTGTGATTTAAGTGCTAGTGTTTCTGCGATTCCAAAGTCTTTATGTGATGTTCTGGGTTTTAATGAGATTGAAGAGTGTTCTCTGAATTTGCATCTTGCTGATTCTACTGTCAAGAAACCCATGGGAAGGATCAATGATGTTCTTATTATTCCAAATAGGAACTATGTACCCGCGGATTTCATTGTGCTTGACATTGATTGCAATCCTACATGCCCCATTATTCTTGGTAGACCTTTCCTAAGGACTATCGGTGCTATCATCGATATGAAGGAAGGTAATATTATATTTCAATTTCCTTTAAGGAAGGGCATGGAACACTTTCCTAGAAAGAAAATAAGATTGCCTCATGAATCCATGATGAGGGCCACTTATGGTTTGAGCACCAAAGATGACGATACGTGATTCTATCGCTTTTATGTCTAGCTAAGGGCGTTAAACAATAGCGCTTATTGGGAGGCAACCCAATGAATTTATCTTTTTATTTCTGTTTTGTTGCGTCCAAACTTTCATAATTCTGTTGTGATTGTGTTTTTTGTGTTTCTTTTTGTGTTTGAGCCAAGCAAAGCCTTTATGACTAGTCTTGGTAATGGTTGTTTGATCCTGCTAGAAAAATACATAAACTTTTTGCTCACGAGATGATTTTTCATTTTTATTCGGAAAGATATTTTGAGTTGATTCTTTTTTGTGCAGATTGATATGCTTTTTGCCCAGGCCATCATAATGTTTAAGATTTTTTGAGGTACCAGAAGTATACGAAGTATACAGATTGCTACAGACTGGCCTGTTTTTGACATATTCTATTTTTGTTGAGTTGGTTGCTTGTTTTGATGAAACTATGGTTAGTATCTGGGGGGGGTACTAGCCATGGAAAAGTGAGAATACACTAGCCCATTATCAATATATATGGAATTCAAGTTTTCTACAGTACCAAAAGAAGTGGTAGTTTGTTTTCTTGTACTAATGTTATCACAAGTTTCTGTTTAAGTTTTGTGTTGTGAAGTTTGCAAGTTTTGGGTGATGTTCTCATGGACGATGAGATAAGGATTGGAAATATCTCAAGCTTGGGGATGCCCATGTCATCCGAAGCCAAATCCAAGGACACCAAAAAGCCTAAGCCTGGGGATGCCCCGAGAAGGCATCCCCTCTTTCGTCTTCAATCCATCGGTAACATTACTTGGAGCTATATTTTTATTCACCACATGTTATGTGTTTTGCTTGGAGCGTCTTCTATCATAGGAGTCTTTTATTTTTGTTGTGTCACAATCATCCTTGGTGCACACCTTTTTTAGAGAGAGAGACATGCACTCATCGTGATTTTGCTAGAATGCTCATAGTGCTTCACTTGTATCTATTGAGCTAGATACTTTTGCTCTTGTGCTTCACTTATATCTTTTGAGCTAGATACTTTTGCTCTTGTGCTTCACTTATATCTTTAGAGCACGGCGGTGCGTGATTTGGTAGTTGGCTTATACTATGAAAGTAGTCCCAAATGTGGTAGGTACCCAAAGAGGATGCAAAAACCTCCATCTTCATGTGCATTGAGTAGAAAGAGAAGTTTCGATTCCTCTGAATTAGTTTTGACACGTGGATTCGGTAATATTAAGAGTTATGTTAGTAGGGTGTTGTGAATCTAGAGATACTTGTGTTGGAGTTAGTGAATCCCGTAGCATGCACGTATGGTGAACCGCTATGTTAGGAAGTCGGAGCATAATTGATCTATTGATTGTCATCCGTTGTGTTGAGGTCGGGATCGCGAGATGGTTTACACCTACCAACCCTTCCCCTCGGAGTATGCGTTTAGCACTTTGTTTCGATTACTAATAAAAACTTTCTCAATAAGTATGTGAGTTCTTCATGACTAATGTGATCCCATGGTATAGATGCACTTTCACCTTCCACCATTGCTAGCCTCTCTAGTGGCGCACAATTCTCGCCGGTGCACAAACCCACCTAATTCCTTCCTCAAAACAGCCACCATATATAATTGATATGGCATTTTCATAGCCATTCCGAGATATATTGCCATGCAACTCCCACCGTTCCGTCTCATGACTTGTGTCGTCACTCTCATATTGCCATTGCATGATCGTAAGACAGCCAGCGAGATGTTTCAATGTCATACGCCATGCTAGATCGTTGCACATCCCGGTACACTGCCGGAGGCATTTCCTATGGAGTCATCATCATTGTGATCTTTGAGCTGTGAGTAAATAAAAGTGTGATGATCATCATTGTTAGAGCATTGTCCCATGTGAGGAAATAAAAAAAAGAGGCCAAAGAGCCCAAAAACAAAAAAAAAGAAAAGAAAAAAAAAGAGGCCTAAGAGCCCAAATGAAAACAAAAAAAGAGAAAAAGAGAGAAGGGACAATGCTACTATCTTTTTCCACACTTGTGCTTCATGTTAGCACCATGTTCTTCATGATTGATAGCTTCTTGCTTTGTCACTACCATATGCTAGTCGGAATCTTCATTTTATAACTTGGCTTGTATATTCCAATGATGGGCTTCCCCAAAATTGCCCTAGGTCTTCATGAGCAAGCAAGTTGGATGCACACCCAGTAGTTTTCCTTTTGAGCTTTCACATACTTATAGCTCTAGTGCATCCTTTGTATGGCAATCCCTACTCATTCACATTGATATCTATTAATGGGCATCTCCATAGCCTATTGATACGCCGAGTCAGTGTGACCGTCTCCTCCTTTTTGTCTCACAACCACCACCACACTCTATTCCACCTATAGTGCTATATCCATGGCTCGCGCTCATGTATTGCGTGATAGTTATAAAAAGTTTGAGAAAGTATGAGTGCGAAAAAAATTACTTGGCCAATTCCGGGGTTGTGCATGATTTACATTAGTTGTGTGAGGGTGATGGAGCATAGCCAGACTATATGATTTTGTAGGGATAACTTTCTTTGGCCTTGTTATTTTGCAAGTTCATGATTACTTTGCTAGTTTGCTTGAAGTATTACTGTTTTCATGTCAATAGCAAACTATTGTTTTGAATCTTACGGATCTGAAAATTCATATCACGTGAAAGAAGTTGCAAAGGACAACTATGCTAGGTAGCATTCCACATCAAAAATTCATTCTTTATCACTTCCCTACTCGAGGACGAGTAGGAGTTAAGCTTGGGGATGCTTGATACGTCTCCAACGTATCTATAATTTTTGATGGTTTCATGCTATTATCTTGTCAAACTTTGGATGTTTTGCATGCCTTTTATTTATTTTTTGGGACTAACTTATTAACTCAGTGCCAAGTGCCAGTTCCTGTTTTTTCCATGTTTTTAACGCCTTTGAGAGGAGATTTTGAAACGGAGTCCAAACATAAGAAAATCCCCGAAAAGATTTTTTCTGGAACGGAAGAAGACCGGGGAGCTTGGGAGCCAAGGCAGGGGATCCCCAGGGGCCCCACAAGCCCCCACCCCGCAGCCAGGGGGGAGGCCGCGCCATCCAGGCTTGTGGGCCCCCTGAGCGTCCCCTGACCTAGGGGTTGCGTCTATATATTCCCTAAAAATCCCAAAAAAATCAGGAGATCATCGAAAATACTTTTCCGCCGCCGCAAGCTTCTGTCTCCGCAAGATCCCATCTGGGGCACGTTCTGGTGTCCTGCCGGAGGGGGTTTCGGACACGGAGGGCTTCTCCATCAACACCATGACCTCTCCAATGATGCGTGAGTAGTTCACCATAGACCTACGGGTCCATAGCTAGTAACTAGATGACTTCTTCTCTCTCTTGGATCTTCAATACAAAGTTCTCCATGATCTTCATGGAGTTCTATCCGATGTAATCTTCTTTTGCGGTGTGTTTGTTGAGATCCGATGAATTGTGGATTTATGATCAAATTATCTATCAATCCTATTTGAGTTTCTTCTGATCTCTCTTATGCATGATTTCATATCCTTGTAATTCTCTTCGGGTTGTAGGTTTTGTCTGGCCAACTAGATCTATGATTCTTGCAATGGGAGAAGTGCTTGGTTTTGGGTTCATACCGTGTGGTGACCTCACCCAGTGACAGAAGGGGTAGCGAGGTATGCATCGTGTTGTTGCCATCAAGGGTAAAAAGATGGGGTTTTCATCATTGGTTTCAGATTATCCCTCTACATCATGTCATGTTAGTTAAAGCGTTACTCTGTTCGTCATGAACTCAATACACTAGATGCATGCTGGATAGCGGTCGATGTGTGGAGTAATAGTAGTAGATGCAGAAAGTATCGGTCTACTTGTCTCGGACGTGATGCCTATATGTATGATCATTGCCTTAGATATCATCATGACTTTGCACGGTTCTATCAATTGCTCGACAGTAATTTGTTCACCCACCATAACACTGTCTATTTTGAGAGAAGCCTCTAGTGAACACTATGGCCCCCAGGGTCTACTCCACACCATATTTTCAGCCTTACACTTTTTACTTCGTTGCACTTTTCCGCCTTTAGATCTCACTTTGCAAACAATCTTGAAGGGATTGACAACCCCTTTGAAGCGTTGGGTGCAAGCTTGTTTGTGTTTGCGCAGGTACTCCGGACTTGACGAGACCCTCCTTCTGGATCGATAACTTGGTTCTCAAACTGAGGGAATTACTTACTGTTCCTGTGCTCCATCACCCTTTCCTCTTCAAGGGAAAAACCAACGCAAGCCCAGCCTCTGTCAACATGTCAATTTCTGGCGTTGTTGTCTGTGGGATAGCAGGGAGATCCCAGATGCATGGCTTGTGGGTGCAGGCGTGTTCCTCGTTATAACCCAAGAAATATCCTAGATGGTTTGGATCAGGCTCCATAGATTTTAACGGTTCATGAATTTGTGCGCCCATCAACGCAGGTGGTGCCGAGTGTTTGATAACTTTACCTTTCATGCAATTCTTCTTGTCTTTTCTGAATGGATGGTCCATAGGCAAGAACTGTCTATGCAAGGCAAAGCAGGAATACTTGCCACCCGCCCACAACCAATCAAACTTAAGAGCTGCCTTGCATTGTGGGCGTGGGAACCTTCCATGCACACACCAGGCAACGATAAGCGCAAAGGCCAGCAGATCATGCAATGAGTATTGGTACCAAGCATACGTTTGAAAGTTCTATTTCTTAGTTGCGTCGTATGTCTTGACCACATTCACCCAAGCTTCTTTCAAGTCATCCATCAGCGGTTGCATGTACACAATCATATTCTTCCCGGATAGTTCGGCCCTGGAACTATCAACGTCAGAAAGATGTGCTTTCTTTGCATAATGGATGATGGTGGAAGATTTAGGGGAATGACAAATACATGCCAGCGACTATATTGGGTAGCCATCATACCAAAAGGATTGAACCCATCAAGGCTGATGGCGATTCGACAATTCCTTGGCTCTTTAGCTTTTTCCTTATGTTTATGATCGAATGCCTGCCATGCGTCACCATCCGAACGGTGTACCAACATCGGATTTCCGTGTTCATCTAATTCTTTCCTCATTCCATGTTTGTGCCATGCCATCTGTTTTGTTGTTTCTTTGAACATGTAAAGTCGTTGAAGTATTGGTAGGATCGGCAGATACCGTAGAACACTCATGGGGATTTTTCTTTGCTTCTTCTCACCTTCACTGTTTTCTACCTCAACATATCTGGAGGACTTGCAAAATGGACAATATGTTTCGTCCGCATACTCTTTCCTAAATAAGGCACATCCTTTCTCACAAGCATGTATCTGCTCACACGACATCTTGAGTGCACTAAGGATTTTGTCTGACTCGTATAAGTTTGAAGGCATAATATGACCTTTGGGTAGAAAGCACCCAATTAGGGTCATCATTGAGTCATACAAGTCTCTTCCAATGTTGAATTGGGCTTTCAGAGCCATTACTTGTGCGATGGCATCTAGTTGAGAAATCTTAGTGTGCTCGTTAAGAGGACGTTTTGAAGACTCCAACATGGCATAGAAGGCCTTCGCGGATTCCTCCATCTCTTCGTCCTTGTTTCGAGCATCATGAAAGTCATTCACCATGTCTTTAATCCCTGTACCATAATCGTCGGTGCGTCGACGCAACACCTCATCACTGTTACATTGGGCTGACTCACCATGAAATGTCCACAAGGTATAGCCGGGAGTAAAACCACACATCTGCAGGTGTTTACCCATTACATCCTTTGTTTGTCGCGAATAATTCTTGCACTTAGTGTAGGGGCACCATGTTTTTGGCTAGCCTTCAGAAAATGTCGTTTGCAGGAATTCATAGGTCTTTCTCAACCATTCATCGGTCATCTCTCTCTGACGAGGGTGACCAGTGTACATCCATTCACGATCAGTCATTCTGGCAACCTAGCTATATAGTACCCACATATAAACAATATAATTAATCAGTTCATCAAGTATGTCAAATTAATTATGGCCATTTTTTAATTATGGTTAATACATTGGGATGCACGACATGCACACCTACCAGCTACTAGGTAAAGATGGGTCCTAATCCCACCCGAGTATGTGTAGATTGGGTCGTTTCCCATGCTCTTCTCCCAATCCAACGCAAAATTTTGGCAGCAACTCCCCACTGTTATCCTGATACACGTCTCGGCAACTAACCGAGAGGATGTGTACCCGGAAAACAACAAGGAGGCGCTGTCAAAACTATGCATCAGATCCGAAGCAAAGCATGGGAAAACGACCCAATCTACACATACCCGGGCTATCCATGGATAACGTTGGACAATTCGAAATAATCACCGTTACAAATATGCAAATGCATACATATTTATAACCGTAACCCTTTTGAATGGGAGATGCATATTGGTTACGCAACTTTACTTAGCTTGTGTCATCGACATGAAGGCTGGAAATAAACAACCTAATACTAACAATAAACATGGAGTCAAAAGCCTAGCTACCTGGTTCTGATGATGAGAGAGTGAAGGAGAGGTAGCTGATGGAATGAGCAAGGGGCACCGGCGAGGACCTGCAGGAAGGAGGGGGAACCGCAGAGGTATAGGTTAGCTGTTTGCACCATTTTTGGATGAAGAGAAACTATACGTGGTGAAAAGACAGTAGCTTAAGAACTCTGTTAGTTGCACATTTAATATTTGTACTTCCCTTAATATTTCAGATAGTAAAAATCTGCATTTTATAAAATTTGTAGCACTTAATCCTGGCATTATCTGTAATTGTTTCAATGGAACAAAATGAAGCTGGGTACTTATACTCTATGTTCATATTATTTTTAGCCACTTTAGGATTTGTTTTGCTATTTAATTCCTGTTGTCAAAAGGGATGCATAGAAGCAGCAGCAGCTAGCAACTGAGTAAGTAGCAATAGTAGCAGCCGCAAGCAGAGCAGCAACCAGTGGCGAAGCCAGCTATCTGGCTTGGTTTGGCTGCCGCCACACCTAAACTTGGTCATAACTAATAGATATGTATGCTGAAGGCTGATTTTGAAGATAGTATGATTTTGAAGATTTGTCGTAGGCTGAATATGGCGTCAAAGAAGAAGAGATACTTATAAAACAAAATTGTTGGCAACGACTGATAATAAGCTCTACTAATTCACTTTATGTTAGTTCCCTTCAATTGTTGAATGGCTAGTTAGTTAGTTTTCTCATGTGAGTTTGTTACACATGGATTTCTTATTCATAAACAGCACCACACCTTAATATTTATTAAAATCTTTGCCACTGCCACCAAGAGATCGACCGATGAGGTGAGGGCTTGGCCAGGAGTAGTTGGGCACGCCAGGGGTGGTTATGGGCATGGCCAGAGCGCATCCAACGAAGGGTGAGTGCGGGCGCGGCTCAGCCGGGCGCCTTTATGGCGACGACAACGAGATTGGGCGGCTTAATTCTAAAGAGAGGGAGAGGGGCAGGGAGCTGGGCGGCAGCGTACCTTGGTGGGGAAGGCGACCGTGGCGGCGACGGAGACGGCTCGAGGCGGGGCGGGCATGGCCCGGGGCGGGGGCGGGCCGACGACGACCGGGGCGGGACGACGAGTGTGACGGTGGGGCGATGACGATGGGGGCGGGGCAGGGAGATGACGACTGCGGTGTGACGACGACGGCGATGGCGGCTCGAGGCAGGGATGGCGACGGCGGCGGCTCGCGTGAGGCTACGAGATGTGATGCGAGATGCACGACTGGGGCTAGGTCGGTGAGGAGAGTGGCCACGCGGGGGATAACCCCTGGCTTTGCCTTCAACTAGCTCACGGCAAAAAACAATCGTTAGTCTTTGCCATAAGCCAGATGACGGCATAGCCGACTTCCGTTAGGCGGGGCTCGAATGTGGGACCGAAACCCTCTCTATGTCGTCCGACACGCTTTGCCGTCAGCCTTTTTCCTCTATGTCGTCAGCCAGCTGACGGCTTTGAACTAGCTGACGACAAAGCCTATATATGCCGTCAGCCTATCCTACGACGTTAGTTGTTTTCCTGGCTGAGGGCAAAGTCCCTTTGCCATCAGCCCCGTGAATTTGTTGACGACGAAGTCCAAAGCTGACGGCAAATTATGTTTTTCCAGTAGTGTCAACCCCCCTGGACTAATTATTTGCAAGCTTGTAAGTAGTGTGGTTGGTAGTAGATAATTGTAAATAGAAAAATAAAATAAAAAAAGTAAATAAGAACAACAAGATATTGTATTGTTTGTAAACTTATAAGTGAATAGACCCGGGGGCCATAGTTTTCCCTAGTGGCATCTCTCATGAAAGTAAGCATATGGTGGGTAACAAATTATTGTTGGGAAATTGATAGAAAAGTGCATAGTTATGTGATATTCACAGCAATGATCATGTGTACATAGATATCATGTCCATAAGAAAATAGGCCGACTCCTGTTTGCACCTATTACTATTACTCCACCCATCGACCACTATCCAGCATGCATCTAGAGTATTAAGTAAAACATAGTAATGCTTGGAAAACAATGACATGATGTAGACAAAGAGAATTCAATTAATATGAACTAACCCCATCTTTTTATCCCTATTGGCAACAATACAAAGACGTATCTTGTCCCCTTCTGTCACTTGGATATAGAAACCCGTCAGATTGAACCCACTACAACGCACCCTCTCACTGAAAAAAGATCAATCTACTTGGCCAAAGCAAATCAATAGATCAGAGAGATTTATGAAGCTATGATGATCATGCACATAAGAATCATAATAGAATTCAATGAAGACCCAAATATCTTTCCTGAATAATAAGAACATAAACCTACAATCCATCGGATCCCAACAAATGCACCGCACACAAAAATTACATCAGATAGATCAAAGAAAAGATGTGATGATCATTATATTGAAGATCAAGAGAGAGAGATAGCTATCTAGGTACTAACTACGGATCCGTAGGTGTGTGGTGAACTACTCACACATCACCATATGAGCATCAAGGATAGTGTAGAGGCCCTCCATGATCGACCCCTTCCCACCGGCAGGGCACCAGAACAGGGCTCCAGATGGGCATACGATAGAATAGAAGCTTGGGGCGGTAGAAAAAGTATTTCAGGTGGCTCTCTATGGTTTTTGGAATATATGTGAATTTATAGGCTAGAGAGGGGCACCGAGAGGCAACTGAGGGGGCATGACGCAACATGGCGCGACCTACCCCCTGGGCGTGCCTTGTTGGCTCATGCCTCCCTCGTGGGGCCTCCGGTCTCCTCCTCAAACTTCTAGGTCTTATTTTGGTCCAGAAAAAATCATATTAAAGTTTTATGGCAATTGGACTTCGTTTGGTACTCTAAATCAGAATAGCCAAAAACATGCAGAAAATAGGAATTGGCATTGGACATTGGGTTAATAGGTTAGTGCTCAAAAATGATATTAATTGGTAAATAAACACCCAAAAAGTATCATAGAATGATAATATAATAGCATGGAAGAATCAAAAATTATATATACATTGGAGACGTATCAACATCCCCAAGCTTAATTCCTGCTCGTCCTTGAGTAGGTAAATGATAAAAACAAAAAATTTGATGTGACATGCTACCCAACATGTAATCTATTTCAGGTTTGATTATTGAGAAACGACGAATTAATAAACACCAACATAGTAATGCTTATAAACATAAGGAACATAATAATCAAGTTTCAATGCATACAATCCTTAAAGAATGTTCAGCCCCTCTTCATTTTATCATATAAATATAGCATGGCTCCATCCTCACCACATAAATACAAATGTTAAGCACCATGGTGTAAAGTCAGACAATTGGATCATACTTTTTCGCACACTTTAGGTTTTTATTACTTCCACAATATATGAGAGTGAACCATGGATATAGCATAAACATGGAATAGAATATTGCGGTAGGTTTGAAAAGGGTGAAAGTGGAGAAGAAAGTCTCACATCAACTAGGCTTATCAACAGGCTATGGAGATGACCATCAATAGATATCAATGTGAGGAGTAGGGATTGCCATGCAATGGATGCACTAGAGCTATAAGTTTATGAGTGCTCAACTGAAGCTAAGTGGGTGTGCATCTAACTTGCTTGCTCATGAAGACCTCGAGCATTTGAGGAAGCCCATCAATGGAATATACAAGCCAAGTTCTATAATGAAAACTACCACTAGCATATGGAAGTGACAAAATAAGACACTCTCTATATGAAGAACACGGTGCTACTTTAACGCACAAGTGTGGAATAAGAAGTAGTAGCACTATCCCTTCTCTCTTTTCTCTCATTTATTTTTTTACTTTTTACTTTCTTTTTCTCTTTTTCCCTTTTTTATATTTCGCCTAGAGTCTCTTCCTGACTTGTGGGGGAATCATTGTCTCCATCATCCTTTCCTCACTGAGACAGTTCCCTAAATAATGATGATCATCACACTTTTATTTACTTACAACTCGATATGAAAAACTGATAAGATGATATGACTCTATATGAATGTCTCTGGCAATGTGCTAGGATGTGCAATGATCTAGATAATATGACTCTATATGAATGCATCTGGTAGTGTGCCATGATGTGCAATGATCTAGCCTTATATCAAACACACAAGCCATGTAAATATCATGCTAGCTATCTTACGATCATGCAAAGCAATATTACAATGGAAGTATAAGTTATATGAAGTGATGGTGCAAGTTGCATGGCAATAAATCTTGGAATGGCTATGGAAATGCCATGATAGGTAGGTACGGTGGATCTTTTGAGGAATATGTAATGAGGCTTACGTGCAACACAACGTATCATATCACGGGGTTTGGATGCACCGGCGAAAGTTGCACTGATTCTCGAGGTGAGAATGGGCAATGCACGGTACCGAAGAGGCTAGAAAATATGTGGAGGCACTGGCGGATCTAGGCCCCAGGACCCTAGGGCCTAGGCCCGGGGCATGGATTTTTTTTCACTTGTAACCTATGTATAATTTTGAATGGGCCCGGGGGTAATCCCGAGTGCCCAACACACAACTAGGGACCTAAGGCATTTTCTCCACGAACGAGAGGACTCATTCGCATCCAGACCTAGCGAAGCGAGCATGTGGTCGTCGCCACCAGAATCCCAGCACCGAGAATTGGCAGCCGTCACTGCCTGTCGATAACTTCACTCCGCCCGACGCTCTCCGGCCGCTCGCCCGCTCGCCCGCTCTGCGTGGCGTCCACTCCCGTGCTCGCATGTTCGGCTTCTCTGCCCGGCGTCCTCTCGTTGGCTCTGCTCCGGCTACACTAGTCCATCATGCAGTCTGTCGCAGCTCATCTCTGGCCTCCCTTAGTCTGCCACACTGCACGAACTGCTCTGACCTCGCCTACTATTATCCACACTGCAT
Organism: Hordeum vulgare subsp. vulgare; assembly: GCF_904849725.1. Taxonomy (NCBI): domain Eukaryota; kingdom Viridiplantae; phylum Streptophyta; class Magnoliopsida; order Poales; family Poaceae; genus Hordeum; species Hordeum vulgare. Next base: position 351,256,316 of record NC_058522.1, on the reverse strand, counting down.
GAACTGCCCAACTACATGAATTGCTAATGGACTAATGGTCTAATGAAGAGATACATGAGTAGAGTGCTAGTGTTCTAGAAAATGTCTAAGGCAGATGAAGAGATTTTTGGTTGATGTTAATCACCGTCCTATATTCTATATTTTTATTGCTATTGTTAATATCAATTTCGTTTCATTTTGTGGAAATAAAATATGATGAGATATTTTTCATCGGTAGACAAAACAAAAGTGTCTACGCGGGGGGTTTTAGTTGGAAGGGATCAATGGGCTGAGAGGACTGAAGCAACTCCAAAAAATGAACCAAATTGAGAAATGGAACCATCACCTTTGACTTCAAACAACCCGCCTTCAATCTCAATTCGAGGAAGTAACATATTTGTTATTCCTGATTCTGCTCGTGGTCAACTCAGGGAAGATGATATCGAACTTGATTGTGGTCTTAGAAAACCTATTGAAAGCTTAGATCCGGCATTATAGATGTTTCTAGAAAAATTTAAGTCACTATGGGTCCATGCCAACCAACTGGTCATAAATTTAAAAAAGAAACTAGAGGAAATTCTTCAAAAAAGAGAAGCTTTCAAGCTACTTGGTTCAAGAAGCATTCCGATTGGTTGGAATATAGCATTGCTAAAGAGGCAGCCTTTTGTTTCTCTTGCTTTATTTTTAAGAAACCTAGAGTATAAACCTATGGTGTTGAAGCATTCACAAAATAATACTTGATGTTTATGCCTTCTCTTATGAAAATTTGCTTTTGATTTCTCTAAGGAGTTGGATCTTCTTCCACCGTTGATCAAGTTATGGAAGACACTCATGAAGCAAACCATTGATTTGGTACTCTTTTTTATCAGTTCGTAGTGTTTGTCATCTTTTTTATCTATTTTGTTGTATCTTTAGGCATTTAGTATAAATTCCTAAATTTTGATACAATTGAGCTATATTTGAGGTATTCCTTTGAGGTAGCTATAGTGTGATGCTGTTAAATTTTTCTCTCGTGATGATTTTTTTTGGGCCGAGTGCTTGCTTCAATCCTGGATTCGCCACTATGTAAAGGTGAGAGTGCGTATATACATGGATTGACATTAGTCATAAAGAACTCACATACATATTGCGAGATTTTATTAGCTCTCTCGAAGCAAAGCACTACTTGCATGCCCCTAGGGAGGAGGTTGGTAGGAGTTAACCATCACGCACCCCTCACTTAAATAACACTAGGATTTCAACAAGGAATAAGTATGCTCACACTTCATCAGCATGCCATAAAAATATTGGGACATTTAGATTTGTGCCCCGAATTTGCACCCACTTTGAGATTTGTCCCTAATTTTCATTTATGCTCACATTTGCCCCTCTCTCGTCAAGTCCCCTTATAGAAATGCCCTTCTTTGCCGTTACCGTCCAGTCAACGGGATATGACCGTCTCATGAATAGTAACTTGGTGAAAAGTAAATACAAAAAAGTAGAAAACAAATTTTAAAAAAAATGAAATTATGTGGGATCGAAGATACACGGGTGTGCAAGGTGCGTGCAAATTTTTGTGCTATTTGAACATTTCAATAGGTTGTGCCAAAGGAAAAAAATTAAAATTATACGCCTATAAACAGTAAATTCATATCAAAATACCAAACAAAAATTTAAAAAATATGAAAATATTTGGCATCCAAGATGCTATGGTGCACAAGGTGCGTGCAAATTTTTGTTATGTTTGGACATTGTAGGAGCTCGTGGAGGAAAAAACAAAATTTGGTTCGGCAAAAAACTTTCAAAAAATGCACCATTTTATTTTTTTGATAGATATCCTCGCATGTCATTTGATCACAAAAATTTGCACACACCTTGCACACCCAAGCATCTTGGACGCCAAAAAATTCAGATGTTTTTGAATTTTCTTGCTATTTTTTCAAATTTAGTGTTCATAGCCGTACAATTTTAATTTGTTTTCATTCGGTACGAGCTCCTGGAATGTTCAAATAGCATGAAAATTTGCACCACCTTAGGCACCTGAGTATATTCGATCCCATAAAATTTGAGATTGTTTTGCTATTTTTTCGAATTTACTGTTCATTGAGTTATTGTTCACCGAGATGGTCAAAGCCCGTTGAATGGACGGTAACGGCATAGAAGGGCATTTCTATAAGGGGTCTTGATGGCAGAGGGCAAAATTTGAGCATAGCTAAAAATTAGGGGCAAATCTGAGTGGGTGGTTCGAGTTAGGGAGAGAAATGCAAATGGCCCAAAATATTTGGATAAAGAGCAAGTTAAAAACCTCTAATTCACCATACTATTACCAACCAATGATCATGCACTCATGCTCTTTCAAATTACCACATCAATATCATTAACCATGAAATACTTATTATCTTTGAACTAGAGTGCAATTATTTCTGTAAAATATATACGTTATCGTGCTCTAGAAGATATAAGTGAAGTACCACAGCAACTGCTAAGCTCGAAAGATATAAGTGAAGCACAAATAGTATTCTAATAAATCATAGTGATAGTGTGTTTCTTTGAATGGGTGTGTCCAACAAAAAGTGATTGTGAGATACTAAAAACAAAAAGAAAACTAAAGCAAACGACGCTCCAAGCAAAACTCATATCATGTGATGAATAAATATATAGATCCAAGTGACATACCGATGGATTGAGACAAAAGAGGGGATGCCTTCCGGGGCATCCCCAAGAATAGACACTTGAGTCTTCCTAGAACATTACCTTGGGGTTCATTGGGCTTCCCCAAGCTCAGGCTCTTGCCGTCCTTATTCCTTTGTCCATCGCGATAACACCCAAAACTTGAAAACTTCGGCACATAAAATTCAACAGAAACTTTTTGAGATATGTTAGTATTATAAATCGATTCATATTTTATTATTGCATAAGGTACTGTAATATAACTTCTCCATGACTTCTACCCCCGATATAATCCCCATAGCATCATCAAAACAAGCAAACTATTCAAGCAAAAATGGAATCTTTCTAAACCAGAACAATTTGTAAAGATATAGTTAAGCACCATACTTGTGTAACTACAAAAATTCTGAAACATTAGTACGACCTGGGTAATTTGTATAGAAGTATTGCGTAAAAAATTCATATAAAAAATACGTTTCAGTAAAATCATAGAAATTCTGAACTTGATGCTAAAGTTTCTGTTTTTGCACCGTATCAATTATACTCATCATGCAAGTCATCCCAAAGGCTTTACTGGTCACAAACACTAATTTAAATACAAAAACACGATTAGAGTCAACAATCATGATATCACGCACAAAAACAAAGTAAAAACAAGAAAATTCAGATAATTATTGGGTTGCCTCCCAACTAGCGCTATTGTTTTATGCCCCTAGCTAGGCATAATGCATATGATTCAAGTGTTGTCATCTTTGACACTCAACCCATAAGTAGCGCTCTTGACAGATTCATAAGGAGGTTTGATTCTATTTATAGGGAAGTGTTCCAGCTCTTTCTTTAGTGGGAACTGGAAACGTATATTTCCCTCTTTCGTATCAACTAATGCACATATAGTTCATAGAAAAGGTCTCCCAAGTATTATTGGAGAAGATGGGTTGCATTCAATATCAAGAATAATAAAATCTATATGCACATAATTTTTTATTAGTAATTATGAGAACATCATTTGTTCTTTCAAAAGTTTTCTTGATAATAGAGTCTGCAAGATGTAGATTAAGGGAACACTCGTGAATATTAGTGAGACCAAGCACATCACATAAAGATATAGGTATTGTTAAAACACTAGCACCTAGGTCACACAAGGCATTGCATTCATATTCTTTGATCTTAATTTCAGTAGTAGGTTCCCATTCATCGGACAACTTTCTAGTAATAGAGATTTCTAGCTCAAGTTTTTCATCATAGGCTTTTACCATAGCTTCTACTATATGTTGAGTAAAAGCTGTATTTTTTTCATAAGCATTGGCTGAGCTAATAATGGATTGCGGCAAGGAAATATATTTTAGTAAATAGCAATTATCATACATTCTACTAAAGAGAAATTATCATAATTAAAATCCTTGTGATCCAAGCTACTTGGCCGAAGCAATTCAATAGATCGAAGAGATTTACTAAGTTATGATGATCATGAAAATAAGAATCATAATAATCACACAAGGCTTGAATACTTTTCATGAATAATCTGAACATAAACCCACAATTCATTGGATCCCAACAAACACACCATACAACAGAATTACATTGCATAGATCAAAGCGAAGATGCGATGACCATTGTACTGAATATCAAGAGAGAGAGATAGACATCTAGGTACTAACTGCGGACCTGTAGGTGTGTGGTGAACTACTCACAGATCATTACGAGGGCAACAAGGTTGATGAAGAGGCTCTCCATGATCGATCCCCCTCCGACAGGGTGCCAGACCAGAGCTCCAGATGGGATCGCCGTGGAACAAAGACTTGAGCATCATAAAAATGTGTTTAGTAATGTTCCTTAGGGTTTATGGAATATATGTGAACTTATAGGCCACGGAATGGCCATAGAGGATCCACCAGGGAGGGACAAGCCATCAGGGCGTGCTAACCCCCATGGTCGTGCCATATTGGCTTGTGCCTCCCTTGTGTGGCCTATGGTCTTCTCTCGAGGCTTCTAGATCATCTTTTGTTACGGAAAAAATCATAAAAAGTTTCAGGGAAATTGGACTTCGTTTGGTACTGTAAACCTGAAAAACAAATAAAAACATCTGGCACTAGGCACTGGGTCAATATGTTAGTGCTCAAAAATAATATAATTGGTCAATTATTACTCCAAAAGTATACTAGGATGATAACATAATAGCATGGAAGAATCAAAAGTTATAGATACGTTGGATACGTATCAAGCATCCGCAAGCTTAATTCATGCTTGTCCTCGAGTAGGTAAATGATAAAAATAGAATTTTTGATGTGACAAGCTACCCAATATGTAATCTTTTGCATGTATGCTCATTGATAAGTGATGAATTAAAAAACATCAACATAGTAATATTTATAAGCACAAGCAACCAAATCATCAATCTTTCAAAGTATACGATCCTAAAAGAATGTTTACCCCCATTCATCTTATCATATTAGCAAGGCATGGCTCCGTCTTCACCACATTAAAACAAATGTCAAGCACCACGGTGTCCAAGTCATGCAATTGGATCGTCCCTTTTCAATGTGAATCAACTTTTTATTCTTTACACAATACATGGGCGTGAACCATGGACATAGCATAAGGGTGGAATAGAATATGGTCGTAGATATCAAAGGGGTAAAAGGTGGATAAGATAGTCTCACATCAACTAGGCGTACAGACGGGCTATGAAGATGTCCGTCGGTAGATGTCAATGGAAGGAGTAGGGATTGCCATGCAAATGATGCACTTGAGCTATAAGTGTATTAAAGCTCAAATAAAACTAAGTGGGGTGTGCATCCAACTTGCCTTCTCACGAGGACCTCAGGCATTTGAAGAAGCCTGTCATCGGAATATACAAGCCAAGTTTATAATAATGAAAAAGTGATTTCCACTAGCATATGAAAATGACAGAACATGAGACTCTCTATATGAGGAACAAGGTGCCACTTTGAGGCACAAGTGTCATAAAGGAGAGTAGAAAAATCCTTATCTTTTTTCCCTCATTCATTTTTTATTATGGTGGGATCATTTGGCCTCCCCCATTTTTATTTTCTCACTGGTACAATGCTCTAATAATGATGATCATCACACTTTTATTTACTTACAACTCAATGAGAACTCGATATGAAGAACTATGAAGCAATATGACTCAATATGAATGCCTCTGACAGTTTACTAAGATGTGAAATGATCTAGCATGGCATGTATTAGCAATATGATGAATGGTGGCTTTGCCACGAATGCTATGTCAGCTCTGTATGATCATGCAAAGCAATATGATGATGAACGAACCAGTCATATGATGTAATGGTGGAATTTGTATGGCAATATATCTCGGAATGGCTATGGAAATGCCATGATAGGTAGGTATGGTGCCTGTTTTCAAGAATATATAGGAAGACTTATGTGTGACAGAGCGTATCATGCCATGGGGTTTGGATGCACAGGTGAAAGTTGCACCAATCCTCGAGGTGAGAATGTGCAATGCACGGTACCGAAGAGGCTAGCAAAATATGAGGAGGTGAGTTTGCGTATGTCCATGGTTTCCCATTAGTCATGAAGAAATCATATACTTATTGCAAATTTTTATTAGTTTTATCACAAATCGAAGCGCTACTTGCATGCCCCGAGGGAGTGGGTTGGGAGGAGTTAACCATCGCGCGCCTCCAACTGGAAACAACACTAGGATTTTAACGAGGAATAGAAATGCTCACACGTCCCTCCCATGCCTTTTTAATATTCAGACAAACAATAAATTAACACCTATTAATATCGGTACTTCTACAAATCAGCAATGATGCACTCACGCCTTTTTCATATTACCACATCAATATCATTAACCCACAATTTCGCTTTATGTGCTACATGATGGTTTTGATTATCATTCATTGAATACCTATTACTTTTGGACTGGGCTTATGACCCACACAAATTATTGTTACGTTCATTAACTCTCAAACAAATATAAGTGAAGAACGACAATGCAAATATTTCTATAAAATCTATACGCTACCGTGCTAAAAAAGATATAAGTGAAGTACTTGACGAACCGCTAAGCTCAAAAGATATAAGTGAAGCACATGGAGTATTCTACCAAATCGTGATGAATATGTGTCTCTCTCAAGTTGGTGTGTCTGGAAAATGATGATTGTGGCAAACTAAAAATAAAAAAGCAAACAAAATAAAACTATGCTCCAAGCAAAACGCATGTCATGTGACATATAAAAATGTAGCTCCAAGTGACATACCGATGGATTGAGAAGAAAGAGGGGATGCCTTCCGGGACATCCCCAATATTATATGCTTGAGTCTTCCTAAAATATTACCTTGGGATGCCTTGGGAATCCCCAAGATTAGGCTCTTGCCGCTCCTTATTCCTTTGTCCATCGTGATAATATCCAAAACTTGAAAACTTCAATCACCCAAAACTCAACCAAACTTCATGAGACCCGTTAGTATAAGCAATATATTGAAAACTTAGGTACTATTATAAATTGCTTCATATTTATTTATTGCATAATAGGTATTGTATTATAACTTCTCCATGGCTTATAGCCCCCCCCCCCCCCCCCGATACAGTCCATATCATTATAAAAACAAGCAAACTATGCAAGCAAAAAAGCAAAATCTGTCTAAAATAGAACATTTTGTAATGATTTGTAAAGAAACTATACTTTTGTAACTCCAAAAATTATGACACATCAGGGCCACGGTGTAAAAAATTCATCTTAAAAAGACGTTCTAGTAAAATTAGAGAAATCATGTACTAGGTGTGAAACTTTATGTTTTTGCACCGTATTAATTCTACTTGTCATACAGGTCACCCCAAAGGCTTTACTTGGATAAACACTAATTTAAACATAAAAAATAATCATTATATTGCCAATTATCATGTCATCACACAAAAATAGAAATAAATGGTAACTATTGGGTTGTCTCCCAACAAGCTCTTTCTTGATAGCCATTAAGAGAGGCTTTAGATAATAATGATGCTCACATAAAATACAAGAATTGAAACACAAAGAGAGAATCATAAAATCATGTGAAGAACACATTTAAGTCTAACATGCTTCCTATGCATAGGCATTTTATAAGCAAACAGATTTTCAAGACAAGAAGTGTCTAGCATATGCAAGTAGGAAGAGTGAAGCATTAATAATTTCAACACACACAAAGATAATTGAGTAACATTCAAATTACTATAACCATATTTGCCCCTCTCATAATAATTACATGTAGTATCATAATCAAAATAAACAATCTAGCTATCATATAAAACATTATCTTTATGATCCATATGTATACAAGTCTTATAACCTTCCAAGGTAGTGGGATCATTATTACCTAAAGTTGACACTCTTCCAAACCCACTTTAGTGTTGCTAATATCATAACCAATAATAGATTCATCATGAAGCACAAAATTTTCAAGATCACAAAAAACATCATGATTATCACCCCAATCATGATCATTAGCACAATTGATATTCATAGAATTTATACTAACAACATGGTAATCATGCTTTTCATTCAAGGTACTATCATGAATCACTTTATAAATTTCACAATTTTTAGATTCATCATTTTCAATCAAGACCTCATAAATATAATCTAGTGCACTCTCACTAGCAATTGTTTCAATATAAACGGGTCTTTTGTAAAGATTAGCTAGTGGATGGGGATCCAGTTATCTTAATTTTTGCATTTTACCTTCTGTTTTCGTGTGACAAAGGTAAATATAACATAACTAGGCAAGCAATCAAATATAAATATTTATATATATTTTCATTTTTAAGCAAGAAAATTATAATAGCAAATAAAAATAATAACAAGTAAATGATAATTTGTGTGAAGTTACTTTATAGTTGGTGATGATATTCCCCGGCAATGGCGCCAGAAATCCTTCCTGATCCTTGTGATCTGCATTGGGTTTTCCGTGAAGAGAAGCGAGTAATTGCAGCGGAATACAGGTAAGTATCTCCCTTAGTTAAGAAACCAAGGTTTATCGAACCAATAGGAATATCAATCCTCAACCGTCTTCAGCGGTTGCACACAAAAGAGCAAACAACTTGCACCCAATGCGGCAAGAGGGTTGTCAATCCCTTGATCTCGTTATTTGCAAGTAAATGAGGTGCGTAGATAATTGTAGAGAATTTTAACTTGCGAAATAAAATATAAGACAAATAAGAACAGCGAGGTAAAGATAAGTTTTATGAATATATAAGTGAATAGACCAAGGGGCATGGTGTTCTTTAGTTGCATCTCTAATCAAAGCAACATACGATGGATACAAAATTTACTGTTGGGCAATTGACGGAAAAACACATAGTTATGTGATTTTCACGGCAATGATCATGTGTATGTAGGCATCACATCCATAATAAAATAGGCCGACTCCTGCCTGCACCTACTACTACTCCAATTCAAGAGCACTTCTATGCTTGTCTCTCTATGCATTAAGTTCATGATAACAGAGTAATGTTTGGAGAATGATGACATGATGTAGACAAAGTACACTCAATCAATATGAATAAAGCCCATCGTTTTATCCTTAATAGCAATAACACAAAGCTGTATCTTGTCCCCTTCTATCAGTGGGATATTGAAAATCGTCAGGTTGAACCCACTAACTACAATGCACCCCTCTCACTAAAGAAATATCAAGCTACTTGACCAAAGCAATTCATAGATCAGAGAGATTTATGAATCTATGATGATCATGCAAATAAGAATCATAATAATTAGAGAAGACTCAAATACTTTTCATGAATAATCTGAACATAAACCCACAATTCATCGGATCCCAACAAACACACCATACAAAAGAATTACATTGAATATATCAAAGCGAAGATGCGATGATCATTGTATTGAAGCTCAAGAGAGATAGAGAGAGCCATCTAGGTACTAACTATGAACCCGTAGGTCTATGGTGAACTACTCACACATCATCACGAGGGTAGAAAGGTTGATGAAGAGGCCCTCCGTGATTGATCACCCTCTGGCAGTGTGCCGGAACGAAGCTCCTGATGGGATCGTCGTGGAACAGAGATTTGTGGCGGTGGAAAAAGTGTTTCACGATGTTCCTTAGGGTTTTTGGAACATATGTGCATTTATAGGCTAGAGAACATAGGAGGGGCCACCAGGAAGGGACAAGCCATCAGGGCATGCGGACCCCCCTGGTCATGCCCTGTTGGCTTGTGCCTCCCTCGTCTGGCCTCTAGTCTTCTCCCTATGCTTACAGGTCTTCTTTTGGTCCATAAAAATCATAAAAAAGTTTTGGGACAATTGGACTATAAACCTAAAACAACACGCAGAAAACAGCAACTGGTGCTCGTCATTGGGTCAATAGGTTATTTCTCAAAAATAATATAAATTGGTAAATTATTACTCCAATAGTATCCTAGGATGATAATATAATAGCATGGAACAATAAAAAATAATAGATACATTGGAGACTGATACGTCCATTTTGCATCATGTTTTGTTACTGTTATTTATAGTGTTTTATGCATTTTGCCCCTTTCAATCTGAGGGATGGCATGAGGAATTCACGATCTCAGTCGTGCCAGATTCGATTAAACCTCCCAATGCTAAGTTAATCTCTTATAATAACTTGAGAAAGAGTGTTGCTTTTTCCCCCACAGCCAAGATACATCTGTGGGTGGGCGGTGCCTTAACTATCATTGGAAAGCTACGTAAGGAAATAATGGAGCTCAAACATCTAGTAAACAAGCTCGAGGAGGAAAATCATATCTTGAGGGCATATTGTAAAGAATAAACCATCTTCACCACCAAAGAAGGAAACTTGAGTGCACGGGTATGGGCACTCCCCTTGGCTTGTGCCAAGCTTGGGGGAGGAGACCTGGTATCGTATCACCATCACTCTTCATTATCTTTATCTATCCTATTTTGATCTTTAGCTATTTTTAAATATGGTCAAATAAATGTTTAGTTCGATCTTTTTCTTTTGAGTGCTAGCTTGTGATCTGTCTATCTATCTATGTAATCGAGTGAGAGTTATATAATAAAGTTTAGTTTGAATTTTTCTTCTTTACTTTCTTGCTACAATCAAAATGAAGGAAAATAATTAAAGAGATCATATGCCAATCTTATAGTAAGTAGTGACATCACATAAGGAAAAGTATAAGTGGTAAGATTTGCTGAAGATTGACAAACATGGCATTGGTTGGTGATGCGACACTTAAAAGATTTAATAAGGGAAGAGAAGATTTACAAGAAAATACACTATACTCGACATACTTTATGATTGTGACCCCCCATTAATTCTAATATGCCAAAACTGTTGACACTCGACAACGAAGAAAAGGTAATGATTTATGCCTCTTCACATTCACATAGAAGTTATATTGTTATATATCCTCTAACATGTGGTGTTTTCCCAATACCTTTGCTAGCCAAAACTCCGTACTAAGTAGAGATACTACCCGTGCATCCAAAACCTTAAACCCAAACCCATGTTTCAAGAGTCCTAGCTTGGGGGTAGTTGATACGTCCATTTTGCATCATGTTTTTTACTGTTATTTATAGTGTTTTTATGCATTTTTCCACTTGGTCGAGTAATTCTAATGCCTGTTCTCTCATAATATGCAAGGTTTACATCAAGTGGGAGAATGCCGGCATATGGAATTCTAGACCTAAAAAAGCTACTTCAGCGATACCTATTCTACGCATCTCCAATTGGGCTGAAATTTCCCCGAAATTTATTTTGTAATAAATAAAAAATGCTGGAGTGAAGAAGTGTCGGAGGGAGGCCACTGATACGTCCATTTTGCATCATGTTTTCATGTTGATATTTATCGCTTCTTTGGCTGTTATTTCACTTCACGGTACAATTCTTATGCATTTTCTCTCTTATTTTGCAAGGTTTACATGAAGAGGGAGAATGCCGGCAACTGGAATTCCGACCTGAAAGTGGAGCAAAGTTGAGATACCTATTCTGCGCAACTCAAAACGCCGTGAAAATCAACGAGAATTTTTTCCTGATTTATCAAAAATACTGGGACGAAGAAGTGCCAGAGGGGCGCCAGGGGTTGGCCACAAGCCTGCACGGCGCGACCACCCCCCAGGCCGCTCCATGAGGGCTTGTGGGCAGCCTGCTAGCCCACTGGCCCCCCTCTTTTGCTATATGAAGGGTTTCGTCCAGGAAAAAAATCAAGGAGGAGCTTTTTCGTGGTTTCGCTGCCGCCACGAGGCGGAACTTGAGCAGAACCAATCTAGAGCTCCGGCACGACCATCCTGCTGGGGAAACTTCCCTCTCGGAGGGGGAAATCGTCGCCATCATCCTCACCAACACTCCTCTCATCGGAGGGGACTCGTCACCATCAACATCTTCATCAGCACCATCTCATCTCCAAACCCTAGTTCATCACTTGTAACCAATCTCCGTCTCGCGACTCCGATTGGTACTTGTAAGGTTGCTTGTAGTGTTGATTACTCTTTGTAGTTGATGCTAGTTGGATTACTTGGTGGAAGAGTTTATGTTCAGATCCTTGATGCTACTCATTAAATCTCTGGTCATGAATATGATTATGCTTTGTGAGTAGTTACTTTTGTTCCCGAGGACATGGGATAAGTCATGCTAATAGTAGTCATGTGAATTTGGTATTCGTTCGGTAATTTGATGTGTTGTATGTTGTTTTTCCTCTAGTGGTGTTATGTGAACTTCGACTACATAACACTTCACCATTATTTGGGCCTAGAGGAAGGCATTGGGAAGTATTAAGTAGATGATGGGTTGCTAGAGTGACAGAAGCTTAAACCGTAGTTTATGTGTTACTTCGTAAGGGGCTGATTTGGATCCACTAGTTTAATGCTATGGTTAGACTTTGTCTTAATTCTTCTTTCGTAGTTGCGGATGCTTGCGAGAGGGGTTAATCATAAGTGGGATGCTTGTCCAAGTAAGGGCAGTACCCAAGCGCTAGTCCACCCACATATCAAACTATCAAAGTAACGAACGTGAATCATATGAACATGATGAAACTAGCATGACAGAAATTCCCGTGTGTCCTCGGGAGCGTTTTTCCTCCTATAAGACTTTGTCCAGGCTTGTCCCTTGCTACAAAAGGGATTGGGACACTTTTTTGCACCGTTTCTACTTTTCTTACTTGTTGCTTGCTACGAATGATCTCACCACACAATCACTTGTTACCGACAATTTCAGTGCCTGCAGATTTTACCTTGCTGATAACCACTTGTCAGATCCTTCTGCTCCTCATTGGGTTCGACACTCTTACTTATAGAAAGGACTACGATTGATCCCCTATACTTGTGGGTCATCAATACTCTTTTCTTGCGCCGTTGCCGGGGAGTGAAGCGCCTCTGATAAGTGGAACTTGGTAAGGAAACATTCATATAGTGTGCTGAAATTTATTGTCACTTGTCACTATGGATACTAATCCTTTGAGGGGCTTGTTCGGGGTATCTTCACCTCGAACGGAAGCACAAAGAGTTTCTCCTCAACCTTCTGCACCTACTGAAAATATTTGCTTTGAATTTCCTTCGGGTATGCTTGAGAAACTGCTGGCTAATCCTTTTACAGGAGATGGAACATCACATCCAGACTTGCATCTAATCTATGTAGATGAAGTTTGTGGTTTATTTAAGCTTGCAGGTTTGCCCGAGGATGAGGTCAAGAAGAAGGTCTTTCCTTTATCTTTGGAGGATAAGGAGTTGACATGGTATAGGCTATATGATGACACTGGATCATGGGACTACAATCGGTTGAAATTGGAATTTCATCAAAAGTTTTATCCTATGCGTTTAGTACATCGTGATCGGAATTATATTTACAATTTTTGGCCTCGTGACAGAGAAAGAATCGCTCAATCTTTGGGGAGGCTTAAATCAATGCTATATTCATGCCCCAATCATGAGCTCTCGAGAGAAATTATCATTCAGAACTTCTATGCTCGGCTTTCTCATGATGATCGCTCCATGCTTGACACTTCTTGTACCGGTTCTTTTATGAAGAGAGATATTGACTTCAAATGGAATTTATTGGAGAGAATTAAACGCAACTCTAAAGATTGGGAGCTTGAAGAAGGTAAGGAGTCAAGTATGAGTTTCACGTTTGATTGCGTTAAATCCTTTGTTGAGACAAATACCTTTAGTGATTTTAGCGCTAAGTATGGACTTGACTCCGAGATAGTAGCTTCATTGTGTGAATCCTTTGCTTCTCATATTGATCTCCCCAAAGAGAAGTGGTTTAAATATCCTCCTCCTTTATAAGTCAATGTAGTTAAACCCACTCCAGTTGAAGGGAAAGTCATTGCCTATAATGATCCTGTTGTTCCCAGTGCTTACATTGAGAAACCACCTTTCCCTGTTAGGATAAAGGATCATTCTAAAGCTTCAACTGTGATACGTAGAGGCTATATTCGAACACCTAAACCCCCTGAGCAAATTTGAGTTGAACCTAGCATTGCTATTATCAAAGATCTTCTGCCCGACGATGTTGAGGGACATAATATTCACTTCTGTGAAGATGCCGCTAGAATTACTAAACCTCATGTTAGAGACAAACATAGGCATGTTGTTGGCATGCCTGTTGTTTCTGTTAAGATAGGAGATCATTGTTATCATGGCTTATGTGACGTGGGTGCTAGTGTTAGTGCAATACCTCAATCCTTATATGATGAAATCAAAGATGAGATTGCACCTGTTGAGATAGAGCCTATTTATGTCACTATTTAGCTTGCCAATAGAGATACTATCTGCCCTGTGGGAATTGTTAGGGATGTTGAAGTCTTGTGTGGTAAAGCGAAGTATCGTGTTGATTTCCTCGTTCTTGCTACCACACAAGATAGCTTTTGTCCCATCATATTTGGTAGACCCTTTCTCAATACTGTCAATGCTCATATTGATTGTGAGAAGCAAACTGTCACTGTTGGCTTTGATGGTGTGTCACATGAGTTCAATTTCTCTAAGTTTGGTAGACAACCTCATGAAAAAGAGCTGCCTAGTAAGGATGAAACTATTGCCTTAGCTTATATTGTCGTGCCCCCTACTGATCCCTTAGAGCAATACCTGCTTGAGCATGAAAATTACATGCATATGGATGAAAGGGATGAGAAGATAGAGTTGTCTTGGGGATGTTGAACTGCTTGGGGATCCACCACCACCAAAGGGTGATCCTGTGTTCGAGCTTAAACAGTTGCCTGATACTCTTAAGTATGCCTACCTTGATGAAAAAGAGATATATTCCATTATTATTAGTGCTAGCCTCTGAGAGCATGAAGAAAAGAAGTTACTAAAAACTCTGAGGAAGCACCATGCTGCTATTGGATATACTCTTGATGATCTTAAGGGCATTAGTCCTACTCTATGCCAGCACAAGATTAAAACTGATCCTGATTTCGAACCAATTGCTGATCATCAAAGGAGATTAAATCCTAAGATGAAATAAGTAGTAAGAAAAGAAATACTAAAGCTCCTGGAAGCAGGTATCATTTATCCTGTTGCCCATAGTGATTGGGTGAGTCCGGTGCATTGCGTCCCTAAGAAGGGAGGCATTACCGTTGTCCCTAATGATAAGGATGAATTTATCCCACAAAGGATTATTACTGGCTATAGGATGGTGATCGATTTTAGGAAACTGAATAAAGCCACTTGGAAAGATCATTACCCTTTGCCTTTTATCGACCAAATGCTAGAAAGGCTGTCCAAACACACACACTTCTGCTTTCTAGACGGATATTCTGGTTTCTCCCAAATACCAGTTGCACAATATGATCAAGAGAAAACCACTTTCACCTGCCCTTTCGGTACCTTTGCTTATAGATGTATGCCTTTTGGCTTATGTAATGCACCTGACACCTTTCAAAGATGTATGATGGCTATATTCTCTGACTTTTGTGAAAAGATTGTTGAGGTTTTCATGGATGACTTCTCCGTTTACGGGTCTTCCTTTGCCGATTGCCTCAGCAACCTTGATCGAGTCTTGCAGAGATGTAAAGACACCAATCTTGTCTTGAATTGGGAGAAGTGCCACTTTATTGTTAATGAAGGCATCGTCTTAGGACATAAAATTTCCGAAAGAGGTATTGAAGTCGATAAGGCTAAGGTTGATGTAATCGAGAAAATGCCATACCCCACAGATATCAAAGGTATAAGAAGTTTCCTTGGTCATGCTGGTTTCTATAGAAGGTTCATTAAAGACTTCCCTAAGATTTCTAGGCCTCTTGCAAAAGGATATTCCTTTTGTCTTTGACGATGATTGTGAGGAAGCCTTCAAAATACTTAAGAGGGCTTTGATAACTGCACCTATTGTTCAACCACCTGATTGGAACTTACCTTTTGAGATCATGTGTGAAGCTAGTGATTATGCTTTTGGTGCTGTTCTAGGGAAAAGAGTCGATAAGAAGTTGAATGTTATTCACTATGCTAGTAAAACTCTAGACAGTGCCCAAAGAAACTATGCCACTACGAATAAGGAATTTTTAGCAGTCGTGTTTGCACGTGAAAAGTTCAGGTCTTACATAGTTGATTCCAAAGTCACTATTCACACTGATCATGCTACTATTATGTACCTCATGGAGAAGAAGGACGCTAAACCTAGACTTGTTAGATGGGTTCTCTTGCTACAAGAATTTGATTTGCACGTTGTCGACAGAAAGGGTGCTCATAACCCAGTAGCAGAT